>NC_045961.1:87193922-87800725 GCF_010909765.2 Amblyraja radiata | reverse complement strand
AATGGAACAGGAGAGAGAGAGGGTAATGAAAGAGAGAGTTTGTAGTCTTCTTCTTGCGCATGGCGTGCACAGCCTAAAGTTGTAGGACAACTTGTTCTATTTGATCTTATTTGATTGTGCACACCAGGTTGATTGCATTCGTTGAAACAGGGCGGACCACGTGAAGGTTGCAATCTCCCACCACTTTGCAGAGGCAAGGGGGTTGGAGAGGCAGCAGGGAGAAGAACAAAGGATGGGAGCGAAACACAAAAGTAAGATTTCAGTTTCGTACTGTCCAAATGTTCTAAAACCTCCAAAACATGGTCTTTAAAAATATTTCATGATAACAAGAGAACGACAGATAGAGAACAAGGCAAGAGGAGAGGGCGAGCAAGGGCAATCGAGAGGGATGGAGAGAGGTGAGAGGAAACATCAACTAAAATGAAATACATCGTAGCAAAGTGTGGTCATACATTTTGGTAGTAGGAATAAAGATGCAGACTATTTTCTAAATGGGGAGAGAATCCAGAAATCAGAGGAGCAAACAGATTTGGGAGTGCTGGTGCAGATTCCCAAACAGTTAAGTTGCAAGTCCTTAGTATGGAAGACAAACACAATGGTAGCATTTATTTCAAGAGGACTAGAGTACAAAAACAGGGATGTAATGCCGAGGCACTATAAGGTGCTGGTCGGGCCGTATTTGTAGTACAGGTGCACAACCTTTTATCCGAAAGCCTTGGGAGCAGACACTTGTCGGATTTTGGAATTTTTCGGATTTCCGAATGGAAGATTTTTAGCATAGATTAGGTAGGTAGCGCGGGCGGCTTGAAAAGTCTGGAGCGGCTGCCTCCTCCCCGGAGACCGGGGAATCATTGTAAATCATTGCATAAATGTTAGTCAGTTATTTTGGAGGGATTTTATGGGGGGGGTGAAGGGGGGGGGTGAAGGGGGAAACTTTAATTCTTAGTCCCCTACCTGGTCGGAGAGGCGGGGAGCGGGCAATGCCTTACCGGGTCGCCGTGCAGTAAGCTCCGGAGCGCTATGGCCGCCGACTCCCAACATCGCGGAGCTGGGGCTGCGGGCGGCGCCGGTTGGAGCTCCGACCCCGGCAACTCTACCCCTGGCTGCGCGGCGCTCCAAATCCAGCGCCGCCCGCGGCCGGACGCCCGCAGCCCCAGCTTCGCGATGTTGGGAGTCGGCGGCGTCGCAGCCCTGGGATACCAGCGGGGAGCGGGCAATGCCTTACCGGGTCGCCGTGCGGTAAGCTCCGGAGCGCTGTGGCCGCCGACACACAACATCGCTGAGCTGTGGGCTGCGTGCGTCCGGCCGCGGGCCGCGCTGGATTTGGAGCGCCGCGCAGCCAGGGGTAGAGTTGCCGGGGTCGGAGCTACAACCGGCGCCGCCCGCGGCCGGACGCCCGCAGCCCCAGCTGGGAGTTGGCGGCCACAGCGCTCCGGAGCTTACTGCCCGGCGTCCCGGTAAGACATTGACCTCTCCCCGCCTCTCCGACCAGGTAGGGGACTAAGAATTAAAGTTTCCCCCTTCACCCCCCCCGCCCCCTTCACATAAAAGCCCTCCAAACTAACTGACTTAACATTTAAGCAATGATTTACAGATGTTTAAGTGTCTCCCCGGTCTCTGGGGAGGAGGCAGCCGCTACAGTAGTACAGACCTGGGTTGACCGTGGGTCGTTTCGGGTCAAGTTTGGCGCCAAACGCGAGCTTTGGTGTGCAGACGACATCCTGGGAAAAATGGCCGGTTTTCGGAGTTTTTCGGTTTCCGGAACTCCGGATAAAAGGTTGTGCACCTGTATTGTGAACAATTTGGAGCCCCATATCTGAGGAATATGTGCTGGCTCTGGAGAGGGGCCAGAGGAGGTTTACAAGAATTATCCCAGGAATCAGTGGGTTAATATATGATGAGCATTTGACAGCAGTGGGCCTGTACTCACTGGAGTTTAGAAGGATGAAGGGAAGACCTCTGAAACTTGCCGAATAGTGAAAGGCTTGGATAGAGTGGATGTGGAGACGGTGTTTTCACTTGTGGGAGAGTTTAGCACTAGAGGTCACAGCCTCAGAATTAAAGGATGTTCCTTTAGGAAGGAGATGAGGAGGAATTTCTTTAGTCAGAGGGTGGTGAATCTGTGAAATTCTTGGCCATAGAAGGCTGTGGAGGTCAAGTCAATTAATATATTATTAAGGTAGAGATAGATAGATTCTCGATTAGTACAGATTTTAGGTGTAATGGGGGGAGGGCAGGAGAATGGGGTTAGGAGGGAGAGATAGATCAGCCATGATTGAAAGGCAGAGTAGACTTGATGGACCGAATGGCTTAATTCTGCTCCTCATACTTATGAACTTAGAGCGTAGCGTTGCGCGATGACATCACCGCCCGGCGTGCCGTTGCATGATGACGTCACCGCCCGACGCCGTGCGACGTCCAAATTCAGTCGGCCCGCCTCCTGCCCAGCTGATTGGTGAGTGTGATGTCGGGACCAGCCCCGCACAACTCCAGACGGCTCCGCGGTTCGAATTGGGATCGGCCCCGTGAGGCCGGACGCCTCAAGCGACCACGTTTGGTCGCGCTAGACGCATGCAATCGCATGCTGGTGGGACAGGCCCTTTAGTTACACCAAGGCTCCCGAAAGCCCTTGGGCAGTTTGGAAGGTACCACTTCCTTACCTGGGTAGTAGCTGGTGTCACCACGAGGACCCTGGGCTCCAGGGGGGCCCTGGTATCCCGTGTCTCCTCGCTCTCCTCGATCTCCTTTTAGACCAGGCAGGCCCTTCAGACCTTGAGGCAAGAACAGAAACATTACCAAGGAACTTCCACAGAAGGCACTGAGTACAGGCCGAGTAGAAGCAACACACACATCACTCCAAGGCCAGGCCCATGCATGGACAAGATGGGCTGAAGGGCCTGTTCCATGCTGTATAACCATATGAGAGTTGAGAATCAAGAATATTTAATTGTCACATGCACTGACAACAGAACAATGACATTGTTTCTTGAAGAAAGCATAACTGGCCTGCCAATACAACACACATCTATCTATGTTACTAAAAGTCTGTTCTTGACCGGTTTTGGCTTTCTGTGCTGCGATTTCCGAGAGTACGCCGCCACCTACGGCCGTCATTTTCGGCCACCTCGCTCAGAGCCCCCCTCCGCCGCATGTGTGCCGAGGATTTTTCCAGTTGATGAAAATTGACAGAGATATTAATGTTTTTACATAGTTCCCCATTCTCTCTGCTGCCCCTGCTGGAGGGAGGGGGAGGGACTATAAAACCAGGAAGTGGTGTGCCTCAATCAGTCTCTGCAAGTGGTGTGCCTCAATCAGTCTCTGCAAGTGGTGTGCCTCAATCAGAGCTCTGAATGACACTGGCAAATGTCTACAGCACTGTGAGTACCCTTAATTTGGTTTGAAAATGAAAATATGGTTAGAGGTAAAAAAGCACTGCCTGCAAATGGTTGTTTGGGTTTGGGTTGAAGTAAAAAGGTACTCTCCTCCCCCCCCCCCCCCCCCTCCCTCTCCTCCCCCGCCCCTCTCCTCTCCCCCCACCCCTCCTCTCCCCCCCTCTCCTCTCCCCCCCTCTCCTTTCCCCCCTCTCCTCTCCTCTCCCCTCCTCCCTTTCCTCTCCCCTCCCCCTCTCCTCTCCCCTCTCTCCTCTCCCTCCTCTCTCTCTCCCCTCTTTTCTCCCCCTCCTCCCCTCCATCCCTTCCCCACCATCCCTCCCTAAACCCCCCTCCCTCCACACACCCCTACCCCCTTCCCTCCACCCTCCCTCCCCCTCCCTGCTCCCCCGCCCCTCATCTCACCCCCTTCTCAGCACACCCCCCCTCTCTCCTCCCCCCTCTCTCCTCCCACCCCTCTCTCTCTCTCCCCGCCTCCCCTCCATTAGCGTGAGTGCGGGGGGGGGGGGGGGGTAGTTAGTGTGTGACGCTGCATGCAGCCTCCCCCTCCACAACCGCATGTTGGGGGAACAGACCCAACGGATCTGCACTTGGTCTAGTAGAATAAATAAAATTAGTTAGATATTGTTAGTCATAGAGTCATACAGCATAGAAACAGGCCCTTCGGCCTAACTTTCCCACACTGGCCAATATGTCCCATCTACGCTAGTCCCACCTACCTGCACTTGGCTCATGCCCCTCTAACCTGTCCTATCCATGTACCTGTCCAAATGTTAGCTAGTACCTGCCTCAACTGTCTTCTCCGGCAGCTATTTCCATACACCCATCACCATTTGCATGAAAACGTTAAGGGGCTGTCCCACCTGGGCGACCTAATCCGCGCGTTCTGGCGAGTTTGCCCTCGACTCATACTCGCAGCATGGTCGACACAGGGTCCTAGGAGGTCTTTGTAACTTTCCTTCGTGCTCGAGAATAGTCCCCGCGTACTCGAGGCCTCAGCTAGGTCGCGGCGTTTTTTCAACATGTTGAAAAATGCCCGCGAGTAAAAAAAGGTCGCCATGGAAAAAAATCGATACTTTTTTTACTCGTAGGTTTAGTCGTAGTGGGTCGTAGTAGGTCGGCATGTTAGTCGTAGGTAATCGAGGGTAGTCGAAGGTAGTCAAAAGTAGTGGTAGATAGTGTTCATCATAGTCGAAGGGAGGTCGAAGGAAGTCGTCTTCACTGTCCACTATTCGGTGTCCAATTTTCCCGAAGTTAGTCGTAGCTAGTCGAAGCTGGTCTTCGACATAGTCGGAGGAGGTCTTCAACATGACATTTTTTCAAACCCTCCTAAACTCTTCTAAACTTGCCAATTAGGTCGCCCAAGTGACACAGCCTCTTTAACCCTCAAGGTTCCTATTAAATTTTCTCCCCCTCGCCTTAAACCTCTGGATTTCGGTTCTCCTACTCTTGGCAAGAGATTACCCTATCTATTCCTCTCATGGTTTTGTACACCTCAATAAGATCACCCCTCATCAAGTGCTCTGGTGGCTTGAGAGATGATGGGACGTGGGCAAAAAACGGGAACAGTGGTCTTAATGTGGATTATGGTGTGCTATGTACTCCAGTGCACTATGCTTACATGTGTGTTGTGCTGCTGCAAGTAAGAATTTCATTGTTCCGTTTCGGGACATATGACAATAAAACACTCTTGACTCTTGAATGAGCAGCCACAGTTGCACTGAATGTGAAGCAGGCTAAATAGGGCAAAATGGCCTCCTGTTCCCATGTGAATGGGTCAGTGGTTTGCTGTCCATTTCAGCGGCCGCCTGGCCCCCTGCACAATTACTGTCCAGTTATTCGATCCAGAAGAAATATAATGTGTAGGAAGGAACTACAGATGTTGTTTTACACTGACGATAGACACAAAACTGCTGGAGTAACTCAGCGTGACAGGCAGCATCTCTGGAGAGAACGAATGGGTGACGTTTCAGGTCGAGACCCTTCTTTAGACACAATGGGTGATGTTTTGGGTTGAGACTTTTCTCCAGACAGTCTGAAGATGGATCTCAACCCGAAACATCACCTACTCCTTCTGTCCAGAGGTGCTGCCTGTCCCGCGGAGTTACTCCATTTTGTGCCTGTCTTCAGAAGAAGTATAACTTCAACATACCTTTTGCAACATCTCCGGGGAGAATTATGGTTCTACCTGGAAGACCATGATCACCACGATCCCCCTGGAGGCGGAAAGGAAGAGACAGTGCATTAGGGTGGGAGCCACACAACACTGGGTCCCCTGAGGGTCGATGGGTGGGGCTGGGGGTGCCAAAGGTGTGGCCAGCTTGGCATCTTGTCAGAGGTGGATCTCAGATTCAGATTCAGATTCAATCTTTATTGTCATTGTGCAGTGTACAGTACAGAGACAATGAAATGCAGTTAGCATCTCCCCCAGAAGAGTGAACATAGAATGATGAGCAATAGATATATATACGTACATACAGTCGCAGTGCAATTTTTCTGGGGGAAGGAGTGTCCGGGGGTGGGTGGGGGGGTGACTGGCAATCACCAAGGTGCAGAGTTAAGTAATGTAACAGCCGCAGGGAAGAATCTGTCTTCTTGGTCTTCTTGGAGTTAAGGGCCAGGCTGGACCTCCTCCCTATAGGCCGACTCATCGTTGTTGCTGATGAGGCCAATCACCGTTGTATCATCTGCATATTTGATGATGGTGTTAGTACCATCACCAACTCAGCACCAGATGCCAGGGCGAGGCCTAGCTCCCGTTAAACCCCCTCCCTCCACTGTGGATGCTGCTTCTGCAGCAGAGGGCTGTGCGGCCCTGGGACCACATGGACCACTGGTTACGCAGTCCCATCGCTGCACAACCTGCTAGTTAGCGCGGTCCTGTGACCACGTGCTCCCCCGGTTACACAGTACCGAGGCTGTGCTGCACGCCGGCTATGCTGCCGTAGGACTGGACACTATGCCGCGGGTTGCGAATAAAAGGGCAGTCTGCCAGTGAGGAGTTGGGAGCTGCATTCACCACTGAAATCTAATTGAAACACTGTTTTAGTTTTTGACAGATACAGAGTGATATGGGGCGGAAAATCTGGGGAGGGGCCAGAGGGGACACGTCCCTCCCCCCCATGTTTTGAGAAGTGGGGGACATCCCCCCCAAGTTTTTGTGATCCCGATTTTAAAATCTCCTCTTTTAGTGCTGGATTGAGCCTTCGAAGCCTCGCGCGTGTATGAGTGGCGCATGCGCGCGTGGCCGCCAAAAAATTGTGTCCCCCGTCCCCTCCATGTTTTGATAGCGAGTTCCGTCCGCTCTTGAGAGTGGTCACCGAGACCACGCCAACCAACGACCACCCCACACACTAGTTCTATCCTTCCCACTGGGGAGAATTTACAGAGGCCAATTAACCTGCAAACCCACGCGTATTTGGAGTGTGGGAGGAGACCGGAACACCCGGTGAAAACCCACGCTGTCACAGGGAGAACATGCAAACTCCGTAGAGACAGCATCCATAGTCAGGATCGAACACGGGTCTCTACCGTTGCGCCACCGTGCTGCGACTGTGACACATCTCCGGAAGATCCACTGTAGACGTCACACGATGCACGAGTGACAGAAAAATAGCTCACAGATCAACGAGTTTAATGTCAACGAGTTTCATATATCAAAGCCACACGGCTCTGCGCCAGTGTGCAACCCTGCACAGCAAGATCCCACGCCAACAGCCTGGGAAGTGGCCAGACACTACAGCTCACTGACGTCTGCCCGTGGATCAGAACTGAACGCCTGAAAATACACACTGATGATAAAGAAAGTGATTACCTTCATTCCGGGCCAGCCTGTTTCTCCTAAGATACCCGGTCTCCCTGGATACCCCTGATCGCAAACAAATCACAGAGGTCAATTACACACAGCCACCACACGGGATTCCCCCTTCCCCTAACCCCCCCAACCCCCCGGGATTGCCTGGAATGTAACTGCCGTTACCCCTTTCCGCGGCGCTGGGTTGAGCTGAGTCCCCATTGTGATGCAAGCTGTTTCACCAGTGCAGATGACCCATCCCACCGTCCCTGTGTTTCTAATGTGCACCAGGCTTTTTAGTAAGACACCAACTTCTCAACAAAAGAGATCACCATCTGTATTATAGGCCTGATAAAACTATGTTCATGTACACTTTGGATAATCCACCAGACCAGCTGATTTTCTTGACTATCGAATGCTATAGTCTCCCAACACACGTTTAATTTGATAGACACAACGCAGCTGGAGTAACTCAGTGGGTCAGGCAGCATCTCTGGAGAGAAAAGAATAGGTGACGTTTTGGGTCGGGATCCTTGTTCAGTCTAAATCTTTTGTATAAAGCAGCATCTGCTGCTCTTTGTTTCGACACTTTTAATTTGCTTTTTGGTCCAAGATGCCACAAGGTGCAGTTTCCAGGAAAACAGGTCAGTTCCAAGGGAGTGGGACTCAGCACCTAGTTGGAAGCAGATTGTCTGAGATTTACTGAGTTCACTATTCCGTCATCAATAATTCTCTTAGAGAGGCAGTGAAGAAAGCGAATGGTATGTTAGCATTCATAGCAAAAGGATTTGAGTATAGGAGCAGGGAGGTTCTACTGCAGTTGTACAGGGTCTTGGTAAGACCACACCTGGAGTATTGCGTACAGTTTTGGTCTCCAAATCTGAGGAAAGACATTCTTGCCATACAGGGAGTACAGAGAAGGTTCACCAGACTGATTCCTGGGATGTCAGGACTTTCATATGAAGAAAGACTGGATAGACTCGGCTTGTACTCGCTAGAATTTAGGAGATTGAGGGGGGATCTTATAGAAACGTACAAAATTCTTAAGGGGTTGGACAGGCTAGATGCAGGAAGATTGTTCCCGATGTTGGGGAAGTCCAGGACAAGGGGTCACAGTTTAAGGATAAAGGGGAAATCCTTTAGGGCCGAGATGAGAAAAACATTTTTCACACAGAGAGTGGTGAATCTCTGGAACTCTCTGCCACAGAAGGTAGTTGAGGCCAGTTCATTGGCTATATTTAAGAGGGAGTTAGATGTGGCCCTTGTGGCTAAAGGGATCAGGGGATATGGAGAGAAGGCAGGTACAGGATACTGAGTTGGATGATCAGCCGTGATTATATTGAATGGGTCGAAGGGCCGAATGGCCTACTCCTGCACCTATTTTCTATGTTTCTATGTTTCTATGAAACATTTTGCTCACAACTTTTCTGACAAGCTGCAATCTCCGAAGATTCTGCAGGAGTTTCTAAGCATTGCCCCTGAATGTGGTGCTTCCTCAGTACCACCCCTCCCACAGTGCGGTGCTCCCTCAGTACCACCCCTCCCACAGTGCGGTGCTCCCTCAGTTCTGCCCCTCCCACAGTGCGGTGCTCCCTCAGTTCTGCCCCTCCCACAGTGCGGTGCTCCCTCAGCACTACCCCTCCGCGTCTCCAAGTGAACAAACCGGTGTAGTATAGCTGGATGGGCCGATAGGCCTGTTTCTGTTCTGCGTGACTCTGTGACTGGAAGCATGGTTTGAACCAGGTGCATGTGAGCACACGGTCACTCAGTGGGGTTCCCAGATGGATCTTATACTCACCGTTGGCCCGTCGTGGCCTGAGGGTCCATCCGAACCGCTGGTGCCCTAGAATCACACAAGAGAGTCAGAACTTTACACTAGGGTCACCATGGGGTTTAGCAAAGTGTTCTTTCTGTGGCAGGTGCACCTTACCCTCGGGCCCGGTAGCCCCAGCACTCCCGCCTCTCCCTTCTCGCCCTGTTGACGCGGATCTCCCTGAACGGAACAATGAAACAGATGTGATTAGTGGATGTACTCAAGGCGGAGATCGACAGATTCTTGACCAGTACGGGTGTCAGAGGTTACGGGGAGAAGGCAGGAGAATGGGGTTGAGGGAAAGATAGATCAGCCATGATTGATAATTTGAGTAGACTTAATGGGCCGAATAGCCTAATTCTGCTCCTATAATTTATGAAATTTTTTTTTTTTAATAATCTTTTTATTAGAGGCAGGTACATATCATATTAAATCATTTCATGTATATCATTCCTACATTACTAATATTATCGATTGATATTAACTCTGCTTCTAGTATTTTATATAGATAGAAAATAAGAAAGAGAAATTTAAAAAAAAGGAAAATTTATGAATTTATGAACTAATCCCCACAAATCAGGAACGGGCAGAGGAAGTCTCAACCTCATTCAGCCCAGGCTCTGCTATGCAAAGATAACGAGTGGTGAGGTTGGGTAGAGGGAGGTTGGTGGGAAGGGGGGGGGGGGGGAGAGGAGAGGGGAGAGTCAGCGTTTCATGGTGAACAATTTGTCTGGTTGGAAATTCAAGCTCACCTGGATTGCAGGTGTTCCTGTTTCTCCCTTCATTCCTGGTTTTCCGTACTTTCCCTGAATAAAGAACGGGAGACAGTCATGAGGGCCCTGTGCAGACTCCTGAAAACAAGTCTTCCTCCAGAAACCAATGTGTCTGCTGGGACTGAGAGCTGTCTCGAGGGCAGGAAAATCTCACATCTCATCCCCGCCTTTTACATTTGATTTAAGAGCTGGGATTAAAAACAATGTTGCCATGATACTAGGACACTTTAGACTTTAGAGATACAACACAGGAACGGGCACATCGGCCCACACCGTTCACCCCGTACACTAACACTATCCTACCCACTGGCGACAACTTAACCATTTTCTTTACCAAAGCCAATTTACCTACGAACTGGCACATATAACCATATAACAATTACAGCACGGAAACAGGCCATTTCGGCCCTTCAAATCCGAGCCGAACACTTATTTTCCCCTAATCCAATCCACCTGCACTCAGACCATAACCCTCCATTCCTTTCCCGTCCATATACCTATCCAATTTATTTTTAAATGATAAAATCGAACCTGCCTCCACCACTTCCACTGGAAGCTCATTCCACACAGCTACCACTCTCTGAGTAAAGAAGTTCCCCCTCATGTTACCCCTAAACTTCTGTCCCTTAATTCTCAAGTCATGTCCTCTTGTTTGAATCTTCCCTACTCTCAATGAGAAAAGCTTGTCCACGTCAACTCTGTCTATCCCTCTCATCATTTTAAAGACCTCTATCAAGTCCCCCCTTAACCTTCTGCGCTCCAGAGAATAAAGACCTAACTTGTTCAACCTTTCTCTGTAACTTAGTTCATCTTTGGACTGTGGGGGGAAGATGGTCATGGTCACAGGGAGAACGTACAATCTCCGTACAGACGGCATCCATAGTCGGGGTCAAACCTGGGTCTCCGGCGCTATACGGCAGCGACTCTACCACTGCCCCCACTGTGACACATCTCCAGAAAATCCACTGTAGATGTCACACGATGTACGAGCGAAAAGAATAACTTAAAATGTGCTCACAGATCCATGTGTTTAACATCAACAAGTTTAATTCATCAAAGCCACACAGAAGTGGCATATGCTAGGCTATTCCAACTATATTCCAAATATCAAAAAGTCATAAAATAATAAATAGGCACAAGCATTGCTATATATTCCATAAATGTAACTAATTACACATAAATTCCCGTGATTCCAAGAGTAGCTCAGAGCTGGGGATCATGTGATTTTACATCTACTGACACCCCAAAGCTACTTGTCTGAATAATTGTAGTTCAAACCGTGTACATGTAGGGCTCCCTCAGTCCTGCCCTTTCCACAGTGTGTCACTCCCTCAGTACTGCCCCTCCCACAGTGCACAGTGTGTCACTCCCTCAGTACTGCCCCTCCCACAGTGTGTCACTCCCTCAGTACTGCCCCTCCCACAGTGCACAGTGTGTCACTCCCTCAGTACTGCCCCTCCCACAGTGTGTCACTCCCTCAGTACCGCCCCTCCCACAGTGTGTCACTCCCTCAGTACCGCCCCTCCCAGTGTGTCACTCCCTCAGTACTGTCCCTTCCACAGTGTGTCACTCCCTCAGTACTGCCCCTCCCACGGTGCTACGCTCACTCAGTACTGCCCCTCCCACAGTGTGTCACTCACTCAGTACTGCCCCTCCCACAGTGTGTCACTCCCTCAGTACCGCCCCTCCCACAGTGTGTCACTCTCTCAGTACTGCCCCTCCCAGTGTGTCACTCACTCAGTACCGCCCCTCCCACAGTGTGTCACTCCCTCAGTACTGCCCCTCCCACAGTGTGTCACTCCCTCAGTACCGCCCCTCCCACAATGTGTCACTCCCTCAGTACCGCCCCTCCCACAGTGTGTCACTCTCTCAGTACTGCCCCTCCCAGTGTGTCACTCACTCAGTACCGCCCCTCCCACAGTGTGTCACTCCCTCAGTACTGCCCCTCCCACAGTGTGTCACTCCCTCAGTACTGCCCCTCCCACAGTGTGTCACTCCCTCAGTACTGCCCCTCCCACAGTGTGTCACTCACTCAGTACTGCCCCCCCCACAGTGCTACGCTCACTCAGTACTGCCTCTTTGACATTTCACGTTGAAATCACAGCCTGGAACTTTGCGGTGCAGTCCCTGGGATGTGATGTAGACCCACGACCACAAGGCTTGTTACCAAGGGCATGCTCATTAAACTTGACTGTCAGGCTGGCTGGCCTGAGCCCTCTCCGGCCCCTTCACAGTGGTTGCCACCTTGCTCAATGTGTGCTGGCACGTCAATAACTCCCGGCTATGGCTTTACCTTTTCTCCCTTCTTTCCATTCAAATAGGTGATGGTTGGTGAATTGTAAGATGCATGGGGACCATTATCTCCTGGCAATCCAGGTTCTCCCTGTGGTAAAAGGTACACGCAAACAGTTTAGTTTAGTTTAGTTTAGAGATACAACATGGAAACAGGACCTTCGACCCAATGAGTCCACGCTGACCATTGATCACCAGTTCACACTAGTTCATAGCAAAAGGATTTGAGTATAGGAGCAGGGAGGTTCTACTGCAGTTGTACAGGGTCTTGGTGAGACCACACCTGGAGTATTGCATACAGTTTTGGTCTCCTAATCTGAGGAAAGACATTCTTGCCATTGAGGGAGTACAGAGAAGGTTCACCAGACTGATTCCTGGGATGTCAGGACTTTCATATGAAGAAAGACTGGATAGACTCGGCTTGTACTCGCTAGAATTTAGAAGATTGAGGGGGGATCTTATAGAAACTTACAAAATTCTTAAGGGGTTGGACAGGCTAGATGCAGGAAGATTGTTCCCGATGTTGGGGAAGTCCAGAACAAGGGGTCACAGTTTAAGGATAAGGGGGAAATCTTTTAGGACTGAGATGAGGAAAACATTTTTCACACAGAGAGTGGTGAATCTCTGGAATTCTCTGCCAATGGAGAGAAGGCAGGTACAGGATACTGAGTTGGATGATCAGCCATGATCATATTGAATGGCGGTGCAGGCTCGAAGGGCTGAATGTCCTACTCCTGCACCTATTTTCTATGTTTCTATGAATGGGTGGAGAGAGGAAGAAAGGGATGAGGAGAGAGTTGTGAGAGAGGGGTGCGGAGAGGGAGGGTGGAGAGGGCGGAGTGTGGGATGGAGGGGAAGGGAGGGTGAGGAAGGTTGATGGAGCAGGAGGGAGGGAGAGAGAGGGTGTATATAAAATCATGAGAGGAATAGATCGGGTAGATGCACAGAGTCTCTTGCCCAGAGTGGGGAAATCAAGGACCAGAGGACATAGGTTGAAGGTGAAGGGGAAACGATTTAATAGTTCTGAGGGGTAACTTTTTCACAAAAAAGGGTGGTGGGTGTATGGGATGAGCTGCCAGAGGAGGTAGTTGAGGCAGGTACTATTGCAAAGTTTAAGAAACATTTGGACAGGTACTTGGATAGGCCAGGTTAGGAGGGATATGGACCAAGCGCAGGCAGGTGGGACTAGTGCAGGTAGGAATTGTTGGCTGTTGTGGTCAAGTTGGGCTGAAGGGCCTGTTTTCACACTGTATCACCATGATTCTATGACTATGAGAGAGGGAGGGAGAGAGGGAGGGAGAGAGGGAGGGAGGGAGGTGGGGGGGAGGGGGGGGAGGAGGAGGTAATAGAGGAGGTAAGGAGGGGAGAGGGGGGAGGGGGGAGAAGGGTAACTGGCTTGTGTTCTCCGTGACACCCAAAGCTACTTCTGCCACCAAAGCAGCCCTTTGTTAGAGATGAGGCTCACCCACCTTTTCCCCCTTCTCCGCATGGAAGCCCACTGCGTCGTTGCCCTGTGGATCAACCAGATAAAACAGCGTGAAGATTACCGCAGACAAGAGGAACTGCAGATGCTGGTTTACCAACGTCACAGCAGACTCGAGAAACTGCAGATGCTAGTTTACCAAGGAAAAGCGCAACATGCTGGAGTGACTATGTGCGTCAGGCAGTCTGAAGAAGGGTCGCCATCCACAAGTCACCTATTCCTTTTACTCCAGAGATGCTGCCTGATCCGTTGAGTTACTCCAGCACTTTGGGTCTATCTTCAGTATAAACCAACACCTGCAGTTCTTTCTTTCTACATCCATGGAGAACATGGATATGTAGTGCTTTGGGTCAGGGCGTTTCATTTATCAATTAAACCTACCTGATCTCCCGGATGCTCAGTACATTAATCCCCCCCTCCCATTCCCAATCTGACCTTTCTGTCCTGGGCCTCCTCCATTGTCAGAGTGAGGCCCAGCGCAGATTCGAGGAGCAGCACTTCATATTTCGCTTGGTTGGCTTACACCCCGGCGGTATGAACATTGAATTCTCTAACTTCAAGTAGCCCGTGATTTCCCTCTCTCTCCATCCTCTCCCCACTCCCAGTTCTCCCACCAGTCGCTGTCTCCGACTACATTTTATCTCTGTGCCTCCCACTCCCCTGACATCGGTCTGAAGAAGGGCCTCGACCCGAAACGTCACCCATTCCTTCTCTCCAGAGATGCTGCCTGTCCCGCTGAGTTACTCCAGCATTTTGTGTCTTCCTTCCATTTAAACCAGCATCTGCAGTTATTTCCTACACCCCGGGGGGGATGCTGTCTGTTGGGACAGTTTCTTCCCAGCTGTTATCAGGCAACTGAACCATCTTCCCAATAACTAGAGAGCAGTACTGAACTACTATCTACCTTATTGGAGACCCTCAGATTGTCTTTGATCTGACTTTACTGGACTTTATCTTGTAAAAAACGTTACTCACGTTATTCCCTTTATCATGTATCTTTGTACTGTGGATGGCTCGATTGTAATCATGTATTGTCCTTCCGCTGACTGGTTAGCACGCAACAAATGTTTTTCACTGTACATCGGTACATGTGATAATAAACTAAACTAAGCTAAAAACTAAAACTGCCGCCAAACCCTTTACATCTCTCCACATAGTGGTGGCCTCTGACTACACCAACCCAGAACACCAAACCTTCCGAGCGCAGCTTAGAAACATAGAAAATAGGTGCAGGAGTCGGCCATTCGAGCCTGCACCGCCATTCAATGTGATCATGGCTGATCATCCAACTCAGTATCCCGTACCTGCCTTCTCTCCATACCCCCTGATCCCTTTAGCCACAAGGGCCACATCTATCTCCCTCTTAAATATAGCCAATGAACTGGCCTCAACTACCTTCTGTGGCAGAGAATTCCACAGATTCACCACTCTCTGTGTGAAAAATGTTTTTCTCATCTCGGTCCGAAAAGACTTCCCCCTTATCCTTAAACTGTGACCCCTTGTTCTGAACTTCCCCAACATCGGGAACAATCTTCCTGCATCTAGCCTGTCCAACCCCTTAAGAATTTTGTAAGTTCATATAAGATCCCCCCTCAAGCTTCTCAGATGTTCACAAAGGACTGTGGGGAGGGATAGTAGTTCAGCCTACTGAGTACACGCCAACCAGTAATCAATTAGCCCTCATATGTAGGGTAGAACTAGTGTACGAGCGATCGCTGGTTAGTGTGGAAACTAAACTAAACTAAACTAAACACCTGTATACTAGTTTTATCCTACACACTAGGGACAATATCCTAAAAACAATTAGCCTACAAATCTGCACACCTTCGCAATATGGGAGTAAACCGGAGCACCCGGAGAAAAACCACGCGGTCACGGGGAGAACGTACAAACTCAGTACAGACAGCACCCGTAGTCAGGATTGAAGCTGGGTCTCTAGTGCTGTAAGACAGCAACCCCTACCTGTTATCAGCCACCTGAATAATCCTACCACTGAACTACTATCAACCTCTTTGGTGACCCTCGGACTATCCTTGATCAGACTTTGCTGGCTTTACCTTGCACTAAACGTTATTCCCTTAAAATGTATCTGTACACTGTAATGGCTTGCTTGTAATCATGTATTGTCTTTCTGCTGAGTGGATAGCTCGCAGCAAAAGCTTTTCACTGTACCTCGGTGCAGTGACAATAAACTAAACTGTAGTAAATGCTGTGCCTTATGCCGACTAAGTTCCTTATGCCTACTCTTCTAGAGTAAGTTTGTCTAAGAACATGCGCATACCAATGAATGTGTGATGCGTAGCCAACAGTCTTTATCTATGTAGAAACAGAACTGCAGATGCTGGTTTGTAGCAAAGTTGGGTACAAAGTGCTGGAGTAACTGAACAGGTCGAACTGGAAACTGGCTTTGCCTTGCACAGAACGTTATTCCCTTATCATGTATCTATACACTGTAAATGGTTCGATTGTAAGCATGTATTGCCTTTCTGCTGACTGGATAGCACGCAACAAAAGCTTTTCACTGTACCTCGGTGCAGTGACAATAAACCAAACTAAACTACCGCTGAGCCACTGTGTGGATATTCTGCAGGACGGGAGGTTTGTTGCTGCAGGTCTGATGCAATACGTCCCAGTCATGCAGGCACCGTTTACGGTGGGGAGTTCCCGCTGGAATTCCCGGCGTGACGGGGCGCATGGGGGGGGGAAACTAGAGTTACCACCATGTACTCCAACACTCAAACCTGCTGTGTGGAGAAGGTGGGAACTACAGACATTTCCATGGTGCTGCAGGCATCTTGTTGCCGGTCAAAAATCTCAGGCAAAGAGCGGGTTTGCCAAAGGCAGACAGAGATGGAGAGGGTTGAGGGCGGGAGGGAGGTTGAGGGCCCGACCGGGGATGGGACCACCAGAGGGGGGGGGGGGGGGGGGGGGGGACTGGATGCCCACCACTCCAGCTGGGCGTTAGAAAGCTCCGTGGCGTGGATTATCCCTGGGAACAGGGATCCTTGTTATTCACATTATTCCCTTTATCATGTGTGTATCTGTACACTGTAGATGGCCCGATTGTAATCACGTGTTGTCCTTCCGCTGGCTGGTTAGCACGCAACAAATGCATTTCCTTGTTCCTCGGTACACGTGACAATTAACTAAAGTCAAGCTCAACAACGTTGGGAGCTGGGACGTTACCTTTGGTCCTAGAACACCCGGAGGCCCACGAGGTCCCTGTGAAACAAATGGTGTAAGAGGTGAGTTTGTGAAGAGCAGACTGAGCAGAGAACAATCATGGGATCATCCCGGACAATGGCCCGAGTCCAGGCATTCAGCGCAGCGCCGTCCCACATTCCCCCCCCGTACCTGCGGCCCTTGGTATCCTGGGGAGCCTTGTCGACCCATCTCTCCTGAGGGACCAGTTACACCCTGCAAAAGAAGCAGAAGAGGAGTATAGGAGCAAAGAGGTCATTCTGCAGTTGTACAGGGCCCTAGTGAGACCACACCTGGAGTATTGTGTGCAGTTTTGGTCTATTAATTTGAGGGAGGACATTCTTGCTATTGAGGGAGTGCAGCGTATGTTTACAAGGTTAATTCCCGGGATGGCGGGACTGTCATATGCTGAGAGAATGGAGTGGCTGGGCTTGTATACTCTGGAATTTAGAAGGATGAGAGGGATTCTTTAAGACTTTTGCCTCCATCACAGTGAGGAGGTGCCTGGTGAACTCACTGTGGTGGATGTTAAATTTGTGTTTATTGTGTGTTTTTGTTATTTTATTATATGTATGACTGCAAGGCAACTAAATTTTGTTCAGACCAGAAGGTCTGAATGACAATAAGGGATACTTTACTTTACTTATCTTATTGAGACATTTAAGATTATAAAGGGTTCGGACACGCTTGAGGCAGGAAACATGTTCCCGATGTTGGGGGAGTCCAGAACCAGGGACCACAGTTTAAGAATAAGGGGTAAGCCATTTGGAATGGAGATGAGGAAACACTTTTTCACACAGAGAGTTGTGAGTCTGTGGAATTCTCTGCCTCAGAGGGCGGTGGAGGCCGGTTCTCTGGCTACTTTCAAGAGGGAGCTAGATAGGGCTCTTAAAGATAGCGGAGTCAGGGGATATGGGGAGAAAGCAGGAATGGGGTACTGATTGGGGATGATCAGCCATGATCACATTGAATAGCGGTTCTTGCTCGAAGGGCCGAATGGCCTACTCTTGCACCTATTGTCTATTGTCAAAGGTGCCTTTACATTTAAACTAGGACGTCCTGGGCCCGGCTGTAACTCATATGTTCATACTGTAAAGTTATAGGAGCAGAATTAGGCCATTGAGTCTCAATTCCGCTACTCAGTCATGACTGATCCATCTATCCCTATCAACCTCATTCTCCCACCTTCTCCACACAACCTTTGACACCCTTAAGGGCCTGTCCAACTTTTACGACCGAATTCACTACCTTTTTTACTCGTGGACGTTTTTCATCAGGCTAGAAAAAACGCCCCGACCTACTTGATGCCACGAGTACCTACGACTAGCATCACGGCCTGCAACGACCTACCTACGACCTCCTGTGACCTCGTGACGACCATGCTGCGAGTCTGAGTCAAGGGCGAACTCGGCAGAGGTCATGAATTAGGTCGTGAAAGTGGGACATGCCCTTTACTAACCAACTATCTGACAATCTGCTTTAAAAATAGCCAATGAATTGGCCTCCACATCCGTCTGTGTAAATGAATGCCACACATTCACTACCTTCTGGCTAACGAAGTTCCTTCTCATTTCAGGAGACACAGGAGAATCTGTGCATAGCATAGTCCCACTATTCCCACAAGGTGTGCAAAGCACTCCCTCGGCATCATCCACCCGACAATCTATGCTTCCACAGCATTGTCCCTCGGTGTTGCCCCCTCACTGTGGTGGTGGGGAGGGAGGTATTGGTGGCAGGAGGGAAGGGTTGGTGGAGAGGCAGGGTTGGAAGGGAAAGGGGTTGGTGAGAGTTGAAGGGTCGGTGGGAGGAAAGGTTTCGGGGGGAGAGGGTTGATATGCGTAGAGGGGCAAGGAAGAGGAGGGATAGGGTGAGGCGCTGGGTGAGGAGGTCAGGCACTGGGGGACTGGGAGGGGGAGGGGATGTTGTATAACGGGACTATCTTGATGGTGAGGAGAGGGGCTGGTGAACGGGAACATTGGGGTGGGAGGGGGTGATGGGGAGTGCTTGATGGGGGATGGGAAGGGGCATGTGGAGGTGAAGTTAGGGGCAAGGTGTTGATAGGGCAGAATGCTTGGACAGCAGGATTCGTGGGAGAAGAGAGTCAGTGAAGAGAGGATAGATTGGTGGAGAGAGACAGAGGGAATTAACTGGAGGGGGGAAATTGAATAGGAAGTCTTACTGGGGAAGAAGGGTGGGGGAAGGGGTTGGTTGGGGGGGAAGTAGAGGGTTTAACGGGAAGGAGGTGTTGGTGCGAGGGATATTTGGGGCGGTTTGGCTGCTTCATGTTCGCTGAACGGGTGATTACCGAAGGTGTAGTCATATTCAGTTCCCGGATTCAGATGACGGAGCCGAGGCAGAAACAGTTTATCTTCTGGGTTGGCAGTGGGTATGTGGCAGATCTTCTGGACAAGAACAGGGCCATACTACCAACAACGACCACCAACCCCAGCCCCCTCCCCTCCCACTCCAAGTCAGGGCTCGGCTCGTGCCCCTCCCGCAAAGAACAAACACTTACCCGAAAACCGGGAATGCCTGGAACACCAGGACGGCCCTGAGGAAATAAGGAGGATGTTAGGACATGGTGGTTTTTGTCAGTGTCCTGCTGCCTGCTCCTGCCCTTGTCCAAACCCTTGACCATGCCCTTGTCCATATCCTTGACTATGCCCATCTCCATGCCTTTGACATACCCTTGAACGTCCATCTCCATGCCCTTGATATACCCTTGACCATGCCCATGGCCATGCCAATCTCCATGCCCTTGAGCCCAAGGTCAGACCTGGGTCAAGAGCAGGATTTGGATCATGACCTGCCCACTCTAGAAGTGATTGTGCCCGGGCGAGACCCAGGGTTGGCTGAAGAGACCCACTCGGTCAACGAGTTGATGTTAAGATGCAGTGTCTGGTGGAACCACTGCAGATGACCCAACTCTGGTTACCCCGAGAGAGTGATCCGAGCCGTCAACCCAGCGAACGGTGGAACTGGAATGGCCCAGGTTCTCCCTTAAAGGACAA
Organism: Amblyraja radiata; assembly: GCF_010909765.2. Classification (NCBI taxonomy): domain Eukaryota; kingdom Metazoa; phylum Chordata; class Chondrichthyes; order Rajiformes; family Rajidae; genus Amblyraja; species Amblyraja radiata. Next base: position 87,780,970 of record NC_045961.1, on the reverse strand, counting down.
GGGTTCGGATTTGAACTTTTACGGTCATTTTACTGCCACGTTTATCAAACCAAATTCAAAATTTCGAGGCGCTCGCGTCGTATCAGAGTTTGAACCCGATTTTAATAATAATAATAATGGATGGGATTTATATAGCGCCTTTCTAATACTCAAGGCGCTTTACATCGCATTATTCATTCACTCCTCAGTCACACTCGGTGGTAGTAAGCTACTTCTGTAGCCACAGCTGCCCTGGGGCAGACTGACGGAAGCGTGGCTGCCAATCTGCGCCTACGGCCCCTCCGACCACCACCAATCACTCACACATATTCACACACAGGCAAAGGTGGGTGAAGTGTCTTGCCCAAGGACACAACGACAGTATCCACTCCAAGCGGGGTTCGAACCGGCTACCTTCCGGTTGCCAGCCGAACACTTAGCCCATTGTGCCATCTGTCGCAGCGTTAGGTGGGCATGGGGGAGCTGCCCTGTTGTGGAGGAGGTTCTGAGAGGGAGCAGGTTCGGGGCAACGAGTGGGATGCCACAGGCCGGAATAAACCCAAAGTCCGTGCCTCGCAACTCACCCTGTGGCTCTTGCCATCCATTGTGACGAGGAGAGGTTCACCTTTCTGGCCCTTCAGCCCGTGAGATCCCTACGGATACAAAAACCAAGGACATTAAAACACACGCCGTTCACCTCTTTGATGTGTGGCAGACTTCACATTTGCAACAATTCATCGTCACATCTACAATCCCAGGAGTCATGTTTCTCAATAGCTCCCACCCTCCTGACCTGAGAACTCAGGGCCTGCCTCTGAACCAGGGATTCACTGGCCTCGTCCCGGGATTCACTGGCCCTAACTCGGGATTGACTGCCCCTGTCCTGGGATCGAACGCCCCCTGTCCCAGGATTCCCAGCAGCCATGTTGAGAAGGTTCACCAGACTGATTCCTGGGATGTCAGGACTTTCATATGAAGAAAGACTGGATAGACTCGGCTTGTACTTGCTAGAATTTAGGAGATTGAGGGGGGATCTTATAGAAACTTACAAAAGTCTTAAGGGGTTAGACAGGCTAGATGCAGGAAGATTGTTCCCGATGTTGGGGAAGTCCAGAACAAGGGGTCACAGTTTGAGGATAGAGGGGAAATCCTTTAGGACCGAGATGAGAAAAACATTTTTCACACAGAGAGTGGTGAATCTCTGGAATTCTCTGCCACAGAAGGTAGTTGAGGCCAGTTCATTGGCTATATTTAAGAGGGAGTTAGATGTGGCCCTTGTGGCTAAAGGAATCAGGGGGTATGGAGAGAAGGTAGGTACAGGATACTGAGTTGGATGATCAGCCATGATCATATTGAATGGCGGTGCAGGCTCAAAGGGCCGAATGGCCTACTGCACTTATTTTCTATGTCTATGTTTTTATGTTTCCAGATGGGATCCACTTCCCTGTCCTGAAAACATGGGAACGCCCCAATCCTCAGATCCACTGGCCCTGATCTGGGATTTACTGGCCCTGCCCCAGGATCGACTACCCCAGTCTCAGGATTCGCTGGCCCTATCCTGGGATTGACTGTACTTGTCCCAGGAGCCATGATTCCCAGACAGGATCCACTTCCCTGCCCTTAGAACATGGGAATGCCCCTATCCTCAGACTCACTGGCCCTGTCATTGCCCCTGTCCCGTGATTCTGTCCTTGTCCTGATGATTCACTCCTGTTGTCCTGGAATTAATTGGGCCTGTCCCGGATCCACAGCCCCTTTCCTAGGAGTCACTCCCGTTGTCCGTGGGTTCACTGCCATTGTCCTGGGATTCATTGCCTCAGCCTCGGCATCTACTGTTCCTATCCCGAGACGCCCTACCCACAGCCCAGGATTCACTGCCCCTCCCCCTGCCTCAGGATCCACAATTTCTCCATCAGATCCTATCCTGAGTTCTGGAGGTGATTCCACAGATCCCACTGACACTCTACCTGACCCACCTCCTGTTTTTTTACATCCCCAATACTGTGGCCCAAGATCATTCAATCCTCACCCCTTTAACTTCACCCCAACCCTCCCCATTACCACTCATCTCCCCCACCTTTCACGCCCTCAGCCCCCGCTCCCCCACTCCTCACTAACCCTGCAGAACCCAACATGTTCCCTGAACAGCTGAGCAACCTCGTTGAGTTTGAAGGGTTTGTCTGTCTGAAGATGGGTTTCGGCCCGAAACGTCGCCTATCTCCTTCGCTCCATAGATGCTGCTGCACCCGCTGTGTTTCTCCAGCATGTTTGTGTACCTTCGTTGAGTTTCACCTAATATGCAAACTCTGCATAAACGCTCATACAGTTTGCAGCTGTAAACACTATTCCATTCCTTAATTAATGATCCACCACACCTGAACATAGACTCACCTGACGACCTGCCACTTCACATTGTGTTTCTATATTGTGTTTACCCAGGGACAGGTACAATATAGTTCACTTGCCAGTGGAAGGGACTTTCGGAAGATTGCAGTCAGAGATTAAAATGAACAGAAGGGAAGGGGGAGAAGTATGTGGCGATGAAATCATTGGAGCGTGGTGCTTTCTTTTGAAGACAAAAAGGTATATTTTTACTCATATTGTTCCTAGCTGTTGGTATCTCTGGCGGATTGTCGTTGTATAAGCTGTTTGAAGGCCCATCCACTCAATTTAAAGCCATGCAACCCTAGAGCACGGAAAAGCCTAAAGGGCCTGTCCCACGAACATGCGACCTGCGTGCGGCAAGCGCGACCAAACCGGAAGCGGGGGCCGTGCGGAGGTCGAGTGAGTGACGTGAAGTCCGTGGCAGGCCGTTGCCGCGCGGACATTTTTGAACATGGTCAGTTTTTCGGAGCCCCGCGCGATGTCGGGACCAGCTCCGCATAACTCCATACGGCTCCGGCGATCGAAGTGGGACCGGCCCCGCGAGGCCGTTCGGCTCAAGCGACCACGTTAGGTCGCGCTTGCCGCATGCAGTCGCATGCTCGTGGGACAGGCCCTTTACTTGCCCATGATGGATGCCCTGTCTACACTAGTCCCACCTACCTGTGTTTGACCCATATCCTGGAAACCTTTCCTATCTATGTACCTGTCCAATTTAACTAATACATTGCAGTTTTTAAACTTTAGTAATCATTTTAAAATAAAACAGATAATTTAAAATTGAAGAGAAGTAAAATTAAAATGTTAAACATTTGAAAACAAGGGCATTGTGAATTAAAAATAGCGGAGTCAGGGGATATGGGGAGAAGGCAGGAACGGGGTACTGATTGGGGATGATCAGCCATGATCACATTGAACGGCGGTGCTGGCTCGAAGGGCCGAACGGCCTACTCCTGCACCTATTGTTTATTGTCTATTGTCTATATCATGCAAGGAATAGATCGGGTAGATGCACGGTCTCTTGGCAGAGTAGGTTTAATCGAGGGCCAGAAGACATAGGTTTAAGGTGAAGGGGAAAAGATTTAATAGGAATCCGAGGGGTAACCTTTTCACACGAAGGGTGGTGGGTGTATGGAACAAGCTGCCAGAGGTGGTAGTTGAGGCTGGGACTATCCCAACGTTTAAGAAACAGTTAGACAGGTGCATGGATAGGACATGTTTGGAGGGATATGGACCAAATGTGACAGGTGGGACTAGTGTAGATGGGACATGTTGACAAGTGTGGGCAACTTGGATCGAATGCCGTGTTTCCACACTGTATCACTCTATGACTCTATGACTATATGAAAATCTAGATTTTAACTTTTTGGAGGTGTCGGTACGCCATAATTGTGGTGTGGCATTGGACACATACACTAGTATGGTATACTGACACACTCACCAGTACAGAATACCAGCACACCGTGAAGTATATACTATGACAAAAAAGCACTGGAGCTAGCAAAGACGATTTGTTGAATGTGGAGACTGGTGGCATGAAAGTTGTGGATCGGGGGAAACCTGTCCCTGCCCTGTCCAGGAGGAGAGGGTGTGAGAGCAGAGGTCTGGAAATGGAAAAGATGCAGTCAAGGGCTCTGACCACTCTGGTAGAGGGAGGCCGTAGTTCAGGAACAAGGAAACACCTTTCAGATGAACTTGGGTGGAAAGTCTCATCATCAGAGCAAATGTGGCAGGGACTTTGTAACTGGGAGATAGGAATGTAGTCCTTACAGTAGGCAGAAGGGAGGAGGTGCAGTCAAGAGAAGAGTTGGACCCTTTTACAAACCCAGCGTTGGGCTGAATGTGCCGAATGGCCACATGAATACTGTGATGCAGGGCATTCCTCAGGTTTGCAGTTTACAGTGTTAATTCCCTGATGCAGTGTTATTCCACACACCCCATGGAATGCATGTACTTACAGGCCGGCCAGGCTGACCCGAGAAGCCAGATGTTCCCCTTCTACCGGCGTATCCCCGGGTCCCATTGCAGCCATCTCGTCCGGGTGGTCCTCGGGGGCCATGTTGTCCTGGGTGGCCCTGTAACACAGGTTTCATCAGCAGAGTTACTTGGGCAGCTCAGTGTCCCACTGATAGGCCCAGCCCTTCACCCTCCCTCACACCCAGAGCTTCACACCATGCGTCTGACCAGCAAGCACTGGGCCTCCAGGCCACCAGCAAGTAGGCCAGCAAAAGACAATTGGGTGGATCATTGCTTAGTAATTGTCCACATCCATCCCAGTCTCACTGGTATTAATCATTTTTTTGATTAGTAAGGCATTAGGCTATTGATTAGGAAGGTTCACCAGACTGATTCCTGGGATGTCAGGACTTTCATATGAAGAAAAACTGGATAGACTCGGCTTGTACTCGCTAGAATTTAGAAGATTGAGGGAGGATCTTATAGAAACTTACAGAATTCTCAAGGGGTTGGACAGGCTAGATGCAGGAAGATTGTTCCCGATGTTGGGGAAGTCCAGAACAAGGGGTCACAGTTTAAGGATAAGGGGGAAATCTTTTAGGACCGAGATGAGAAAAACATTTTTCACACAGATAGTGGTGAATCTCTGGAATTCTCTGCCACAGGAGGTAGTTGAGGCCAGTTCATTGGCTATATTTAAGAGGGAGTTAGATGTGGCCCTTGTGGCTAAAGGGATCAGGGGGTATGGAGAGAAGGCAGGTACAGGATACTGAGTTGGATGATCAGCCATGATCATATTGAATGGCAGTGCAGGCTCGAAGGGCCGAATAGCCTACCCCTGCACCTATTTTCCATGTTTCTATGTTTCTAGTAAGGATTACATGGAGAAGGCAAGAGAATGGGGTTGAAAGGTAAAAATCGATCAGCCATGATTGAATGGCGGCGCAGACTCGACGGGCCAGATGGCTTATAACTGGTATTATGTCCTTCTGTCCTAGTCTGAGGTCTTAGGTCTTAGGCCTTAGCTATTGCGTATTGGGTATTGGGTCTTAGGCCTTAGCTATTATGTATTGGGTATTGGGGTATCATGGTCTTGGGGTCTTATGAAGGATTGATTGACATTTGTCCCAGCCTTCTACCCCACCCTGGTTGGCTCCGTGTGATCCTGCCTCACAAACCTCGCCCCTCAATCACCGTTCCCCGACCTGCTTCCTTCCCCTCGGTCCAGCCACACTGGCCCAACCTCCCATGGGCCCCTTACCTGGCCCTGACCCGCACTCTGGATCCAAAGAGCAGAAACTCACCGGAATCCCGTCATTCCCTGCAAATCCAGGCACTCCCATCGGTCCCTGTTTAAACAAAAAGTAGTAAATAGATTGAGAGAGTTTGTGATGGAAAACATTAACCTTCATACTTGAAAGCCATCGGGGGGGTGGGGGGGGGGGGTCAGAGTAGGGTTCTCCCCATGGACCACATGGCTCAGGATTTGGATGTGGACTCCCAGCATTCACATTGAGGGAGGACTTAGCTCTGCTGCTGAAACTTCCACTGGCCAAACTCCTAAGGTCCTCCTGAAGTGGAAGGCTTGGCAAGAGAGAGTAATACATCACAGTGGTCACCAGCCGACCTCTCAGAGATCCCAGTACACTCGCAACAAAAGGTCGGCAGAACTGGGGAACGCGGGTTTAGTTCTAGTTTCGCTTATTATTGTCACGTGTACAGTGATAAGCTTTTTTGTTGCATGCTATCCAGACAGCGATAAGACTGTACATGATTTGTACATGGTTTAGAGGGATATGGGCCAAATGCAGGCAGGTTGGAGTAGTGTAGATGGGACATGTTGGCCGATGTGGGCAGCTTGGGCTGAAGGGCCTGTTTCCACGTTGGAAGACTCTATGATTCTATGATTACAATGAAACCACCCACGGTACAGATAAATTCAAGTAACATCCAATTAAAGATATGCCCCTGTCCCACTTAGGAACCCTGAACGGAAACCTCTGGAGACTTTGCGCCCCACCCAAGGTTTCCGTGCGGTTCCCGGAGGCTTTTGTCAGTCTCCCTACCTGCAACCTCCGGCAACCACCTGCCACCTCCGGGAACCGCACGGAAACCTTGGGTGGGGCGCAAAGTCTCCAGAGGTTTCCGTTCCGGTTTCCTAAGTGGGACAGGGGCATATAGTTCGAAGGTCTCCAATGAGATAGGTGGGAGGGCAGGACCATTCTCTCTTCGCTCTCTGAGTGCAAGCATTCGACTGGTCTGGAATTTTGGGGATGAAAATTTCACTCCTCAAACATGCTGGGGATATGCTGCTGGTTAGTGCCGAATAAAGGCCCCAAACCAGGCTGAACCATGCATGCATTAACTCCTCTAGCAGTGCAGTGGCCAGCAATCTGGCTTTCTTTGTTCACAGGCAGGGTGAAGGAGTTTCTGGCTCAGTAAGGAGATTGGGGGAAAGTCAGTGCAGGTGTGAGGGTGGGATTTGTGCTCCAATTGTATCGAGCTTAGGAAGAATCCAGGCTTAGACCCTGGACCCTGAATGACCATCCTGAAGAATGAAGGGGACCTTTCTGGGCCTAAGGGCCTGTTTCCACACTGTTTGACTCTATGACTCTATCTTTCTGCCATGAGCCATCCAACTGCTTCAGCGAGGAAGGAGATTCCCTGGAATATCAGGGCTTGGAATAATTTAGTGTGTGGCTGTTTTTTGGGTAGGTGGGAATGTGGGTGGTGGGTCCTCTGAGTCGCAAAGCTCTTTCTGGGGACACCAAGTGATCGAGGTAGTCTCTGGGACATGGGGAGTGGGTAGAGATGCAGTGATAACCTTTCAAGGGTTAGACGAGGAAATGGTACAGGTCAGGCAGGTTCCTGAACAGAAGGACTGCTCTGTCGGTGCTCAGTGAGACCAGGACCTTCTCTGTGATCTCACCGACTCTTCGGGATCGCTTCCCTTCGGTGCTATGTTTACACAACGGTTCTGACTCACCTTGTCTCCCGCCTGGCCAATCCGACCTTCCAACCCTCGGTCGCCTTTCACTCCATTGTGTCCGGACACTCCGTGATGGCCGGGTGGGCCCGGTGGTCCCTGGGCTCCGTGCAATCCTGGAGATCCCGGACGGCCCTGGAGAAACAGAGGAGTGAGCTGGCTGCTGATCGCAAATCATAATGCATTCACAGTGGCTGGGCACTCGGGCACGGTTTAAACTCCACAGGGCACTCGGTCACAGTCTTACCCCCAGCAGGGCACTCAGACAAAATCTCGCCCCCAGCAGGCTGACCTGGGTACAGCCTCACTCCCAGCAGACCACTCTTGGTACAGTCTCGGCCCCAGCAGGCTTCTTCCAATACCTTTCACCCCCAATACGGCACTCGAGCACAGTCTCATCCCAGCAGTGAGTTGGTCATATTTATGCCAAGGAACTTGAAGCCATTTCCACCTTGGCACCATGGTGACTCTATCCCCACCCCTCAGCTATCCAACTGAAGGAAATAGAAACATAGAAAAATAGGTGCGGGAGTAGGCCATTCGGCCCTTCTAATCAGCACCGCCATTCAATATGATCATGGCTGATCATATAAAATCAGTACCCGGTTCCTGTTTTTTCCCCATATCCATCGATTCCTTTAGCCCTAAAAGCTAAATCTAACTCCCTCTTGGAAAGACCCAGTGAATTGGCCTCCACTGCCAACTGTGGCAGAGAATTCCACAGATTCACGACTCTCTGGGTTAAAAAGTTTTTCCTCATCATTTTTCCTAAATGGCCTACCCCTTATTCTTAAACTGTGACCCCTGGTTTTGGACTCCCCCAACATTGGGATCATTTTTCCTGCATCTAGCCTGTCCAATCCTTTAAGAATTTTATATGTTTCTATAAAATCTCTTCTCATCCTTCTAAATTCCAGTGAATACAAGCCCAGCCGACCCATTCTTTCATCATGTGTCAGTCCCGCCATCCGGGGAATTAACCTGGTGAACCTACGCTGCACTCCCTCAATAGCAACAACGTCCTTCCTCAAATTAGGAGACCAAAATAGTAAGATTAAACGAGAACTTACCAGTTTGAAGTTTGATCTTGATTTTATGAGGAGTTACGATGAGCGATTACATGAAGAAGGGCCGTCCATCTGCGTGCGCGTCAATCTTCAAAGCAACGGTGTTAAATCACAGATAAAAAAGACCTGAGAATAGTAAGATTGTGAAAAACTTGAACTTCCATATGACCTTGATAATATGAGGGTGGGAGCGGTGGGCACGTAATCGCTCATCGTAACTCCTCATAAAATCGAGATCAAACTTCAAACTGGTAAGTTCTCGTTTAATCTTACTATTTTACTTCGGGGTCACGTGAGTGACTACGTGAAGATTTCAAAGCTCTGTGATTCTACGCCGGTTACGAATCCAAGCGTCACACACTGAATGGATTGACCATGGATGCGTGTAATCATTAAAGCATTCAGACATTACGTAGTTAAGTAAAGAAACTGATGCTTTAAATGAAAGAAAAGTTTTAAAAAAAGTTACCCCTCCCAACCTTGGGGGGAAACTAAGGGACAGAACTTAAAATGGTACGTGCAAACACCCCCAGTCCGGTTATGGGTTTGTTATAAAAACCGGTGGACCGTTATTTCATTCGTCCATCCTGCAGCCACTAGGATGTCGTTAAGGGGCACGTCCATAGCTCTTGCTGCCAACGTAGATGCAGCCCTGGTGGAGTGAGATTTAACGATATAAATGTTCACTCCTGCTACTGCCATTACCTCCTTTGACCATCTGGAGATGATTTGAGTTGATACCTTCTGGTGTGGTTTTTTATGGCTGATGAGGACCGATTGTTCTGAGCCTCTGAGGTTCTCCGTAACTCTCAGATAGTGGTGTTAGTATGTTACCACCCACACAACCGTTGGTCCTCTGGATATGCCAAGAATTGGATCTCCATCCCTGGCATTCCTGGCCTGCTCTGTTTTATCAGGTTCCTGATTAGGAATGTTATGTTGTTCATATTGGTGGTCATGTAGTCCAACTGTAACTTTTGCAGTGTCTGGACTCTTCGTCAGCATACCACCTTCAGGGTTAGTTATAGGCTGTCCCCACTGTCAAAGTAGGGTTAGTACCATGCTCACATCCCATGTGTCCGTGTAGCTTGGCCTAGGAGGTATTAAGTTGTAAATTCCCTTCATGAATTTTGTTGTAAAGGGGTGCGTTCCTATCGACCTGTGCCCTGCTTCCAGCATCAGATAGGAGGAGAGTGCGCCTCTGGCACTATAGATTGCACTATAACTTTGTTTATAGTTATGGTACAGAGTTGATAGGAACTCCAAGACATCCGTTATCCGAACTGTGTTGTATTTGTTCGGACAGTCCTATGCCTTGATATGGCCTCCTCAGAATCTGCAGACCAACAAGTTAATACGTTCATGTAGTGGATGATTGCTCCCTGTAACTGGGTTCACTAGGAGGTCCCTGCTCTTGGGTACAGCCATAACTGGCTGGACTATAATTCCCAAATTGTTTGGGAACCAGGCTTGAGTAGGCCAATCTGGCACTACCAATATGCCTGTGGCTTAGTCTTGCTTGATTTTGGTCAAGCATCGGTTTGTGAGACAAATTGGCGGAAAGCATACATAAACATTCCTCCCCAATTGAGGGAGAAAGCATCCACTGCCTTAGCTCCTGGATCCAGCTCGCAGGACACATATCTGGGTAACTGATGGTTTGGGCTAGATGCAAACAGATCAATATCTGGTATGCCAAATCGTGTAGTTATTTCGTTAAATACTGCCCGATTCAACATCCATTCTGTGTTGTTATTAAACATTCGTGATCCAGCATCTGTCACCGTGTTATATCTACCTCGTAGATAGACCGCTGTAACCCAAATATTCCTCTCGATACTCCAGTGCCAAATGAGGTTCGACAATCTGTCACAAGATACAGATTTTACACCACCCTTGTGATTGATATGTGCCACCGCAGTGGTGTTATCAATCTGAATTAGAACAAGCACAGGTTGCATATCGCTACAGAAAACCTCGAGTCCATATTGTGCCCCCAACAATTCTGGGTAATTGATTCCCTGTGTTGGGGAATTACAGACTCCTGCTCATTCCATCTGCCCCCACAGCTCTAGACTGTGTTTGTGGCTCCCCATCCTTAGCCGCTAGCATTGGTCTGAACCACCGATGGCTTTCGAGCAAAATTTCCCTTGAGCTGTCTCTCGTTCGTTATCCACCATAGTTTATCAACAATGGCCTCTGCTGGTAATCCATAGTTTTGCCAATTTGGCCTGCATGTAATCTGAGTGTTTGTTCCTTTGCTCGCTGTAAATTCTGGTAATGCAAAGGGCCGTGACGTACTGCTGGAAATGCAGGTACTATTTGCCAATTACACTCGCTGTTTGCCTGATAGATGGCTAGTATTTGACTATCAGGTCATAGCAGGCTTACTTAATCTTGTTGTTTGCCCCTAGGCAAAGTCACCAACATATTTACTGTTTTTAATAGTAAATCCTAGGTAATCAATTACCCTTGTAGGTGTCAATTTTGATTTAACTGGATGGATGAGGTAACCAATTCTTTCAAACAAGGTTTTGGTTTGCTTTGACTGATGCTTCTGCCAATTCTTGGTGACTCCAAATTGAAAATGTCCTCCAAATATGCCATTACTATGTGGTTTTGAGACCTTTGTAGTCTCAGAATTGGTTTCCGTAGTTTAGTCAATAGTCTAGGAGCTGATGTCAACCCATTTGGCAGAGCCATGCCATCCAGTTAAACTTCAAATATCTGTTCTTAGTGAATAGACACCGAATAGTATGCATCTTTGAGGTTGATGCATGCCATGTGACCATTTTATAGGAAGCTCCTATAAAACAGTTGTTAGACCATAACAAAATTTTACTGTTCTGAAAGTCTATACTGCACAAATGAGTTAAACCTGGATGAAGTGACATCCTCCATCTGTCACCTGTCCTGGAAGGCAATCCTGCCCATAATACTGGGCCTGCCTCGAAGACAATTCCGGTCCGAGTTCCAAGTCTGCTTGGAACCTATGTATGTTGTGCAGTAAAAAGTAATCACATGTTGTTATCTGTTTTTTAAAACCAGATCTGAAATTCATGTTATTGTCATTTTGAACAAAAACACAAGAGTAAAATTACCAACATGTAACTGGTCCACAATCCCTTGTTTCGGTAAACCCAGGCCCACCTACCTCCATGGCTACCGGTGGTCTTGTGGTAAGCCCAAAGGCCCCTGATGCGGGTTCCTTTTCTCTCCTTGATTGGGAGTAGGACTGGTAGGGAGTGTGGATTCCATGTTTCTCCTGACCTCTGCTTGGGTCTTGGTCTGAAAACCTTATCATACTGAGCTTGCCTTGTAAGACAATTCTGGCCATAATTCTGAGTCTGCCTTGAAAGACGACTCTGATCATATTTCCGTGCCCAGCTTTCAAGCTACCACCGGCTTCAGTGAACTGCTTATCCCCTATGGAGGTGTGGGGTGTGTTTGTCGCCTACTGATGAAGTTTGCTTGTCGTTGTACCTTGATTGGTCCGACAGCTTTTGCTTCCTTCTTCTGGTCTTACCTGAAGAGAGGATTCGGCGGCTGGTTTCTCCAATGTCACCCTGATAGCGCTGTTCCCTTGCCGGCATTTGTGCGAATATTCAGCCAACTGCTGGCTCTTGAGGCCATATGCATGTGCTTCAGTATGTTCATACTTTAAATTCGAGATCAGTTACCTACTGATCACACACACTCCTCTCCACTGAGAGTGAGATTTGTAGGCAGCCCTGAAAACAGGTGCTGCCGCAGGCCCCTGAGGATACCTGCGCTGACATGGCCCCTCCAGCGGACCTAAATGAGATTCTTGCTTTGGGTCAGACTGAAACTGACCGTGGATGCTCCTCTCCTCAGAGCAGGAGACATTTGTGCAGCCCTGAAACAGGTGCCGCTGCCTGCGGGTTCTCCATAATTCCCGGGCTGATAACTCCCTCCTTTGGAGTATATCATTGTGGAGCACCTCTCCATCAGGTGCTCCATGTGGGTTTTGAACGTTTAAACACGTTACCCATGAAGGAGGTTATCCTCTCCATCCGGGATCCTCCTGGCCTACCCTCCAATTGGGTTTGCCTAGGTACTCCTGGCCCGTTTTGTTTTCCCCATGTGTGAGGCTGCTGGCACGGCCTGCTGTAGAGGCCCGTGCTGATACTGCTCCCTCCTTCGGAGCAGATCATTGTTGGAGCAACTTCTCCATAAGTTGCTCCATGTGGGAGAGTCGTCCTCAGACGCTCTCCGTTGAGGGAGGGTATCCCTCTTCCCCGGACTCATCTGAGTCAACGGGTGTCAGACTTGCGGGTGGTTTTTACGTCCCGCAGGACAACCACGGAGCTCCTCCTCCTGCACCAAGTCTTTCCTGCCGGTTCTGCCGGCGGTAATGTCGGGGACAAGACCGTCGCCCGCTACTGGGAATGCTGCGGTCTTCGGCAGCCGACTTCCCCGCGGACCCGTCTCCTCGACATCTGGGCTCTGAAACTACAAAAAGCTTCAAGTCCAAGAGAACGCAGGTAAGTAGTTCAACTTTCCTTACCTGCCCATCCTGACGGTTGGGAGGACTCAGTGCCTCTCCAGTCCGTCATGCGCGTTGCGTTCAGACGTAATGACGCGCATGCAGACGGACGGCCCTTCACGTAGTCACTCACGTGACTCCGAAGTAAAATTGCACACAATACTCCAGGTATGGTCTCACCAGGGCCCTGTACAACTGCTGTAGGACCTCCTTGCTTCTAAACTCAAATCCTCTCGCAATGAAGGCCAACATGTCATTAGCTTCCTTCACTGCCTGCTTACTTTCTGTGACTGATGTACAAGGACACCCAGGTCTCGTTGCACCTCCCCTTTTCCTAATCTGACACCATTCAGATAATAATCTGCCTTCCTGTTCTTGCCACCAAAGTAGATCACCTCACATTTATCCACATGTGGCCCAGGGCCTGTCATGTTTTGGGTTCGGAACAGAGCTAATGCTGGAATATCGAAGGTACACAAAATTGCTGGGGAAACTCAGCGGGTGCAGCAGCATCTATGGAGCGGAGGAAATAGGCGACGTTTAGGGCCGAAACCCTTCTTCAGACTCAGTCTGGAAGTGATTGCGTGAAGGTTTCTGGTGCAGTTACTGGGCGTTCCACGGGGTGGCGGAGTGATGCAGGGAATGAATGGGTTCCGTCCTGTTCCAGTGAGACTCACTGACCGCAGTAGAGCCACGACCTCTGCCTTTTATGATGGTTCCCGTGCCCATGGACCCACTGCAGCAAGAACACCAATGCCCAGGCGGGGGCGCCACATCTCTGGATTCAAACAATCCTCCAGAACCACAGAAAGCAAGATCCACACAATATTCCCAGTACCAGTGTCGAGGGAGCGCCGTACTGTGAGAGGAGCAACGTTGAACGAACGCCGCTCTCTCCCTCCCCCTCTCCCCCTGTCTCTCCTTCCCTCTCTCCCTCCCTTCCTCTCTCTCTCCCTCTCTCTCTCTCACTGCACCCCCTCTCTTTCTCGCCCCCTCTCTCCCTCCCCCTCTACCCGTCTCTCCTTCCCTCTCTCCCTCCCCTCCTCTCTCTCCCTCTCTCTCTCTCACTGCACCCCCTCTCTTTCTCGCCCCCTCACTCCCTCCCCCTCTCCCCGTCTCTCCCTCCCTCCCTCTCTCCCTCCCCTCCTCTCTCTCTCTCTCCCTCTCTATCTCACTGCATCCTCTCTCCCTCCCCCTTTCTCTCTCCCCCCCTCTCTCATAGAAACATAGAAAATAGGTGCAGGAGTAGGCCATTCGGCCCTTCGAGCCTGCACCGTCATTCAATATGATCATGGCTGATCATCCAACTCAGTATCCTGTACCCCTCTCGCCCCCTCTCTCTCGCCTCCTTTCCCCCTCTGTCTCTTCCCCTCCCTCACCCCCTCCCCTCTCTCTCCCTCTCTCTCTCTACCCCTTCTCTCCATCCCTCTCTTTCCCTCGCCCCCTCTCTCTCTCTCACACCACCCCCTCTCTCCCTCCCCCATTCTCTCTTCCCCTCTCTTGCCCCCTCTCTCTCGCCTCCTCTCCCCTGTCTCTTCCCCTCTGTCTCTCCTTCCCTCTCCCCTCTCCCTCTCTCTCTCCACCCCTTCTTTCCATCCCTCTCTTCATCCCTCTCTCTCCCTCCCCTCTCTCTCTCCCTCTCTCTCTCTCTCTCTCTCACACCACCCCCTCTCTCCCTCCCCATTCTCTCTCCCCCTCTCTCTCGCCCCCCCTCTCCCGCCTCCTCTCCCCCTCTGTCTCTCCCTCCATCTCCCCCTCCCCTCTCCCTACGCCCTCTTACTCTCCCCCGTCTCTCTCTCTCCCTTTCTCTACCGTCTCCCCCCCACTCTCTCCCTCCCTCCCTCTCTCGCCGTCTCTCCTCTCTCTCTCCCACTCTCCCCCCAGTCGCTTCCTTCACCCGCTGGAACGACCAAGCAGGCAAGCAGTTGGTGGGGGGGAGGGGGGGGGTGACTGGGGGGGAAGATTCAACGACCTAGAACATCTGTGGACTTCAGCTATGAACATCTGGGAGAGATTAAACAATCCAGCAGCTGTGCAAGGTAATTTCAGTAAAAGACCCTCGGTGCCGGATTCCCAGAAGAATTCCTGGTAAATACGCCGTTCGGGAACAGTTCACTTTGCCCAGTGAATTAACCCCCGCGCCATTCAATATGATCATGGCTGATCATCCAACTCAGTATCCCATACCTTGCCTTCTCTCCATACCCCCTGATCCCTTTAGCCACAAGGGCCACATCTAACTCCCTCTTAAATATAGTCAATGAACTGGCCTCAACTACCTTCTGTGGCAGAGAATTCCAGAGATTCACCACTCTCTGTGTAAAAAATGATTTTCTCATCTCGGTCACAAAAGACTTCCCTCTTATCCTTAAACTGTGACCCCTTGTTCTGGACTTCCCCAACATCGGGAATAATCTTCCTGCATCTAGCCTGTCCAACCCCTTAAGAATTCTGTGCGTTTCTATAAGATCCCCCCTCAATCTTCTAAATTCTAGCGTGTACAAGCCGAGTCTATCCAGTCTTTCTTCATATGAAAGTCCTGCCATCCCAGGAATCAGTCTGGTGAACCTTCTCTGTACTCCCTCTATGGCAAGAATGTCTTTCCTCAGATTAGGCTGAAGATAGACTTAAATGTCTACATCTCAACAATGAATAGAAACTACACAAAATTGCTGGGGAAACTCAGCGGGTGCAGCAGCATCTATGGAGCGAAGGAAATGGGCGACGTTTCGGGCCGAAACCCTTCTTCAGACTGAATAGAAACTGTTGGAAGTGGGTGAGATGCCAAATAACCAGAGCTGTCAGTGCAGGGACCCCACTGTGGTTACACAGTTTTACCATGTTACACAGTCTCACCGCGATATCCAGTCTCACCGCCTTTCACAGTCTCATTTGTGTACACAATGTCACTGTGCTACACAATCTCACTGCGATCTTCATTGGTTCTTGCAAACAATGCAGGTGTTGGAAAAGCTATCTAAATTATTGTTTATTGACTGGTAGAATTCAATAGGGAGGTCATGCTTCAGTTACACAAGACCATGTCTGGAGAACTGTGCTCTCTGTATTCGGAAGGATGTTACCAGAACATAGAACAGTACTGCACAGGAACAGACCCTTCACCCCACGATATATGTGCTGACTATGACACCATTTAATAGTAATCTAATTGCCTCCACATGATCCATTCCCCTCCATCTCCTGCCTCCTGATGTATCTGTCGAAATACCTCTTAAATATTGTTATGGTATCTGCTTCTATAACCTTGTCTGGTGATGCATTCCAGGCACTTATATCTCTCTGAAAAACAATTTGTCTCGCATATTTCCTTTAAACTTTCCACCTGTCATCTTAAATTTATGCTCTCTAGTATTTACCATGTCCACCTGGGGAAAAAGAGACTGACTGGCTACCATATCTATGCATCTCTGATCATTTTCTATACTTTCATCTGGTTGCCCCTCATCCTCTGACATTCCCTCGAAAAGTATCGAAGTTATATAACCTGTCTTTGTGGCAATACTCGCTGATCCAGGCAGCATCCTACTACACCTCTTTTTCACCCTCGCCAGAGCCTCCACATCATTCTTGTTACTGTGTGTAGTAACAAAACTGTACACAATACAGCTGGACCAAGGGTTTGTACAGCTGTAACATGGTTTACTGACTTTTGTATTCAATCCTCAGACTGATAAAGGGGAGTACGTATGCCTCATGGCTTCTGCACCACCATATCTAACTATGTTTTGACTTTGAAGGAGCTGTGGAATTGCACCCCAGAATCCCTCTGCATCAATGTCCTTAAGGATCGTGTCATTGACCTAATATTATCATCTTAGATTTAACCACCAAAAAGGCAACACGTCACACTTGTTTGGATTAAACTCCACCAACGATTTCTCTGTCCACATTTCCAACTAGTCTACATCCTGCGGTATCATTTGACAATATTCCTCTTTATATGCAGCATTTCACCAATTGTGTGTGTGTATACACACACACACACACACACACACACACACACACACACACACACACACACACACACACACACACACACACACACACACACACACACACACACACACACACACACACACACACACACACACACATTATATTAGCGATGTTACAAAACCTACCATCAGCGGCGCTCCAGATCCACCACTGGCTGTGTGTGCGACTCTGGAGCCTTTGGGGGCTTCCACCTGCACAATCTTCCCCCCCACCCCCTCCTCCTATCCAGCTATCCCTAAAAAGACCATGCTTTTCAGGTTTGAGTAAATCATATTCCTGAGAATCCTGCCCAATACTTTTCCCATCACTGGTTTCAATAGACAATAGGTGCAGGAGTAGGCCATTCGGCCCTTCGAACCAGCACCGCCATTCAATGTGATCATGGGTGATTATCACCAATCAGTACCCCGTTCCTGCCTTCTCCCCATATCCCCTGACTCCGCTATTTTTAAGAGCCCTATCTAGCTCTCTCTTGAAAGCATCCAGAGAACCTGCCTCCACCGCCCTCTGAGGCAGAGAATTCCACAGATAGTTTCCCCATCACAGGCCAAAAATCTCCTAGATTATATCTACTATCTCTGTTAAACAGAGGGACATTACTGGCTATTCTCTGGGTCTGGGTAGGCTGTGGCTAACAAAGATCCCAGCAATCTTCTCTCTTATCTCTCTCAATATCCTAGGTCAGATACCACCAGGCCCTGTAACCTTATCCACCCTAATGTTAGATCAAAGAGTCATAGAGTGATACAGCGTGGAAACAGGCCCTTCAGCCCAACCTTGCCCACAATGGCCAATATGTCACAGCTACACTAGTCACACCTTCCCTGCATTTGGTCATATACCTCCAAACCTGTCCTGTCCAGGTACCTGTCTAACTGTTTCTTAAACATTGGGATAGTCCCTGCCTCAACTACCTCCTCTGGCAGCTTGTTCCATACACATACCACCCTTTGTGTGAAAAAGGTACCACTCAGATTCCTATTAAATCTTTCCCCCTTCACCTTAAACCTATGTCCTCTGGCCTCGATTCACCTACTCTGGGCAAGAGACTCTGTGCATCTATTCCTCTCATGATTTTATACAGCTCTATAAAATCACCTCTCATCCTCCTGCACTCCAAGGAATAGAGTCCCAGCCTACTCAACCTCCCCCTATAGCTCAGACCCACTGGTCCAGGCAATATCCTTGTAAATCTTCTCAGTACCCCTTCCAGCTTAACACCATCTTTCCTATAACATGGTTCCCAGAACTGAACACAATACTCGAAATGCAGCCTCACCATCGTCTTATACAACTGCAAAACGACCTGTGAAGGAAGGAACTGCAGATGCTAGTTTAAACTGAAGATAGACACAAAATGCTGGAGTAACTCAGCGGGACGGGCAGCATCTATGGAGAAAAGGAATGGGTGATGTTTGGAGTCGAGACCCTTCTCCAGACTGACTTCACCCACTTGAACCTCATCAGGAAGCTTGCTAATCTTGCCATGTATGTTCTCATGCAAATCATTGATATAGATAACAAACAGTAACAGGCCCAGCACCGAACACTGCAGCATACCACTAGTCACAAGCCGCCAGTCCAAGAAGCAACCTTCTACCATAACCCTCTGCTTCCTTCCATGAAATTAATTTTCTATCCATTCAGCTATCTCTCCTTGGATTCCATTCGACCTAACCTACCAGAGCATTCTACCATGTGGAATCTTGTCGAATGCTTTGCTGAAGTCCATTTATACACCTCTGCCTTCATCGACCTTTTTGGTCACGTCTTCTAAAAATTCAATCAGATTTGTGAGACATGACCTCCCATGTACAAAACCATGCTGACTATCCCTAATCAGCCCTTGCCCATCTAAATGCATGTACCTCTCAGAATACTCTCTTGTTACTTGCCAACTATAAATGTTAAGCTCAAAGGCCTATAGTTCCCAGCATTTTCCCTGGAAGCCCTTATTGAATGGAGGCACAACATTTGCCACCCTAATATTCTTAAAGAGACACAACACTTCTTCCTTAATGCCCTAGAATATCAGCATATCACTCCCTAATGTCATAATGCCAATAGTGAATACTGTTGCAAACTACACATTTAGTATCTTGTCCACTTTCTCTGGTTCCAGGTATAAATTCACTCCCTTGTCCTTGACTGGTCCTACCCTCTCCCTCAATACCTTCTTGTTTTTAATGTGTGTACATCATACATTGAGATTTTCCTTACTCCTACTTGCCAGGAACATTCCATGGCTCCTTCCAGCCCTCCCAATTCCCTGCTCGAGTTCTTTCCCGCTTCCTTTGTATTCCTCAAGGGCCCGGTCAGATTTCAACTTCCTAATCCTTACAAATGCTTCCTTTTTCTTTTGGACTAAATTTACAACATGTCTCATCGTCCTGAACCTTTCCATCTCTGCCTTTCTTCCTCTAAGGAGCATATTGGTCCTGAATTCTGACCAGATGGCCCTTAAATAACTCCCACATGTCAAATGTGGATTTACGCAATAATAGCTGCTCCCAATCCATTCTCACCAGCTCCTGCCGAGTAACGTTGTTATCTACCTTTCCCCAATTCTGCATTCTTTCCCGAGGTACACTCTAACCCGTATGCATGACAAAATGACAAGTAATGCACTCATTTATGATCGCTGTTCTCAAAATGCTCTTTTGCTGGAACTCTGATCACCTAGCAAGGCTTATTTTCCAGTACAAGGACTAGTAAATCCTTATCCTTGCTCAGAATATCTACATAACGTGTCAAGAAATCCCATGGGATGTACCTATGCAGTATAGTCCCATCTAAGCCTTTGGCACTGAGGAAGATCTGGTCAATATAGGGAAATTAAAGTAATTCATCAGTTCATTAGTTCCAGGAGCATTCAATCATGGCTGATTCCACTATTCAATCACGGCTGATTATCTTTCCCTCACCCCCATTCTCCTGCCTTCTCCCCATAACCGCTGACACCCGTACTAATCAAGAATCTGTCAAACTCCACCTTAAAAACATTCATTGACTTGTCCTCTACAGCCACCTGCGGCAATGAATTCCACAGATTCACCACCTTCACATCTCCTTTCTAAAGGTGCATCCTCTTATTCTGAAGCTATGGCCTCTAGTCCTGGACTCTCCCTCTAGTGGAAACATCCTCCCCACATTCCCTCTATCTAGGCTTTTCACTTTTTGGTAAGTATAAATGAGGTCACCCCCTCATCCTTCTAAACTCCAGCGAGTACAGGCCCAGTGCCTTCAAATACTCAACATATGTTAACCCTATCATTGCTGAGATCATTCTCATCAACCTCCTCCGGACCCTCACCAATGCCAGCACATCCTTCCTCGGATACGGGGCCCAAAATTGCTCACAATACTCCAAATGCAGTCTGACCAGTGCCTTATACAGCCTCGGCATTACATCCCTGTTTTGGTATTGCATCCCTCTCAAACTAAATGAGCTCCAGCTATATGCTTCAGCTATTATTGCTCTCAAAGATGTCTCTCTAAGGTCGACTATGGCATGCTCCGTGACCAGTAGTGCCGCTCCTCCATCTCCTTTCCATCCCATTCCATCACATTGGAACGTTGAGCTTCTAGTCATGTCCTTCTCACAAGCAAGTCTCTCTAATGGTTATATTATAGTTCCATGCACTAATCAAAGCTCTAAATTAATCTGCCTTATCCTTAATATTCCTTGCATTGAAATAAACACCCTTTAGCCTATCAGTCTTGCCGTATTCATGAACCAGGGTTAGGAAGGGAGTTTCAGAGCTCGGGGTCCAGGCAACTGAAGGTGGAGAGAGAGAGGCCAGGAGATAGAGAGCGAGTTCCAGAGCTCAGAGCCCAGGCAAATTAAAGTCTGCCATGTGGTGGAGTGATGAGAAACATAGAAACTAGGTGCAGGAGGAGGCCATTCGGCCCTTCGAGCCTGCACCGCCATTCATTGTGATCATGGCTGATCCTCCCCTATCAATAACCCGTGCCTGCCTTCTCCCCATATCCCTTGACTCCACTAGCCCCTAGAGCTCTATCTAACTCTCTCTTCAATCCATCCAGTGACTTGGCCTCCACTGCCCTCTGTGGCAGGGAATTCCACAAATTCACAACTCTCTGGGTGAAAAAGTTTTTTCTCACCTCAGTCTTAAATGACCTCCCCTTTATTCTAAGACTGTGGCCCCTAGTTCTGGACTCGCCCAACATTGGGAACATTTTTCCTGCATCTAGCTTGACCAGTCCTTTTATAATTTTCTATGTTTCTATAAGATCCCCCTCATCCTTCTAAACTCCAGTGAATACAAGCCTAGTCTTTTCAATCTTTCCTCATATGACAGTCCCGCCATCCCAGGGATCAATCTCGTGAACCTACGCTGCACTGCTTCAATCATAAGGATGTCCTTCCTCAAATTAGGAGACCAAAACTGTACACAATACTCCAGATGTGGTCTCATCAGAGTCCTATACAACTGCAGAACCTCTTTACTCCTATACTGAAATCCTCTTGTCATGAAATTGAATGATGTTGAAGATTCGGTAATTGACGAAAGGTTTTGTGTGAACTCAGATTCACAAAGGGCCCCAAGGTGGAGATGAGCCATGGTGGGAGTGTGTTGGAACACTGCAGATAACATGTTGGGGGGTTGGGGGAGGGGAGTGGTACCTGGGTGATATGGGGAGTATTCGGAGAGGCGAAGGGTTAAGTGACGAGGAGCACTGTGACACGATCAGAGGGGAGAGAGAGCTCTGTATCTGTGATTTTCAACCAGGATGTCACCTTGAACCCATCTCCTGTGCCTGTGCTACCAATGACCACAGACTGTGGGCGTAAAATTCCGGCAACACTGTCCTCTCCCTTTCCCCTTCCCTCTGCTCAACTGCCTCCCACTTAGCACTGCATTGATTTAAACATTCTCATCCCTGTTTCCACAATATCTCCCATCCCACTGTCCCAGAAGGGCAGCACAGTGGCGCAGCAACAGAGCTGGTGCCTTACAGTGCCAGAAACCCGGGTTCAATCCTGACTATGGGTGCTGTCTGTACGGAGTTTGTACGTTCTCCCTGTGACCACATGGGTTTTATCCCGATTCACTGTTTTCCTCCCACACCCCAAAGACGTACAGGTTTGTAGGTTAATTGGCTTCGGTAAAATTGAAAATTGTCCCTACTGAGCGTACGGGGTGATCGCTAGTCGGTGTGGACTCAGTAGGCCGAAGAGCCTGTTTCCACACAGTGTCCCTAAAGTCTAAGAGTTTACACTTGCTCAGATCAAATCTGCACTCTTACAAATCCACCTTTCCATCATCTGCTTCTCCCTGCTCCAACTGATTTGCTACCAGCAGGGTTCTAAACTCTTGCTTAGGGCCCCAGCTCTGGATTCTCTCCACACTTCTCCGCCTCTCCCTCCCCCTTCTATTGCATGGGTCTCGAGCTCCGGCACTCTCCGCTCACACCTCTCCCACTCTCTTGAAAATCCCCCTCTGAATTCTCTGGCTTTGTCTCAGGATCAAGTCACCTGTCCCAACATTTCATGATGTGGCTCGATGTCAGAACCTGTTTGATATTTGTGGAGCGCTGGGATATTTTCCAGTTAGCGAGCGTGCAGTGTGATTGCTCAGCACCGCTCCTGCTGATCAACAGCGGGAAAAGCCATTAGCGTGGCGGGAAATTGGACCCACCATCAATGTTAGTGAGAAAGCCAAATGACCAACACAGCTGGAAGCAAAAACTAACCAACAAAACATCTGTCTTGTGAAATTGACCTGTTTTTAATGGCAGGTCATGTTTTAGTAACTTAGAACATAGAACATAGAACAGAACAGCACGTGAACAGGCCCTTTGGCTCACAACGTTTGTGATCAACATGATGCCAAGTTAAACTTTAGTTACGTTTGGATGGATACAGCATTGAAATAGGCACCTCAGCCCATGCCGACCATCCATCACCTATTCACACTGGTTCTGCTATCCCTTTTTCTTATTGACTCATCCCAACACACTGGAAATTAATTTCACAGAGGCCAATTTAGTTACGACTACACTTGTCTTTGGGATGTGGGAGAAAGGTTAAACACGTGGAAGGAATCCTCACTATCACAGGGATAACGTGCAAACTCCACACAGCCAACATCCAAGGTCAGGATCGAAGCCAGGTCTTTGGGGTTATGAGGCAGCCGCTCCACCACTGTGCTGTCACTAATCTCCACTGCCTTCACGTGCCCTATATTCCTCCATTCCCTGCACATCCTTGTGCCCATCTAAAAGCCTTGTGCTGCTGGCAGAGGAGCCTGCTGCCACAATGATATCACAAAGACCAGAGCCAGAGGGATAAAAACCAATGATACTCTCTCAAATGAGCAGTGAGGAGATTTGAGTGCATTACTGTAGAAACTTCAAATGCTGTTTGATATACAATTTAAAGAAGGGTTTCGACCCGAAACCTCATCTATCCATGTACTCCAGATTTGTATTGTATTGTATTGTATTGTACTCCTTTATTGTCATTCAGACTTTTCAGTCTGAACGAAATTTTGTGCCTTGCAGTCATAACATAGAATAAAATAATAAAACACACACTTAACACAGATTTAACATCCACCACAGTGAGTCCACCAGGTCCTCCTCACTGTGATGGAAGGCAAAAGTCTTAAAGTCCTTGTCTCTTCCCTCCTTGTTCTCCCTCTGCGTTGAGGCGATTCAGGCTTCCGATGTCGTGACCCCGCCGGGTGATGGTACCTGCCCTGTCCCACTTAGGAAACCTGAATGGAAACCTCTGGAGACTTTGCGCCCCACCCAAGGTTTCCGTGCGGTTCCCGGAGGTTGCAGGTAGTGGAAGCAGGTAGGGAGACTGACAAAAACCTCCGGGAACCGCACGGAAACCTTGGGTGGGGCGCAAAGTATCCAGAGGCTTCCGTTCAGGTTTCCTAAGTGGGACAGGGGCAGATATCCCGCGGCTGAATCCGAGCTCCGCGAACGGGCCGGTTCAAACTCCGCGGCCCGGGGCGGTCGAATCTGCTGACCTGCTGAGTCACACCCGCACTTTATGTGTCCTTGGGTGCATTACTGTTCACTTAATGTGTAAACACCAAATGAACCTAATGTGTACAATTCACCTAGAGTAGCTTGGATTAGCATCTGTGCACATGTAGCTGTGGGATTAATGAGCCGGCATTTAACATGTCCCCAGGATCGACATACTTGCTGTTGATGTACTGAGGAGGATCAGTGCGCTTAAGTCCATTTAAGCTTTGGTGGACGGGGTTAATTTCGAGTTAAACTCATTTTAACTGCAGTGAAAAGTTGGTACCTTTCCTCGCCCACGACATTCCTCAGCATTTCCTCTGGAATTTCTTTCACAAAGGATCTCCGTTAATGACAAACCCGTTTGTCTGGGATTTCTCCAGCAATGCTGATCTTAAGCATTGTTACATTCCTCTCCCATCCTTAAATCATATGCACACGAGTGTCCATTAGCTGAGAACCCTTGCTGGCTTGTGTCAAAGGTCTCATCCGCCCACGCTCTGGAGGAGGAGATCTCTGATTCCCAGTCCCCAGGCGCGGATTTTGGAGACATGTTCGGCTGAGGAACGGTGCAAGAGTGGGCGGAGGCCGAAAAATCGCAATGTCCCAGCATTTGTCCTTGGCAACACCACTGCACTTCCTCTCCCACAGTCTTCCCCCATCTCCCTTCGTGGAGATGTTTGGACATGTCAAAGAGTAAAAGAAACTTGAAACCTGGAAGCAAGTAATCCTGCAGATCGAGACGCACAAACTAAATACAGATTCCTAAAGCAATCGTATTCTGCACAGAAGCCCAGGGCGCTGAGTTTTGAAGGGGTTGGTTCAAAAGGAGTGGATCTGATGACTGCTGGCATTTAGTGACTGTGATCTATTTGTTGTTGCATTGCTATTTATTGCTGTGTGTGTGTGTGTGTGGGGTGAAGGAAGTGGAGGAGATGTGGAGAGTGAGAGAGAGAGTGGGGTTAGATAAAGTGGGATATTGAAGTGTATGGAGAGGGAGGGTAGGATTAGACTTGGTGGGATAATAAAGGGGGAGGAAGTGACATTGGATAAGGTGGTTCCTGGTGAAGAGAAAACCCTGGGATACCTTGCGCCCGCGACGGTTGAGACTCCAGAGCTCAAGCTTGTGCTGGCTGCTTCATGATCCAGTGTCCATAGAAACATAGAAAATAGGTGCAGGAGTAGGCCATTCGGCCCTTCGAGCCTGCACGCCATTCAATATGATCATGGCTGATCATCCAACTCAGTATCCTGTACCTGCCTTCTCTCCATACCCCCTGATCCCTTTAGCCACAAGGGCCACATCTAACTCCCTCTTAAATATAGCCAATGAACTGGCCTCAACTACCTTCTGTGGCAGACAATTCCAGAGATTCATCACTTTCTGTGTGAAAAAAAATTTCTCATCTCGGTCCTAAAAGATTTCCCCTTTATCCTTAAACTGTGAACCCTTGTTCTGGACTTCCCCAACATCGGGAACAATCTTCCTGCATCTAGCCTGTCCAACCCCTTAAGAATTTTGTAAGTTTCTATAAGATCCCCCCTCAATCTTCTAAATTCTAGCGAGTACAAGCCGAGTCTATCCAGTCTTTCTTCATATGAAAGTCCTGCGATCCCAGGAAACATACCATGGCTCATTAATTACCTTGTGTCTGCACAACCCCCAGCCAACTGACGCAGCCTGTTTTACTTGGATTTGCTCTTTGAATTTACGCTTCAATCCTTATCACATCACCACGTCGGCTGGTTCCCATGGCGATGGCCAAAATTTCAAACTGAGACCATTTGAAGCGCTTTCATGTCGGTCCCAAGGAAAAGCTTGGAATTGTGCTCCTTTCCCATCACGTAGATTGTAAAATATCACGGTGTGGGTGGATAAACCTCTGAGGCATTGAGGAATAGATCCCAGGGACATATCTCAAACCACAGTCACTCAGTCCATCCCCACTGGAGGTGGCAATTAACCATATTCCACTTCCATGTGAGGAAAAGATATTGCCGATCACATGTGTAGGAAGGAACCACAGATGCTGGTTTACACTGAAGATTGACACAACGGATGACGTTTTGGGTCGAGACCAGAAACGTCACCATTTCCTTCTATCTAGAGATGCTGCCTGTCCCGCTGAATTACTCCAGCAGTTTGTGTCTATTCTTGATCACCTGGCAGACTCGCTTCTGGTTGTGCAAATTCCCACACCCCCTCTATTTAGGTGGTGTACCTCTTATCCTGGGCAGCTGTGCTTGGCCAGGCCAACCCGGCAACGCCACCAGGACTGCGGGCCTTCATGGTCAGGACAAGAACCCTGCACTTGCAAACTGGGACTTGGAAATTTTGGCAGAGTTGCCAAAACCAGCGACTCTGTGTACTGTCTCAGTGTAGAAACATAGAAATTAGGTGCAGGAGTAGGCCATTCGGCCCTTCGAGCCTGCACCGCCATTCAATATGATCATGGCTGATCATCCAACGCAGTATCCTGTACCTGCCTTCTCTCCATACCCCCTGATCCCTTTAGCCACAAGGGCCACATCTAACTCCTTCTTAAATATAGCCAATGAACTGGCCTCAACTACCTTCTGTGGCAGAGAATTCCAGAGATTCACCACTCTCTGTGTGAAAAATGTTTTTCTCATCTCGGTCCTAAAAGATTTCCCCCTTATCCTTAAACTGTGACCCCTTGTTCTGGACTTCCCCAACATCGGGAACAATCTTCCTGCATCTAGCCTGTCCAACCCCTTAAGAATTTTGTAAGTTTCTATAAGATCCCCCCTCAATCTTCTAAATTCTAGCGGGTACAAGCCGAGTCTATCCAGTCTTTCTTCATATGAAAGTCCTGACATCCCAGGAATCAGTCTGGTGAACCTTCTCTGCACTCCTGCACTACTGCTATACACTTGTACTGTATCTGAGATGCTTATCTAAGATGTATCTAAGTGCTTATGTATAGTGATACTTAAACTGAGCTGTACACAAAGATGAATTTCACTGTACCTAAGTACATGTGATAAAATAAAGCACCAAGCATCTCCCACCCTCTAATGCAGTGAGCCATTAACCACCCTCTATTACCAAGTTGCCGATAGACAAACAGAAGTGTGGGGAGAGCAGGAATGTGGGATTAGCTGGAGGGAGAGAAGATGTGGGAATATTTGGAGTGAGATTCATTAAAGAGAGTGTGGAAATGAGATTAATCAGAATGATCAGGGAGATTGGATTGAGTGGAGTGTGGAAGTAGATTAATTGCAGAAACCCATTAACAGAACAGGCCAAGGTTTAATTGGGTGCATCAGCTTTCTTCGTGTGTGAAGACTCACTACAGAAAGACCTCGGTCTAGGCTTCAGTCGGCTCCCAATGCTGGCTCTGGCTGAGTGAGGGCCTGTAGACGGCACCATTGCTGGTACAGAGGGTGCCTATGCACCATCCATTAGGAAGGCTTGTCCTTCACAGAAACCAGGACCAACCCATGCTGAAGAAGATGGGTCCCAATCTGAACAGTCACCTATCCATGTTGTCCAGCGATACCGCCTGACCTGCTGAGTTACTCCAGCATGTTCTGTCCCTTTGTGTAAACCTGCATCTGCATTTCCTTGCTTCTGGCTGGGCTGTGCTGAGGGTGGGGGTGGGGCTGAGGGTGGGGTAGGGCTGAGGGTGGAGTAGGGCTGATGGGGGTGGAGGGCTAAGGGGGGTGTAGGGCTGTGGAGGCAGGGCTGAGGGATGGAGGTAGGTCTGAGGGTGGTTGCGGCATGGAGAAGGGCTGAGGGTGGAGTTGGGCTGAGGCATGGAGAAGGGCTGAGGGTGGAGTTGGGCTGAGGGTGGAGTTGGGCTGAGGGTGGAGTTGGACTGAGGGTGGAGTTGGGCTGAGTCATGGAGAAGGGCTGAGGGTGGGGGGGGGGGGGGGCTGAGGGATGGAGTAGGGCTGTGGGTGGAGGCTGCTAATGGAGTGGAAATTGCCCATTTATACCTCAAACCCAGCAAAATCAATGCTGACGTGACTACAACCTCAATACCTTGCCTCCTTGGCCAGCAAGTTTATCTTGCTCTGCCTTGAAAATACTCACAGTTTCTGTTCATGCTGCCCTTTCAGAGTGTCAAAGATTCACAGTTTAAAAAAAAAGTTTTTCAAAAATCCTTTTAACTGAGCGCTCTCTTATGTTTCAACAGTGACCCTAGTTGTGAACGTTTCCGACCTAGTTCAGGGAATGTCCTCTCCACAGACACCCTGCCCAGGCCTCCGAAGATCCTCCATCCACCTCTCATGCTGGGCTAGTATCCACCTGTCCGCCTTTCCTCACAAGGCAACTTGCCCATTCTGATTGTTGGAACAGGAAGTCTCCTCTGAACCACGTCCAAACTGCATCCTTAAATAAGGAGACAAACGCTGTACCCAGGCCTCCAGATGTGATCTCACTGATGTGTTATGTAACTCATCAACTTGGGCATTGGGCCAAAATAGCACGCAGATGGGCTCATGTGATGTGCTGTGTGTCTCACAGTCTTTTTTTATCCATGACTACAATTTGTGTCTGGAACATCTGGTCAATGCTGGAGGAGGGCACCTGGTTATTGGGGGAGTGCAGGGCTCGGGTTCTAAGGGGTCAGGGAGGATTATGCCCCTGTCCCACTTAGGAAACCGGAACGGAAACCTCTGGAGATTTTGCGCCCCACCCAAGGTTTCCGGGCAGTTCCCGGAGGTTGCAGGTGGTTGCCGGAGGTTGCAGGTAGTGGAAGCAGGTAGGGAGGCTGACAAAGGCCTCCGGGAACCGCACGGAAACCTTGGGTGGGGTGCAATGTCTCCAGAGGTTTCCGTTCAGGTTTCCTAAGTGGGACAGGGGCATTAGGGATTAAGGAGAAGGGAGATGAGCGTGAGAGGGTAAATACTGAGGGAGAGTGTCACTGTGAAAGGGGTAGCGCTGAGGGAGTGCCACCGTGTGAGCGGGGCAGTGCTGAGGGTTTGCTCTATTGGGGAAGGGGCAGTGCTGAGGGAAGTCTCCACTGTGGGAGGGGAAGTACTGAGCAAAGATCTTTGATACTAAGTGAACAATGTACTGTGGGAGGGGCAATGCTGAGGGACTACAGAACTGTGCGAAGGTCAGGGCCTGAGGGTAAGTCGCGTAGACAGAGGATCAGTGAGGATCAGAGGACCTGAACCAAGGATTTCTCTGATAAAAATCCCAAGACAGTGAAAATGAGGCGTGGGACCAGCGTCATTCCACTGATTTAAGTTTGGGTCTGAGGTAACATTTGAGCCAAAGGTGGGGTGAGTATTCCCCCAAAACACAGCCAATGCTCTCCTCTCTGCCTCAATGCTGGCGCCGAGCAACTTCCACCAACCTTACTGTGTGCCATGTGGAAAGGCAGAAAACTCGCTTGCCATTCTTGTCATCGGTAGTGGCAGGGTAGTGGCGCAGTGGTAGAGTTGCTGCCTTACAGCGCCAGAGACCCGGGTTAGATCCTGACTACTTGTGCTGTCCATGCGGAGTTTGTGTGCTCTCCCCGTGACCATATGGGTTTCTCCGGGTACTCCAGTTTCCTCCAACACTCCAAAGACAGGTTTGTAGGTTAATTGGCTTCAGTAAAAATTGTAAATTGTCCCTCGTCTATAGGATTGAGCATGTATGGGGATCGCTGGTCGGCGTGGACCTGATGGGCCAAAGGGCCTGCTGTACCTCTAAACTAAAGTCAACTAATCTGTCATTCAGCATATCTGCCCATCAGTGGCTGCAGCTGGGGGATCTTTGTTCCCTTTTGGTCACTACTGTGCCAAATGGGGGACAGCAGCCACAACAAGGTGCTCAAGTATTTCCCAACTGATGATGCTCAGTATTTGGAACGATGGGAATCATTCCGGCCTTTCCCACAACTCACACTGCACATGGCAATGTCACGGAGCAGATGCATGGTGACCTACAGCCGCCAACAGGGTTCCGCCGAGTCAGGCAGAACTACACACCATCTCTCTAATCCAAGTAGATTCCAAGCTGCTGACATCACTGCATGGGCAGTGTCCCTGGAATCTCAGTGAACACTAGCTCACTCAGAGAGAGTTGGAGCTACTTTTATAGAAGTTAATACAGATAAATTGCAACAATGCAACGTGCAGTTCAATTAACCTAGCCCAGATGTCAGCAAACTGGATCCTGGTTCATCCAGCAGTCAGGAGTTGGGATTGTTGGTGTTAAAAAAGCAAATGTCTGCGGTTTGAACCTGATGGTCATGGATCAGAGAATGTGCAGGAAAGGAGCGAACTGCTCATTCTGCAGATCAGTACCAAAGGCTGCTAAGAATTTACATTGCTCTTTCTCAGACCCCTCCCAATCTTTGTAACCTTCACAATGTTGACGAATACTCTATCAAAGTTCTATAGGTGTATGGTAGAGAACATATTGCCTGGTTATGTATGGACCGGTTCAACAATTCAAATTCCCAAGAACAAAGGATTGTGCGGAGTATGGTAGACAGTGCACCATCCATCGCAGGCACTGAGCACCAAATCATCGCAGGGATCTATAGGAGGTGCTGCCTCAACAAGGCAGCCAACATTATCAAAGACCCACATCTCCCTTGCCACGCTCGTTTCAGTACTGCCATTGGGAAGATGGCACACGAGCTTGAAATCCATGACCATCAGCTTCAAAAACAGCTTCTTCCCACAATCATCATAGAAACATAGAAAATAGATGCAGGAGTAGGCCATTCAGCCCTTCGAGCCTGCACCGCCATTCAATATGATCATGGCAGATCATCCAACTCAGTATCCTGTACCTGCCTTCTCTCCATACCCCCTGATCCCTTTAGCCACAAGGGCCACATCTAACTCCCACTTAAATATAGCCAATGAACTGGCCTTAACTATCTTCTGTGGCAGAGAATTCCAGAGATTCACCACTCTCTGTGTAAAAAATTATTTTCTCATCTCGGACCTAAAAGACTTCCCCCTTATCCTTAAACTGTGACCCCTTGTTCTGGACTTCCCCAACATCTTCCTGCATCTAGCTTGTCCAACCCCTTAAGAATTTTGTTTTTATGAGATCCCCCCTCAATCTTCTAAATTCTAGCGAGTACAAGCCGAGTCTATCCAGTCTTTCTTCATATGAAAGTCCTGACATCCCAGGAATCAGTCTGGTGAACCTTCTCTGTACTCCCTCTACGGCAAGAATGTCTTTCCTCAGATTCGGAGACCAAAACTGTACGCAATACTCCAGGTGTGGTCTCACCAAGGCCCTGTACAACTGGTCTTGAACACTACATAATACCAACTACCTCAGCAACTATGATCTTTTATGGACTTGCACTATGGGCTTTGGTTCTGCACTGTTATGACTACCTAGTATTTCTGTTGGTAATTTATTATACTATTGATTATTACATATTATGTGTGTTATTACATTATCAGGCCTGTCACGCTGCAACTAGTAAGAATTTCATTGTTCCTTTGCCAGTAATGTAAGTTTGTTGTTTGTCATATTCAACCACAAGTTGAACATTCTTGACTTTTGACTCACTAAAAGCTTTGTTATTTACAGCTTTGGATCCACTCTCTCATTCCCAATCGTTCCCAGTATTCTCAGTCAGTGGTCCCACCACCTGATATCTGGCCGAAAGCTGTGGAATTCCTGTTCTACTTCCTCAGAGCAAGCCATCGAGTTGTAAAGTCATACAGTACAGAAACAGGCTCTTTGGCCCATCTTGTCCATGCTGACCAGATGCCCATCTGCCTGTGTCTGGCCCATATCCATCTGATCATGTGCAGGAAGGAAGTGGGGATGCTGGTATACACTGAATATAGTCGCAAAATGCTGGAGAAAGGGTTCAGGGTTTGAAGAAGGGTTCTGACCTGAAACATCACCTGTTCCTTTTCTCCAGAGATGCTGCCTGACCCACTGAGCTACTCCAGCTTTGTTTATCTTCCATCTAAACTTTCCTATGGCAGCTCACTCCATTTATCCACCACCCTCTGTGCGAAAATGTTACCTCTCAGATTCTTGATAGATCTTTCCCCTCTCACATTCAACCCATGTCCTCTAGTTCTTGGTTCCCCAAACCTGGGCAAAAGACTATGAGCATTCACTGTTACAACAAGTGGTGGACAATGCCCGGTCCTTCAAGATTACTGACATCCTCACCATTATGGGAAGCACTGCTTCAAAAAGGCAGTCAGCATCATCAAGAATCCACACCATACTGTCATTTCACTCCTGCATCGGGAAGATGCTACAGGATTCCTAAAACTATGATCTCCAGGTTCAACAGCTTTTTTCCCAACAACCATCAGAATCTTGTACCAACTAAACGGCAAACTATGAACTGTCTCGGTTACACTAGGGGCTTCACGCATATGTTATGCATTAATATGTTTTTTTAATAATTGATTGAACATTTCTGTTCATTGTGTTATCTATGAGTATTGTTTTTACAGACCTGTTATCACTGGCTCCACTTTTGACATGAATAGGGGGCATTTTGGGGTCTGGACCCTTCAGTTACTCCAACACCTTGTGCCTTTTGTTTTGTAAACCAGCATCTGCAATTCCTTGAGTACACATCGCACAGCATAAGAAACTGGCCTTTGGGTCAATCCTGTTCATGCCCACTGTGGTACTTATCTAACACAAAGTGCTGGAGTAACTCAGCGGGTCAGGCAGCATCAGTGGAGGGAATGGAAAAGCAATGACCCACTAGTCCCATTTAATCCCTCCCTTCACCACCTCCAGTTTAAATTCCAGTTGGAATATTTTGGAGGACCAAGAAACCAAGAACCCACATTCAGGCTAGAGCCTTCTGTGTCTCAATGAATCAGGCACTGCTTGTTCAGATGCTTGAGTTGAGTTTATTGTCACGTGTACCGAGGTACAGTGAAAAGCCTTTGTTGCGTGCTATCCAGTCAGCAGAAAGACAATACGTGATCACAATCGATTGCTTGAGATTACTTGTTAAATGTTGTGGGAGTCTCTATGTCCACAAACTCACACAGATTTCAACCGCCGTCTGTAACTAATGTAACCAGGGGTGGGGCTGGCCTGATGGGATTCGTTTTAGCGGGAATGTGGACCATGTCAGTGTGGAGTCGGAGCCTTGAGCAACTGTTCCCAGCTCTCGACCATGTGAGCATTAAGTGCCTTGGCTGCTCTCCCGAGACACAGGATGCAACTTTATCCAAGTTGACTCTTGAAATCTCGGTCATTGCCATGGGACAAAGTTCACTGGATTCCCCATGGATGTTACTCAACAGAGGTCTCTGATTTCAATTACTGATCCCGATTTAACCAGCACCCTTGCACATGACCTCACTCCCATTAACATTCCAGGAAAGAGTGCAATGAACTTTCAATGGTAAATTTCAGTCTTAGACATCCTAAACCTCTCAACAGCTTGAACTATATTCACTGAGAGATTCTGGGGATATCAGCACGTTATATCTATATTCCTGTGCTGGTGCCTTGCCCACACTACTGTACACTGGGACCCAGGGGCGGATCTACTATGAAACTAATGAAGCTTAAGCTTCTGGGGCCCCAAATCCGGAGGGGCCCCAATAGTGACTTTAGTAAGTAAGTAAGTAAGTAAGTCATTTTTATTTATATTGCACGTTTTAAGTCAACTCGCATTGACACCAAAGTGCTTTACATAAAATAGATAATAAGTTTCCATACAAACCAGAGAAAAAGGTTAAAAAAATAAAGTAAAAGGACACAGCACATTATAGAGTTCAACACAAACGTCCCCCCACAGCAGAATCAAAAATTTCCACTGTGGGGAAAGGCACCAGAAAGTTAAGTCCTCTTCCTCTGTGAAACACCCGAGGTCGGGGCCCATTTGTGGCCTCTGCAGCCAGTCCGATGATTTTAGTCCAGATATTCTTCAGATTTGAATCGGAATTCCGATTTTTTGTTTCCCTAGAAATGAATCTGATTTTTCACCTCGACTAGATATAGAAAACATAGAAAATAGGTGCAGGAGTAGGCCATTCGGCCCTTCGAGCCTGACTGAACCCCTTGCCTCGACTAAACTTCACCTCACACTTAAACCTCAACTCACTAAACCTCGCCTCGACTAAACCTCCCACCTCACACATAATCCCCGCATAGACTAATCGGCGCCTCTTTCCTGTGGGCGGGGCGGGGCGTGTTTCGGGCTCGACATCAACGTCAGCGCGCAAGCGCCCTTCCCCTCCCCTCCCACCAGCTCTCTCGGGCAGTGCGCCTGTGCCGCTCTCCAACCTCAGCCCCGCCCCCCCCTGGTTGGAGCCACTCCGCTCACGTGAGGCACCACCAATGGCCGTTGGGGGGTAGAAATAGCGGGAGCGTGAGAGGTGGTGATTAGTCGAGGCGCGGATTAGGTGTGAGGTGGAGTTTAGTCGTGAGGTGGAGTTTAGTCCTGAGGTGGAGTTTGGTCCTGAGGTGGAGTTTGGTCCTGAGGTGGAGTTTAGTCCTGAGGTGGAGTTTAGTCCTGAGGTGGAGTTTAGTCATAAGGTGGGAGGTTTAGTTAAGTTGAGATGGGGTGAAGTTATGAGGTTTATTTGAGGGGCGAGGTTTAGTGAGGTACGGTTTAGTCGAGGCGAGGTTTAGGTGTGAGGAGAAGTTTGGTAGTGAGGTATCGTCGAGGCAAGGGGTGTGGTGAGGCGAGGGGTTTAGTTGAGGTGTAGGTGTGTAGGTGAGGGGAAGTGAGCGTAGGTGAGGTGAGGAGAAGTGGGTGACTGAGCTCAGGAAGGGGGACCGAGGTACTGCTGAAGAGGACAGAGAATTTGCACAAATTCACAACTATGGGTGAAAACGTTTTTCTC
This sequence comes from Amblyraja radiata, assembly GCF_010909765.2. Classification (NCBI taxonomy): domain Eukaryota; kingdom Metazoa; phylum Chordata; class Chondrichthyes; order Rajiformes; family Rajidae; genus Amblyraja; species Amblyraja radiata. The sequence goes on along the minus strand of NC_045961.1, from coordinate 87,746,289 downwards.
ATCTCAGTGCTAGGCCAAGAGACATTTCAGGTAACATTTGCCTCATACAGGCAAGTTTTTTTAGCTGTATGAGGCCATTTATTGAAACATATCAGATTATTAAGGGTTTGGGCATGCTAGAGCAGGAAACATGTTCCAATGTGGGGAGAGTCCAGAACCAGGGGCCACAGTTTAAGAATAATGGGTAGGCCACTTAGAACGGAGATGAGGAAAAACTTCTTCATACGGAGAGTTGTGAATCTGTGGAATTCTCTGCCTCAGAGGGGGGATGGAGGCCAATTCTCTGGATGCTTTCAAGAGAGAGTTAAATAGACCTCTTAAAGATAGCGGAGTCAAGGGATATGGGGAGAAGGCAGGAACGGGGTACTGATGATTATCGATGGTCAGCCATGATCACAGTGAATGGCGGTGCTGGCTCGAGGGGCCGAATGGCCTACTCCTGCACCTATTGTCTATTGTCTATTTCATGATATATATTTTGGGGGGTTATTTTACTGCTTATGTGTTAGAAAAATTCTAAGCTTCTGTTATGTAAACTATCAGGAGAAAGTTTGAGAATCACTCAACTTATTGAAAATGCAGGAGCTTCAGGGTCGTTGCCCCCTGAACCCCCACCGGGGTACTGCCCCTGGACCCCACCGGGGGCCTAGCCAGCCTCCTGCACCCCCAGCCAATACTTCCCACTTTTTTTCTGGAGGTGAATGTCATGCTTAGTCCACATTGCTTAAAAATGTTGTGTCTACTCTATGAGATGGGGGTATTTAAAAATAATGATATTAATAATATAGTGTGATTCAATACAAAATAATAGTTAAAATAAAAATAAAAAGTTATTAAAGTATCATGTAGGCTAGCCGTAAAGGAAAAAACGTTCAAATTAAGGATGTTTCATTCTATATATATTTTATATAAAAAATAATGATAAATAATTTAAAACACTATTAACATTTATGATGATTTGTGGTGATCTGTGGTGGAACAACCCCATTAAAGAAGATAACAGACCTCATTGCTGGTTGCAAAGGGGCCCCCATAACAGTTCAAGCTCTTCAGGGCCCCCATAACATTTTAAGCTTTAGGGCCCCAAAAATGTAGGTCCGTCACTGCAAGGACCCGGGGCGGGGGACCGCCGTGTGGGGGTGGGGGGGGGGGGGGGGGAGAATAGGGGGTGGGGGGTGGGGGGAGATGAAGGACAACGGAGACCCGCCATGGGGGAATTGCTGGTGGGGGGGGGGGGGGGGGGGACAAAAGGGGTGCTGGCATGGGTAACGTTGTCAGTGCCGTAGATGCCAACTATTTATATGCATTGTGTATGCAAGCAAATAATCTCACGGTGCCTTATCACATGTGGCAGTGAAGTGTTCCTATTCCTATTCCCCAGTCTAGCTCCTCTACTCAGTGACTCACAAGACCGCTCAACCTCAAGAGATATCCCCTGGAACTGTGCCTTGCCTTGTATGGAATTTTGTCATTAACTCATGTGATAGGAGCAGAATTAGGCCATTCGGCCCATCAAGTATATTCCACCATTCAATCATGGCGGAGAGGAGAGCTCTTCAGCGCGTCGTCAACAGAGCGCAGAGGATCATCGGGACAGAGCTACCAGCCTTGGAGGGCATCTACCACACGCGGTGCCTCAGGAAGGCCCTCAGCATCCATAAGGACTCATCACACCCCTGCCACGGTCTGTTTCAACTACTTCCCTCCGGCAGACGTTACAAGGCCTTCTACGCCCGAACCTCCAGACTCAGGAACAGTTTCATCCCAAGAGCTATAGCGGCTCTGAACCGGCCCTAATGAGTGCCCCCCCACCCACCCCCTTTGGACAGTCTCCCTCAGATGGTCACGTCAATCAATTCAGCTTGTTTATTTATGTATTGTATTTATTTACCTTTCTTGTACATCAGTGGAGCTGCACACTAAATCTCGTTGCACTGACGTGCAATGACAATAAAAGATATATTATTATTATTATTATTATTATTATTATTATTATATTATTATTATTATTATGGCTGATCTATCTTTTCCCGCTCAACCCCATTCTCCTGCCTTCCTCCCATAACCCCTGGCACCCGTATTAATCAAGAATCTAGCAATCTCCGCCTTAAAAATATCCATTGACTTGGCCTCCACAGCCTTCTGTGGCAATGAATGCCACAGATTCCCCACCCTCTGACTGAAGAAATTCCTCCTCGTCGCCTTTCTAAAGGTACATGGCGAATCGGGCGCGAATCTCTCGGTTTACCAACAAAACTGCCAAGTAAGTCGCGCTGAGTTACTTCAGCGCTTTGTGCCATTATTTAAATAATCGCCATGGCGCGGTGTGGAGAGGCGGCCTGGGAGGGCTAGCGTTGAGGGGCTGGGGCGAGCAGTGTGGCCGTTCAGAGATGCATCCTGGCCGGGGCGGGGAGTGGGGCAGTGCCGCTGGGGAGGGAGGTAGAGGGTGGGGGAGAGAGGGGTATGGGGGGTGGGGGGTGGGTGAGGTTAGTTGACAGAGCATCCGCATCCTCACCTTCTAGTGGGTGTGATGGGACAAATGCTGCCACACCTCCCTCCTACACCCGAGATCATGGAACGAGAACCCAGGAAGCCACTCCAATTCATTGCTGGATTTACGCCAGGTTCCGCGCACGCCTATTCGTTAAACTTCCCTTTAGTCTTTGGAGATGCAGCGCGGAAACAGGCCCTTCGGCCCACCGAGTCCGCGTCGACCAGCGATTACTATCCTACACACTAGGAACAATTTACAGCATTACCGAAGCCAATTAACCTGCAAACCTGTATGTTTTTTGAGTGTGAATGAAACACGGAGCACCCGGAGAAAACCCACGCGGTCAAGGGGATAAGGTACAAACTCCGTGCCCGAACACAGCACCCGGATTCGCAACTCCACCGCTACGCCATAGTGCCGCCCCAAATTCCTAATGCCACATCCCCCATGTTCAGCGCTGATTCCATTTGTGTCTTCCTTCCTGGGAACACACCCTGCGCACAAAATAACGAGGTAAGAACCAAAGATCTTAGAGCTCTAAGATCTTTGGTACCAACGTGTCCAACTAAACCAATGCACCCTGTTCAGTGCTCCCGCTGTGTGCATGAGAGTATACATACTCGCCACCCGCCCAGAGAGTCCCAGCAGGTTCTGGAGCGCAGTTCCCGCTGTGTAAACAGCGATGATGTAAAGTCGAGTTATATATAATACCCGTGTGAAACCGCAATAGAAACCTGACCCTCAGTAGGAAAGAGCTGTCGAGTATTACGAAGTGTTTGTGGGAACCACCGCTGTATACATTAGTCTCACTGGATCAACTGGAGCTAAATACAGCCGGGGGGGGGGGGGAAGCAGATTCAAATAGGACAGACTTGCGTTTTTATAGCACCGAGGGTATCCCTTAGTCCGAGCATCCGGTGAAATAGAGCAGGTGGTTTCAGGCAGCAGACATTTTTTTACACAGCAAGCTCCCACAACTCTCTTCCAATTGTTTAAGAAGGAACTGCAGATGCTGGAAAGTCGAAGGTACACAAAAATGCTGGAGAAACTCAGCGGGTGCAGCAGCATCTATGGAGTGAAGGGAATAGGCAATGTTTCGTTGCCTATTTCCTTCGCTCCATAGATGCTGCTGCACCCGCTGAGTTTCTCCAGCGTTTTTGTGTACCTTCTCTTGCAATTGTGTTGTTTGAGCGATAATTGTTGGTCAGGACAACGGGACAATTTATACCATGAAATAGTTCCTTGGCACCAGTGGCGCAGTAGGAAGAGCCACTACCTCCCAGCTACAGGGGCCCGGGTTCAATCCGGATATCCCGTCTGCGTGGAGTTTGCAAGTCCTCCGTGTGATGCCGTGGGTTTTCTCCGGGTGCTCCGTCCCCCCCCCCCCCCCCCCCCCCAAGACTAAACCATGCGGGTTGGTCAATTAATTGGGCCGCTGCAAATTACCCCAAATGTCGGCTGATGGTAGAACATTGGTGGAGTTTATGGGAATGTGGGGAAAACTAAATAAGCATAGGAGACACAGGGAACTATGGATGTTGGAATCTTGCAATCACGGAAGACAGGTAACTAAAATTAGAGCACATGGTATTGGTGGTAGGGTGTTGACATGGATAGAAAATTGGTTGGCAGACCAGAAGCAAAGAGTAGGAGTGAACGGGTCATTTTCAGAATGGCAGGCAGTGGCGAGTGGAGTGCCGCAAGGCTCGGTGTTGGGGCCTCAACTGTTTACCATATATATTAATGATTTGGAAGAGGGAATTAGGAGCAACACTAGCAAATTTGCGGATGACACAAAGCTGGGTGGCAGTGTGAACTGTGAAGAGGATGTTAGGAGGTTGCAGTGTGACCTGGACAGGTTGAGTGAGTGGGCAGATGCGTGGCAGATGCAGTATAATATAGATAAATGTGAGGTTATCCACTTTGGTGGCAAAAACAAGGGGGCAGATTATTATCTCAATGGGAGGTACACAAAAATGCTGGAGAAACTCAGCGGGTGCAGCAGCATCTATGGAGCGAGGGAAATAGGCGACGTTTCGGGCCGAAACCCTTCTTCAGACTGAGGTTGGGGTTAGATTAGGTAAGGGGGAGGTGCAGCGAGACCTGGGTGTCCTTGTACACCAGTCACTGAAAGTTGGTTTACAGGTACAGCAGGCAGTGAAGAAAGCTAATGGAATGTTGGCCTTCATAACAAGAGGATTTCAGTATAGGAGTAAAGAGGTTCTTCTGCAGTTGTATAGGGCTCTGGTGAGACCACATCTGCAGTATTGTGTACAGTTTTGGTCTCCTAATTTGAGGAAGGACATCCTTGTGATTGAGGCAGTGCAGCGTAGGTTCACGAGATTGATCCCTGGGATGGCGGGACTGTCATATGAGGAAAGATCGAAAAGACTAGGCTTGTATTCACTGGAGTTTAGAAGGATGAGGGGGTTCTTATAGAAACATATAAAATTATAAAAGGACTGGACAAGCTAGATGCAGGAAAAATCTTCCCAATGTTGGGCGAGTCCAGAACCAGGGGCCACAGTCTTAGAATAAAGGGGAGGTCATTTAAGAATGAGGTGAGAAAAAAAGTTTTCACCCAGAGAGTTGTGAATTTATGGAATTCCCTGCCACAGAGGGCAGTGGAGGTCAAACCACTGGATGGATTTAAGAGAGAGTTAGAGCTCTAGGGGCTAGTGGAGCCAAGGGATATGGGGAGAAGGCAGGCACGGGTTATTGATTGGGGACAATCAGCCATGATCACAATGAATGGCGGTGCTGGCTCGAAGGGGTGAATGGCCTCCTCCTGCACCTATTTTATATGTTTCTATGTACAAGAACAAGAACTGTGCAAAATTCTTCTAACATTCTCCACATGCATTTGTTTGCATTATATTTGCTAGTGTTTTCAAAAACCAGTTATACCTGACACCCTTGCCACTCATGTGGCCCCCTGGGGTGATATCCCTTCCATTGTTTGAGCGGCATCTCCACCACATCCTGCCTCTCAACAAGCAGCAGCGGAAGGAGCTTAGACTGTGGTTAGATAGAGCTCTAGGGGCTAGTGGAGTCAAGGGATATGGGGAGAAGGCAGGCACGGGTTATTGACAGGGGACGATCAGCCATGATCACAATGAATGGCGGTGCTGGCTCGAAGGGCCGAATGGCCTCCTCCTGCACCTATGTTCTATGTTTCTATGTTGGGTTGAGAGTGTGGGCAGAAATGATCGAGGGAGGTAAGTCAGCTTGCGGGGAACTTTAAGCAACGGATTGAATCACCGACTCCTTCAATCTGGTGGCCTGTGGGAAGGTACTCACATTGAACCTCAAACATTCCACACCCACTACATTCCCACATTTCGCCGGCGGCCCGGTTCAGCGGAACACCATTGCAGACACAAGCGAGCTTCTCCATACAGACAGTTAACGGCAACAATGTTGGAGCTACACCGCAGATCGCGGTTTGGCATTTCTCAAGTCCACCACTCGTGAGACTGGAGTGGAAATGCCTCCACATGAAGTGGTGGGTCTTCGATCGTCAGAGCTGAACTCTCTAGCGGCGATCGGGAAACCGCGTTGCCCTCTCTCAAGAGTTCCATACTGACACCACTAAAGATCATAGTGTATTTCTGTGCTCAATTGAAGTTTTAATTTTGTACAATATCGCGAATTCACCAGCACCCCTCTGAGGACATCACTCCTCGCTTCCAAAAATGCTTTAAAATTAGTTTTAGATTAAATACATTGGTCAATTGAAACTCATCTCCCAGATATACATCAAAACATGCGATAACATTTACAAAGACATCCATGATATCACATGACACACTGACACACGTAGGGTTATAACATCACGAGGGATCTACGATGGGTCGGGCGGTCACCAGCTTTTCCCCAGGGCAGGTGACTCTAAAACGAGAGGGCATTGATTTAAAGTAATAATGGAAAGACTTAAAGCAACTCGAGGGGCAACTTTTTCCACACAAGGGGCGATGCGCCGACAGAACGAGCTACTAGAGGAGGTAGTAGAGGCGGGTGCAATTCCAATCTTTAAACGCCATTTGAACAATTGCTGGAATCTGGACTCTGCAGCAAAGAACAAGACGCTGGAGGAACTCAGTGGGTCAAGCAGCGTCTATGGAGGGTATGGACAGTGGGCCTTTCAGGTCGAGATTCTTCACCTGAACAGAAAGAGTAGAGGGGAGATAGCCAGTATAAAGAGACAGGGGAGGGGTATAACAAGAAGAAGGGACTCGACCCGAAACGTCACCTATTCCTTCTCTCCAGAGATGCTGCCTGTCCCGCTGAATTACTCCAGCTTTTCGTGTCTAACTTCGGTTTAAACCAGCATCTGCAGTTCCTTCCTACACGTTGGCAGATAACAATCAGGTGGGGGAGGGGAAGGGTGGAGATAGCTACATAGGTTGGGAGGGAATAACGACTCGCCGAAGGGTTGCACATTGTGTAATCTGGTAAAACAGAGGTGAAAAGTAGAAGCAAACAAGGACAGTTGGAAACGCTTGGGGCGTGATCCATGGAGAGGAGGGCGATGGCCAGATGGTGTGGGTGGGAGGAAACTGGGTGATAGAGTGCTGAGGGGGCTTAGGAGGAAAGGGTGTGTGAGAGAGGAGCTGGGTGGAACATGAGAAAAAACGGGACAGAAAGGGAGCCAATCACCTGAAATGAGAATTCAATGTTCATGCAGTTGGTGTAGATATTCCCGGCGGAATATAGAGTGTTGTTCCTCTAGAAAACGCTATCGAAGGGTCTGGGTAAATGCAGCGAATGGGATGAACTCCGCAAGGCACCTTGGTTGGTTGGCATGGCTGCGTTGGGCTGAACGGCCTGTTTCCGTGCAGAATATACGTTTCCAGGCAGACACATACGCACACACGTGCACATTTACAGGCACACACTCATACACAGAGATTCACACTCACACATGCACTCAAATATACACTCATATACATTCACACACTCATTACCCTCACACACGTACACACTCACACATGCACGCCCGCATTCATACGGACACGCGCGCACACGCAGCACACACTACAGCGTTTATTCACTATTGCAGGCCAAAGGATGCTGTCGTGTCAATGCTGCTTCGGGTACTTGTTGTGGCGCCTGACTGCCCCGTCCCTCCTCTATATAATATAAGGACAGGTCCAGCGACCACACTGGCTATTGCCATCTGCTCTCACTCCTGGCTGAAACTTCAAGCAAGAGGAGTTTATTTGAGAGGTTGGTGGGTGGGAGAAAGTCTGTGGGAAACCTATGGACGAAGAGAATCAACATCTCCCTGTATCCAGGATCCCAGAGCCTCCTCCCACACTGTCCTCAGCTCTCTGCTGAATATCTCTGTGCAAAGGTCATTCCAGTGAATCGTGTGGAAACTGTCAGTGGGAGCTTTCCCTGCACTGGTCGCCGTGACATTACAGTTGTAGGAACTTGCGCTGCGCAAACTAGCGGCCGTGTTCCCGAACTGACAACATCAACCGCGCCCCGTGTAAGGTCCAGGTCACCTGGGCAGCAATAGTAACTAAAACAGAACCGTGGACGAAGTCAGCGGTCGAAAAGCGTCTGTGGAGGAGGGTGAAAATCGACGTTTCGAGTCGAGAGCCTGTATTAGATGCTGTCTCACCCGATGAGTTTCTCCGACATTTTTGTCTACCTGTATTAGAACTGATGTTTTACCCACAGATGCCGCTACTGCTAAAGCCGGCTGAGAGTTTCCAAATTTTGTGTGATGGGTCGGATAGGAGGAGGCGATGAGAGACGGCGGATCGACGAAGAGGCGTGTAGATAGGTCGGAGATGAGCTGGAGATGGGTCGGATGGGAGAGGACGGAGGATCGGAGGTGGTGAAGAGATTGGATGTAGGGTGAAAGACGATGATAAGGGAGGACTGAGGGTGGGAGGAGGTGATGAGGAGATTGATGGACGGTGGGAGGAGGTGATGAGGTGGAATGTCTGTTAATGTTGCTGTGGCGGGGATTAGTCGGGTGGGCGGCGTGGCCGGTTGACCAAATGTCTGACTCAACGATTCTATGACCATGACTGCGGAATTTTAAACAGATGGCTTGTTTACCTGGGAGCAATTGCAGGGGTCAAGGGCTCAGAAGGGTTGAGCGGAGTTTGGAACGAGTTCAAGATTGTGGAGGTTGACATGTCGATGCGTGTGACTGTAAGCAAGGACATTCCCCTTCAATGCCTCCACTGGGAGTTAGCCGAGCTATCTATGCACGGGGAAGCTTCAGACTAAACTCCTGCAGTCCATTGGCGAGACCTGTCAAGGGAAACTCTTTGTCCGTTTATTATATCACTCTGCCTAAAGTAATCTATTCATTAAACAAAGTCTGGACGTCAAGAAAATCCATTAGGAAGGAATGATCGTACCACTCAAACCGACGGGACAGTAAACAAATACATCAGCAGAGACTGGCGTCATGGGACAGGAAGCAAGTGGACAGGTCCGGTGACCAACTCCAAACCCTAGGATGACTTTGTGTGTTAGAATTCCCTGTTTCTGTTAGCTGGACAGCCAGGAAGAATGCGGGGAAAATAGTAGTTCTCGGGTTTTATGTGTGTGTGTGTGTGTGTGTGTGTGTGTGTGTGTGTGTGTGGAGGGGGGGGGGGGGGGGGGGGGGGGGGATTGTGGACAAACTGTTTTCTGGTTTTTATGAAAGTTGTAATATCCATACAACCACTAAACATCACTGATCATCGTGTGTAGGAAGGAACTGCAGATGTTGGTTTACACCAAAGATAGACACTGAATGCTGGAGTAACTCAGCGGGACAGGCGGCATCTCTCCGGAGACGGAATGGCTGACGTTTCATAGGAACATAGAAACATAGAAAACAGGTGCAGGAATAGGCCATTCGGCATCCCGCCTGCGTGAACAATCTGGGGTACCCGAGCCGGGGGGAGCAGCTGGAGCGGAATAAAACCATTCCAGCCTCCCTGCCCCAATTACGGCAGCCCCGGTACGAGGAGGGAGGGACACCTCGCAGCGGATGGGGTCGAATTTACACCACAGGTGAAACATGCCGCTGGTGGGAAGAACGGAGAGATGGGACAGGATTGAGGGAGCCCTTCAGTGTGGGAGGGTCAGTCAGGACTGGGGGAGCGCCGCACCGTGGGAGGGACAGTACTGAAAGAACATCCCAGAATGGGAAGTAGCGAACTCTACACTCCCGTAGAGTTCTGAGACCTGGAACACTTACAGCAAATATCTTAATGCACTGGAGTTAGACCAAATCTGTGGCCCCCACAAAATCCTCCAAATCCATCGGCTGGTTAAATGAACCGATATCAATATCCTCCCGCATGCCAACAGCCCTGGCACAGAGGCCCGAATGATATTGACTGTGTTGGATGGGCCATGTGGTTAGCCTGCCCGACGCCATGTCCCGTAATCCGATGCTCTGTTCCAGGCTCTGTCATGGGAAGAGGTTATTTGGTGGACAGAGATGTGCGTAACTTCTCAGTAGATGTGTGGGAAACCTTTCCCGCTGTCTCAGGCAGGGCTTAGGATGGCGCACGTATTCGAGTCCCAGTCCAGTTGCAGAACTGAACTGGGAATAAGTCATTCTCGACTCTGAGGAATTGCCAGAGGCAGTGGTTGTCAGGGTCATGCAGTACATGAGAGGGGCCGGCATCAATTGTTCTGCATCGAACAAGATAATCAATTTTTAAATGGTAAATTGGTTGTCCCATATAGAATGCCCATACTCCCACGTAACATTCCTGAATTCCAAGCTTCATTATGGCATGATTGTTGTTTATCTGTCCTGTGCATATGTATATATATATATGTGTGTGTGTGTGTGTATATATATATATATACTGTATATAAATGCACACACACACACACGCACACACACACACGCACACGCACACATACACACTTATAGCCTGGGCTACTGAGTGTGGTCTCCCAGGGTGGCCTCGTCTTCTTCAGGGGGAGGCTGGGAGCAGGAGTTTGATTAATTCCCCAATCCCGGGGTCAGCGTGCTGGGAATGGGAATGGAGCAGCCAACGGTGTTTTCCACAAGACTGGAAAGTTTGGCGAAATAATTTTCCAGCAAACAGCTTTATTTCCCCAATTCAGCAAGCTGCAGAGAAATTAGGGGAATTTTGATTGGGAGAAAGAACCAATTGCAGATGCCACTTTACAAAAAAAAAGTACACTAAGTACTCAGTGGGTGAGGCAGCATCCCTGGAGAACATGAATATGTTCAAGAAACATTTAGGATAGGACAGGTTTAGAGGAATATTGGCCAAATGTAGGCAGGTGGAAGTACTGTAGATGGGACATATTGGTCGGTGTGGGCTAGTTGGGCCGAAGGGCCTGTTTCCACGCTGTAAGACTCTATCACTATGAATGACATATAAATTGAATCAAATAGGCGACATTTTGGGTCGGGACCTTTCTTGAGCCAGGCAATCCTGGTTGATTATGTCTCTAAAGTAAATGCTTGTCATGGGCCGCTCGCATCAACATATCTCTGCATCCTGAACAGCTCTGGGCAGTCTTCACTTTGTTATTCTGCATCTCTTGAACCCACCCCTTCAATGAGCATTAAGTACCACGAATTTACTTCCTTTCCTTGAAGTTCAGCAGGTCTTTAATTGCCTTCCTTTGTTTTCCACGCAGTCACCAATTCTGAACGCTCCCTTCCTTCACTTACAAATTGTTCCTTCCTTGTGCTGATCATGCAAAGACACACTTGCGTGTGTGTGTGTCTGCTCATATACACACGCATTAAACGTTGTCCTCAGTGGCAGCAACTCAGTGGCTGGACCAGGTGTTTCCCCATGTTTCCTAACAGGATCTCCACTCACGACTGAACATCTACCCCCACCCCCCTCTCCCGACCCTTCTACCCTTACCCCCTCCCCTCCCATCCCATCACCCACACGTCACCTTAGAAGCAAATGCACAAAGAGAGTCGATCCTGAACTCGGGTGCTGCCTGCGCTGAGTTTTCACGTTCTCCGTGTGACCGCGAGGGTTTCCTCCGGGTGATCCGGTTTCCTACCACATCCAAAGGATTTGCGGATATATAGATCAATTTGCCTCTACAAATTGCCCCTGGTGTGCAGGGAATGGATTGGGGAAGTGGGATTAAATAGAACTTGTGTGAAAGAACAGTTAATGGTCTGCATGCACTTGGTGGGCCGAAAGGCCTGTTTCCATGGTGTATCTTACAATGAAAATCAGGGGGCGTACAAAAGTTCCGCCCCCCCCCCCCCAATTCGTTTCTCCCTCTGGTTCTTCAACGTATTTCCTTTATTTTGTGTGCTCTGGGCACTGAGCTCTGTCGTTTTGTAACTGGTTACTCTCGATTTAATTGTCTGTGAAGTCTTCAGTGGGGAAATAATGCAAATGTCTCCCAACACCTGTTCCCACGCGATGCGGGAATATTGTAGGAAATCAATGATTAATATCGCACACACATGCCCCAGACTGTAGGAGGCCACGTACAGCAGCTAATCTCCAGCATTAACATTCAACAGAGGCGTGAACAGTAATGTGACTGGCTGTACTCACGTCCAACATTCTAGACCATTGATACCGCGACTGTGGTTCAAATCCCACACGGGGAGCTGGGAATTGAAACTCATAATTAAAAAGATCTGGATGTTGTCGAGTTTTATTTAAACTCGTCTCAGTCGAAGTAATCAGTTGCAATTAAAAAAGGTCTAAAGTTCTTCAGGGAGGGCGTTTTAGCCGCCCCTGTCTGGTCAAACCTACTGTGAGCTGGAAGACTTCAACAAAATTGGTTCCCGACTTCACACCCTGATCGGGGCAACTATGTGCCGACTATAAATTTTCGCACATCCCATCCACAAGTACAAATATATAAACAAAGCGGCAGCCATGAGGCTGGAGCTCATATTTCCCAGACTCTGAGGCTATATTAGCTTTGGGTGTCTGTTCAAGGGCTCTAACACGCCCTCATTTGTCTCCCTCTAATACATGGTACATTCGGGGTACGACTTCTATGTCAGTACCGCGCCCGAACATTAGCATGGGCTGTTGTAATGATCTCTCCCACACCACCAATCCCCTTCACTCTGAGTACCCTGGACACCAGCCTCTGTCCCTAGAAACTGTTTATCCTTATTCACTTCCCGAATCCTCGCTGATTGTGTACGCCTCCATTAAATTCGCCCTTAAAGATATACACAAAAATGCTGGAGTGACTCAGCGGGACAGGCAGCATCTCCGGAGACAAGGAATGGGTGACGTTTCTCTAGTTTCCCCCTCCCTTGACTCTCAGTCTGAAGGAGGGTCTCGACCTGAAACGTTACCCATTCCTTCTCTCCAGAGATGCTGCCTGATCTGCTGACTTACTGTACCATTTTGTGACCATCTTCGGTGTAAACCAGCATCTGCAGTTCCTTCCTGCACAAATCTGCCTTTAATGTCCAGTGCTTAAAACAAATTGCCAGAAATGTTTTTAAAAATGGCACAAATAAGCATTTTTGAAATAAACTGCAGGACTGTGAAGGTGAAAACGCAGTGGAATGATTTACGTGTTTTACCAATAATTGTGAAAACTGTAGGGTTCACAATCTCTACCACTTCACCGACCACCTCCCCCTCCCCCACCTACACGAATTCTGCTGCTGGAGGTGGTGGGTCACCACACAGCCTCGCTAAACAAACAGTTGAAAGTCATTCCATGAAGCGAGACTCATTCGACAACATTATACACCGTTATCAGCATGGTTCTCAGGCGAGTCGGAGACTCCAGTCGCTGGGGAAGTACCATGAAACAAGTTTCCAACCAGTTATCCATCCCTCACTGTTCTCTAACGTGTACAACAGGGTATTCGGGTTTCATTTTCATCCGCCATCTGCTTTGAATCAAAAAGCAAAGCAGGAACTTTGCACTAAACTGACTGCGGTATGAGACTGCAGTGAGATTCCCACATCCTGATGCCTGCTACAGATCGGGGCCAGCGCTGAAGGGAAGTGGAATCCGCCAACTAACCCCCATGCATCACTGGATCCGAGCCCTTCCCTTTCTCCAATGGGTAAAGTGAAGATGCCGTCAGAATGAACTCTGTCCGGGGGTCACCTTCCTTCACGCCAACTGGGTCTGGTTGATCACCCTTGCATGCATTCCCACCCTATTCTCTATAGCCCTCTCCCACTCCATGCCTTCCTCGCCCCCCTCACCTCTGTTCCTCCTCTTTCTCACATTTAGTTCTCTGACCCCCTCTTCATCATTCTCCCGCTCTCTCTCTCGCTCTCTATATATCCATCCATTCAATCATCCATCATCTATCTTTCTTTCTTTCTCTCACCCTCCCTTCCTGTCACCCTCTCTCTCCTTCTGTCTCGTTTTCACCTCCCCTCACTTCCTCCCTCAGTCTCTCTCCTTCTCTACCTGAAAGAAAGCATCAAACGCGCACTACCCCCATCGCCATCCTAGCTCATGCCACGGCTCAGTGTTTCTCGAGCGGAGTACTGGTTACTCAGTACCGACCGCCACCAGTTATCATTATGTACCCTGGAGGCACATCTCCATCCTGCTTGTTTATGACCAACTGCTGGGGGAAGCCAGTTTAGTTGCTTCGCATGGCTATTCCACCAGGGCATGTCTGACTTCTCCTGGCGTTTGAGTTGTGATAAGAATCTGGAATGCGGCCAGGCTACTTTATAGCAGGGTGACCAGTTTATACCAAACGGAGCGACACAAGGCGCCATTACACCAGAGAAATTCACTGAAACTCTTGGATTCTCAAGGATTCACAGGATCCTCCTAATTTCCAATGGAATTTTCCAATAGTGGGGGCGACCCCCCCCCCCCCCCCTCCCAGGACCCATTTCCCGAAATTAGCAACTGGTCACGACTTTTAACCTGAATAAATATCGCCCCAACACAGTCGAATCCAGTGGATGGGCATCCAGAACCAGGCGGGTTCCCACATCAGGACGAGTCCTGGCATTATAACCATATAATAACCATATAACAATTACAGCACGGAAACAGGCCATCTCGACCCTTCTAGTCCGTGCCGAACACGTATTCTCCCCTAGTCCCATATACCTGCGCTCAGACCATAACCCTCCATTCCTTTCCCGTCCATATAACTATCCAATTTATTTTTAAATGATAAAAACGAACCTGCCTCCACCACCTTCACTGGAAGCTCATTCCACACAGCCACCACTCTCTGAGTAAATAAGTTCCCCCTCATGTTACCATTATTGTGCATTCGCGAGTCAAGTTCGAACGGACAACCTCCCCACTCTACCCCAAAACCCTCCCTCGTCCCACCCCCCTTCCCCCCTTCCATCAATAGGACGGTGCAGCCTGTTTTGTAACTCAGAAATCAAATAAGGCAGGTACACAAAAATGCTGGAGAAACTCAGCGGGTGCAGCAGCATCTATGGAGCGAAGGGGGAAATAGGCAACGTTTCGGGCCCGAAACGTTGCCTATTTACTTCGCTCCATAGATGCTGCTGCACCCGCTGAGTTTCTCCAGCATTTTTGTGTACCTTCGATTTTCCAGCATCTGCAGTTCCTTCTTAAACAATCAAATAAGGCTGCAAAGCGGAAAGTCACCCGGCCCTGACGGCTTCACTGTAGAATATTACAAAGCTTTCTCTGCTCTCCTCGCACCAGTCCTGAGAGATATGTACAAGGAGGCGTTTTTACATCGTCGCCTACCGCCCACCTTGTCGTGGGCTACTATCTCCCTAATTCTTAAAAAGGAGAAAGATCCCCTGCTTTGTAGTAGCTATAGACCAATTTCACTCCTGAATGTGGACCTCAAAATCCTCTCTAAAGCCCTTGCGCTCCGTCTTCAATGAGTGATGCCCTCTATTATCTCGTTAGACCAAACAGGGTTCATACCAGGCCGACAGTCTTCCCACAATACTAGGCGTCTCCTTAACATCATCCATTCACCGAGTAGTGAGACCCCGGAGATAGTGGTCTCCCTCGACGCCGAAAAAGCTTTCGACAGGGTCGAGTGGAGGTACCTATATGAGGCGATGGACAGGTTTGGCATCGGTAACAGTTTTATTCTTTGGGTCAGTCTATTATACTCGTCCCCGGTGGCCTCAGTACAAACAAACGGCACACTGTCGCCCCACTTCCCCCTTCAGAGAGGTACCAGACAGGGTTGCCCGTTATCACCACTTCTGTTTGCTGTCGCGATAGAACCCTTGGCGGTCTGGTTATGCTCAGAGAAGGGCTTTAAAGGTATTACACGGTTCGACACAACTCATAAAGTCTCATTGTATGCGGATGACCTGCTCCTGTACATCTCGAACCCAGTCAGCTCTCTCCCTGTGATTACGAATATTTTAGAACGGTTTGGCACGTATTCTGGTTATAAACTTAACTACCAAAAGAGTGAGCTATTACCGATTAACTCATTGGCTAAGCAGCTCCCTCTTTAACCTCATTCAAATGGGCAGCGGACGGGTTTCGCTACCTCGGCGTCTTTATCACAACAACCTTATCTGATATGTTCCGCACAAACTTTCTGCCTCTGGTTGAGAAAGCTGAAAGAGATTTTGACCGCTGGTCAGTTTTACCGCTAACCCTCTTGGGCCGGATAAATCTGGTCAAGATGGTCGTCCTACCCAAATTCCTGTACCTTTTCCAGCACGTCCCTATACTTATCACTAAATCTTTTTTTGATAAATTAGAAAGGACAATATCTAAATTTTTATGGGGTAGCAAACCGGCTAGAATCCGAAAGGCGATACTGCAGTCTCCTAAGAGTGACGGCGGTTTGGCACTTCCTGACTTTAGGCGATACTATTGGGCAGCTAACTTTCAAAAACTATTGTATTGGATGAATGATGATTGCGACCACCTACCGACCTGGGTACACATGGAAAAGGCGAGTTCACATCTCCCGTTGCGGTCTGTCCTATGCTCCCAACTCCCCCTTCTTATAACATCTGTGGGTGCAGGCCCAATTGCGTCCCTCTCGCTCAAGATATGGAGTCAACTCAGGAAAAACTTCGGTTTACAAGGCCCTTCCATCTTGACCCCACTGCTTTAAAACCACATCTTTAAACCTTCAAGTACAGACCACGCATTCAAAACCTGGCATAGTAATGGCATCAGTAGTATCAAAAACCTATACAAGGATGGCATCTTTTCGTCTTTTGCGGAGCTCTCGTCCAACTATAGCCTCCCAAACTCCCACCTTTTTCGTTTTTTCCAGTTTAGGGATTTTGTGAAGAAGACATTCCCCCATTTCCCAAATCGCCCCCCTGAAACCCTGACCGATACCATCTTAGCTCTAGATCCCAACCGGAAGAAATGCATCTCTGTTTTGTATAACTTGTTAGGGTCGGTTATATTGAAACCTCATACCTCATTAAAAGCTGCGTGGGAGGGTGAGCTGAATACGAAACTAACAGACCAGCAATGGGACTCTGCCTTGGATTTGATCCATTCTTCCTCCATATGTGCCCGTCATGGCCTAATCCAATGCAAAGTCCTTCACAAAGTCCACTACACAAATGCAAGATTATCTAGAATTTACCCCGCTGTTAGGGACACCTGCAACAGATGTAATCAATCTCCTGCCAACCATAGCCATATGTTTTGGTCTTGCCCTAAGCTAGCAGCCTTTTGGAGGAGTGCTTTCGACTTGATAAGCAGGGCCTACGGCCAGACTATTCCTCCAAACCCACTGTCAGCCATTTTCGGTACCCCTCCCAACACCAACCTCTCTGTTGCGGTGAAACGGGTTCTAGCTTTTACAACCTTGTTAGCCCGGAGACTGATCTTGCTTAACTGGAGGCTCACCTGTCCCCCGACACACACCCGCTGGATTAAGGAGGTGCTTTACAATTTAAAGCTTGAAAAACTTAGGTTCTCTCTCAAAGGCTCTACCAAGACATTCCTAGATACATGGAACCCTTTCTTGGAACTTGTTAACTCTCTCAACTTGTCCCCGGACTCGGAAGAGGACTGAGTGCTCTCCACCATTGTTCTGCTCTACTGCAGCTGCTCTCCCCTTAACCCCCCTCCCCCTCCCCACCTTTATTTATTTAATTACTTACTTATTTACTGTTATTAGTGACCCCCCCCTTTTAAAAACATTTTTTTTAGTACTTTTTGTTTCGTTTATCTTACCATATTTGTGTGGATGTGTATGTATGTGAGTGTTGTTTGTCCCCGTTTGGTTCCGACCTGATTCGGGTGGGTTGAAGGTGGGTAAGGGTAAGGGATTTGAGGGTCGCTTACATACTGTTGCACAATTATGCCTTGACTGTCACTGTCTGTTATCATTGTATGTATGCAAATTGCTGTGAAATTCAAATAAAAAGATTTAAATCAACAATCAAATAAGGCTGGCCTGGTCTCACAGTGTGGGGGGGGGGGGGGCATCTACAGAGGGCCATGTCCCATAGCGAAGGGTCTTCTTCACAGTGCGGGCTCGTCCCCTAGTATTGAAGGGGTCGTTCCCAATGTGAGGGGGTGATTCCGTAGTAGGCAGTCTACCACACGGTGTGGGCCTCGTCCCAGTCAAACATGTGTAGTCTGGACTGTTGGCGGTACGTTGTAATTTGGACTGCCTCACTTTGCATTTGTACGAAACAGTGTAAAACAATTGTGACGGACGCCCGAACCCACTGACTAAGTTGCTGCTGGATTTGTGTACTCACTCTCGCTCCTTTCTCAGGGAAGCACTGACATCCCGCCGAGCAGTCTCTGCCGTTACACGGTCCCGAGTAAGATTTGCCACCCTACAGAGGAAAGAAAAACGTAATGAAAACATGAAATTAATCTTATAGAAACTTACAAAATTCTTAAGGGGTTGGACAGGCTAGATGCAGGAAGATTGTTCCCGATGTTGGGGAAGTCCAGAACAAGGGTGTCACAGTTTAAGGATAATGGGGAAATCTTTAAGGGTTGAGATGAGAAAAATATATATTTTACACAGAGAGTGGTGAACCTGTGGAATTCTCTGCCACAGAATGTAGTTGAGGCCAGTTCATTGGCTATATTTAAGAGGGAGTTAGATGTGGCCCTTGTGGCTAAAGGGATCAGGGGGTATGGAGAGAAAGCAGGTACAGGATATCGAGTTGGATGATCAGCCATGATCATATTGAATGGCGGTGCAGGCTCGAAGGGCCGAATTGCCTACTCCTGCACCTATTTTCTATGTTTCTATGAATTCCTGTTCGCTGGAATGGGAGCGAACCTTTTCCCTCTGTAATCGCCGAAGCCATATTCCGTGGGAAATTGGAGTAATCCCTCCAAGAGACAGAGGAACAGTGGGCGCAGTACACGTTAGGATGGAGAGAACAGAATGTTGAGGTGTGGTGCCAGAGTATGTTAGTATCACCGGCCAAGGCTCACGTGGCATAATCGGGCATCCTGGTAACCGTACCCTCAATTCTCCAGCCCCTCCTCAGTGCAAACCCCTCTCACGCATGGCACACGCAGACCAACCCACTCCTCCCCCACCCATTTACATTGTGAACCACCCCTGCCTTCAACATTCAACTATTGACACGATTTGAATCCACCATTTCAGTGGTGAATTCCATTGGGAGACAGTGCTGGGTTTGCACTGGGTGTGGAGACGTGCTCCCTGAACACCCAGCTCTGCTTTATTCCCCATATAATGCCCCTGTCCCGCTTAGGAAATCCGAAGGGAAACCTCTGGAGACTTTGCGCCCCACCCAAGGTTTCCGTGCGGTTCCGGAGGTTTTTGTCAGTCTCCCTACCTGCTTCCACTACCTGCAACCTCCGGCAACCACCTGCAACCTCCGGGAACCGCACGGAAACCTTGGGTGGGGCGCAAAGTCTCCAGAGGTTTCCGTTCAGGTTTCCTAAGTGGGACAGGGGCATAACTCTTGTGGAATTACCCTGACATCCCGGGTGTCACAGTTGCTCTTGGGTCCCAAAGGGGAGGCAACCATCATATCCCCCCAGGACAATCTGCCACGTTGACCCACACTGCAAGCACACCAATTCCAACATTATGGGATGGGGCAGTACTGAGGAAGTGCCACGCTTTGGTCAGCGGAGCCGAGGTTTGTTTCGCATTGGGCGTCAGTAGCTCAACAGCTCAGGCAGTATCCCGAGCGTCGCGGTCTGAAACGTCGACTCACTCCGTTTGCCTCCACGGATCCTGCCTGCTAATGAGGTAAGTGCCTGCCAGGATGGGCTGAATGTCTGTAAACATTGCACGATCCAGTCATTGCCAAAGCGCTAAGTGTTTAAGGAGCGGCACCAACTGTTGGGGTTTGGGAAACCACTGACGAACAACCATTAGCTCTGACTGTTACCACGAAACCCCAGCTGGCTCCCTCTCCGGCGAAGGGAACATTCCACCCTTCTGATTCCAGTCCCACACTATCCGAATGACTCACAGTCCTCTGGGAAACACATTGGCCAAGGCCTGTGGCTTCATGCAAAATAATTTCCAGACCAATATTTTGTTTACATGTGGTCTCTGTGAGGGCATTCGGCTTAAAGTGTTGCCAAGGTCACGCTATTGTAGCAGGATGATGAAAGCCTTTAAAACCCCTTTCATTCTCCGTGGACATCGCCGGACTCTGGCTCAAGAGAGCCATGCAATTCCTCAACGCAAACGTGCCTCTGGACGAGATTCACCGCCTGTTTGTGATTATCTTTCTTATCAGTGCTCTATCTTTATCCTGGAGATTGGAGAAGACATTCCCTTTGTGCGCGGATATCGTTCTCAGATCAGAACACCCGCACATGTCAGTCCCCGGAGACTGGGACACGTTGAATGGCTGACTGGGGATGGGGAAATGAACCTTGTGGGCCTGCATTTCATGTCTGCAGAACCTGGGCCCTCGTATGTCACAGATCGCCGAGATACATGGCTTATACACTGTGCAGACTCACAATCTCAGCTGGCTTGCAGTATGCCTTAAATGGTCACGACATCACAGAAGCCTGATGTTTCACAGCCCTGATGAGAGGTCACAGACAGCATTCTGCTGGGCACAGACCAAGTTTGGGAAAAGGAGAGAAAGAATAAATGTGGGGAATGTTTAAGAACAAGCTTTCTCTAGGCTGGTGTGGAGGGTTAGGACACTACATTCCAAGCATGCCGATATATCTCTACATTCCCGAAGCAATCGTAGTGCCTGTGCTAATTACCAGTCAACATCTCTGCCATTTTCAACACCAGCGCTTGATTTCACTGATGGTAATGGCTTTTCGCCATTGTGCTTGGATCACACAGGCACTGAAAAGCGAAACATTCCTGCAACCAATTTGCCAACAGCCTCCAGCGTTTCCATATTTGAAATGTAATTATCCATTAAGCAGCAACGACTGCATGTCAACATACTGCCCAAAAGCTCCTTTCTTCGAAGGACAGCGACTCGATTGAGCTCGATGTACAAAGCTCGATATACAAAGTGCTTTTGATAACCAATAGGCAAAATCGCACAGAGCAAGCTCTAAGAATGGCTTTCTGTTGCTGTGACAGACATTCCTTTATTCTGATACATTACAAATCAAAGGGAGGGAGGAGGCGAAAATGGCCTCAAGGTCCCTCTACAACTTCACAATCAGATGGTTTCAATCCGTTATTTCCAAAGCGCCGCCACCATTAAACTTCAATGGTGAAGATGCAAGGAAGAATTATGAGGAAGCGACTGAAAGTGAAGCCGTAATTATCAGGACAGATTGAAAAGGCGTGAGATCGTTTCCTCCAAATGGCGAGGAACGCCGGATGAGGCCCCCGTGGAGAAGATCCCATTTCGGGAGGGGGGGGGGGGGGGGGAGGCAATGTGTGGTGGAATCAGGGAGGCATTGACATCACTCGTGAATCAAATACAATATTCATTCCGTGTTGGAAGGTACACTTGAAGATGGGTCTCCACCCGAAACGTCTCCCATTCCTTTTCTCCAGAGATGCTGCCTGACCCGCTGAGTTATTCCAGCATTTTGTATCTATCTATCTACAGTGTTCATTCCTCAGAGAATGGCGATTCCGATCCCACAGGGAGAGGAGGTGCGATGAGGAGCAGGGCTGATGGTTTCGCCCAACAAGTTCGCGATCGGTCCCCATTGCTTACCGGATGTCACGGCTGCTAACCATTTAACCCTCTTTCCCATTCCCATACCGACCTTTCTTCCTGGGTCTCCTCCATTGGCAGAGTGAGGCCACCCGCAAACTACACACATTCCGCCTGGGTAGCTTACAACCCAACTGTATAAACATTGCTATCTAAATAACACTCCCAGCACCAACACCCCTCTCTATCTCTGTAACCACCCCCCACCCCCCAGATCTATCCACCCTTTTGCAGTAACTACTTCAAATTCCACAACCCTCTGAAATCCGCGGAACTCCAAATAATGGACCCCCCCCCCCACTTCCTTGCGACAATGCAAGCTGTTTAGATCCAGAATTCTCCTCTTCGTCTCAAACTTGTACTAATGAGTGTATTCTGAGCCCTCTTCACTCCTTCTCATTTGCACTCTTTATATGACTCTGACCAGCGTAGTGTTATCCCAGTCCAGGGACCATTGGTATTAGTGCTAATTCTACTCTACTCCTTCTCTACTCCTTCTCTACTCCCCTCCCCTCATCCCGCTGCTACTTGTCCAAGATGTTGACCGGAGGCGGGATGTCCGAATGCTTGTGGACACTCAGGGCTAACCCCAACCCTGATGCCCACCCCACATGGCACACCCACGAATAGACCGACTACACGCTGGTGGAAGCGGAACCCGAGTCCTATCAGCCCCATGGTTCAACCTACTCAAGCTAAATTCGCAGCAGAGACGGAAGAACATAGTTCATCGTCTTGTTCTCACTGTCTGGAATCAATTGTACTTTGACCATTAAAGGAGATAGACGCTAAGCCAAGATCATGCCAGTTATATTGATTTGTCTTGAACTGCGGCCAATCGGAACAAACCAACCCCACTAAATATTTACATCTTTAATACATTCTTTCCTTGTCATGGTGTTTCATCTTCAAGTTGTTGACACAGCTCCACGCAAATCCGCAGAGCTAACCTACGCAAGCTGTTGAGTGCAAGCAATTGTTACCGCGGGCTTCTCGTTTGTCAGGGTGCCTTGAATCATTCTGTTTTTGGAGATGTTACAGGAGATGTCCAATCCATCACCACGCACACGCAATCCCTCACCGCGCACCGCCTCTGAAGCCATGTTAATGGATTTGCAACGAGAGTCTGGAGAAGGATGCAAGGTTCCGATCACCCCGAACAGCTCCCTAACAAAGTAAGGTACACAAAAATGTTGGAGAAACTCAGCGGGTGCAGCAGCATCTATGGAGCGAAGGAAATAGGCAACGTTTCGGCACGAAACGTTGCCTATTTCCTTCGCTCCATAGATGCTGCTGCACCCGCTGAGTTTCTCCAGCATTTTTGTGTACCTTCGATTTTCCAGCATCTGCAGTTCCTTCTTAAACACAAAGGATTCTGATTTATGGGCTGTTCCCAGGGACGTGTTCAGAGACCGATGTCAAGTGCTGCTGGAAGCTCATCACCGCCGACGTCTGCACAAAACCTGTTGCCCTCCCAGCAGAGCGAGATGTCCGTTTGGGAATGTTGCTGACTGGCCCATTCCAGACTTCAGGGATAGGTGCTGAGGGATGCACAGACGCTTGGTGCCCTCTATGATCTTTGCCTGGTACCAAGGCTTGGTACAGCCAACCCAATGCTCTGTGGGGGAGGACCACAGTCTAAGCTCCTTCCGCTGCTGCTTGTTGAGAGGCAGGATGTGGTGGAGATGCCGCTCAAACAATGGAAGGGATATCACCCCAGGGGGGCCACATGAGTGGCAAGGGTGTCAGGTATAACTGGTTTTTGAAAACACTAGCAAATATAATGCTAACAAATGCATGTGGAGAATGTCAGAGGAATATTGCACAGTTCTTGTTTTGTACATAGAAACATATAAAATAGGTGCAGGAGGAGGCCATTCACCCCTTCGAGCCAGCACCGCCATTCATTGTGATCATGGCTGATCGTCCCCTGTCAATAACCCGTGCCTGCCTTCTCCCCATATCCCTTGACTCCACTAGCCCCTAGAGCTCTATTTAACTCTCTCTTAAATCCATCCAGTGATTTGGCCTCCACTGCCCTCTGTGGCAGGGAATTCCATAAATTCACAACTCTCTGGGTGAAAACGTTTTTTCTCACCTCAGTCTTAAATGACCTCCCCTTTATTCTAAGACTGTGGACCCTGGTTCTGGACTTGCCCAACATTGGGAACATTTTTCCTGCATCTAGCTTGTCCAGTCCTTTTATAATTTTATATGTTTCTATAAGATCCCCCTCATCCTTCTAAACTTCAGTGAATACAAGCCTAGTCTTTTCAATCTTTCCTCATATGACAGTCCCGCCATCCCAGGGATCAATCTTGTGAACATATTTTTTATCCCCAATAAAGCTTATTTTGATTTATTTACAGTTAATCTAGACTATAAAAACAAAGTGCTGGAGGGATTCAGCAAGTCAGGCAGAATCTATGGAGGGGTGTAGAGACAATGTTTTGGTTTGGAGCCCTTTTCCCTTCCGACTAATTGGTGTAGGCGGGAGAAAGCTGGAAAAGAGAAGGTGGGGTGGAAAAACAGCCTGGCAAGTGATACGTGGATACAGGTGGGGAAGGGGTGAGTGGCGGATTGGTGAAGTAAGTGACAAAGGCTGGAGACAAAAGGAATGAAGAGGATTGAAAGGTAAAGCTGGAGGGAAGGATATGGGTGAAAGGGGATAGATGGAGGGTAAAATGGGGGTGGGGGCGTTAAAGGGAAGTGGGGAACTCGGGGATAACTGGGACCCATGCGAGTGGTCAAGTATTCATCTATTTACAAGTTAAATGCACAGAAGAGTTATATCCTTTAAAACAAAAAAAAAGATTTGTGGCAGTGGTAAGACATGGCCTGTTCTTTCACTGGACAGAGTTAAAAGGAGTCACTGAAAATTCCAGAGGAGATGCTTGGTCCAAAAAACCTAAAGAAATGGCCCGGTCATTGGGGACGAGTGGACCCTTTAAAACAATATGTGATGTTTCAGGTCAACACTCTTCTTCAGCTTGAAGCTTCAGCCTGAGGAAGGGTCTCGACCCAAAACGTCACCTATTCCTTTTCTCCAGGGATGCTGCCTGACCCGCTGAGTCACTCCAACCTTTTGCGTCTATTTTCGGTTTAAACCAGCATCTGCAGTTCCTCCCTACGCCCTTTAAACCACACGGGGCTTACAATGCAAATATAATAAGCATGTAGCAGACTTGTCGGATAATGATTTTGGTTCAGTTTTCAGATTAGACAAAAGGGGCAATTTACCATTATGACTGATCACAGAGCAAGAACGTACAAGAAAGATAAGGCTAAATCTTTGGGATTAGAGTATCTGCTTTCTGGGATTTTGAAGTGGTGATAGGAAAGATGCACAGATTTCAATTCACATCTTGCAGAGCTCTCTTGTTTCACCAATCAAGGACACAAGAAAGTAAAAGTAGGAGTAAGCTATTCAGTCCCTTAACTCTGCCTCTCGATTCAGTATGATCATGGCTAATCTGTGTTTTCCTCAATTCTTCTTCTGTGCTAGTTCCCCATAGCCCTTAATTCCTTGATCTTTCAAATATTGGCTCCTATCTGCTCCTAAAAGTTCAGCACTTTTAGGAGCAGATAATTCCAGGGATTCACTACTGTCTGAGCAAAGACATTTCCATTACATTTTAAATGACTGGCCCCTTATTTTGTTGCTATTCCCCTTGTTTGTAACTCTCCAGCCCGTGAGAACATCTCAATGTCTATTCTGTCAAGCTCCCTTGGGATCTTATCTGTCCGCATCAGGTCACCCCTCAATTCTTCTAAACTCCAAGGAGTACAGACCTTTCAAATTGGAAAGGAATGGCATTAATGCAGGAAAGTGAGTCAGAGAGTAAAAGGCACAGAGACACAAAGAAAAATGTACAGAAAGCAAAAGAATGTGTGAGAACAAGCTAGAAAGAGAAAGCTAGAGGGAAAGAGAGAGAATGAGCAGGAACTGATAGATGGGGAGGCTGGCATGTGCTGTGAAGTTATAGGGATCTATAATTGAAGACAGATTGACTGAGTACTTAACAACATGGGAGATAATTAGAAAGGCCACATGTGTTTGGGAAGGGCAGGTCATGCTTAATGGAAACAAATTAAATTTTTGAGAAAGTTACTAAAATTGTAAACAGGGAAGTTTTTATGGACATTTCTCAAAGTTCGATGAAAAAGGCTGGTAACTTAATTGAATGCATGAAAGCGCAGCTTGGACTGCAAAAAGCAGATCAGATTCAGTTTACAAATATACTGCATTGAAGAACATTTAAATACGATTAATAAAACCAGGAATATGTGACAAATGCATGATCTTCTGCACGTGGGCACCAATGGCCCTCTAATCAAGTCAAACGGGAACTAGAACTCAGCTGCTCCAAGCCTGGTCTAATGAAGATTGATTTCAGTGTAACATGATGGAACTCACAATGAGCTTAGTATGTCGAAATCCCAAGCTATTGTTTGCCAAATAACTGAGTGGATGAATGTCCCCTCTCTAGAACAAGTTAGTAAAAATAGTTCCAAATTACACTCGAAATTGCTTCACACTATAAAGACTCATTCTCACAACATGCCTACAACTCTCCCTATTATGGTTTATACAGGTAAACTGCATTAAAGTTGATCCAGAGATCTGAGCTTCCCTGCCGCTAATCTGAAACACTGTTCCAGTGACAGAACAGTGAGGCTCATGATCTGACCACAGTTACCCAATCCCGATCATGAGACTGCCCCTGAACCATTAAACCGGGCACTCCCTCACAAAGTTCACAGATCCATCAAGGAATTGACAAGGACTGTGGCATGGGGTCTAATTTTTCACACACAATTGCATTGAATTGGCGAAAGCTCACAGCACAGAAACATTACATTACCACCCCTTGTATTTATTGCACTCTTTTGGAATTTGGCACTGCTGACAAAGCCAGCACTTATTATCCATCTCCAATTGTGACCCACTGAACTACTGTAATCCTTCTGGTGAAAGTGCTCCCAAATGCTCTTTAGATACACGATGATTATATATTTCTAAGTCAGGATGTTGTGTAATGGAGAGGAAATAGCAGGTGATGGCAAACCTGTGCACCGTGCCTTGTAGTGGTCTCTGTAAGTAATGCTACTGTCCCACTTAGGAAACCTGAACGGAAACCTCGGGAGACTTTGCGCCCCACCCAAGGTTTCCGTGCAGTTCCTGGAGGTTTTTGTCAGTCTCCCTACCTGCTTCCACTACCTGCAACCTCCGGCAACCACCTGCAACCTCCGGGAACCGCACGGGAACCGTGGGTGGGGCGCAAAGTCTCCAGAGGTTTCCGTTCAGGTTTCCTAAGTGGGACAGGGGCATAACTGTCGTGCATTTTACAGCAACACACACTCTCTGGATACATGTGGAGAGAGTAAATGTCTAGCATGGTGAATGGGGTATCAGTCAAGTGGGATGCTTGTGCTGGATGGTTCAAGCTTCCTTGGAGTTGCTGGAGCTTCACCTATGCAGGGAAATGTTGAACATTTCACCACACTGTGGCCTGCAGATAGTGGAAAGGCTTGGAGGTACGAGAATCATTCACCACTGGATATGCTGCCTTTGACATGATCTTGTTTCTGCACTATTTATGTCATTGGCCCAAATAAGCATCTGTTGGATAGTGACCTCTAAGTTCATAAGTTATATGAGCAGAATTAGGCCATTCGGTCCATCAAGTACTCTGTCAATCATGCCTGATTTACCTTTCCCTCTCAACCCCACTCTCCTGCCTTCTCCCCACAGCCCCTGATACCCGTCAGATTGTGGATGATGGGTCTCAGAAATTACCTTTAATTTTCGTGGTTAAACCTTTTTTCTGTTGCAGATGGTAATTGCTTTGCACAAATCTAGAATGAGTCCGACTTGCTACTTTGGATGTCTAAGGGTCTCAAACTGAGATTCTTCCATGCGACTGTAGAGACCACATTAATGTACGTGTGAGGCATGGACTCTCACTCGAGCGCTGTCCTAGTGTCTCGATGGTACCTACACCCGAATGCTCAGAAAAGTTCAAAATGTCAGTAGGGGGGACCACATCACCAACGCCCTGCTCTATGGGGGGGATTCCTCCTCTGACAGAGAAGATCAGGTGGAGAAGGATGAGGCACGCTGGTCACTGCCATTGCCCCCAGAAATGCCAGCGAACAGGGCTGTGCTGTAGGAACCCACACATGGAAGCCGTGACCCGGGACGGCCAAACAAGACGATGCTGAAGACATTGATGAAAGACGCATGTGTAGGGACAAAAGAGGAGCTTGCCAGCTGCATGGAGGACAGAGATGTGTGGTGTGTCTGTCACCGTGCCCGTCGGAAACCAGCACCACTTCGTCGCTAATGTTGTCAACGATATGGTGACCGACTAGGAAAAGGGGAGATGCAGCGAGACCTGGGTGTCATGGTACACCAGTCATTGAAAGTGGGCATGCAGGTGCAGCAGGCAGTGAAGAAAGCGAATGGTATGTTAGCTTTCATAGCAAAAGGATTTGAGTATAGGAGCAGGGAGGTTCTACTGCAGTTGTACAGGGTCTTGGTGAGACCACACCTGGAGTATTGCGTACAGTTTTGGTCTCCAAATCTGAGGAAGGACATTATTGCCATAGAGGGAGTGCAGAGAAGGTTCACCAGACTGATTCCTGGGATGTCAGGACTGTCTTATGAAGAAAGACTGGATAGACTTGGTTTATACTCTCTAGAATTTAGGAGATTGAGAGGAGATCTTATAGAAACTTACAAAATTCTTAAGGGGTTGGACAGGCTAGATGCAGGAAGATTGCTCCCGATGTTGGGGAAGTCTAGGACAAGGGGTCACAGCTTAAGGATAAGGGGGAAATCCTTTAAAACCGAGATGAGAAGAACTTTTTTCACACAGAGAGTGGTGAATCTCTGGAACTCCCTGCCACAGAGGGTAGTCGAGGCCAGTTCATTGGCTATATTTAAGAGGGAGTTAGATGTGGCCCTTGTGGCTAAGGGGATCAGAGGGTATGGAGAGAAGGCAGGTACGGGATACTGAGTTGGATGATCAGCCATGATCATATTGAATGGCGGTGCAGGCTCGAAGGGCCGAATGGCCTACTCCTGCACCTAATTTCTATGTTTCTATGTTTCTATAATATAAATACATTGGAGTGAAGCACATTGGCGGGGGGACTGAATTCTGTGATGTTAGGGATCTCAGTAGCAAGCCAAGATGGATCACCATTGAACACTTATGGCTGAACATTGCTTCAGCCTTATCTACAGCACCCACATGCTGGGCTCCCCCCCCCCTCCCCATCACTCAGGATGGGATACTCTTGGCAAAACTGCCCACTATTCATGACTAAATGCATTGTACTTCAGACCTTTGATAATCTAGTGTACAGTCACATAGTTCTGTCTATTGTAAACTGTTTAAACATGTACAATCAATCCTGCGCTGCAGTTTCAACAGACTAACACGTCATTGTTTAGACTCCTATCATGCCCTTCTGCACTCCTCACTGAACCTCTGCTCCAGGCTGGTAATCCTGCTCCACGTAGCCCCCTCCATGCTTCTCCCTCATCACCTTCTCTCCCATGAGATGGGTCCAGCTTCCCATTCAGCCCATCACTGCTCCTCACCTTAAGCCCTCCCGATGGAAGGAGTTCCCATGTTCTCCAGATAAAGAGCTTTCTCCAAGATTCATGTTCAGATTTATCAGTATCACTCAAATACTGATGGATGTTTCTGGCCTTCCCCACACATGGAAGCATTTTCCCTACAGAGCTTTAAGATTCTAAATCGCTCTCCAGACATCTCTCTGCCTCTTTTCCGAGAGTTGTATGTATCTATGTAATTAGTGTCAGTCTTGTGAACTCTGGTATTTTCACTTGTTCCTCCACATCCTTTTCCGTACAGTGGAGGCCGGAACAGTGTACAATGCTCCATTTGTGGTCTGACAAAGGTTTGATATCTTTAACATAACGTGAATTATTCTTGGGCATTCCCTTGGGATGAAAGATTAATTGTTCCTTCCAAGGTTCTGACAAAGCCAAAGCGAGTGCTGCAGACTCCTCTAACATTGGGGCCAGAATGCCCGATGGGACAAACGGGTGGGTTGTTTGCAAGTTTTTTAGCTCCTTTGCCCATTTGCACGTTCTCCATAAGCTGCCCTTTGGAACACAAGGGGTGTTCAGTGCCTACCCGGATGTTCCCTCTCCACTTGGAGAAGCAGTGGGTGATGTGGCTCCTCCGATGAAGTGTGATGACAGCAGTCTGAGCCTCGATGCTGATAACCTTTCCCTGTGTTGAGCACACAGTCCATCTATTCTGCTATTGGATTTGGATGATTCTGCCAAGTTACTTGAATGATATCCCCCCAGAAAGGAATACCAGAGATTTATTCATAAGTTTTATGCCAAAATGCAATATATGTTTTACAACTATAGGAGTGTGTAACCTACAATCTCTAGTTCCAGCACCTGATTAGCCTGTTAGGAGTTTTTTTTTTGTATCTTTGGTCCAATAAAGTGTCAAGCTCTGACAAAGGGCCTTGACTACATTTACGTCCTTGCCTATTAATGAGTCAGTTTGCCTCTCCTTTTTGGCCAAGCAAATCGACTTGGGTGTGACTGTTGCCGTTGATTTTCTGATGTGTACTTGTGGCTATTGCTAACCTCAAAGCTGCTCATTTACACCAGGTAGCAGCCCTTCAGCTACCAAACAAGCAAGGACCAGAAATGGCCTGGGACTCAGACCAGAGATAGCCTGGGACTCCATCAATAGGATTATTTTCACTTGGAGATGGATAGTAAAATGTTACTGTGCCCTCAGTTTGACTGCATGTATGGTTATCGCTGCCATTCTCTGCTACAGTCCACCCGCCTGCCTCAAGTTGCCATTATCAACTCTAAAAGGTGCAGTGCTGGTGGTTTCATCTCATGACTAACTGCCCCGCACACAGTCCTCACTGGTCTCCTGACCAATGCGACGTAATTTAAAATGGAGGTGCACAGGAAGAGGATGGCACTAGGCTCAAGAGAATAAATATAAATGAGTTGTGTAAAAAAATCATGAGAGGAATAGATCGGGTAGACACAGGGCAATCAAGAACCAGAGGACATAGGTATAAGGTGAGGAGGTGTGGGGGGGGGGGGGGGGGGGAGATTTAATAGGAATTTGAGGGGTAACTCTTTTGTAGAACCAATGGTGAGTGAATGGAACGAATGGCAGAGGAGGTAGTTGAGGCAGGTTTAAGAGACATTTAGGTACGTAGATAGGACAGGTTTAAAGGGATACGAGCCAAATGTAGGCAGGTGGGATTAG
The DNA here is from genome assembly GCF_010909765.2 of Amblyraja radiata. Lineage (NCBI taxonomy): Eukaryota > Metazoa > Chordata > Chondrichthyes > Rajiformes > Rajidae > Amblyraja > Amblyraja radiata. The sequence continues at coordinate 87,715,450 of NC_045961.1, read as the reverse complement.
TGTACATGGGACATATTGGTCGGTGCAACCAAGTTGGGCCAAAGGGACTGTTTCAATGCTGTATGACTCCTAATCTGAGGAAGGACATTCTTGTCATAGAGGGAGTACAGAGAAGGTTTACCAGACTGATTCCTGGGATGTCAGGACTTTCATATGAAGAAAGACTGGATAGACTCGGCTTGTACTCGCTAGAATTTAGAAGATTGAGGGGGGATCTTATAGAAACTTACAAAATTCTTAAGGGGTTGGACAGACTAGATGCAGGAAGATTGTCGATGTTGGGGAAGTCCAGAACAAGGGGTCACAGTTTAAGGATAAGGGGGAAGTCTTTTTGGACCGAGATGAGAAAATCATTTTTTACACAGAGAGTGGTGAATCTGTGGAATTTCTGCCATAGAAGGTAATTGAGGCCAGTTCATTGGCTATATTTAAGAGGGAGTTAGATGTGGCCCTTGTGGCTAAAGGGATCAGGGGGTATGGAGAGAAGGCAGGTACAGGATACCGAGTTGGATAATCAGCCATGATCATATTGAATGGCGGTGCAGGCTCGAAGGGCCGAATGGCCTACTCCTGCACCTATTTTCTATGTTTACTGAACACATTAATAATGAGCATTACAGATACGTCCATCATCTCCCAGAGAGGCAGCAAACCCCTGGCATTTAACTGGAAAGGATTTAAATAGTCATGGCATCTAGAGTTGTTCCCAAAACCAACAAGGTCTTTCTTAATGTCTAAAATCAGGTGTCATTATAAAGCAGAGCATGTACATTGAGGGTGAGATCCAACAGGTAGGAATACGATAATGACCAGATATTTTGATCGTTAGAGATTCTGAATGGTGGGACAAATATTGACCTGGATATTAGAACGAATTCCTCTGCTTCCCCACCTCTCCCCGAGGGCATTGTTATAGGCTACATCATTATAGGCTTCCACACATCAATCCAAGGGCATTGTGAAGCATCCATTAAGATGTCATCCAATGAGAGTACCTATGGCAATATTGTGCTCCCTCAGTACTCAGTTGGCTGGAATTACATGCTCGACCCCAACAAGAGCAGCTGGGACTGAAATTTCGGACAAATATGACTGAGAAAGGAATGAACACTGTTTACCCCAGAGGCAAGGGAATCACTGGGATATTCATGCACTACTCTGCTGGGGCGACAGTGACTAGCTCACCCCATAGGGTAGTGTCCAGGTGCGCTGGCGACGGGAAGTGCCGCTTACGTAAACAGGAAACTTCCGTGCACTGACCACTAAGTGCTTTTCCAGACGCACTCAGCCAGTTCAATGCACGGAAATAGGAAGGCAGGTGGGAGCAGCGAGCGTTCCCACAGGAAGGGAATGAGTGAAGGCCACTGTCTGGTGCAGTGCGGTCTCCAGGCACCTCCTCCTGCAGTCCCGGGTGGCCCGCTGTCGGAGCTCCCTCGCAAAATTTCTCGCGACGCTATTTTGAAGGGCACCCACGGCCCATTCCAGCACTCCAAATGTTTAACATGTCATTTTAAATGAGCTGAGGAAATCCCGGGCCCTGGCCCCGGCCCCATTTCACAGCTACCACTCATCATAAACTCAAAGCGTATCATCTGTTAACCAATATTATCAAAAAGAGATATGTTAGCGCCACGGGAGCGCCCGTACCGACGGGGGGGTCGAAGTCAGCATGGCTTTGTGAATTGAAGGTATTGCTTGACAAATTTCCTGGAATGTACATTAATGACTTGAACGAGGGGATTGAAGGCTTTATGGCCAAGTTTGCGGATGATACAAAAATAGGTGGAAGGGCAGGTCGTGGAGAGAAAGCAGAGACACTGCAGAAGGACTTGGACAGGTTGGGAGAGTGGACAGAGAAGTGGCAGATGGAATATAGTGTAGCAAAGTGTGGAGTCATGCATTTTGGTGGTAGGAATAAAGGTGAGGATTATTTTCTAAATTGGGAGAGAATCCAGAAATCAGAGGTGCAAAGGGACTTGGGACTGCTGGTGCAGGATTCCCAAAAAGCTCATCTGCTAGTCCAATCGGTAGTAAAGAAAGCAAACTCGATTAAAGCAAACTTTATTTCAAGAGGGCTTGTATACAAAAATCAAGGATGTAATGCTGAGGCTCTATAAGGTGCTGGTAAGGCCACATTTGGAATATTATGACCAATTTTGGGCAGCATATCTGAGGAAGGATGTGCTGGCTCTGGAGAGGGTCCAGAGGAGATTTACAAGAATATTCCCAGGAATGAGTAGGTTAACCTACGATGAGCGTTTGTCAACACTGGGCTTATATTTGCTGGAGTTTAGGAGATTGAGGGGGGATCTCATTGAAACATACAGAATAGTGAAAGGCTTGGATAGAGTGGATGTGGAGAGATGTTTCCACTAGCGGGAGAGTCTCAGACTAGAGGTCATAGCTCACAATTAAAGGACGTTCTTTTCGGAAGGAGATGAGGAGAAATTTATTTAGTCAGAGGGTGTGGAATTCTTTGCCACAAAAGGCTGTGGAGGCCAAGTCAGTGGATATTTTTAAGTTAGAGATAGATAGATTCTCGATTAGTACAGGTGTCAGAGGTTGTTGGGGTAAAGCAGGAGAATGGGGTTATGAGGGAAAGATAGCTCAGTCAATTTTGAGTGGCGGAGTATACTTGATGGGCCGAATGGCCTAATTCTACTCCCATCACCTGTGACCTTTTGAGTAGGGGAGGGGCGGAGGAAGCGTCTGTACCGACTGGAAGAAGGGCAGCGCCGAGGGAGCGTTTGTACCGACTAGGGGATGGGGAGCATTTTAATTCCCAGTGCTTTATTCTCTGAAGTGACAGTCGGAATTTTCAAGTGCAGTCCAGGCCTGGGCAATGCATCGACTAGGATTGTACAGCACTTGGTTTACTCACCGCTAGGGCAGCCTCGACCAGCAGCAGCAAGCTGAACAGTTGCATTAACCGGCACCTGGGGAATAAGTAAGGGCACGTGTTAGCTCCACGAGTAGAGAAAAGCTTCACGGCATCCAACAAATTTCCAGGAAAAAAATAGCGGGCGCGTTCGAGCAGCTTTGCACCACGGGACGGCAAAAACAGTGCGGTGAATGGTCCAAGGCAGGAGTGGGGAACCTTTTCATGGTGGGATGCTGCATCTAATAGCTGTGAGCTAATAAGGCCGCATCCAAGAAATTTCAATTAGATATACTTCAAAATGTACATTATTTTGTAAAAATCTAACTACGATGTACTAACTTCAAGAAAATGAAAACATTTTGTTAAATCTTCTGTTACTCTTTGGTATATTAAATACGTTCATTTTAAGATTAGAATAAAAAGAATAAAAGACGAACAAAAACATATTAATAAAAAAAGGATTTGTTCTACAAAGTCTGATAAAAGGTTTCGGCCCGAAACGTTGCCTATTTCCTTCGCTCCATAGATGCTGCTGCACCCGCTGAGTTTCTCCAGCATTTTTGTGTACATTTGTTCTACAAAGTTTGGATTCATTCAAAAGGCCGCACTTAATGGCCTTAAGGCCACAGGTTCCCCACCCCTGGTCCAAGGGGTCGGGATGGGTGTGGGAATACAGTTTACCCCACCAAGGACTAAGTGGGAGAACATCAGATAGTTCCTGGAAAGGAGGCAGGGTGTCTTGGAGTACTGGTGCAAGACGTGCCATGTGGAGGGAATAGTGTACAGTATTTTTGATTTGATTTTAGAAACAGCATGGAAACAAGCTATTCGGCCCACCGAGACCATGCCGACCAACGATTACCCGTACACCAGTTCTATTCTTCACACTAGGGACAATTTACAGAAGCCAATGAACCTACAAAGCTGCATGTCTTTGGAATGTAGCAGAAAACCGAAGCACCCGGAGAAAACCCATGCGGGTTTTTAAACTCCGTTCTTAATACTCCCCCCCCCACAGAACACCTCCTCTCCCAGTGCTTGGTCCACACTGGGTGAGGAGTGGAAGGCAGTAGTTGGGAGCAGCAAAGGGGCGTGAGTTTCCGGGGCTGTAAACAATGGTCTTAGGGACATCGTCCCATCTCTGAAAACATATCACCGGCCGGCTAAAACTCGTGGAATTCCCTCTACGCATTGACGCAGCGGTAGAGTTCTTCTTCTTGGGAATGAAACATAAATCTCAAGCCGGGTGTTGAGCAGCTAGGTTGTTGTCTCTGCATTAATGTCTGCCAGGCCCTGAGCTCCATTTGGTGGGTGGTAGAGCGGGCACCCAGAGATGACATGGTTGTCTGTCTGTTGTTCTGCTCCCTATTCACAGGCTGGGCTCTGGCGGAACCCCCATCTCCACACGCTGGCATTGAAACGCCCAACTCCACAAGTAGAGTTGCTGCCTTACAGCGCCAGGGACCCTGGTTCGATCCTGACGACGGGTGTTGTCTGTACGGAGTTTGTACGTTCTCCCTGAATCCTGCCAGGGGGGGGGGGGGGGGGTTCCCGGGTGCTCCGGTTGCCACCCACCGTCCAAAGACGTACAGGTTAATTGGCTTCGGTAAAAATTGTAAATTGTCCCTCGTGTGTAGGCTAGTGTTAGTGTGCGGGGATCGCTGGTGGGCACGGACTCGATGGGCCTGTTTCCGCGCTGTATCTGGAAACCAAGCCCACGGCAGCGCCTTCAGCAGGATGGGTTTTCCACACACAACATTCCCGGGGAAGTTCGGGTCAGGCCATAAACTCCATGGACAAAGTAGTGGTGCTGGCAGCACCCATCTCGGGTCTGGGGTTAGATCCCGCCCTTTTGAATCTCAGGCAGCTTTCTTTATACATTTTTTTCCCTTTTATTCATCAACGTCCGAAAGGTTTTGTTCAGGATACTCACCTCATGTTTATTCTCTGGGGAGCTTGCAGCGTTTTTTATCTTTCCGGTCAACAGTTGCTGAGCTGTGGGTCAGTCGGCGTGTCAAACTCAGCGCCGGACGAGAGACTTCGTTAAACCTGTCCGAGAATCAAACGGGAGTCAGTCCGATTGAAGCCGACCTGAAGATCAAAAGCCATGTGGGAATGAGAGAGAAACGCCCGCTGGGCCCATATTCGCCGCCTCCGGCGAAGCTGCACCCCCTCCTCAACTACCGGCACCACCCCCCTTACATCAAGCCCCTCCGGGACCCCCCATCCACTGACCCCTCTCCCGGTTGACCCATACACTGTCGCCTCTCCTGGCGGCCCCCACCCCACTGATACCCGTCCCCTCTTCACGCTCCCTGGCGCTCGCCACACGGATATCTCCCTGCATTTAGCCCACCCCCTCCTTCCCAACTACCGGCAACTCACACCCAGTTTACCCACACACATGACACTGTCATCCCCCCCCCCCCCATTGCCAGCACCCCCTCATACTTCCCAAAACCCTCCCGCCACTCACACGTGATTGCACCCCCACACCCACAGTTCCTCCCCCCACCCCCACCGTGACCCCACCTCTCCACTCCATCAGTGGCCCCATCCTTGCTGCATCTCCACAGCCCCCCACCACCCCAAAGCTTGCCCCTCCTCACTCCACGTCCACAGGGAGCCCACCGTTCTCCCACCCTCCCTGCATGCTCACACGCTGTAAGCTTCTACTATGTCTTTGTGCAATGTCACTGAGCGCCAGAACTATCACTGGGGGGGGGGGGGTGGGAACTGATGATTACTTCTTTAGATCTCCGGATGTGATGGTTGAAGGCAGAAAGGTGGGTGCGCTACCAGAGTTATGAGTATTTTTGGATACCACGTGGGATTGGACAACAGGCAGGAAGGGTTTGGAGGGGAATGAATGTAGATGGACTGAACATGTGCAGGAGAGAGAGAAAGGAAGGATACGGCATTGGGGTGGAGGAGCAGGCTCATGCGGAACACAACTACAAGCTGATCGAACGGCCTACACCTGGCCTGCAGTTCAATGTGAAGTTTCACCCTTGATTTCAGCCAGTGCCCTGGTCTCTACAATTATGCCACAAACTCCCTTCTTTTGCATTCAGTTTTCACAATTAATAATAACTTCATACCTTTCCTGAGTTTCTAACTATGGCTGAGCCTGAGAGTAATTATGATATTGAAACAATAACCATTCTCCCTTGACTAACCTCCCTGTTTGAATAGCCCATGCACGTGGCTGGTTAAACACTTCAGTAGGTTAATGTTATCATAGAATGAGTTGTTACACAGTTGTGCCTTGGAAACAATTGAGGCTGAGATCCTTTTATAGACAAACATTCCCCAAGGCTGACATCATGCTCCTACCCAAATAGAGCACTGCATATTTCACAGAGTCTGATCGGAAACCCTCCGGTCACAAAATGGCCACAACATCCATGAACATCAAAAGCCCTCATCCCCAGCGAGTCCTGCAGTTGACTCTCAGAACAATCTCTTCCAGGCCCAAAAGGGAAATTCCCACGGAAAATCCTTTTGAGCTGCTTTCCTTAAGGGTTAAGTCACTGATCTGTACAGAGCAGGACAATTAACATGGAAACATAGAAAATAGGTGCAGGAGTAGGCCATTCGGCCCTTCAATATGATCATGGCTGATCATCCAACTCAGTATCCTGTACCTGCCTTCTCTCCATACCCCCTGATACCTTTAGCCACAAGGGCCACATCTAACTCCCTCTTAAATATAGCCAATGAACTGGCCTCAACTACCTTCTGTGGCAGAGAATTCCAGAGATTCACCACTCTCTGTGCGAAAAATGTTTTTCTCATCTCGGTCCTAAAAGATTTCCCCCTTATCCTTAAACTGTGACCCCTTGTTCTGGACTTCCCCAACATCGGGAACAATCTTCCTGCATCTAGCCTGTCCAACCCCTTAAGAATTTTGTAAGTTTCTATAAGATCCCCCCTCAATCTTCTAAATTCTAGCGAGTACAAGCCGAGTCTATCCAGTCTTTCTTCATATGAAAGTCCTGACATCCCAGGAATCAGTCTGGTGAACCTTCTCTGTACGCCCTCTATGGCAAGAATGTCTTTCCTCAGATTAGGAGACCAAAACTGTACGCAATACTCCAGGTGTGGTCTCACCAAGACCCTGTGCAACTGCAGGAGAACCTTCCTGCTCCTATACTCAAATCCTTTTGCTATGAATGCCAACATACCATTCGCTTTCTTCACTATCAATTCGCTTACAGTTGCAAATCCAAGCACAGGTCTGTACAGAGGTAGTTGACCCCAGCATGGTGGAGATGGGTGACTGGGCTCATAGACATTTGTCAAAGTTCCCACATTTTCACTAATCAACAACAGAGGCATTAGACAAGGCTTGCCTGCAGTGGCTTTCACAGTCCAAGATTAAATCAAGACTTGGATACTGTTCCAGAGTGTGGCAAGGACTCAAAGTAACAATTATACAGCATAGGAACAGGCCCTTCAACCCACAGCATCTGTGCTGAACTACAAACCTCTCCATACAAACTATATGCAAACTTGCCTGCCTTAACTCCATATCTCTCTATGCCCTGCTCATTCAAATACCTATAAAGTAGGCTCTTAAATGTGTTACTATACCCACCTTCAGATCCTCCTCAATAGCTCATTCTAGGTATCAACTGCTTTGTTTGATTTAAGAAAAAGGTACCCCTGAGATCCCTCTTAAACTTCCTCCCTCTCAACTTAAACCCAATCTCTCTAATTTAGTCTTAGAATACAGTCTTAGAATAAAGGGGAGGTCATTTAAGACTGTGGTGAGAAAAAACTTTTTTTCCCAGAGAGTTGTGAATTTATGGAATTCCCTGCCACAGAGGGCAGTGGAGGCCAAACCACTGGATGGATTTAAGAGAGAGTTAGATAGAGTTCTAGTGGCTAGTGGAGTCAAGGGATATGGGGAGAAGGCAGGCACGGGTTATTGATAGGGGACGATCAGCCATGATCACAATGAATGGCGGTGCTGGCTCGAAGGGCCGAATGGCCTCCTCCTGGACCTATTTTCTATGTTTCTATGTCTCTATGTAATTTTGGACATCCCTACCAAGGGAAACAGACTCTGGCAATCTATATCTTTATCTTTCATAATTCTATATATCTTTATCATGTCACCTCTGCCTCCTTCACTCCAGTGAAACAGATCCAGTTATTAAATCTCTTTATAACTCAACCCACAGCCTTTATCACTATCTGCTTAAAGGGAACCTCCATTATTCCAGTCCCACAAGAAAAAAATGAGGTGACCTGTCTCAATAACTATTGTTAAGTAGCTCTTAACATCAACCTTAACTGAGTGCTTTGAAATATTGGTAATGGCACACACCTACACCAGGGCACACTACCCGGTCCTTGTCAATATATCTGTTGTAGAGATGGTCAACAGCTTCAAGTTCGTAGATAGACACAAAATGCTTGAGTAAGTCAGCGGGACAGGCAGCATCTCGGGAGAGAAGGAATGGGTGACGTTTCAGGTGACGTGACGAGACGACCATTCCTTCTCTCCAGAGATGTTGCCTGTCCCGCTGAGTTACTCCAGCACTTTTGTCCATCTTCGGTTTAAACCAGCATCAGCAGTTCCTTCCTACACACTTCAAGTTCCTAGACATCCATATCACCAGCAACAGCCTAACAAGCAACCTAACCTATTCCCATCATACTGATGTGGTGATCAAAAATACACATCAGCCTATTTTGGGCATTTGAGAAGATATACATATCCATGAGGATTTTCTCAAACTTTTACAGATGAGCTACAGAAGGTATTTTGATGGAAGGCATCTCAGTCTGGTATGGAAACTGCTCTGCTCTTGACTGCCTGACAATGCAGAGAGTGGTGAACACACCCCTGACTCTCACAGGCTCATCCTTTTCATGTGTCAGAGTGCGTTGCATCAGGGTGGTTGGAAGTGTCGGCAAGGACACCTACCACCCTGGACATTCACATTTCTCCTACTTTTTGAAAGAAGAAGCAGGAGTTTGAAAGCCCACTGTAAATTTCCCCTAGTATGCAAGGAGTGGATGTGAAAGTGGGATAACATAGAGAGACTAAGCGTAGGCTGGGCGATCGTTTCGCAGAAAACCTCCGCTCGGTCCGCAATAACCAACCTGACCTCCCGGTGGCACAGCATTTCAACTCCCCCTCCCATTCCCCAACCAACCTCTCTGACCTGGGTCTCCTCCATGGCCAGTGCGAGCAACATCGGAAATTGGAGGAACAGCACCTCATATTCCGCTTGGGGAGTCTGCATCCTGGGGGCATGAACATTGAATTCTCCCAATTTTGTTTGCCCTTGCTGTCTCCTCCCCTTCATCAGCCCTCGGGCTGTCTCCTCCCAGCCCTCAGCCCTCGGGCTCATCCTCCTCCTTTTTCCTTTCTTCTCCCCCCCCCCCCCCATCAGTTTGAAGAAGGGTTTTGGCCCGAAACGTTGCCTATTTCCTTCGCTCCATAGATGCTGCTGCACCCGCTGAGTTTCTCCAGCATTTTTGTGTAACATAGAACTCGTGTGTACGAGTGAGTGATTGTTGGTGTGGACTCATGGACCAAAAGGCCCGGTTCCATGCTGAATCCCCACTGTTATCAGACTCCTGATCCCACTTCTTCCGCACTGCTATGAGACTACTGATCCAATCATCTGTTTCACATCCCTTTCTTGGACATGCTGTCACATATTCTTATCCTTAACCCTACCTCATTCAGTTATTGTACTTTAATATTATTTTGCATCATTTTAGATTGTACTACAAACAAGCACCATTTTGTGATTTTTTTTTGTCCAGATTCAGATTGTTGTATTACTGTATGCATCTACTTATGACCCTGTCCCACTTAGGAAACCTGAACGGAAACCTCTGGAGACTTTGTGCCCCACCCAAGGTTTCCATGTGGTTCCCGGAGGTTGCAGGTGGTTGCAGGTAGTGGAAGCAGGTAGGGAGACTGACAAAAACCTCCGGGAACCGCACGGAAACCTTGGGTGGGGCGCAAAGTCTCCAGAGGTTTCCGTTCAGGTTTCCTAAGTGGGACAGGGGCGTGACTCTGTCAACATCACATTAACAAGAAATGTCATTACACCCTGGTATATATAGTAATAAATTCACCTGAACCTGAATCTAAAGTTCTCCAATTTGCCAATATTTTCACCTATAAACCAGCACCAATCCCTATGGCACACCATGAGTCACACACGTTCAATCTGAAAAACAATCCTCCGACAGCATCCTTCGAGCCAATTTTGTATCTATTGGCTTACTCACCCTGGATCCCACATATTCTATCGTCTAGACAGGGCATACCTTGTCGAAGGCTTTGTTGAATTCCATGTAAACGTCTACTATCCTGCTCCCATCAATTTCCTTGGCCTCTTCTTCAAAACATCAATCAAATGTGAGATGCGATTTTCCACGCACAAAGCCCTGCCGACTATCCTTAATTAGTCCTTACCCAAATGCAAATAAATACTGTCTCATTGAATCCCCTCAATAACATCCCCACTCTTGATGCAAGGCACACTGGCCTATAGTTCCCTGGCTTAATCCTGTTACCCTTCTTATATTAAGGCATAATATTAACCACACTCCAGTCCCAGTACCCCGATCCTTGGCTAGCAAAAATATAAAACTCTGCCTGGTCTGGTGTCACATACCAAATTGGCAAGTTGCCGAGCTCAGGTCACTGATTGTCCCTAGTCTCAGTGACAACTCCTCAGCCACACCACGCTCGATCCATCACAAGCTGCAGCTCCTTTTTTTTAAGCTGCAGACAGTTGCTTTCACATTTTGCTGACCCCAAGTGACTCTGTTGTTATGTCATTGTCTGTGTGGGAAATATCATCCAGGCTTTTTTTAGAAGAGGAACTTTGGAAATCGTTAAGAGTCTCCAACACTTCCCGCCCTTGACTGGAAATAACTCACTGATTGCACCTGGAGGGGTCTCACCGGGGCAGTGGAAATTCACAGATGGCTAATCCCATAAACTCACTTTACATTGAAGACTAAATTGTTCTACACTGAAAATCAGAGAGAGCTTCAGCGGCATAATTCCACCAAAAGCCTTTGGCCATATGGAGCTGATCCAAGATCCACAAAACTGGAGTCGGCACTTTCGGGCATGGAATTACCCTGTGTATGAGCCTGAAAGAACATTCTACAATGAAGTCCCAGCTTCCCACTGTAAAAAACAGCTTTTATCTCCCCCTTCCAGTCTAACCATGGATTAACCAAGGTTTGCCTCTGCTCTCCGTTGATAGAAACATAGAAATTAGGTGCAGGAGTAGGCCATTCGGCCCTTCGAGCCTGCACCGCCATTCGATATGATCATGGCTGATCATCCAACTCAGTATCCCGTACCTGCCTTCTCTCCATACCCCCTGATCCCTTTAGCCACAAGGGCCACATCTGACTCCCTCTTAAATATAGCCAATGAACTGGCCTCAACTACCTTCTGTGGCAGAGAATTCCAGAGATTCACCACTCTCTGTGTGAAAAATGTTTTTCTCATCTCGGTCCTAAAAGACTTCCCCCTTATCCTTGAACTGTGACCCCTTGTTCTGGACTTCCCCAACATCGGGAACAATCTTCCTACATCTAGCCTGTCCAACCCCTTAGGAATTTTAGGTGCACAAAAATGCTGGAGAAACTCAGCGGGTGCAGCAGCATGAAGGTACACAAAAATGTTGGAGATTTTCCAGCATCTGCAGTTCCTTCCTAAACCCTTAAGAATTTTGTAAGTTTCTATAAGATCCCTCCTCAATCTTCTAAATTCTAGCGAGTACAAGCCGAGTCTATCCTGTCTTTCTTCATATGAAAGTCCTGACATCCCAGGAATCAGTCTGGTGAACCTTTTCTGTACTCCCTCTATGGCAATAATGTCTTTCCTCGGATTAGGAGACCAAAACTGTACGCAATACTCCAGGTGTGGTCTCACCAAGACCCTGTACAACTGCAGTAGAACCTCCCTGCTCCTCTACTCAAATCCTTTTGCTATGAATGCTAACATACCATTCGCTTTCTTCACTGCCTGCTGCACCTGCATGCCTACTTTCAATGACTGGTGTACCATGACACCCAGGTCTCGTTGCGTCTCCCCTTTTCCTAATCAGCCACCATTCAGATAATGTTAGGGTGCGTCTCTGAAGTCCAAAACAACATCCCTCCCCTCAGTGATATTTATTTGTTGTTTGGGGTGTGTAAACTGACTATTGTGTGTCCTGGTAAACTTCACACCATTCACAATTAATTGATTAGTTCCCCAAGGTGGATTGTTTTTGCATCTGAGATATTGCATCAATGCAGTCTCCTTTGTAATCTCTTTCCAACCATTTCAACACCATTTGGAAATCTCACCCAGTGTCCTTCTCCAAACAGCTTACTGCCCCTGACACACTTCAGAAAGCACCTAGATCAATACGTGAAGGTCTTTGGGAGTCGGTGTCGACTCTGGTGACTGCAGTGATGTAAACATATGCTGTGGGATTTCTCTGCCCCACAGATACACCATTCCCTCCCACTGTTGTCATGTTGCTCTCGAGAGCTTGTTAAGGGGCTGTTGGTGAATTGGTTACAAAGAAGCAGGGGGGAAGGAGGGGGGAGGAGGGAGTACAGAAGCAGGGAGAGGGGAGAATGGTGACCTCACTAGGGGTTTAAATGCCCTACAGAAAGCTAGAGGGAGTGCAGAGACTATTGAGAGCAACTCCAAGACGATTATGGCCGGATTCATTCGGAAATGCACAGAGTGATCCAGAAAAGGACAACATGCCATTCGCTTTCTTCACTGCCTGCTGTACTTGCATGCTTAGTTTCATAGACTGATGAACAAGGACCCCCAGATCCTGTTGTACCTCCCCTTTTCCCAACTTGACATCATTTAGATAGTAAAATGTAAGTGTGCGGATTACAGGGCTGCTAACTCTCACGTATTGAGCGTGAGAATCACGCGTTTCGCCAAATTCTCACGCTCTCACGCCGATCACAAATTTCTCATGCTCTGTAGTGAGAAATTCTGTGATCAACGAAAATTTCAAAACTCATATCAACTGTGGGAGTTGGAGAGCCGGGGTTGAGGGAGGGATGGAAGCAGATGCAGTGGCGGGGACAGATGCGGATGGGGAGCCGAGCCTGGCAAGTGTTTGCCGGGCTGGCCGAGTGTTTTCCGGGCTGGAGAGTCACTCGCTGCAGCTCCGGCCATGGAGCAGCCACAGTGTAACTGTCCCGGGTCGTCGGAGGCATCGGAAGCGTTGCGCCGCTGCCGTGAGAGTCTCTGTGCCGAATTCGCCCAGGTGACCGGCATGGATCAGGCTGCAGCTTGGTGCATCCTGGAGGACAACCAGTGGCTGCTGGAAGTAAGTACCAAGCACTGGGTAGAAACGGTGGAAGATAGTGGCCTTAAAATGGGGGTGGTTGGAGAAAGCATCCTGCTTGCCTGCTAGATTTTCACTTACTGTAACTGCAGGAAAAATGTTCCGATGTTGGGGGAGTTCAGAACCAGGGGTCACAGTTTAAGAATAAAGGGTAGGCCAGTTAGGACTGGGATGAGGACAAACTTTCTTCACATAGAGAGTTGTGAATCTGTGGAATTCTCTGCCACAGAAAGCAATGGAGGCCAATTCACTGGATGTTTTCAAGAGAGTTACATTTAGCTCTTGGGGCTAGTGAAATCAAGGGATATGGTGAAAAAAAACAGGAAAGAGGAAGATGACCAGCCATGATCATACTGAATGGCCGTGCTGGCTCAAAGGGCCGATGGCCTATTCCTGCACCTATTTTCTATGTTTCTATGCGAGTATATGGCAATAAAATTCAACCACTTGATTTTGAAGCATTCATGCATGGTGGAGGTATAATGTAGTCATAGAGTGATACTGTGTGAAAACAGGCCCTTCGGCACAACTTGCCCACATCCGCCAACATGTCCCAGCTACACTACCTGCTTTTGGTACATATCCCTCCTAACCTGTCCTATCCATGTATCAGTCTAACTGTTTCTTAAATGTTGGGATAGTCCCTACCTCCTCTGGCAGCTTGTTCCATACACCCACGTTACCCCTTAAATAGTTACCTCTTATGTTACCCAGCTTTGCCGGGCTAGGGAGTGTTTTCCGGGCTGGAGAGTCACTCGCTGCAGCTCCGGCCATGGAGCAGCCACAGTGTAAGAGTTACTTCACAGACTATTACAAACCCCCCCCCCCCCACCCAAATTCCTTTGACAGGTTGAATAGAAATGCCCCAATCTCGTTGTTTTATTAATTGAACACGGAGATGGACATCCTCAAGGAGTGTAATCAGATGGAAACTGATTCAGATGCGATGTTTAAGAGCTTGTTCAAAGAAGGGGCATATTTTAAAGGAGTGTCAGAGATACTTGCAGGGGAATGTGTGAGGAGGTTATTACTTGTCTTTAGTTTTAGCTTGAACCAGGACATCTGAAGATTCAAAGTTTAATATAGTAATTGTGCTGATACTGACTCCAACCAACCATGTAATGAATATCATCAATTCCAGAGGTGTTATTTTTCTGATGTCATTTAAACTTCAATCACTTCAATGTAAAAGTAATTGGGAATGGGGAGCATTGGAACAAAAATGTAATAGAATAATATTGCTTAAATATATAGTTATAGCATGTTAGATAACAAGAAAGCCAATGGATGTAGCAAATTTTGTTATACAAAATTTGGTCTGTGAAGTGCCCCATAAAAGATTACCGCATTAGATAAGCACCTGTGGACTTGAACATAATAGGTTAAGTCCAGGGGATCAGATATGGGGCTTTATGTGTGGGCCAGATATATTGTCAGTGCAGAGGGGCTAGGAGCAAGGCCAAGTGTGCATCCAGAGTCAAGGTCTGGAATGGTACTAGGTGTGCAGTCAAAGCTGGGACATTGGGAGTGTTCAGCACTGGGAACCTAAGCAGGTAAGCAGGTATGATCAGGATAGAATAGGGGGCCAGGTATAAGGCTGGACTCAGGGTCAGGAATGAGAGAAACTATGCAACTGGAGTCAGGGTCAGGAATGAGAGAAACTATGCAATTGGAGTCAGGGTCAGGAAGAGTACCAGGTGTGCAGTGAGACCCAGGTTGGTCAACATGGGCCAGGTGTTTGATTATAATCTGATTTCCATACATGAATATATTAAGATCATTTATGTGCTGCACCTGTTGATCAGAGCCTGGCTCTACTGTGGAATGTAATTAGGAATGTAAATTAGCCTAATCTTATCCATAGCTAATCCAATTTACAGCATAAATATTGCATTCAAGTGTAAGTTAAAAGTATACATCAGATTGCACAATTTCAAGCTGAAACATGCAAAAGCTTACAAAAAAACAGACAAATGTGAGGTGTTGCACTTTGGGAGGTCAAATGTAAGAGGAAAACATATAGAAAAATGGCCGGAGTCTGGGGTATTTTGATGTACAGTGGGATCTTGGGGTGCAAGTCTGCAAGGCTGCATGAAAGTGGCAAGACAAGCAAGTAGGGTGGAAAAAATGCATACGGCATCCTGCTTCATCAGTCAGATCATCGAGTACAAAGGCCATGTTGCATCTGCATAAAACTTAAGTTAGGCCAAATGTAGTACATGTGCAATTCTGGTCACCTCATTATAGGAAGGATATGCAGTAGAGGCTTTAGAGACGGTGAAGAAGTGGAAAAACTGCAGAGATAACAGCTGTATTTGTGATAATCTAATCATGCCTTTGTTTCTATTCTACGTTTTGATCTCCCTCTCATTACTTGTTTATTCAGCTTGAACCCATCTCTGCTCCTCAAAACCATTCCTCTAATGCCCCCTCCCACTACTCTGAGGAAAGAGATTCTTTGGAATTTCCCCCATTCAAGGGTATTGATGACATCCTAATTTTGTTTAATTCCCCACCACTGTAAAAACTCTCTCCAGGTCCATCCATTTAAAAAGGCATAATTCTGAACCTTCCCTATGCCTCTTTCCTCTAGAAGACTCTAGCCAGTTCAAACTTTCTTCATACAAGAATCTCCCATCTTCATAAGTTCATAGGTTGTAGGAGCAGAATTAGAACCAGCAGGTCTGCTGCGCCATTCAATCATGATGGGTCTATCATTCCCTCTCAACCCCATTCTCCTGCCTCCTTCCTGTAATCCCTGCCATACTAATCAAGAATCTATCAATTTCCACCTTAAAAACATCCATTTACTTGGTCTCCACAACCTTCTGTGGCGATAAATTCCACAGATTCACCACCCTCTGATTAAATAAATTCCTTCCCATCTCATTTCTAAAGGTACGTCCATTTATTCTGTGGCTATGGTCCTAGACTCCCACTAGTGAAATCTTCAGTCTAAATACCCCTTTCCACACCTTTGCAGATGCTTCTACAGACTGGTGAAGGCGGCATTTGGCACATTAGCCCTGTTTGGGCGGAGAACAGAGTTTAGGAGTTGGGACATCAGGTTGCAGTCGTGCAAGATGTTGGCGAGACTGCACTTGGGAGTATGGTGTGCTGTTCTGGATGCCCAGCTATAGGAAGGATGTGAATAAGCAGTAAAGATTCACAAGGATGTGGTCTAGACTCGAGAGCTTTCGTTATAACGGGTGCAGCAGTAGAGTTGCTGCCTTACAGCACCAGAGACCCAGATTCCGTCTCGAGGATGGGTGCTGTCTGTATGGAGTTTTATGTTCTGCCCATGACCGAGATCTTCAGTTTCCTCCCACATTCCAATGATGTACAGGTTTGTAGGTTAGCTGGCTTGGTGTAAATGTGAAATTGTCCCTAGTGTGTGTAGGATCGTATTAATGTGCAAGGATCGATGATCTGTGTGGACTCGGTGGGCCGAAGGGCCTGTTTCCGCACTGTATCTCCAAAACTAAAAGTAAGAAAGGCTAGAGTGGTTAGCACTGTTCCCCCGGGAACGAAGGAGCCTGGGGGCAAAGTTATAGTACTTTATGTTTATAAAATCAATAGGAGCATAGATGTGGTGTATTATAACAGTGTTTTTCCCAGGCTATGGGAGCCTAAAACTGGAGAGAATAGGTTTGAATTAAAGGGGGAAATATTTAAAAGGAACATTTTGTACAGAGTTTGTACGTTCTCCCCGTGACCACGAGGGTTTGCTCCGAGATCTCAGGTTTCCTCCCACGCTCCAAAGACGTACAGGTTTGTAGATTAATTGGCTTGGTATAAATGGAAATTATCCCAAGTGTGTGTAGGATATTGTTAAAATGCGGGATCGCTGGTCGGTGCGGACTCGATGGGCCTAAGGGCCTGTTGCCATGCTGTATCTCTAAACTAAACTAAACATGAGGGGCAACCTTTTCACACAAAGGATGGGACATATGGGGAACGAGGAAGAGGTAGAGGTGGTTACAATTACTACATTTCATGACACAGGTACATGGAAAGGAGAGGTTCAGAGGGATATGGGGTTTAACACAGGCAAGTGGGACTAGGTCTGGTCAGCATGGATGAATTGGGCCGATGAGCCTTTTGCATGCTGTATAATTATCACCCTGCATCTGTATTGTAATATGGGGACCAGAAGCAAACCCATGCTGTGGTTGGCCTGTTGCCTGTTGTTGGAGTCATATCTGGAAACAAATACATTGTTCGTCTACTATCTCTCTACCCTGAACCAACAGTAGCGAGTACATTCATCAGAAGTGCCAAGTAGATGATGCATTACGGCTTCCGCCTGAAAACCACTCCAGCACAGAAGTCAGTCTACAGCCAACTTGGTTCAGTCCACATGATAGAACAAAACAGTACAGAACAGCACAGAAACAGGCACTTCAGCCCACCATATCTATGTTACCATGATGTTGATTTAAACCAATGCCAGAGACACAAGGAACTGCAGATGCTAGTTTACGAAAAACACTTAAATTGCTTGAGGTCAGGCAACATCTCTGGAGGATATGGATCGGTGATATTTCAGGTCAGGACCCTTCTTTGGAATCATTCTGTTAAACTAATCCCATCTGCTTCTGCATCCTCTCCAAAGCATTGACATCTTTCCTGTGATACCATGACTTTAACTGCACACAATATTACAAATGGTAATACCGCAGCTATTTACAATATACATCAATGAATTGGATGAAGGGATTCAAAGTAACATTAGTAAATTTGCAGATGACACAAAGCTGGGGGGAAGTGTGAACTTTGAGGAGGATGCTATGAGAATGCAGGGTGACTTGGACAGGTTGGGGGAGTGGGCAGATGCATGGCAGATGAAGTTTAATCTGGATAAATATGAGGTTATCCACTTTGGTATCAAAAACAGGAAGGCAGATTATCTAAATGGCGTCAAATTGGGAAAAGGGGAAGTACAACGGGATCTGGGGGTCCTTGTTCATCAGTCTATGAAAGTAAGCATGCAGGTACAGCAGGCAGTGAAGAAAACGAATGGCATGTTGGACTTTATAATAAGAGGAGTCGAGTATAGGAGCAAAGAGGTCCTTCTGCAGTTGTACAGGGCCCTAGTGAGACCACACCTGGAGTATTGTGTGCAGTTTTGGTCCCCTAATTTGAGGAAGGATATTCTTGCTATTGAGGGAGTGCAGCGTAGGTTTACAAAGTTAATTCCCGGGATAGTGGGACTGTCATATGCTGAGAGAATGGAGCAGCTGGGCTTGTACACTCTGGAGTTTAGAAGGGTGAGAGGCGATCTTATTGAAACATATAAGATTGTTAAGGGTTTGGACACGCTAAAGGCAGGAAACATGTTCCCGATGTTGGGGGAGTCCAGAACCAGGGGCCACAGTTTAAGAATAAGGGGTAAGCCATTTAGAACAGAGACAAGGAAACACTTTTTCTCACAGAGAGTTGTGAGTGTGGAATTTGCTGCCTCAGAGGGCGGTGGAGGCCGGTTCTCTGAATACTATCAAGAGAGAGCTAGATAGGGCTCTTAAAGATGGCAGAGTCAGGGGATATGGGGAAAAGGCAGGAACGGGGTACTGATTGGGGATGATCAGCCATGATCACATTGAATTTGGCTCAAAGGGCCGAATGGCCTACTCCTGCACATATTGTCTATTGTCTAATTGTCTAAAGAACTTGCCAACAAATCCCCTTTAAACTTTTTCTCTCTCACCTTAAACCTATGTGTTCCAGTCTTTGACATTTCCACTGTGAAAAAGACTGATTGTCTACCCTATCTATGCCTCTCATAATGTTATATAGCTCTATCAAGTCTCCACTTAGCCTCCGATGTTTTAGAGAACACAATCCAAGTTTTCCAACCGCTCATAGCAAATGTTTTGTAATATAAGCAACATCCTAGTGAAACAAACAATCTGCTGGAAGATCCCCCTCTGGCCCCTTTCCTCCACCCTATTAATTTAACTAGTTCCACAATTCACCACCTTGTATTCCTCTTGAGATCACTGCCCAGTCCATCATCGGCTCGGACCTTCCTTCCATCGAGGGGATTTATCGCAGTCGCTGCCTCAAAAAGGCTGGCAGTATCATCAAAGACCCACACCATCCTGGCCACACACTCATCTCCCTGCTACCTTCAGGTAGAAGGTACAGGAGCCTGAAGACTGCAACAACCAGGTTCAGGAATAGCTACTTCCCCACAGCCATCAGGCTATTAAACCTGGCTCGGACAAAGCTTGATTATTAATAACCCATTATCTGTTATTTGCACTTTATCAGTTTATCTATTCGTGTGTGTATATATTTATTTTATGGTGTATGGACACATTTATCTGTTTTGCAGTAAATGCCTACTATGTTCTGTGTGCTGAAGCAAAGCAAGAATTTCATTGTCCTATACAGGGACACATGACAATAAACTCACTTGAACTTGAACCATAGCGAATAATGGGCCTACCTGACTGAAGTCATTTGTTGTTGGCCCTGATTGGTCCTGGTCTTTTCTTGCCTCCAGCTCTTCAATATCCCCCTCCTCCCCCAACTTTCAGTCTGAACAAGGGAACCGACCCGAAACGTCACCCATCCTTTTTATCCTGACCCGCTGAGTTACTCCAGCACTTTGTGTCTATCTTTAATATGCTCGAAGAACTCATTGGGTCAATCACCAGAAAGGAAACAAAAATGGGAGAAGCAGAGAGCCAGGCACACAGAGCAAACCCACCAGAGGCGAGGGTTATCTGTAATTGGAAAACTTAATATTCGCATCATTGGGTTGTCCTGGTGACCTGCTTCTACACCTCTCCAAAGCCATCACATCCTTCCTGTACTATAGTGACCAAAACTACACACAAAATTCCAAATGTAGTGTGGCCAAAGTTCTATAGAGCTGAAACATGACTTCCCAACTTTTGAACTAAACACCCTGATACATAGATACATAGACAATAGGTGCAGGAGGAGGCCATTCAGCCCTTCGAGCCAGCACTGCCATTCAATGTGATCATGGCTGATCATCCACAATCAGTACCCCGTTCCCGCCTTCTCCCCATATCCCTTGATTCCGCTAGCCCTGAGACCTCTATCCAAGTCTCTTTTGAATACATCCAGTGAATCGGCCTGCAATGCTTTCTGAGCCAGAGAATTCCACAAATTCACAACTCTGTGCGAAAAAGTTTTTCCTCGTCTCAGTTCTAAATGGCCTACCCCGTATTCTAGACTCCCCCAACATCAGGAACACGTTTCCTGCATCTAGCGTGTCCAATCCATTAATAATTTTATATGTTTCTATAAGAGACCCTCTCATCCTTCAAAATTCCAGTGAATACAAGCGCAGTCGCTCCATTCTTTCATCATATGGCAGTCCCGCCATCCCGGGAATTAACCTCGTGAACCTACGCTGCACTTCCTCAATAGTAAGAATGTCCTTCCTCAAACTAGGAGAACAAAACTGCACACAATCTCGTTATGAATGCCAACATGCCAATAGCTTTCTTCACTGCCTGCTGTACCTGCATGCTTACTTTCAGTGACTGATGTACAAGGACACCCAGGTCTTGTTCTACTTCCCTTTTCCTAACCTGACACCATTCAGGTAATCTGAAGAAGGGTTTCGGCCCAAAACGTCGCCTATTTCCTTCGCTCCATAGATGGTGCTGCACCCGCTGAGTTTCCCCAGCAATTTTGTGTACCATTCAGGTAATACTCTGCCTTCCTGTTCTTGCTACCAAAGTGGATAACCTCACATTTATTCACATAATACTGCATCTGCCATGCATCTGCCCACTCACCCAACTTGTCCAAGTCACCCTGTACCCTCACAGCATCCTCTTCACCATTCACACTGCAACCCAGCTTTGTGCCATCTGCAAATTTGCGAATGTTACTTCTAATTCCATCATCTAAATCATGAATGTATATTGTAAATAGCTGCAGTCCCAGCAGTGAGCTTTGTGGAACCCCGCTAGTCACCACCTGCCATTCTGAAAGGGACCTGTTAATCCCTACTCTTTGTTTCCTGTCAATTTCCAACCAATTTTCTATCCATGTCAATACCCTACCCCCAATACCAAGTGCTCTAATTTTGCCCACTAATCCCCTGTGTGGAACCTTATCAAAGGCTTTCTGAAAGTCCAGTTACACTACATCCACTGGCTCTCCCTTGTCCATTTTACATGTTGCATCCTCAAAAAATTCCCGAAGATTAGTCAAGAATGATTTCCCCTTCGTAAATCCATGCTGACTTGGACCGATCCTGTTACTGCTATCCAAATGTACCGCTATTACACCTTCAATGATCGACTCCAGTATCTTCCCCACCACCGATGTCAGGCTAACTGGTCTATAATTCCCTGCTTTCTCTCTCCCTCCTTTCTTAAAAAGTGGGATAACATTAGCTACCCTCCAATCCACAGGAACTGATCCAGAATCTACAGAACATTGGAAGATGTTCATGCAATGCGTCCATGATTTCTAGAGCCACTTCCTTGAGTATCCTGGGATGCAGACCATCAGGCCCTGGGGATTTATTAGCCTTCAGTCCCATCAGTCCACCCAACACCATTTCCTGACTAACGTGAATTTCTTTCAGTTCCTCCGTCACCCTAGGTCCTCTGTCCCCTAGTACATCTGGGAGATTGTTTGTGTCTTCCTTAGTGAAGACAGAACCAAAGTACCTGGTCAACTCATCTGCCATTTCCTTGTTCCCCATAATCAATTCACCTGTTTCTTTCTTCAAGGGACCCACATTTGTCTTAAGTAATGTTTTCCTCATCACATACAGTACCTAAGGAAGCTTTTACTATCCTCCTTTATATTCTTGGCTAGCTTTCCTTCGTACTTCATCTTTTAGAAACATAGAAAATAGGTGCAGGAGTAGGCCATTTGGCCCTTCGAGCCTGCACCGCCATTCAATATGATCATGGCTGATCATCCCCGTATTTCTCCCCGTATTGCCTTTTTAGTTCCTTCTGTTGATGTTAAAGTTTCCCAATCTTCTGGCTTTCCGCTTTGATATATTATACGTCTCTTTTATTTTTATACTGTCCTTGACTTCCCTTATCGGCCACGGCCGCCTCTTACTCCCCTTAGAATCTTTCTTCCTCTTTGGAATGAAATGATCCTGCATCTTCTGGATTATTCACAGAAATACCTGCCATTGCTGTTCCACCATCATCCCTGTTAGGGTCCCTTTCCAGTCAAATGTGGCCAGCTCCTCCATAATGCCTCCATAGTCCCTTTTGTTCAATTGCAATACTGACACTTCCGATTTACCCTTCTCCCTCTCAAATTGTAGATTAAAACATCATATTATGGTCACTACCTTCTAATGGCTCCTTGACCTCAAGTTCCCTTATCAAATCTGGTTCATTACACAACACTAAATCCAGAATTGCCTTCTCCCTGTTAGGCTCCAGTACAAGCTGCTCTAAGAATCCATCTCGGAGGCACTCCACAAACTCCCTTTCCTGGGGACCAGCACCAACTTGATTTTCCCAGTCTACCTGCATGCTGAAATCTCCCATAACCACCGTAGCATTACCTTTGTTACATGCCAATTTTAACTCCTGATGCAACTTGCACCCTATCGCCAGACTACTGTTTGGGGGCCTATAGATAATTCCCATTAGGGTCTTTTTACCCTTACAATTTCATAGTTCTATCCACAATGACTCTACATCTTCTGATTTTACTTCGGAGTCACGTGAGTGACTACGTGAAGAAGCCCGCCAGGCGCATGCGTGCCATTGCGCTACACGCATTGCAACTCGTCATTGTCGGGAGGAAGGACGTTCCCCCGAACGGCAGGATTTCGAACCTGCAACAGTAAGGTAAGGGAACTTCGTTCCATACTTACCTTTTTTCTACAGAAGGCTGTTGAAAGCTGGCGGGGGAGGAGTCTGCAAGCAGCAGGCAGCCAGCAACGGCCAGTGGCACGACAGTCTCCCTTAGCGGGAGTCCGTGCGTCTTCAGCTCCGACTCCGGAGCCGTCAGTCCGACAAACTCGGACAACAGCCCCGAGGACGCTACGGGGCTGTTGTCACGGAAATCACAGCGGGAGGAAGGACGTTCCTCCCGAAACGGCAGGTTGAGAACCAGCAACACAGGTAAGAGATTTCCTTACCTTTTTCTTCATTGCAGGAAGGCTGCCGAGCTGCCGCTGAACAGCAACAGGCAGCCAGCAACGGACGTCGGCACCACCATCTCCCATAACGGGAGCGAGTGCCAAACATCACCCCAAACGGGTGGAGGAAATCGGAGCCAACAACCCACAAAGACAGTGGGTTGTATTTGTGCTCGGTCCCCTTTTTTAATATTAGGGGACAAAAGGAGATTGCGCTCCTGCCGTGGCTAAGCCAGGTGGAGTAAGCGCAACAGGGGACAACAGCTACGGCCGGAATCGGCTCCCGTAATGGGATTAGCTGTACCCGACTTTCGCTCCAGACTCGCTCCCGCACCGGGCCGGGCGGGAGAGGGAGCAAAACTAATGTTTTCCCCGCGCTAGGTCTGTACAGGAGGGGAAGCTGGACAAAGGAGTGTCCACAGTGCTGCTAGTGAAGCTGGCTGGGGGAGACAGCAGAGTCGCAGGCAGCCGGCAGCAGCAGCCAAAGGCACCTTTATCTCCCGTTATAAGGAGAGCAGTGCCGACTTTTGGTCCCGCGCCGGCCAGAACACCACGGCCGGGCTGGAGACCATTCAAATGGGGCCGAAGGTACACAAAATTGCTGGAGGAACTCAGCGGGTGCAGCAGCATCTATGGAGCGAAGGAAATAGGCGACGTTTCGGGCCGAAACCCTTCTTCAGGCCGTTGACTTTGACAGTCATTGACGGCAGCAGACGGGGTAGAATGACGCTCACCCGTAGCAACGATTTAAACTTGGACCTGCAGGTAAGAGCTGCGGTCTTTTTTGCATTTCTATGCTGATTGCAGGTGCAGAAACAACGGGCTGCGACAAAGCTGGTGGGCTAGATGGAATCAGCTGTGCCAGATGTCCTCCACACCGGCCATATTCACTCCACGGAAGGACAGTAAGGACAAAGCTGGTGAGGGAGGACCGCGGAGCAGCGGGCAGCCAGCAGCAGCCAGCGGCACTTGGATCACCCATAGTGGGATCAGCTGTGCCCGATGTCGCCTCCGCACCGGCCAGATCCACGCGGCCCGGCGGAAAGGCTAGACACAAAACAAACAAGGTCGTGGACTCAGAGGAGTCCGACTTTGAATCACCGCCGGCGGCCAGCGCCCTGGAGCGCGAAGAAGCGGTGTATGGAGCTTTGCTCCAACGTGACAGACTCCGGGACATGGAGTCGGGTCACTGTGGGCCCTATGATAACCCACAGCAGTACCTCTTTAAGGGCTGCACAGTGCTTCTACCTCATCAGAGGGAAGCACTGCGGGTCAGTTCTGGGCTGACCTGGAAGAGGGGTCCGCAGAAGAAAGTGTGCAAGGGGTGCAGGAACAAGAGAACCTACTGGAACCTAGCACCCCCACGCACCCACCAGCAAAACTGGTGAAAGCTCGAAGGACCGGTACTCAAAAACATGAGTCTTTTAGGCCATGGCCCAGACCGGCCTTCTCGGAAGATGCAGGACCTCCAACGCCAACCAAAACGTAAATCCAGACCCCAGCGCTACAACAGCAAAGAACCTACAAAAAGGTAAACCTGCCACTGCTAACTATGGAGGTAGGTGGGTCTGGTTCCCTACAAACAGTGGGCACGGAGATTGGGTGGAGATAACACTCTCTTCTGAATGCATGGAGCATGATAACAACCGATATCTACATCTTAAGCAGTATCCAGGGATATACAATAGAGTTTATACACAAGTACAGCCCTCCAGTTCAACATATACTGAACCGAATGTTCGTGCTTTCTGATAAAAGAAATCAAAAGCGCAAGCTGAACTGAAGCGGCTTTACATAAAAGGTGTAATTGAGAAAACTCAACACGAACCATTAAAATTCGTGTCCGATATATAAACAAAACAAAACAAAAAAATGATGGTCATCGCATCATCATAGATCTAACAAAATAGATACCTTTGTTACTGCTTAACAATTAATTCCCAAAGGTTACTTCAATGGCCAGCATCATTTTAAAGATGCTTACTATTCAGTGCCTATACGAGGTGACCACAGATGTTACTTAAATTCAACTGGATGGGACAACTCTAGCAGTATAAAGCACTGCCAAATGGGTTATCATCAGCCCAGGCTGTTCACAAAAAAATTTGAAACCAGCCCAAGCGTTTCTACGGAAACGTACACACATGGTCATGGCATATTTAGATGACATACTCATTATGTGCAAAAACTTTGGAATTGGCCAAACAAACTAACAGCCACAAAAAAAAATTATTTGGGGAACTGGGATTCATTTCATCCAGTTAAATCTAAACTAACGTCTTCCACTACTATGGACACCTGGGGTTTCACCATTGACTCAGTTCACATGTCGGTGACTCTGCCTAAGGCAAAGGCTACAGATTTAATAGAGGCTTATAAAACCTCTCTGACATCAGCAAACCATCCATCAGATTGGTAGCCAAAGTAATTGGCATAATGATGGCTGCCTTTCCAGCCACACAATTTGGACCTCTACATTACCAAAACATACAGAGAGCAAAAAACAAGCACTCTAAATTATGCAGGTCACTTTGACAGATCTGTGAAACTACCAATCAGGCTAAAATGGAACTAAAATGGTGGATAGATAACTCTAGCCTTGTTCCTATCCAAGCATTGTCAGTAACCTTTTCCATGGTACTACAAACTGATGCCAGTACAATTGGTGCGGAGCCACCAATACCAATACCACCGTGGTAGCATACATTAACCACAGGGTGGAAACAAATCGACATCATGTGACAATCTGGCCATACAAATTGGCAATGGTGTCTCCAGAAAGATATTTGGATATCAACCACTTATCTACCAGGAAGACTAAATTCAGTGGCAGACACCAGGTCCCAGTTATCAAGTTATGTTACACAGGAACCAGACCCTGGGGCAGCGGCGACAGATGCATTTTTCGCTGCATTGGAGAGGAGGGGAAATTGTTTATTTACACATTCCCTCCTTTCCTGCCTCATCAGTCGGGTATTAAGGAAATACAACAGACTCTGCATCTGGAATTGGTAGTACCCGATTGGCCTACACAACCATGGTTCCCAGTGGTATCAAACATGGAATCAGAGACATGAACATCCCATCTGTTCTGGAATATCTGGCAGGCCTCCACTATGATGAGGGGCTCAGTTACAGTGCCATCAACTGCGCAAGAAGTGCCCTATCGACTTACCTATGGCAGGGGACAGACCATTACACTGTTGGGACTGACCCACTGGTACAAAGCCTATGAGGAGTACCAGATACTCCCATATATGGGATGCGAGTATAATCCTGAAGATGCTCAGGAGTGGTCTCCAGCAACAGTTCTGTCCTTACACAGACTGACATTAAAACGGTCATGCTAATGGTATTGGTCACGGCACAATGGATACAGTCACTGCAAAACAAAACTGGACAACATGACTTTCTGAACGGAAAATATTATGTTTCATATTTATGAGATAGTAAGCAGAACAGAAAAGGGATCAGCAGGCCTCAATATACAATTAGGTCATACCCAACAGATGACCGTCTGTGTATAATAAAACATCTGTCGTTACACATGGAGAAAACGAATATCCTAAGAGGCAATGAAAAGGCACATTTTTTATCAGCCACTAGCAACCACACCAAGAGTGACGGTCCAGACCATCTCAAGATGGCTGAAACAGTTGCTAAACACAGGCTGGGGTGGATACTAAAATTTAAAAAACCTCTTTCCACCAGGGCTGCAGCTACATCGGCAGCGATACAGTTGGATGTACCAATGGACCAAATCCTCAAGGCAGCAGGATGGTCTGGAGGGGAAAAACATTCCAATTATTTGTAATAAACCAGTAATGAAACCTGGAACATTTGCAGAAACAATTTAAGTTCTGTAAATTAATTTAAACCCATATAAAGGGGTTATAAACTTGTGTTAAAAATTTTATGATTTCAATGTCGAATTCATGTCCAAATTATGTTAACACAATCCTCCCAACAGTCAAGGCAGACGTGATGCATGGACTCGTTCAACGGCATGAAATCACAGAGCTTTAAAATCTTCATGTAGTCACTCACGTGACTCCGAAGTAAAATAGTAAGATTAAACGAGAACTTACCAGTTTGAAGTTTGATCTGTATTTTATGAGGAGTTACGATGAGGGATTATGTGCCCACCGCTCCCACCCAGATCATATACTTAACTGGTACCTGTTCTCTAATCTTACTATGTTTAGTCATTACAGTTATCTGTGATTCCACACCGCTGCTTTGAAGAATGACACGCATGCGCCTGGCGGGCTTCTTCACGTAATCCCTCATCGTAACTCCTCATAAAATACAGATCAAACTTCAAACTGGTAAGTTCTCGTTTAATCTTACTATTCTATGTCACCCCTTGAAAGGACTGAATTTCATTCCTTACCAACAGAGCCACCCCACCCCCTCTGCCCACCTGTCTGTCTTTTCGATAGGACATATACCCCTGAATATTCAGGTCCCGCACGGGAGACTGGTGGCTAAAATTAGAGCACATGGTAACGGGGGTAGGGTGTTGATATGGATAGAAAATTGGTTGGCAGACCCGAAGCAAAGAGTAGGAGTGAACGGGTCCTTTTCAGAATGGCAGGCAGTGGCGAGTGGAGTGCTGCAAGGCTCGGTGTTGGGGCCGCAACTGTTTACCATATATATTAATGATTTGGAAGAGGGAATTAGGAGCAACACTAGCAAGTTTGCAGATGACACAAAGCTGGGTGGCAGTGTGAACTGTGAAGAGAATGTTAGGAGGTTGCAGGCTGACCTGGACAAGTTGAGTGAGTGGGCAGATGTGTGGCAGATGCAGTATAAGATAGATAAATGTGAGGTTATCCACTTTGGCGGCAAAAACAAGGGGGCAGATTATTATCTCAATGGGGTTAGGTTAGGTAAGGGGGAGGTACAGCGAGACCTGGGTGTCCTTGTACACTGGTCACTGAAAGTTGGCGTGCAGGTGCAGCAGGCAGTGAAGAAAGCTAATGGAATGTTGGCCTTCATAACAAGAGGATTTCAGTATAGGAGTAAAGAGGTTCTTCTGCAGTTGTATTGGGCTCTGGAGAGACCACATCTGGAGTATTGTGTACAGTTTTGGTCTCCTAAATTGAGGAAGGACATCCTTGTGATTGAGGCAGTGCAGCGTAGGTTCACGAGATTGATCCCTGGGATGGCGGGACTGTCATATGAGGAAAGATTGAAAAGACTAGGCTTGTATTCACTGGAGTTTAGGATGAGGGTGATCTTATAGAAACATATAAAATTTTAAAAGGACTGGGCAAGCTAGATGCAGGAAAAATTTTCCCAATGTTGGGCGAGTCCAGAACCAGGGGCCACAGTCTTAGAATAAAGGGGAGGTCATTTAAGACTGAGATGAGAAAAAACGTTTTCACCCAGAGAGTTGTGAATTTGTGAAATTCCCTGCCACAGAGGGCAGTGGAGGCCAAGTCACTGGATGGATTAAGAGAGTGTTAGATAGAGCTCTAGGGGCTAGTGGAGTCAAGGGATATGGGGAGAAGGCAGGCACGGGTTATTGATAGGGAACGATCAGCCATGATCATAATGAATGGCAGCGCTGGCTCGAAGGGCCTCCTCCTGCACCTATTTTCTATGTTCCTAGCACTGATCCTCTTGCAGCCATTAGAGGTCAATTTATGCCAGGAATCAGAGCAGGAGGCCCTCGGGCAGTGCCCTGCATCCAACGATCTTAGCTGCTTCTATCCACTCTAAAGTTAGATGTGGGGGCATTCACATCTTACAAAACTGCAACCTCCACAACAAGGAAGGCAAGTGGCAGTAGGTGAACAAGAACACAGCCACCTGCAGGGTTCACTCAAAGTCACACACCATCCAGACTGGGGATTTATTGCCAGTCCTTCTTCATCACTGGGTCCAAATCCTAGACTCATTCCCCAACACAGCTCATCATTAAGTTGAGTAAATAACAAAGTGTGTGTCAGGCAGCATCTGTGGAGGAAAATGAACAGACAACATTGCGGGTCATGACTCTTCTGACCTTTCCTTAGTGCTTCCTGGTCTATACGATGAGCAACCCTGGAGGTGTGAATGGAGGGCCTGAACAGTGAGTAAGGAATGGAATCAAATTTGACCAGGAAAAGGGGCGTGTGTTTGGTGATATTTACTGATGCAGGTGGATTTCATCAGCTCTTCCATAGCATGAGTTCACCCACTCAAACCTCACTTCCTTGCCCCACATGCAACCCACAGGACTCAGGAAGATGTGGAGGCTATGGAGAGGCCGCAGAAATTGTTCACTGGATGTTGCCCAGACTGCAGCTATGAGGAGAGGTTGTACATATTTAGAGCATTGAAGACTGACGGGGGGGGGGGGGGCCCGGATAGAAGTATGTTAAATTATGAGAGGCATATACAAGGTAGACAGTCAGAATCTTTCGCACAGGGTGGATAGGTCAAATACAAGAGGACATAAGTTAAGATGAGGGGAGGGAGGGGGATGTGGGGGTTGCAGTTTACAGGAGTTTTGCTAGACAAATCTTTTTTTATTATGCAGTGTGGAAAGTGCCTGGAATGCACAGCCGGGAGAGGTGGTGAAAGCGGCTACCATAGCAACTCTTGAGGTATTTAGAGGCAGGCAAGGAAAAGACAGATATGGGGCATGTGTGCGTCATAAGGTCATGTGATAAGAGCAGAATTAGGCCACTCGGCCCATCAAGTCTACTTCGCCATTCAGTTATGGCTGATCTATCTCTCCCTCCTAACCCCATTCCCCTGCCTTCTCCCCAGAACTTCTGACAGCTATATTTAAGAGGGAGTTAGATGTGGCCCTTGTGGCTAAAGGGATCAGGGGGTATGGAGAGAAAGCAGGTACAGGATACTGAGTTGAATGATCAGCCATGATCATATTGAATGGCGGTGCAGGCTCGAAGGGCCGAATGGCCTACTCCTGCACCTATTTTCTATGTTTCTATGACACTTGTACTATTCGTTCAGGTAGATGGGATTGGTTAGACTGTCAAATTGGTCTGCATGGTCACAATGAAATGAAGGGCTTGTTCCTGTGCTGTGTTGCAATGTGTTTTTTGTAAGATTATCAACAGCGAGGCAGACCAGAGAGGGGTCACACAGAAGATCACACCCCAGTTTGGAATCTTTATGAAGGAACTGCAGATGCTGGAAAATTGAAGGTAGACAAAAATGCTGGAGAAGGAATTTATGGAGCGAAGGAAATAGGCGACGTTTCGGGTCGAGACCTTTCTTCAGACTGATGTGGGGGTGGGTGGGGCGGGATGAAGAAAGGAAGAGGTGGAGACTGTGGGAGAGCTGGGAAGGGGAGGGGAAAGAAGGAGAAAGCAGGGACTACCTGAAATTGGAGAAGTCAATGTTCGTACCGCTGGGGAGTAAACTACCCAAGTGAAATATGAGGCGCTGCTCCTCCAATTTATGGTGGGCTTCATTCTGGCCATGGAGGAGGCCCAGGACAGAAAGGTCGGATTCGGAATGGGAGGGGGAGTTGAAGTGCTGAGTCACCGAGAGATCAGGTTGGTTATTGCGAACCGAGCGGAGGTGTTGGGCGAAGCGATCGCCAAGCCTATGTTTGGTCTCACCGATGTAGAGCAACTGACACCTAGAGCAACGGATGCAGTAGATGAGGTCGGAGGAGGTTTTAACCCCAGCGGTATGAACATTGACCTCTCCAATTCCAGGTAGTCCCTGCTTTCTCCTTCTTTCCCCTCTCCCTTCCCAGCTCTCCCACAGTCTCCGCCTCTTCCTTTCTTCATCCCGTCGCTCCATAGATGCTGCCTCACCCGCTGAGTTTCTCCAGCATTTTTGTCGACCACTTTGGAATATGGTACTTTGGACAGAGAGCAGAGTAGAGAGGGGGACTACAGCAGGAACCAGGGCGGTACTAGTTTGAAGAATGATTCCGACGCAAAAAGTCATCTATCCCCGTTCTACGATACGATCGAACTTTATTTATCACAGGAGGAAAATTGATCTGCCAACAATAATAAAAACACAAAATACATGAAATCAAAGTGACCAGTGGAAATTATTGGGGATGTGCAATGATTGGGGGCGGGGAGGGGAGTCAGTCTACCCCACGACAGAAGGGGGAGGAGTTGTACAGTTTGATAGCCACAGGGAAGAAGGATCTCCTGTGGTGTTCTGTCCTGCATCTTGGTGGAACCAGTCTGCTGCTGAAGGTACTCCTCAGGTTGACCCAGTGTGCCATGGAGAGAGTGAGCTGTATTGTCCAAGAGATTCTACAGAGATGATGCCTGACCCGCTGATTCACTCCAGCACTGGCTTTTTTCTTTGTAAACCAACATCTATTGCGTACAGTTTTGGTCTCCAAATCTGAGGAAGGACATTATTGCCATAGAGGGAGTGCAGAGAAGGTTCACCAGACTGATTCCTGGGATGTCAGGACTGTCTTATGAAGAAAGACTGGATAGACTTGGTTTATACTCTCTAGAATTTAGGAGATTGAGAGGGGATCTTATAGAAACGTACAAAATTCTTAAGGGCTTGGACAGGCTAGATGCAGGAAGATTGCTCCCGATGTTGGGGAAGTCCAGGACAAGGGGTCACAGCTTAAGGATAAGGGGGAAATCCTTTAAAACCGAGATGAGAAGAACTTTTTTCACACAGAGAGTGGTGAATCTCTGGAACTCCCTGCCACAGAGGGTAGTCGAGGCCAGTTCATTGGCTATATTTAAGAGGGAGTTAGATGTGGCCCTTGTGGCTAAGGGGATCAGAGGGTATGGAGAGAAGGCAGGTACAGGATACTGAGTTGGATGATCAGCCATGATCATATTGAATGGCGGTGC
Source organism: Amblyraja radiata (assembly GCF_010909765.2). NCBI lineage: Eukaryota > Metazoa > Chordata > Chondrichthyes > Rajiformes > Rajidae > Amblyraja > Amblyraja radiata. Next base: position 87,683,281 of record NC_045961.1, on the reverse strand, counting down.
AGGCTCGAAGGGCCGAATGGCCTACACCTGCACCTAATTTCTATGTTTCTATGTCTATGTTTCTATCTGCAGTTCATTGTTTCTACCTAACATTGAGATAAATTGTGACCCAAAAAAAAGGCAGCATTGGCCAAAGATCTTAGAGCTCCAAGATCTTTGGCATTGGCTGATCCCGGGATATTTGGAGCAATCCCGCCCACTGCCAATCACACGCCTGCGTGATGAATGTGCCATCCTCAATCTCACCGTCGGGGACTTTGGTCGGGTCTACACTCAGCATCTCACTGCCTCAATGGGGAACGGACGGCACACACCCAAGCAGAGCGCGCCCCTCGGCGTTACACATGCCACCCCAGCCCCAGGCGTTACACATGCCCACCACCACCCAGCCCCCCCCCCCCCCCGCGGACAGTATCAGACACCACTACACCCGCACAGGCGCTCAAAGTATTGCCGACACCCAGCAGTCTGCCCAAGAACGTGTTGAGGGCCGGTTGGCCCGGGACTGATGAGCCTTAGCCGAACCCTCAACGTGTGTGTGTGTGTGTGTGTATCTGTGTGTGTGTGTCCCACTATTGTAAGCGGTAGTCAGGGGGTCATACACAACTCTTCCCTTCCCACGAGGATAACTCGGGCTGAAGTTACCTAAAGTCACTAAGGTCTCAGTCCCGGCGTCGAGCCCCCCCCCCCCCATCCCCCATCATCTCTTATCCCCACTAAAACACCGACACTCGCGCTCCCGTATAACTTCAGTCCGTGTTACTTACCGCTGCCTCCAAGCTCCGGCTCTGAGCCAAGGGCAAGCAGTTTAGCACATCTGAGGAAACATCAGTCGCGCTCTCCCGCTGTCCGGACTGAACCTGTGAAGCAGCTCCGGGCGGGCCACACACGGGCGAGGAGCGGGTACCGAGTCTCCACTGCCCCAGGGCGCGGGGGGCTTCGCTGTGCAGTTGTCGAGCGGAGCAGGTCGGCAATGCGTCTGCACACAGTTTGCCAGAGCTGGCTCTCCGCTCCCAGTTCACTCGCTCCTCCCACCCTCGCAGCCCCTTAGACATGTTGCAGCGGCAGATTAACCCTTGGCTGCACTACCCCGCACACTTTAGGGAGCGGGACTTTCACCTGGAGCCTGCGACCGCAGCACATGTACATGTGTTCAGACACCGAGCCTACTCGGGCGGATATTTAACTGTCCCAAATAGACAAGTGGGAGCCACCGCCGTCTTTGCCCTGGGAGATCAGGGGAGCTACCAAAGGAAGGGTCAAGCCGTTTACTCCTAAATCGTTTTTTTTGTTGCCCGGGATAGAGTTGGGACAACTGTCCGTCCGCAAACTCCCCGGGGAGGGAGTGAAGGGCGTTAATGCCCAGGGATTCACGGCAGGGAAACGTGGCGCAACTTGGCACAAACGTTCTCGTCCTCGAGGTTATCTCAAAGTCCTGGTCGAATCCATCTCCTGGAAGTGCAGTCAAGGGTTAATCCTGCAACTCCCTGCAACGTGTTTGTGAGGGTGGGAGGAGAGAGTCAAGTGGGAGCGGAGAGCGGATTCCCAGATTTGGCAATCTGAGTGCAGACGTACTGACGACCCGCTCCGCTCGGCAACTGCACAACGAAGCCCCCCGCGCCCTGTGGAGAGACAGAGGGGGGAGACTCCTCACCCGTGTGTGGCCCAGCGCTACCTCCTATGTAAAGTCCGAGATGGTCCCTCAGATGCGTTGGCTGCTCCCGGCCATTCTCCTCCTGGCTCAGGCTCGGGGCTCGGAGGCAGCGGTGAGTAACACGGACTGAAGTGTTTCCCGGGGAGTGCGGGGGTGGGTAAGGGGGGCAGTATGCGGGCCGAATGCCGGGACTGAGACCTCGAGTACTGAGTGGCTTTAGGGAACTTCAGCCCCGAGTGTTCTTGAGGGAAGACAATAGTTGTGTGTGACCCCTGTATACCCGCGTGCAAGGAAGATTGTTCCCGATGTTGGGGAAGTCCAGAACAAGGGATCACAGTTTCAGGATAAAAGGGAAATCTTTTAGGATTGAGATGAGAAAAAAAAAATTTACACAGAGAGTGGTGAATCTCTGGAATTCTCTGCCACAGAATGTAGTTGAGGCCAGTTCATTTGTTATATTTAAGAGGGAGTTAGATGTGGCCATTGTGGCTAAAGGGATCAGGGAGTATTGAGAGAAGGCAGGTACAGGATACTGAGTTGGATGATCAGCCATGATCATATTGAATGGCGGTGCAGGCTCGAAGGGCCGAATGGCCTACTCCTGCACCTATTTTCTATGTTTCTATGTAACAGTGACAGACAGAGACACACAGACAGACAGAGACACACAGACAGACAGACACACAGACAGAGACACACAGACAGACAGACACACACAGACAGCCAGAGACACACCGACAGACAGACACACACACATACATACACACACACACATTGACGCACAGGTCAGTGATGGGTGAGGGTCGCGGGAAGGATGCATTTGTCCCGGACAACCGGCCCCGAGGAAGTTCTGGGGCAAACAGCTGGGTTCGTGTGACCGTGCGGGGGGAGGCGATGCTGTTCTCCGGCGACATGTCAGATACTGCCAGGCGACGGGTTGAATTAACCCCGCTGCTACGTCCGTCGTGTGGCCCTTTGTAATGTGTGAAGCGCATCGACGGGAGGTGTACAAGCTCATTGTGGTAGTTGTGGGCTGGAGCTCTCTGAAAGAGGGGATGAGGAGGTGGAGGGGGTGGGGTGCGGATGAGGGTAGGGTATGGTGAGGATGGGGGGAGGGGTGGGGTGGTAAGGAGGAGTGTGGAGGGGCGGTGAGGATGGGGGAGAGAGGGAGAGGCAGAGGGAGTGAACAGGGGTTGAGGAAGGGGATAAGGGGTTGTTGAGAGGTGGGGGAGGAGGAGGAGGAGAGGTGGGGGCTTAGGGGGAGTTTTAGGTCTGGACTGGAAGGAGGGTTGTGTGGCTGGGCTGAGGGGATGCCGGAAGGGAGAGGTTGGTTGGTGAATATGTATCTCGGATTGGGTTCCGTCGACTGGTAAGTGCCCCTTTCCCCCATCTGTGCATTAAAATCCCAGTGCCCTACAGTCAGGAACAGGTCCACTGTTAGATCCCAGCCGGTTATTCCTCTCCGGTGGACAGCATTCCCACGGATTCGGGACTAGGTTGGACCGGTCCGTCCCACAGTATCTGCCCTAATCATCGGCGGGCAGGCGGAGCTGAGTGGACAGGTACGGTGCTTAACGTCTCCCCTCTAGTCTGGGAGTGTGATCGGGCTCCTGTGGACTCGGTGCCGAGATACGGCTCGCAACTCTGGCACGCCGCTCCCTAACCTCACTCCAGCGCCAGGAGCCTTGAGGTGAAGGGAGAATGGAGGGAAGTTCCCGAGACTCCTGACTCTCCTCCCCTCCCCCCACTGCCCTCTCCTCTCCTCCCCTCTCCACCCCTCCCCCCACCACCCTCTCCACCCCTCCCCCCACCACCCTCTCCTCCCCCTCTCTCCCACCCACCCCCCTCTCTCTCCCACCCACCCCCCCTCTCTCTCCACACCCACCTCCCTCCACCCCCCCCCTCTCTCCCACCACCCCCCCACCCCCTCTCTCCCACCAACCCCCCACCCCCTCTCTCCCACCAACCCCCCTCTCTCTGGACCCACCACCCCATTTATTGGCCCACCCCCTCTCTCTCGCTCTCCCACCTCTCCTCCCTCCCCCCCTCTCCCCCCCCCCCTCCCTCTCTCCCACTCCCTCTCTCTCCCCCCCCCCCCCCCCCGCTCTCTCTCCCACCAACCCCGCTTCTCTCACTGGACCCCCAATTCGAACCTATGTGTTCGTCTCTCCCAAACACATCCTAGCCGCCTGTGCCATTATCCGCTGTCCCGCTAAAGCTCGAAACGAAGCGCTAAACGGATTTTACGCTGGAAACATTGGCCCAGTTTGAGTCTCCCTCGCAATCTCACTAGTAGAATCACTCACCTCTCATTTGTTGAGATACATTACAGAAACAACAATCTGGCCCGTCAGATGCAGCGAATTCTCTCCATAAATCTCTTTCCCTTTCTCCTATCGCTTCCCATTTGCCCCAGTAAACCTCTCCCTCTCTCCCAGCTGTTCCTCACTTGTTGCCATTTCACTTCAGTTGCCCGCAGTCGGATTCCACTCCTTTGAAACTCGAGGCCGCACGATTAGCCACACTAAAGATGCAGCGAGTTATATCACCGGCACACCCACCCGTGGTCTTGTACCAGGAGTGAGGATCAGTGTGAGAAAGTTTCAGTAAGAGGCTACACACACACACACACACACACACACACACAGCCCCACACACACACACACACACAGCCACACACACACACACACACACACACACACACACACACACACACACACACACACACACACAGACTGACATAGACAAGCACACACAGACACACACACACACACACACACACACACACACACACACAGACTGACATAGACAAGCACACACAGACACACACACACACACAGACATACACACACACACATAGAGGCAGACACACATGGACACACACACGGACACATACACACACACATAGAAACACACACACACATAGAGACGGACACACACACATGGACATGGACACACGGACACACACACATGGACACACGGGGACACGGACACACAGGGACAGACAGACAGAGACACACAGAGAAAACATTCCAATAACCTCAGATATGATATAAACATTAGACTTTAAAAACGTTTAATGGCGTGAGAGAGAGAGAGAGCACATTTTGCCCTACAGTTTGTTAATATAAAGTGTGTGAAGTCGGGTCTGGAACATGCACTGTTAGGCTGAATGGCTTGTTCTGGTGTTACACCATCCATGGAATGTGACTGAAGGATTCTTTCTCTGGCAGCGCCAAGAGTGCACAGCAGTCTGAAACAGAATACCCACCCAAAACGCCTCCTGTCCATTCTGTCCCGACCAGCTGAGTTCCTCCAGCACTTTGTCTTGCTTAAGATTCCAGCATCTGCAGGTCCTTGTGTCTCCAAAGGCTTTTTGTTGTTCCCATCGGTCCTGCAGAGAATTCGGAATGGGAGAGAGGGGGAGGGGGAGAGAAGAGATAGCCAGAGAGGAGGGTAGGGGGTGGGATGGGTTGAGGAAGGATTAAACTAGGAAAGGGCAAGAGGTGAGAGGGAGATGTATTCAAGAAACAAGTTGCTAGAATCTTGAGGACAAAGCAAACTGCTGGAGGAATTCCGTGGAGATAGCGGACAGGCCATGTTTCAGGTTGCGACCTTTCATCTGATGGAATAAGGGGGTAGAACGCTAATGGGATAAGACCTGAGGTAATGGGCGGATACAGATGGGGGAGATGACAGATGAATTGAGTAAATGACAAAGGCTAGAGGTGAAAAGGGGACAAAACGGTATCAGATAAGGAAAGACGAGGTGTGTGAAAGGGAGACATGGTACTCGGGGATCGGAGATGAACCTATGGAGGAGGGGAAAAGAGCAGGATGAGTAGGGAGATGGTGGGAGAAATGGGATAGGAGAGGGGCCAGAGGGGAAAAAAGAAGATTGTGTGTTGGGGGCATTACTTGAAATTGGAGGGAAGTGAGAGCGGAAAAAGAAGAGGGAGAGAAGGAAGTGGAGAACAGGTCATGACGGGAGAGAATAGGAGGGGGGAAGAGGCACATGATTAGTAAGAGAGAGGGTCGAAGATGGTGTGGAAACAGGCCCTTCGGCCCAACTTGCCCACAGTGACCAACATTGTCCCAGCTACATTAGTCCCACTTAGAAACATAGAAAATAGGTGCACGAGGAGGCCATTTGGCCCTTCGAGCCAACACCGCCATTCATTGTGATCATGGCTGATCATCCACAATCAGTAACCCGTGCCTGCCTTCTCTGCCTATCCCTTGATTCCGCTAGCCCCTAGAGCTCTATCTAACTCTCTTTTAAATTCATCCAGTGAATTGGCCTCCACTGCCCTCCGTGGCAGAGAATTCCACAAATTCACAACTCTCTGGGTGAAAAAGTTTTTTCTCATCTCAGTTTTAATTGGCCTCCCCTTTATTCTTAGAGCTCTGTCTGTGCTTGGTCCATATCCCTCCAAACCTGTCCTATCCATATACTTGTGTCTGAAGAAGGGTTTCGGCCCGAAACGTCGCCTATTTACTTCGCTCCATAGATGCTGCTGCACCCGCTGAGTTTTCCCAGCAATTTTGTGTACCTTCGATATTCCAGCATCTGCAGTTCCTTTTTGAACTACTTGTCTAACTGATTCTTAAACGATGGGATAGCCCCAGCCTCAACAACCTCCTCTGGCAGCTCGTTCCATACACCCACCACCCTCTGTGTGAAAAGGTCACCCCTATTAAATCTTTTCCCCTTCACCTTGAACCTATGCCCTCTGGTCCTCGGTTTCCCTACTCTGGGCAAGAGACCCCGTGTATCTACACAATCTATTCCTCTCATGATTATGTACACCTCTATAAGATCACCCCTCATCCTCCTGCGCTCCATGGAACAGAGACCCAGCCTAGTCAACCTCTCCCTATAGCTCACACCCTCTAGTCCTGGCAATATCTTCGTAAATCTTTTCTGAACCCTTACAAGCTGGGCAATATCTTTCCTATAACATGGTGCCCAGAACCGAACATAATATTCTAGATCAACATCTTATACAACTGCAACTTGACCTCCCAAAATCTATACTCAACACTCTGACTGATGAAGGCCAAAGTGCCAAAAGTATTTTTGACCACCTTATCTACCTGCGACTTAACCTTCAAAGAACCATGCACATGTACTTCTAGATCCCTCTGCTCTACAACACTACCCAGAGGTCGACCATTTACTGTGTAGGTCCTGCCCTTGTTCGATGTCCCAAAATGCAACACCTCACAATTTGTATTAAATTCCATCAGCCATTCCTCCGCCCACCTGGCAAATCGATCCAGATCCTGCTGCAATCTTTCACAACCATCTTCACTCTCTGCAAAACTACTAACTTTTGTATCATCCGCAAACTTGCTAATCTTGCCCTGTATGTTCTCATCCAAATCATTGATGTTGATGACAAACAGTAACGGGCCCAGCACCAAACCCTGAGGCACACCCACTAGTCACAGTCCTCCAGTCCGAGAAGCAACCTTCCACCATCACCCTCTGCTTCCTTCCATGGAGCCAAGTTGCTATCCACTCAGCTATCTCTCCTTGGTTCCCATGCGATCTAACCTTCCAGAGCAGCCTACCATGCGGAACCTTGACGAACGCCTTACTGAAATCCATTTGCACACCATCTACAGCTCTGCCTTCATCAACCTTTTTGGTCACATCTTCAAAAAAATTAATCGGATTTGTCAGACACCACCTCCCATGTACAAAACCATGCTGATGGTCCCTAATCAGCCCTTGCCCATCCAAATGCCTGTATAACCTATCCCTCCGAATACTCTCTAGTAACTTTCCAACTACAGATGTTAAGCTCACCGGCCTGTGGTTCCCAACACTTTCCTTTCGACATTTCTTGAAAAGAGGCACAACATTTGTCACCCTCCAGTCTTCCGACACCTCTCCTGTATTTAAGGACAACTTGTAAATTTCAACAAAGGGCTCCTGCAATTTCCTCTCTTGTTTCCCGCAATGCCCTCGGATATATCTGATATGTCTACCTTCATACACGCCAGTACCTTCAGTACTTCTTCGACGGTACCACTGACTGCTATTAAGACACTTCCATTGACTGCCCCAAGTTCCTCCGTCCTACCGACTTTCTCCTCGGTAAATACATTGTGAAACAGAATGAGATATACAAGGAGGACAGGGATGAGTGAGACTTCCGAGATTTCCCTTTATCACTGAACCACGGTATTGAGGCAGAAACGGACGTGCTCGGCCACAGAAGCAGGACCAGTATTCACTCTCTTCCTGTCTTGGGGGAAATTATTCTACTCTGGATTAGACACTGGGCCATTTTCCAAACAATGCCGCTGGTGGGCGGGGCTTTGGGTATAGAGAGAGTGGACGGTTAGGTTGTTGCTGAGACCGATATGAATTTCCAGCAAGCTCGCTCAGTTATAGATTCCCACCCCCCATGTTAAAGCTTCAAAGGCCATGCTTCTACTGTCAATTCCAACTGTGCAATCAACCAATTTGGTGTTCTTGGTATTCCCAGCCAACGGAAAGCTGTGGAAGGCCATGTGGGAGATGAAAACTAGTCCCTGATATCCACCAGAGCATCCCTTGCTCGGATGCAATGCCAGCATCCACGCTGGAGGAAACACAAAGTGCCGGAGGTACTCAGCGAGTCGGGCAGCATCGGTGGAGGGACCACGTTTTGGGACTGGACACTTCTTAAGACTGTTTGGAGTAGGGGGTAGAAAGCTGGGGGAGAGAGGTGAGGGCAGGACAAAGCCTTGCAAGTGATGGGTGGATGCAGATGAGGGAGGGGTGGGGCGGGGGATGGTGGTTGATTGGCAGTTGGGTGGGATAACTAGCAAAGGCCAGAGGTGAAAAGGTGACGCACAGAGAGTGGTGAATCTCTGGAACTCTCTGCCACAGAATGTAGTTGAGGCCAGTTCATTGGCTATATTTAAGAGGGAGTTAGATGTGGCCCTTGTGGCTAAAGGGATCAGGGGGTATGGAGAGAAGGCAGGTACAGGATACTGAGTTGGATGATCAGCCATGATCATATTGAATGGCAGTGCAGGCTCGAAGGGCCGAATGGCCTACTCCTGCACCTATTTTCTATGTTTCTATGTCTATGTAAAAGGGTGTTGGATGAGGAGGAAAATATAGCCAGAAGGTGGGATATGGGTGTAAACCAGGGGAAGGGAGCATAAAATGGCAATGGGGGACTTCACTCTTCCACTTCTCTCCTTATCTGACAACCTTTTGTCTGCTTTTCACCTCTAGACTTGGTCACAGTGACACCCATGTGCCAATCACCCTTCCTCATTTGTATCCATCTATCAATAACAGGCGTTGTGCTGTCCACACATCTCTTCTCCAACTTTCTGCACCCTGTTCCATTCAGTCTGAAGAAGGGTCCTGACCCAACATGTTGTCTGTCATTCCCTCGGCATTTTGCTACACTTTAGCCCGCAAACTTCAGAGCCTAAGCCAGGGGTGGGGAACCTTTTCATGTTGGAATGCCGCATTAAGTTAGCTGTGATCTAATAAGGCCACATCCAAGAAACTTCAATTAGATATACTTCAAAATGTAGATTATTTTGTAAAAATCTAACTACTGGGTACTAACTTCAAGAAAATGAAAACATTTTGTTAATTCTAAAGTTAACTAATCTTTTAATGACTTTGTTGTGACTGCTTTTTGTGGGAAAGCGTTTGAATATTTGGTTGCAACTTGGAGGTACTCAATTTCAGCTGATCTTCTAGATGGGTATCCGTCATTTGTGACCTTAAGGCCGTCTTGATTTGGGTTTGGTAGGAGAATGTAGATTTGCAGCAATACGTAGATGAAAAGCACGTATTTTGTTGAATCTTCTTTTACTCTTTGGTATTTTAAATACGTTCATTTTAAGATTACAATAAAAATAATAAAAGATGAACAAAAACATTTGAATAAAAATAAAAGGATTTGTTCTACAAAATTTGGATTCAAATTTCAAAAGGCCGCACTTAATGGCCAAGAAGGCTGCAGGTTCCCCACCCCTGGTCTAAACACTTTGTGTTTTGCTCAAGTCTCCAGAATCTGTAGCTTCCTGTGTCTCCGCACTGGGGAAGATGAATCTACTGCACCCCTACAGGGGTAATGGGCTGCAGGCACGGAACTCGCTATCAAAATATGGAGGGGACAGGGGGGACACAATTTTTTGGCGGCCGCGCGCGCATGCGCACACTCACACACACGTGCGAGGCTTCGGAGGCTCAATCCAGCGCTAAATACAGCTCAACTCTGCCTGTCTCGCCGGGTTAACTACAGCCCTGCCTGGACTGACGGGACATCAGCGCTGCTTCTCCGCGCTGACTGTAAGCCTGGGCCATATTTCCCGCAAGTCCAGGAAGGGCTGTAGGTTCACCTGGCGGGACAGGCTGAGTGGAGCTCAGTTTAGCGCTACTTCTCTGTGCTGGCTGTGGGCCTGGGGGCACCGCTCCCGTCTGACTCCCGACCTCTCTGGCCACCTGTGGTGGGGGGGGGGGGGAACACTCGGGTGGGGACGGGAGAGCGCCGGAGACCCGGCCGGGATCGATCCTGGCTGCGGATGAGGCGCAGGTCTGTGCCACGTCTCCCTCCTCCAATCATCGCGCTGAATCATCATGTCCCCCCCCCCAATTGCCTGCTGACTGACGTCTCTCTTGTCCAATCGGCGCCCTCGATCAGCAGTCCCACCTCCACTGTCCTGCGGAAAGCGGAGATTTTAAAATCCGGATGACAAAAACTTGGGGGGGGATGTCCCCACCCTCTTAAAACATGGGGAAGTGTCCCCTCTGCCCCCCCCCCCCCCTCCCCCGAGTTTTCCGCCGCTGATAGGCTGCATGTTCCACACTAGCTTCCAGGAATCGAACAATCCGCCACATTTTGACACAGACCATACGAGTATCTAGCTCAGCTATGGGACTGCTGTAACACAACTGGTTCACTGAAGCCCTTATCAAAGGAAGGCTCATTCTGCGCCAACACCATCTTGTAGTCTCACATCTGCAGCTGAAATTGGAGAGGGTCAGAGATGCCCTTAGTTCGCTCCACCCACCCTGCATCCCCAGTTTGGAAATGGGACATTTGTCTGACTCTGCAATGGGTTGCAGGCCATCAACGTACAAGTGAAGATTGAGGGGGGATCTTATAGAAACTTACAAAATTCTTAAGGGGTTGGACAGGCTAGATGCAGGAAGATTGTTCCCCGATGTTGGGGAAGTCCAGAACAAGGGGTCACAGTTTAAGGATAAGGGGGAAGTCTTTTAGGACCGAGATGAGAAAAACATTTTTCACACATAGAGTGGTGAATCTCTGGAATTCTCTGCCACAGAAGGTAGTTGAGGCCAGTTCATTGGCTATATTTAAGAGGGAGTTAGATGTGGCCCTTGTGGCTAAAGGGATCAGGGGGTATGGAGAGAAGGCAGGTACAGGATACTGAGTTGGATGATCAGCCATGATCATATTGAATGGCGGTGCAGGCTTGAAGGGCCGAATGGCCTACTCCTGCACCTATTTTCTATGTTTCTATGTTTCTATGAATGGCCTGATCCAGAAAACATTCACTGGCACTGCTGCACCCAGAGTCCAGTGCCCACTGGTGCAGCCACTGTCAGTGTCCAGTATCAGGGAGTATGAAACTTTCTCCCAGTTACTCCCACTGTGTTTTTCTTTATTTTCTCCATGGCACCAGATGTTGAGCTTTCCCCAGCTGTATAATGGGCTAACAATGAGCACAGCTGACCGCAGAAATCCTTTTCCCCAGGATCGAGTTATTTGTTTCTGCCTTTGTCTCTATAAACTCACAGAGACTGGACAAAAAGAAAATTTGTATGGTCAGTCCCTCCTCAACATTTCAGTCCATTCCCATTTCTTCCACATCTCAAAAACGTGCAGTTTTGCAAGTTAATCGACTGCTGTGAATCGCAGCTTGCAACAAGCGAGTGATCCTTTGCGCGACCCATCTCGTAACCCCGTCCCCATAAACTTGGCCTCATCTCATCAGTGTGAGCATCGAAATGGTGTAGAAAGGAGGTGAGGGGGAACTTCTTTAGTCAGAGGGTAGTTAATCTGTGGAACTCATTGCCACAGAGGGCTGTGGAGGCCAAGTCAGTGGATATTTTTAAGACAGAGGTAGACAAATTATTGATTTGAACGGGCGTCAAGGGTTATGGGGCGAAGGCAGGAAATTGGGGATAGGAGGCAGAGATCAGCCATGATTGAATGGCGGAGTAGACTCGATGGGCCGAATGGCCTAATTCTACTCCTCTAACTTGTGAAAAGCCATTGATTCTCTCCCGTTCTCTCCCACTATCGAAGCAGCTGAGTGGTAGGAGAGGTGAGTGCGCTGTGTGAGAGGAGAAAGGGAGTGTGGGCTGCAGCAGTAAGGGCTGTGGAGGACATGTGGCAGGACCCCTTCCTTGCCTCTTACCCATTGCCTGCTTTCACAGCCTCATGAGATCTCAAAGTGGTTCTTAGACAATGAAATACACAATGTGTTGCTGGGTCCAATCCAGTCACACAGCATCACAAAATGCCCTTCTGCCCTTTGAATCCCTGCTAACCATCAGGCACCCGTTTACACTCATCCTACCCTCATCCATTTAATTCTCCACACATTTCCATCAACTCGTCCCACAAAATATTCCCACTGATCTACGACTAATTACCTACAAATCCACATTTTTGGGGATGTGTGAGGAAACTGAAGCATCCAGAGAAACATAGAAACGTAGAAAATAGGCCATTCGGCCCTTCGAGCCGGCACCGCCATTCAATATGATCATGGCTGATCATCCAACTCAGTATCCTGTACCTGCCTTCTCTCCATACCCCCTGATACCTTTAGCCACAAGGGCCACATCTAACTCCCTCTTAAATATAGCCAATGAACTGGCCTCAACTACCTTCTGTGGCAGAGAATTCCAGAGATTCACCACTCTCTGTGTGAAAAATGTTTTTCTCATCTTGGTCCTAAAAGATTTCCCCCTTATCCTTAAACTATGACCCCTTGTTCCGGACTTCCCCAACATCGGGAACAATCTTCCTGCATCTAGCCTGTCCAACCTCTTAAGAATTTTGTAAGTTTCTATAAGATCCCCCCTCAATCTTCTAAATTCTAGCGAGTACAAGCCGAGTCTATCCAGCCATGCAATCAAGAGAAAATCCAAACCTTGTAACTTTGCTAACCTATCCAAGTTTAGATGAATCTGCGGGTTTAATTTATCATCAGTATTTATCAGAGCCACTCGGGTGCAGGTGTAGGACAGACTTGACAACTTCTTGCATACTGGGTGTACTTTGGTTGTCAATGGTCTTGGAGTGTCTTGAAATTTCCCAGGAATATCACCTGATCTGGTTTCTCAGTAATATCAAGTGGTACAAACTGACCAGTGGAGCAAGTCATCAAGGCTTTAAGATGTTTTCTTGTGCAATTGGTTCCAAAAATACTGGAATTGGTGGAAAGTTTTTTTTCTTCAGTCTGTTAAGATTCAGCAAATTGAGTAGCAAAGAGTCTGTTTGCACTGTGATAAACTTTGGAGATGGATGGGCCAAATGCACGAGCAATTGCAATAGGAATAACTTCTGATGAAGTCCATGACCCTGGTAGTGAGTGAGGCTTAAAAATAGAGATTCCTGATTCCCCCCCCTCCCCCCTTCCTCCCCCCCCCCCGCCCCCTTCCACCCCCTCTTCCGTCTTTCCTTCCCTCCCCCTCCTTCCCCTCCCTCCCCTCCCTCCCTTCCCTCCTCCCCCTTCCTTCCTTCCTTCCTTCCTCCCTCCCTTCCTCCCTTCCTCCCTCCCTTCCTTCCTCCCTTCCTTCCTCCCTCCCTTCCTCCCTCCCTTCCTCCCTCCCTCCCTCCCTCCCTTCCTCCCTCCCTTCCTCCCTCCCTCCTCCCTCCCTCCCTCCCTCCCTCCCTCCCTCCTCCCTCCCTCCCTTCCTCCCTTCCTTCCTTCCCCCCTTCCTTCCTTCCCCCCTTCCTTCCTTCCTTCCTTCCTTCCTTCCCTCCCCCATCCTTCCTTCCCTTCCTCCCCCCACCGTTATTTTCACCCGGATTGATCCCTTTACCCATTCCCAGAGCTCATCAATATCTGATCTTAAGCAAGCACTGGGCAACACCCACAGGTACAACCATTAAATTGTGATATATTGGCTAAAGATCCCCATCTGCTTTTGCCAAAGAATGTTTGTAATTACAGCAGATAAGAGTCCATCTCTTTGCAGAGTTACTAAGAACGGAAAATTATCCAGAACTGTTCCCACTGCTTTGCCTTCTCCCACAGTGCTGCACCTTCTCTGAGTTTGAATGTTTACACGCTCTGCCTTTGAGTGTAGTGGTCTCTGCCTCTCGCACTCAACCAGATAAACCTTTCCATGCTTCAGTGATTCTGAGCATAATGGCATTCCTCCGAAACTCTCAGCCTCCTGCACAGTGATAATGTACATTCACATCCGCCAGCATATGGACACGGCCACACACATGGACTCGCACACACAGAACCCCACAGGCGCATTCGCACACATGGACACAGATACTGACACTAACACACACACTCATCCTCTCCAGCCTGATACAATTAAATTACTCTTCTCCCTCTTAATTTTAATCCGTTCATCAGCCATTAAGAATCCAATCACCTTAGTTGTGAACTTTTCAGTTGCCCCTTGTCCCACTTAGGAAACCGTGTGGTTCCCGGGGGTTGCAGGTGGTTGCCGGAGGTTGCAGAGGGTGGAAGCAGGTAGGGAGACTGACAAAAACCTCCAGGAACCTCCGGGAACCGCACGAAAACCTTGGGTGGGGCACAAAGTCTCCAGAGGCTTCCGTTCAGGTTTCCTAAGTGGGACAGGGGCATAAAAGGGTGTCGGGTTGCGGGGAGAAGGCAGGAGAACGAGGTTGAGAGGAAAAGATAGATCAGCCATGATGGAATGGCGGAGTAGATTTGATGGGACAAATGGCCTAATACTGCTCCTATCACTCATGAACCTATGAACTCAGTGGAATTTGGGGATGAGAGTTGCAGATTCTCACTTTCTTGTGTCTCACACAGAGAGAGAGAGAGAGAGAGAGAGAGAGAGAGAGCACTCAACGTCACCCCTGAATGGCAGGTGTTTGAACATTAAGGATCTACCCCCACATTCAGAATCCCACCCACGCATCCAACTAACCCCCATTTCATCACTTCACGCCCATCTGGACTAAAGGGAACACAGGCCAACAATTTACACAGTTGTGGTGCACAGCAAACTGCCACAAACATCAATGAGTTAAACAATAACTGGATCAGGTCAGCCTGGACCGGTTAAAAATTAGCAGCAGGACCAGTGAAGTTTCACAGCTCTTCCCTCAGCAATGGTCGTGTGACTTTGATATTCGTGTGAGAGAATAAATGAGGCCCTTGGACCAGCAACACCTTCTCAGTTCTGCCCCCCTGATAGTGCGGCTCTCCCTCAGCTCTGCTCCTCTGACTGTAAGAAATTCTCCTGCTGCTTCCTTTCTGACAGGTTGCACTCGGTAGGTATTACTCTGATAATTCACTACTTCATTGGATCTGCCCTTCTGAAGGTGTGGCGCTCCCTCACACCTGCTCCCTGGACATCGCAGTACTCCCTTTCTGACAAATGGCCACAGTGGCGCAACGGTAGAGTTAAGGGCCGGTCCCACGAGCATGCGACCTGCATGCAGCGAGCGCGACCAAACCGGAAGCGGGGGCCGCGCGGAGGTCGAGTGAGTGACGTGAAGTTCGAGCGAAGTCCGCGGGAAGTTAGCTCGTGACGTACGGCGTCGAGACGCTGCGCACGCCTGTTGAGGCGGTGCGTACGCCGTCGAGGCGGCTGCGGGCCGGCAGGCCGTTGCCGCGCGGAATTTTTGAACACGGTCAGTTTTTCGGAGCCCCGCGCGATGTCGGGACCAGCTCCGCACAACTCCATACGGCTCCGGCAATCGAAGTGGGACCGGCCCCGCGAGGCCGTACGGCTCAAGCGACCACGTTAGGTCGCGCTTGCCGCATGGAGTCACATGCTGGTGGAACAGGCCCATTACTGTCTTATAGCACCAGAGACCTGGGTTTGAGCCTGACTACGGGTGCTGGCTGTACGGAGTTCAAAGTTTCAAGGTTTCAAGGTCAGTTTATTGTCACATGTATCAATTAAGGTACAATAAAATTCAGAATGCCATACAGCCATACTAAAAATAGCAACAAGACACACCACTACATAAAAGTTAACATAAACATCCACCACAGCAGATCCACCATGTTCCTCACTGTGATGGAAGTCAATAAAGTCCAATCTCCTTCCTCTTTATTCTCCCGCGGTCGGGGCAGTCCAACCATCGGCGGTCGAAGACCCCGTCGGGGCGATTGAAACTCCCACGTCGGGGGGATCGAAACTCCCACGTCGGGGCGGTCGAAACTCCTGCGGCTTGGAGCCCCCGATGTCGGTCTCTAACCGGAGAACGCGAGGTCCACGATGTTAAAGTCCCGCAGGCTCCCACGGTTGGAGCCCCAAAGACAACCTCCCCCCGACCAGGATCGCGAGCTCCGTGATGGTAAGTCCCGCAGGCACCCGCGATGGAGTTCCCAGTCGATCTCCAGCAAAGGCCGCCAACTCCACCATGCTAGGCCGCAGTGCAGACGGAGATACGATATACGGAAAAATATCGCATCTCCGTCGAGGTAAGAGATTAGAAAAGGTTTCCTCCAACTACCCCCCTCCCCACCCAACACACACACAAAACAAGCTAAAGAACACTAAAAACATACATTTAATGCATATAAAATCGACACAAAGAAGGAAGGGACAGACAGACTGTTGGCGAGGCAGCCATTGCTGGCCCCACCCCAATGTTGTACATTCTCCCTGTGGCCGCATGGGTTTTTTCCGTGTGCTCCAGTTTCCTCCCACACTCAAAGACCCACCAGTTTGTAGGTTCATTGGCTTCAGTAATTTGTAAAATTGTCCCTAATGTGTGTAGGTTAGTATACGGGGTGATCGCTGGTTGGCATGGACTCGGTGGGCCGAAGGGCCTGTTTCTGTGCTGTATCTCTAAAGTAAAAGTAAAAGGAATTCGCTCGGTATCAATTCTAGTTGGGTGAATCCACCACCTGCCATTTCTGCAGCCTAGAATAGTCTGTGTACCATATATATATATATATATATATATATATATGTAGTGTAAGAGGTTACAGCCCCTGTCTAAATATTTAAAGGGTCTGCTTCTTTGGTTTTGGCCATGTTTGAGTCCCGCTCCTGTTCCCTCCTGTGCAGAGGTAGGTGCATCGTTCCAGCGGATATACTTGTAAGTTTGCTCCTGGGTCTGGCCAATGTGGTAGTACATGGGTCCAGGCAATGGGTAGTCAAGTGTTTAGGTTAGAGGTACAGCTCAGAAACAGGCCCTTTGGCCCACTGAGTCCATGCTAACTAGTGATCCCCATGCACTAACACAAAACTACACACCAATTTACAATTCTTATCGAAGCCAATCAACCAACAAACCTGTACATCGTAAGTAAGTAAGTAAAAGGCCTGTCCTACGAGCATGCGGCAAGCGCGACCTAACGTGGTCGCTTGAGCTGTACGGCCTCGCGGGGCCGGTCCCACTTCGATCGCCGGAGCCGTATGGAGTTGTGTGGAGCTGGTCCCGACATCGCGCGGGGCTCCGAAAAACAGTCCGTGTTCAAAACTTCCGCGCGGCAATGGCCTGCCAGCCCGCAGCCGCCTCGACGCCGTACGCACCGCCCCGACGGGCGTGCGCAGCGTCTCGACGCCCTACGCAGCGTCTTGACGCCGTACATCACGCGCGAACTTCCCGCGGACTTCGCTCGAACTTCATGTCACTCACTCCACCTCCGCGCGGCCCCCACTTCCGGTTTGGTCGCGCTTGCCGCATGCAGGTCACATGCTCGTGGGACAGGCCCTTAAGTTCATTGACCAAGTATTCACATACAAGGAATTTGCCTTGGTGCTCTGCCCACAAGTAACAACATGACATACAGTGACAGTTACGAATGACTCAGAAAACACTAAACATTAATAACAATAATAAAACATTAATGATAAAACACCATTGATCAAGCATGTGAACCAACAAAAATACCAGATCAAAGGGAGGCTACAGATTGGGAAGAAACCAGGGCACGCTGTTGCGGGAAGAACGCACAAACACCTTACTGACAACACCCGTAGTTAGGATTGAACCTGTGTCTCTGGCACTGTAAGGCCGCAACACTACCGCCACGTCACTGTGTTGCCAGTTAAGAGTTCTCCCCGGGTCAACTGCCTTCCCTTCTTCAGGGATTGCACCTGTGCTGATGTGTCCTTGGAGAGGGAGCACACAATGTCTATGGGAGCTCTGGTGGTCTTCTGTGACTGGTGGGCACTGCGGGGGGGGCTTGAGTGTGTCAACTTTGCAGCCAACCTTGTCGTAATTTGATAGTTGTTGTTTGCAAATTGCACGAATAGCGATTTTTTTGAAGTGATGCAACAGTGTGATAATTGCGATTATAAATAATAACCCCTTTGTAAAAGAAAAAATGTATTAATATTCATGAACAGAAGGCGAGTAGCCAATAGATCAGCTGTGAATTGGGGGGAAAGCCTCCATTCCAAGTGAAGAGATTTTACTGTGCGAAGGATGAAATATGAGGGTAAGGAAGATGGAAGGGTTTGGTCAGCACCCACTAAGTCCGCGCCCAGCTTTACAATTTTACCAAGCCAATTAGCCCACAAACCTGCCTGTACGTCTTTGGAGTGTAGGAGGAAACTGAACCACCCAGAGAAAACCCATGCAGGTTACGGGGAGAACGTACAAACTCCACCCGGGCAAGCACCCATAATCAGCATCAAACCCGGGTCTCTGGCGCTGTAAAGCAGCAACATATGATTCCAAGGATAGTGGACAGGGAAGGAGTTGGAAGGTGGAACTCTCTGAGCTGGAGGGCTGGTATCAGGAGAGGTCTCAGGATAAGGGATCCAATATTTAGTGTGGAGATGAGGAGTTTTATCAGGCAGAGGGTGGTGAATGTTCGGAACTCTCTTCCCCCCAGAGTCTGCGGGGTCCGTCACTGAGTGTGTCCATGCTTTGAAGTGAGGGGCTTTGGGCTGGTCATTGGAAAGATGGAGCAAGTAGTGTGTGTGTCTGAGGGCGAAGGTCAGGACACCTGTGATCATCCTGGGACGACAGATGGCACAATGGGCTAAGTGTTCGGCTGGCAACCGGAAGGTAGCCGGTTCGAATCCCGCTTGGAGTGCATACTGTCGTTGTGTCCTTGGGCAAGACACTTCACCCACCTTTGCCTGTGTGTGAATGTGTGTGAATGTGTGTGAGTGACTGGTGGTGGTCGGAGGGGCCGTAGGCGCAGATTGGCAGCCACGCTTCCGTCAGTCTGCCCCGGGGCAGCTATGGCTACAGAAGTAGCTTACCACCACCGAGTGTGACTGAGGAGTGAATGAATAATGCAATGTAAAGCGCCTTGAGTATTAGAAAGGCGACATATAAATCCCATCCATTATCCTAAATGGTGAATACACTTGAAGGAGACAGTTGACTTCCTAAGATGTTTATGTGGTTACAATGAGATGTCGACCACAGCAAGGGGGTGGGGTTTGGGTGGTGAGGGGCTGAATCAGGCTTTGGAAGAAACTGGCTAACGAAGGCGAGAGATGGATATGGGTGGGACGAGGCGGGTCTGGGGGCAGAGGCAGCAACATGGGCTAGAGGGGCCAAACGGCCTGTTTCTGTGCTGCTGAGATGTGCTTAGCCCGGATCCGCTGTACAAAGCGGAAGGTCAGGGCTCTGACCCAGGCATCCTGAGAATTTCCAGAGTGGCTGCTGCCTTACACATTAACATACACAATGCAATGTGCAGCAAGTGGGCAGTGAACACGGTGCCGAATGGCTGCTGCATTCCCTGCATTGCCTAAATACCTAACTTCAAATGTAACCCTTCTTTCTCAAGTGCCCTGGGGGCCCTGAAACTGCTTTACATTTGCTTGTCGTTTATTTATCTGAGATTTCATTGTCTGTCATTTTAACAGTGGCACCAATTTGTTGTGTAAACGGCTAAGCCTCTGTGTGTCCCTCTGCAAGTCAGTGAGGGAGATTCATGCTGGCTCTTTCTTTAATGGAAATCGGTTTGGAGGATTCATTGGATCCCTAAGGGGTGTCAAAGAGAACCGGGGGAAACTGAGGTCAAATATTCTGCTTGCTGAATAGTAGGGTGACTACAGGAGGAAGTGAAGCAGGGTTGGTGGAGGGGATCTGTTTGCCTGCCCCTTGACTGTACTCATTCCAAGGTTGTAGGTATTTACTGATGTCCTCAAAAGCTAGTATTGAGTTGCCCTCAGAAGCTGCTGTTTCAGACAGCAGCCTAGAGGCACATAAAGACTCGGGTTACATAGAAACATAGAAACATAGAAAATAGGTGCAGGAGTAGGCCATTCGGCCCTTCGAGCCTGCACCGCCATTCAATATGATCATGGCTGATCATCCAACTCGGTATCCTGTACCTGCCTTCTCTCCATACCCCCTGATCCCTTTAGCCACATGGGCCACATCTAACTCCCTCTTAAATGTAGCCAATGAACTGGCCTCAACTACCTTCTGTGGCAGAGAATTCCAGAGATTCACCACTCTCTGTGTGAAAAATGTTTTCCTCATCTCGGTCCTAAAAGATTTCCCCCTTATCCTTAAACTGTGACCCCTTGTTCTGGACTTCCCCAACATCGGGAACAATCTTCCTGCAAATAGCCTGTCCAACCCCTTAAGAATTTTGTACGTTTCAATAAGATCCCCCCTCAATCTTCTAAATTCTAGCGAGTACAAGCCGGTCTTTCTTCATATGAAAGTCCTGACATCCCAGGAATCAGTCTGGTGAATGTCTTTCCTCAGATTAGGAGACCAAAACTGTACGCAATACTCCAGGTGTGGTCTCACCAAGACCCTGTACAACAGCAGTAGAACCTCCCTGCTCCTAAATCCTTTTGCTATGAATGCTAACATACCATTCGCTTTCTTCACTGCCTGCTGCACCTGCATGCCTACTTTCAATGACTGGTGCACCATGACACCCAGGTCTCGCTGCATCTCCCCTTTTCCTAATCGGCCACCATTTAGATAATAGTCAGCTTTCCTGTTTTTGCCACCAAAGTGGATAACCTTACATTTATCCACATTATACTGCATCTGCCAAACATTTGCCCACTCACCCAGCCTATCCAAGTCACCTTGCAGCCTCCTAGCATCCTCCTCACAGCTAACACTGCCCCCCAGCTTCGTGTCATCCGCAAACTTGAAGATGTTGCATTCAATTCCCTCGTCCAAATCATTAATATATATTGTAAATAGCTGGGGTCCCAGCACTGAGCCTTGCGGTACCCCACTAGTCACTGCCTGTCATTGTGAAAAGGACCCGTTTACTCCTACTCTTTGCTTCCTGTCTGCCAGCCAGTTCTCTATCCACATCAATACTGAACCCCCAATACCGTGTGCTTTAAGTTTGTCTACTAATCTCTTATGTGGGACCTTGTCGGAAGCCATCTGAAAGTCGGTTAGGTGCAACAAGCTTCTTCCTGAAGGAACATTGATAAGTTAGTTAGGTATTCTGTGGCCACTCTTTTTCAGATCAGGTTTTATTTCCCGAATATCAGATGCATCTGCCCACCTCAGGAATGTATCTCATTCCCTGGATTCTGTTCAGCCACACATCCACTCCTCCACTTCTGACCCTCAATCTCAATGCAGCATCGGTTGATTGTCACTACCGTAAACCCTCCAGGCATCACCAGGTTCCTGCTCCCCAGTTTACCAATATCCTGGCATTCTCTTGTTGGCATCGATGCCAGTCCAAGGGATTTACATCCAAGCTGACATTTCTACTCCGCTCAGATATAAAAGTGAAGCATGAACCAGACCTGACCTGGATGGACTACAGATTCAGACTAGCAGGGCACAAAATAGCCTCACCCAACCCCAACTACCTTATCACACGAGCACAGCCTGATCTGACCTTGATGTGTATGGTTGGATCTAGTCAGACTTGGTTGGGTAGCCAAGCTTCATTTATATTATCAGAGAGTGGTGAATCTCTGGAACTCTCTGCCACAGAAGGTAGTTGAGGCCAGTTCATTGGCTATATTTAAGAGGGAGTTAGATGTGGCCCTTGTGGCTAAAGGGATCAGGGGGTATGGAGAGAAGGCAGGTACAGGATACTGAGTTGGATGATCAGCCATGATCATATTGAATGGCGGTGCTGGCTTGAACGGCCGAATGGCCTACTCCTGCACCTATTTTCTATGTTTCTATGTTTCTATACAGACACAGTGCGGAAACAGGCCCTTCAGCCCACTGAATCCGCGGTGTCTAGCGATCCCATTACATTCGTGCAAATTACACACCAGGGACAATTTTATAATTTATTTTTTTACCAAACCCAATTAACCTACAAACCTGTACATCTTTGGAGTGTGGGAGGAAATCGGAGCACCCAGGGAAAGCCCACGCAGTCACGGGAAGAACGTACAAACTCCGTACAGACAGCACCCGTAGTTTGTCATGATCGGACCTGGGTCTCTGGTACTGTAATGCAGTCTACTACTGGCCTAGGGCTCAAAGTCAACGGCAGGCTGAGTTATCACTGCAGGCTTCCCTCTGACTGCTTTGGCCAACACTGCTCCCCACCGTCAGAGAGCACCGCAATCCCAGTCCTCACATGGTTAACCTAATGCTCCAGCAGGTTCATGAATAATAATTAGAACAACTGGAATACATTTGAATAAATGTTCCCCCCTTTTGCCCACTGGGAAATGCATATCAGGAAGTGTTAGCTAATTTTCCAACCATTAATTTCAGTGGCCCCGTCTTGAGCTGAGATTTTATGATAAGGATTCCTGACAGTGATGCCCCACATCTTGAATATTTCACCCTCTCCTGAGGCCCAGGGACATGACTGATGGCCAGTCTGTGACTCAGTGAGTTATCAGATGTGCTTGTGCATGTATTATAGATCAGACCCTGCAGGCATGCCCTTCAGACCTGGTGACCCTCTACTTCTCAATGTTGTTCTTGGAACATATACCTAACTTTCCAGCAATAGTTCCTCCATCCTCCAAAGCTCGACAGGCAAGTGCTCTCAAATTCATGGACCTATAAACACCGGAACGGACCCTTTGGCTCAACTTGTCCACTCCAACTAAGATGGCCATCAACATCGATCCTATTTTCCTGTGTTTGGCCTATTTCCCGCTAAAGCTTTGGGGAGTTTTAGACTCCCTTACCCTGGGGAAAAAAGAGCATATCTATGCCCCTCACGATTTTATAAGCACCTTAAGATCACTTCTCAACCTCCTTCACTCCAAGAAAAACAGTTGCAGTCTATCCAATCTTTCCTTACAATTTAAGACCTCAGGCAACATCCTTGTGAATTTTTTCTGCGCTCTCCATCGCTTCATCATATGGTTCCTTTAGCATTACAACTGAAACTGCACAGTATACACCAAGGCCAGACTGAGGAACATTTAGTGCAACTGCTACATGAAGTCTCAACTCATATACTCAATGGCTTGGTCAATGCTAGCAAACATGTTTCTCAACTTCTTTGTCATCCTGAGTACCTTTAAACATTAGTCACCCTGTGTACTTAGTTGCAGGGCTGCCAACGCTCACGCTTTGAGCGTGAGACTCACGCCCTCAAGCAATCTCTCACGCCCTCACGCTGATCAGATATTTCTCACGCTCAGTGGTGAGAAATTTTGCGATCAATGAAAATTTCAAAACTCGGATAAACTGCATGGTCCGCGGGTGTTGGAGAGCCGGGGCTGCAGGAGGGATGGGAGCAGAACCAGCGACGGGAACAGATGCGGGGAGCCGGGGCTGTCGAGTGTTTGCGGCGCTGACGTTGCAGCTCCGGCCATGGAGCACTCCGGATAGTGCAAGTCCCGGGGCGTCAGGGGCGTCGGAAGCGTTGCGCCGCTGTCGGTGCCGCTGCCGCGAGAGTCTCTGTGCCGAAAGGACAGACCCTAAAAGGGAGGTGGAGAGAGACAGAGGGGAAGGAGACAGGGAGATAGTGGGGGGAGAGAGAGGGGGGTGAGAGGGGGCATGAGAGGGGGGGGGGAAGAGAGAGGGAGTGGAGAGGGTAGGAGAGAATGGGAGAGAGAGGGGGAAGAGAGAGATGTGGTAAGAGAGAGGGGGAAAGAGAGAGAGATGGGGGGGGGGCAAAGAGAAAGAGGAGAGAGACAGAGGAGAAAGAGAGAGAGGAGAGAGAGCCAGGGGGAGAGTGAGGTGGGAGGGAGAAATGGGGGAGAGAGGGAGAGAGAGATGAGAGAGAGAGGGGGGGAAGAGAGAGGGGTGAGAGGAGAGACAGAGAGAAAGGGGAGAGTGTGTAGAGAGGGAGAGAGAGGGAGGGAGAAAGAGAGAGAGAGGGGGGGAGAGAGAGAAGGGGGAGAGAGAGAGAAGAAAGAGAGGGGGGAGAGAGAGGGGGGAAAGAGAGGGGAGAGAGAGTTAGGAGAAAGAGAGGGGAGAGAGAGTTAGGGGAAAGAGAAGGGAGAGAGAGAGGGGGAGGGGGGAGAGAGGAGAGAGGGGACGAGAGAGAGAGGGAGAGTGAGGTGGGAGGGAGAGAGGGGGAAGAGAGAGAGGGAGAGAGAGAGGGGGGGAGAGAGAGAGGGGGGAGAGAGAGTTTGGGGAAAGTGAGAAGAGTTAGGGGAAAGAGAACGGAGAGAGAGGGGGAGAGAGAGGAGAGAGGGGATGAGAGAGAGAGGGGGAGAGTGAGGTGGGAGGGAGAGAGGGGAAGAGAGAGGGAGAGAGGAGAGAGGGGGAGAGAGGGGGAGAGAGAGAAGAGAGAGGGAAGGGTAGAGTGGGAAGGGGAGAGTGTGAGAGGGGAGAGAGAGAGGGGAGGGGAGAGAGGGGGGTTGAGAGGAGAGAGAGTGGAAGAGAGGGGGAGAGAGAGAGGGATGAGAGTGAGGTGGGAGGGAGAGAGAGAGGGAAGAGAAAGAGAGGGGAGAGAGAGAGGGGGGGAAGAGAGAGAGGGGGGGGAAGAAAGAGAGAGAGGGGGATAGATAGGCAGGGCTGGCAACTCCCATGCATTGAGCGTGAGAATGACGCATTTCACCAAATTCTCACGCTGATCACAAATTTCTCTCGCTCTGTTGTGAGAAATTCTGTGATCAACGAAAATTTCAAAACTCATATCAACTGCATGGGCCATGGGTGTTGGAAGCAGAAGCAGCGATGGGGCCAGATGCGGACGGGGAGCGGGGCTGGCGAGTGTTTGCCGGGCTGGTGAGTCGCTCACTGCAGCTCCGGCCATGGAGCTGCCTCAGTGCAAGAGTCCCGGGCCGTCGGAGGCGTCGAAGCGTTGCGCCGCTGCCGTGAGAGTCTCTGTGCCGAATTCGCCCAGGTGACCGGCATGGATCAGGCTGCGGCTCGGTGCATCCTGGAGGACAACCAGTGGCTGCTGGAAGTAAGTACGGTGGAAGATAGTAGACTTCAAATGGGGGTGGTTGATGAAAGTATCCTGCTTGCCTGCTAGATTTTCACTTACTGTAACTGCAGGAAAAATGTTCCCGATGTTGGGGGCGTTCAGAACCATGGGTCACAGTTTAAGAATAAAGGGGGGGGGGGGCAGTTAGGACTGAGATGAGAACAAACTTTCTTCACGCAGAGAGTTGCGAATCGGTGGAATTCTCTGCCACAGAAGGCAGTGCAGGCCAATTCACTGGATGTTTTCAAGAGAGAGTTAGATTTAGTTCTTGGGGCTAACGACATCAAGGGATATGGGGAAAAAACAGGAAAGAGGTACTGATTTTAGATGAATAGCCATGATCATATTGAATGGCAGTGCTAGCTCGAAGGGCCGATGGCCTATTCCTGCACCTATTTTCTATGTTTCTATGCTTGAGTATATGGCAATAAAACTCGATCACTTGATTTTGAAGCATTCATGCATGATGGAGGTACAATGTAGTCATAGAGTGATACAGTGTGAAAACAGGCCCTTCGGCGCAACTTGCCCACACCCGCCAACATGTCCCAGCTACACTACCTGCTTTTGGTCCAAACCTCCAAACCTGTCCTATCCATGTATCAGTCTAACTTTTTCTTAAATGTTGGGATGGTCCCTGCCTCAACTACCTCCTCTGGCAGCTTGTTCCATACACCCATCACCCTTTGTGTGGATAAAGTTACCCCTTAAAAAGTTACCTCTTAAAAATACTTCATACAAAAAACATTGAAATCATACTTCTACAGTGCACTAAAACATGATTTTAATACATCAAATTTCAAAAAGTTCCTACCCTGGGAGGGGGGGGACACACTTCTTCCACGCCCTCTCCCCACTCGGTTGCTCCACTCCCTCACCAGGTACCCCCAAGTCCACTGATCAGTGATCGCACAGCCTCCCCCCTTTCAAAAATGCTCCAATCCAATTTAAAGCATATATATTGCATTCAAGTGTAAGTTGAAAGACTCGCTACAGTATGCACCATATTGCACAATTTCAAGCTGAATGGGAGGGGGCTGTTTCTGTGCTGTATCTCTAAACTAAAAAAAACTCCAGATTCAGAGACATTTTCTTCCCAGCTGTTATCACCCCCCCCCCCCCCCCGCACCGTCTCGACGCCGTACGCACCGTCTGGACACTGTACGCAGCGTCTTGACGGCGTACGCCTAGCGCGAACTTCCCACTCGCGGACTTCGCTCGAACTTCACGTCAACTCTAAGGGATCACTCGACCTACGCACGGCCCCGGCTTCCGGTTTGGTCTCTCTTGCTGCATGCAGTCGCATGCTCGTGGGACAGGCCCTTGGGTTGTGTGATGAGACTTCACATTCAATCACCTAAGAACTTGGAGTTCAGGATTGTCCAAAAGGAGAGGAAGGGGGAAAGGGATGGATAGGACACACAGGTTGTAGAAGGTTTGGCAACCAAGAACAAAGTAAATAAATTTGCCGTAGTTCACGAAGAGAGCGGAGATCTCAGAGTTGTAGTTGGGCTGGGGGAGGGGAGGAAGGAGTGGGATGGTGAAAGATTCCGTAAACAAAACTGAGAATTTTAACAAATTGTTGGGTAGATGGTGTCGTTTCGTTTATTGTCACACGTACCAAGGTATAATGGAAAGTTTTTTGTGGTGTGCTACCCAGTCAGTGGAAAGACTAAAGATAGACACAAAAAGCTGGAGTAACTCATTTGGAGAGGCAGCCATTCCTTCTCTCCAGAGATGTTGCCGGTCCTGTTGCGTTACTCAGCTTTTTGTGTCTATCTTCGGTTTAAACCAGCATTTTCAGTTCCTTCCCACACTACATATGTTGATAATCAAGCCGTCCACAGTGTACAGATGCAGGGTAAAGGGGCTGTCCCACTGTACGAGCAAATTCAAGAGCTCTCCCGAGTTTAAAAAAAAAAAATCAAACTCGTGGTAAGCTTGTAGAATGTACGTAGCGGGTACGTCGGAGCTCGGGACGTCTCGTAGCGGCTCGTAACGCTAACGGCAGGTACTCGGAAAACGCGGTAAGCTCGTGAAGATTTTTCAACATGTTGAAAAATGTCCACGAGAGCCCCGAGTACCTCTGAGCGGCCATTACTGTAATTCTCCAAGTTCGAATCAGGGGAAACTCGGGAGAACTCTTGAATTAGCTCGTACAGTGGGACAGCCCCTGAAAGGGAATAACGTTTAGTGCAAAATGAAGGCCGATATAGCCGTTTAAAGATTGGAGGGTCTGAGGGTCTTCAATGAGGTAGATGGTAGCTGGTGTGATCCAGCAGGGTGTTGAGTGAGCTGGTGAAGCTGCAAGAGCACTGGGCGCTGCGTGGGCACTGATGGCAGGGATTGTTCCATGAAGATCCCAGATATCCGACGGGATGGATTGTTTAGGCTGTTGCACTTTAATTTGTTTAATATACGCGGTCAGTTCTTTTCACACACAGGATGTGATATCCTCATATACAAACAATTAATATTTGTTTTTGAGTTTAAATGAAGACTAATGGTGTGTACTTTTAGAAGCATACACTAAAAGCTTCGACCAAAACTCTTGAGTAGAGTAGACATAACATGCGGTTTTGGCCCCTGCTGCAATAAATGATGACTTTATGCATTCATTCAAATATTCAGAATTTATAGGGCTAACTGAAACAAGTGCAATCTTTCGTACAGCGAGAGTGTGCACAAGCCTTGACTTCCTGATATGGTTTATTCATGTTTATTGGGCAGATACTGCAGAACACTGGCAAACTGGAGGAATTCCCTGGGGGAATCACCAACTAATACTCTCAGTGGGGATTCACACCAGGGTGGGGCTTCTTGCTTTACTGTTTAGTTTTACCTGTCCCCAAACTCACTGATTGGCATCCTTCCCTATACTTCCTTCTTCATGGATGGCACCATACTGGACATAGAAACATAGAAACATAGAAAATAGGTGCAAGAGCAGGCCATTCGGCCCTTCGAGCTTGCACCCCCATTCAATATGATCGTGGCTGATCATCCAACTCAGTATCCTGTACCTGCCTTCTCTCCATACCCCCTGATACCTTTAGCCACAAGGGCCACGTCTAACTCCTTCTTAAATATAGCCAATGAACTGGCCTCAACTACCTTCTGTGGCAGAGAATTCCAGAGATTCACCACTCTCTGTGTGAAAAATGTTTTTCTCATCTCGGTCCTAAAAGATTTCCCCCTTATCCTTAAACTGTGACCCCTTGTTCTGGACTTCCCCAACATCGGGAACAATCTTCCTGCATCTAGCCTGTCCAACCCCTTAAGAATTTTGTAAGTTTCTATAAGATCCCCACTCAATCTTCTAAATTCTTCTAGCATTGTGTTAGAATGTACAACATTGCAACCATTTTACCAGGTCACTGTGGGCCACTGGGCAGTAGTCTTACCATTTAGGTTGTCTGTTCAAATCCCACTCAGACTTCACCGTAAGATCCTGAGGAAGTGCTACACTGTGGGAGGGGCATTTGCAGGGGAATCATTCACTGTGAGGTGGGCAATGCTGAGGTATCCCCCCCCCCCCCCCAAGTACTGAGGGAACCCCCACTGCGGGAAGACTAGTTCTGAGGGAGCCCTGCCCTTCTAAGGCACCCCCCACCCCCAACCCCTGTGCAAGGACTGCTGTTGAAAGAGCAGTGTGGCTGGGGCACTTCTGAGGAGCCACTGTGTTGTGGTTGGGACAGTACTGAGGGAGCACCACACTGTGGGAGGTGCGATACTGTGGCAACCCCACACCAAAGATCCTATAGTGGAGCAAGATAGACCACTCCTGCTAAATGCAATGGGCTGACGTGTAGTACGCAACGGAACGGAACGTGGGCCTTTTTTTCATCCATTTCCGTAACCCGACCTGACCCGACTCGCAGTGTAATCGACGTTGCGGGGGAACAGTTTGTGTTAATAAATTAAAATTCTGAAAATGAGGAGAAGAATTTTACCAAATAACTTTTATTTTTACGAGGATGTTTCCGTAACCGGCTTCCATCTCCGCTCTATTATCCTATGGGATCTATGGGAACCCGGGTCTCTGGCGCTGCTTTCGCTGTAAGGCAGCAACTCTACCGCTGACCGAGAGGTTATGAGGAGAAGGCAGGAGAATGGGATTAGGAGGGTGAGATAGATCAGCCGATTGAATGGCGAAGTAGACTTGATGGGCCGAATGGCCTAATTCTACTCCTATTCCTTATGACCTCATGACACCTGAGATGGTGACTTGCTGTATAGAATTACCAGTTGTCTAGCCCCTCATTGTCCTCGATGCACAATAGCATCACTGAAACAGTGCTCTCCAACTCTGCAGGCACTTGTTACATACCCTATGGCTGTGTGTTGAGTGGAGATGTGCTCCGAACACACGGTTGAGCCACCTTTTTGCTAATTACTGTGCTTCACATTCCTTTTCACTTTTACCAAATTCACTGGGTCACATGTCGATCGTTATGGGCTCATTCAGCATATAATGGTTTCTTATTATTGTCCCAGTTACTGAGGTATATCTAAATACTTTGTTTGCGTGCTATTCAGTCATACACATGTACAGCAGGCAGTGCAATGGGAAAAATACCAGAGTGTGGAACACACTGTGTTACAGTTACAGAGAAAGTGCAGCAGGTACAAAAAGTGCAATGTTTGATAAAGGGTAGGTTGGGGTGTCGGCTTATGAGAGGTCAGTTCAGTAGCGTGATGACAGCAGAGAGAAGCTGTGCCTGGATCTGGTGGTTCCTGAATCTCTTAATATTTGCTCCATGCCCTGGGAAGTTGGTGGGCGGATGGTTCCGCCCACCCATGTAAATCTGGCTGTCTGGATTACAATTCTGTTAGCGTAACACTGCCCCTCCTTCCTGCACTTACCAAGGCTCTTTGTTTGACTTGCAGCTGCACTGTTCTACACATCTGGCAGAGACTTTAAACAAGGCAGCTGACACATCCAGTTGGCCATTAGATAGCAGTAGATCGGTTGTGCCAAATACACCCCTTCAGTGGCCTCACTCAGAGCTCGGCTCTGCCAACGAGAGTTTGGGACACAGTCAGTGAACTCTCTAATCAGACACTGCCAAGCTTCAGCCTGAGATATTCTGATCTCAAACTGCACCCCAAAGGAAATGAGCACGATCCAGTCAGAAATTAAAGGTTCCTGAATCCTAACAGCCTGAAGAGTGGAGCCATAGCCAGATCAATGAATCAAGCTGGAAAGGGTGCATAGAAGATTTCATGAGGATGTTGCCAGGACTCAAGGGCCTAAGCTATACGGAGTGATTGAGCAAGCCTGGGTTCTATTCCTTGGAGCGCCTGTACTAGTGATCTAGCAGTGCAGGTACATAGTTCCTTGAAAATGGCATTACTGGTAGATAGGTGGTCAAAAAGGCTTTCGGCACGTTGGCCTTCACCAGTCAGAGTATTGAATATACAGTGGCTTGCAAAAGTATTCATACCCCTTGAACTTTTCCACATTTTGTCACGTTACAACCACAAACGTAAATGTATTTTATTGGGATTTTATGTGATAGACCAACACAAAGTTGTGCATAATTGTGAAGTGGAAGGAAAATGCAGGTTTTCTTCCAAGATTGCCCTGTATTTGGCTCCATCCATCTTCCCATCAACTCTGACCAGCTTCCCTGTCCCTGCTGAAGAAAAGCATCCCCACAGCATGATGCTGCCACCACCATGTTTCACAGTGGCGATGGTGTGTTCAGGGTGATGTGCAGTGTTAGTTTTCCGCCACACATAGCGTTTTGCATTTAGGCCAAAAACTTCAATTTTGGTCTCATCTGACCAGAGCACCTTCCTCCACATGTTTGCTGTGTCCCCCACATGGCTTGTGGCAAACTGCAAACAGGACTTCTTATGGCTTTTTTTCAACAATGGCTTTCTTCTTGCCACTCTTCCATAAAGGCCCGATTTGTGGAGTGCACGACTAATAGTTGTCCTGTGGACAGATTCTCCCACCTGAGCTGTGGATCTCTGCAGCTCCTCCAGAGTAACCACGGGCCTCTTGGCTGCTTCTCTGATCAATGCTCTCCTTGCTCGGCCTGTCAGTTTAGGTGGACGGCCATGTCTTGGTAGGTTTGCAGTTGTGCCATACTCTTTCCATTTTCGGATGATGGATTGAACGGTGCTCCGTGAGATGTTCAAAGCTTAGGATATTTTTTATAACCTAACCCTGCTTTAAACTTCTCCACAACTTTATCCCTGACCTGTCTGGTATGTTCCTTGGGCTTCATGATGCTGTTTGTTCACTAATGTTCTCTAACAAACCTCTGAGGCCTTCACAGAACAGCTGTATTTATACTGAGATTAGATTACACACAAGTAGACTCTATTTACTAATTAGGTGACTTCTGAAGGCAATTGGTTGCACTGGATTTTATTTAGGGGTATCAGAGTAAAGGGGGCTGAATACTTTTGTACGCCACACTTTTCAGTTTTTTATTTGTAAAAAGATTTGAAAACCATGTATCATTTTCCTTCCACTTCACAATTATGCACCACTTTGTGTTGGTCTATCACATAAAATTCCAATAATATACATTTACGTTAGTGGTTGTAACGTGACAAAATGTGGAAAAGTTTAAGGGGTATGAATACTTTTGCAAGACACTGTAGAGGTTGGGATGTCATGTTACAGTTGTAAGTTCAGAGAGGATTTTAAGAGGATGTTGCCAGGACTCGCGGGCCTGAGGGAGATGTTGAGCAGGCGAGGGAGCTATTTGTAGTGCAGGAGGATGAGGGGTTATCTTATAGAGGTGTACAAAATCATGGGAGGAATAGATCGGGTAAACGCACAGACACTTTTGCCCAAGGTAGGGGAATCGAGAACATAGGTTTAAGGTGAGGGGGGGAAGATTTAATGGGGACCTGAGGGGGTAACCTTTTTATACAAAGGGTGGTGGGTGTATGGAGTGAGGTAGTTGAGGCAAGAACTATTGCAATGTTTAAGAAACATTTAGATGGGTATGAGGATAGGATGGGTTTAGAGGTTTATGAGCCACACACAGGCAGATGGGACTAGTGTAGATGAGATATGTTAGTCGGTGTGGCTAAGTTGGGTTGATGGGCCTGTTTCAACGCTGTATGGCACATCTCTATCAGAGTCCCAGAACTGCCTCAATGGGTTTGGAAGATTATAATAATAATAATAATAATAATAATAATAAATTTTATTTAATGGGCGCCTTTCAGACATCTCAAGGACACACATAGTAATCGGAATAAAAACATATAATCGGAATAAAATAAGTAATAAAGACATCACAGAGACACAAATTAAAAACAGAACTCAGTCCAAAAACAAAAATCAAAAACACAATGCAGCGCTCTCCACTATTTACATAGAAACATAGAAACATAGAAAATAGGTGCAGGAGTAGGCCATTCAGCCCCTCGAGCCTGCACCGCCATTCAATATGATCATGGCTGATCATCCAACTCAGTATCCTGTACCTGCCTTCTCTCCATACCCCCTGATCCCTTTAGCCACAAGGGCCACACCTAACTCCCTCTTAAATATAGCCAATGAACTGGCCTCAACTACCTTCTGCGGCAGAGAATTCAAGAGATTCACCACTCGTTACTTCATTATGGATCTGTGATACAATAGAATAATAAAATCATACTGCAGAAATAGGCCCTTCAGCCCAGCACATCCATGCTGAACGTGCACTCATCCATACTATCCCATTTACCCACATTACGGCCACAGCTTTGCAAGCTCGGGTGGGTTCAAGTGCGTGGTTGCAGGAGATTGATTGGTCACGGTGACAGGATCTGATGCTAACAGTGTGTTTGTTTTATGGACTGGGAGCTCCAGGGCTGTTCCGCATGCTTGAAATTTCATGGTTTCGTTCATGTAACATGCATGTTTAACAATGAATCCTTCTTCCCCTGCCATCATTCTCATTCGGTCAGTCTTGGTGATTAGCTGGTGTTTTGTGAGCTCTGCCTTTAAGAACTATTTGTAATCTTTGATCTCTGAATACAAGCTTTCAGGTTTAAGGTTTCACTTTGAAAGAGCTTGGACTGAAACCACTTCCAAACTATTCCCCTGTGAAATCCAAGCCAGTCTTGATATTGTTAAGATATTGCTTTAAAGAAAATCAGTGATCCTTAAGGAAGGTTTCGCCTGACCTGTTATACTAAAATGCAAGGGCATGTTGCGATCACGAAGGAGGTGGCATTGGGTCCCTTGAAAAGCATTAAGGTGGAAAAAACCTCAGTTCCCAGCACCCGGTGGGACCTATCCCAGGTTACTGAGAAAGGCAAAAGAAGAGATTGCTGGAACCTGAATGGCGATCTTTGCATCCTCTCTAGCCACAGATACAGACCTAGAGGACTGGAGAGTATCCATTGCTATTCCTTGGTTGAAGAAGGGAAATAAGGATAATTTAGGAAGCGAAAGACTGGTGAGCCTCACATCGGTGGTGGGAAGCTTTTGGAGAGGATTGTTAGGGATGGGATTTACTCGTACTTGGAAGAGTATGGGGTATTTAGGGCCAGTCAACACGGCTTTGTGTGGGGCAGGTCATGTCTGAGGAACTTTAATTGAGTTTTTGGAGGAGGTGATGAAAGTGATTGATGAGGGTGAGTTTCTACATGGTAATTATCAGACGATACAAAACTTGATGGAGTTGATGACGGTGTAGAAGGCAGTTTAAGGGAACAGCGGGATATAAATCATTTGCAGATATGCATGGAGAAATAGCAGATGGAGTTTATTCCAAGAAAGTGTGAGGGGCTGCATTTGGGAGGTCAAATGTAAGAGAAAGACACAATTAATTACAGGACTCCTTAAGAACATTTAAGTACTGAGAGATATCTAGTCCACGTCCACATCTCCCTGAAAGTATAAACACGTTGATGGAGTGGTAAATATAGCGTATGGTATGCTTGGCTTCAACAGGTTGAGGGTTTTGGAGAATTAATAAAGTCATGCTGCTGCTTCTTAAAATCTTGGTTAGGCTGCATTTAGAGTATTGTGTGCAGATCTGGTCACCTCATTACAGGCAGGATGAGGAGGCTTTTGAGAGGCTGCAGAATAGAATATTCTTTGGAACACAGAAGGTTAAGGGGGGACTTGATAGAGGTCTTTAAAATGATGAGAGGGATAAGGCAGAGTTGACGTGGATAAGCTTTTTCCTTTGAGAGTAGGGAAGATTCAAACAAGAGGACATGATTTGAGAATGAAGGGACAGAAGTTTAGGGGTAACATGAGGGGGAACTTCTTTACTCAGAGAGTGGTAGCTGTGTGGAATGAGCTTCCAGTGGAAGTGGTGGAGGCAGGTTAGATTTTATCTTTTAAAAATAAATTGGATAGTTATATGAACGGGAAAGGAATGGAGGGTTATGGTCTGAGTGCAGGTAGATGGGACTAGGGGAGAATAAGTGTTCGGCACGGGCTAGAAGGGCCGAGATGGCCTGTTTTCCGTGCTGTAATTGTTATATGGTTAATAGGTTTATCAGGAAGCTGCCTGAATTAGAGAACATTAGCTGTAAGGAAAGACTGGACACATTTGGACTAATTGATAGACAGGTGTCAAGGTTATGGGGAGAAGGCAGGAGAATGGTGTGGGGGGGGGGGAGATTGATCAGCCATGATTGAATGGCAGAGTAGACTTGATGGGCCAAATGGCCTAATTCTACTCTTATTCCTTATGACCTTATGACAATCAAAACCATTTTTCCCCAGGGTGGAAATGTCAAATAATAGAGGGTAGAACTTCAAGGTATGTTTAGATGTGTGGACAATGTTTTACTTACATGGAGAGTGCTAGATGCCTGAAACACATGACCAGGACTGCTGGTGAAAACCTATATGATAGTGGCATTCAAGAAGGCACATGAATATGCAGGGAAAAGAGGGAAAGTTGTGGGATTCGCGTCCATATCTCTAGACTCTTTCTCCCCTGACTCTCAGTCTGACGAAGGGTCTCGATCCGAAACATCACCCATTCCTTCTCTCCAGGGATGCTGCCTGTCCCGCTGAGTTACTCCAGCATGTTGTATCTATCTTTGAGGGAACGTTTAATTTGGCATCACGTTGAGCATCGATATTGAGGGCTGAAAGACCTGTTCCTGTGCTGTAATGTTCTATGTTCTATATTCTATGCTTGGGCTCATGAATGTATATATCCTCATCCACCCCACAGGATGCCTTCACCAGCATTCCATGTGGCTGAGTTTCATTCCTTCAACTCCCTCCCTTGGAGTGCGGTGGGAGTCCTTGACCACACACAGAGCAAACACAAGGGCGATCAGAGGTGGCAATAAAATGTGGCCTTGCCAGCATCACCCATTTGCTGTAAATGAATAAAAAAAGTGTTCCTTCAGCTCAACAGCATTGACGAACCTGTTCAGTGTTTTCACACAAAAATCCAGTTTGGTTCCATTAACTCGTAATCTTCAGGATTTATTAAATGTACTTCCTTTACTAACAGTAATAAATTATCAGGTAAGTGCACTGGACCATCCCCTTGGCATGGTGACAGTGTCTGAGTGAGGCCCACTGTTCTGTCTGTGCAGGGGGATTGTGTAAATCAAAGTTCAGAAGTGACGTGCGGGATGAAGGAGATACTCCCTCTCAGCGAGTTCCCTGCCCACATCCCTCTCTTCGCTTCACATCCAGGAGGGAAGAGACTCGGGTAAAATCTGGAGCGTGATTGATCTGCAATGCAGATCAAAGAAGAGGGAGTTAGATGTGGCCCTTGTGGCTAAAGGGATCAGGGGGTATTGGAGAGAAGGCAGGTACAGGATACTGAGTTGGATGATCAGCCATGATCATATTGAATGGCGGTGCAGGCTCGAAGGGTCGAATGGCCTACTCCTGCACCTATTTTCTGTGTTTCTATGTTTAATTGGGATTTAATATGTAGGAAGGAACTGCAGATGCTGGTTTACACCGAAGATAGACACAAAATGCTGGAGTAACTCAGCGGGACAGGTGTCCTGCTGAGTTACTCCAGCATTTTGTGTATATCTTCGGTGTAAACCAGCATGTGTAATAATAATAATAATAATAAGTTTTATTTATTGGGCGCCTTTCAGACATCTCAAGGACACCTTACAATTTTTTTTTAGATTAACAGGAATATAAACATATAATCAGAATAAAATAAATAATAAAGACATCACAGAGACACAAATTAAAGACAGAATTCAGTCCAAAAACAAAAAATCAAAAACACAATGTGAAGAGAGAGCAGCGGCAGCTAAAGCGCGCCAGCGTCCACTCTCCCTTCACGGCAGCCATCTTGGACACAGACTAACAGGATTACATTACAGACAAAAAATCATCCCCCACAATGGTTACCACTGTGGGGGTAGGCACAATGTCCAGTCCCCAACCCCAAGTTCACCCCAAAGTCAGGCCTATTGAGGCCACCGCAATTGCCTCTACGGAGGCCCGATGTTCCTGGCCGTTCTCACCAGGTGGTCTTGCCCCGGCGTCGGGAGAGTCCTCTCAGCGGCTGGGCCACCTGGAATGGCCGCTTCCAAGCTGAAGACCGCGGCTTCCGAAGCCGACAAAGCCGCGCCGGTTTGGTAGTAGTATCTGTATCTGGATAGAAGGAATGGGTGACGTTTCGGGTCAAGAGGATTTGTGCTGTCATTGGGGTTTACCAGCTGGGTCTTGGGTGGGTTTCTTAGATCATTCCTTTTGCATCCGTAGATCTCCTCAGCAGAAAGGCGAAGTTTTCTCTGTGCCATGAATGGAGAATTTGAGCAAAATGATTTTACACAGCTGTACTTTGAAGGCGTTAAAAGCAGGAAGTGGAAATGCGCTCCATAACTGATCATTTCCCATTCTCTGCTGCAAGCAAAACCCAGGGTGTGCGCAGACAGGATGCACAGTGCCCCTTGCTCACAGGATATCTCTTGGCTTCAAGCGCCATGTCCTGTTGTGGTTCTGGCTCCGCTTACAAAGGCAAGGACAGCCCACAGCCTGCACACAGTATGATCCCATGGCTGAGATGCCAATGGTGGGTGCCTCCTTGGAGCAATGCCAGAGACAACAAGAAGAGTATAAGCCTCACACCACAACTTATATTAGTGGTTCCACTATTAAAGGTATGGCCTGGGTTCTGCAGGAAGTACATTTAATAAGCCACTGTACAGTCTCCAGTGCAGTGAATATAAGGGGAACAAGATGAAACATGAGATACAAAGGCCAGGAGAAACTGGGATCATCTCTTGTAAAAACAATGAACTCGAAGTCCCATACCACATACCACCTGTAACATCCTCAGAGTATCAGAGGCATTTTATGGTCACTTACAGTTCATAATGTAAAGGCTGCAGTGACCGATTATACAGACTAAATTCCAACTAACAAAGCAATATATAGTTTGCTTTAATTATGTTGATTGAGCGGAAATCTTGGGCAGAATATCAGGAGGAATCATCTCATCTTCATTGAAAAATGGCCGTGGATCCATTAATATTCACCTGATAGAGTAGAGAGGACTCGAGTCTGAAATGTTTGAGGGGGTAACGAGGAAAGTGGGTGAGGGTGGTGTGTTTGCTGAAGTCTAGGTGGAGCTTTGTCAGGCTTTTGGCAACTCTGCACATGGTCGACTGGTCCAAATGGTAATGGTCCGAAGCTTTCAATGGAGAATGGACCTGAAATTGATTCAGAGGCAGGAAGCAGAGGGTAATGGTTAAGAGGTGTGTGTTCTCAATTGCAGTTGTTACCCGTAGCCTCCTGTCATATATATTAATGATTTAAGCCATGACAATGGAACAGAATAAAAAATTTGCAGATGGTACAACGCTTAGCCATGTAGATGATAGCAACAAGAAAAACACTAGATTGCCAGAGGATACAGATGGTCTGAGAGATAGAAAGTGACAGCTGGAGGTTATTATCCCAAAGAAGTGTGAGGGATCAGCAACAGGCCAAGGGAATGTAAAACAAATGGCAGCTTCCTGCGAGGTGTTGGAAACAACAGGACGATGGGATGTTTTCGGAAGGAACTGCAGATGCTGGTTCAAACTGAAGATAGACACTAAATGCAGGAGTAACTCAGCAGGACTGATAGCATCTCTGGATAGAAGGAATGGGTGACGTTTTGGTTCGAGACGTCTCGACTCGAAACATCACCCATTCCTTCTATCCGGAGATGCTGCCTGTTCCGCTGAGTTACTCCAGCTTTTTGTGTGTATTTTATGACTGTGGTAAGTCGGACCACAGATCCTCTGGTCGGGTCCAATCTTTAAGAGACGGACAAAATGAACCATTTTCCATCACTGTTACCGAGACCAGCTCGGTAATTTGAAAAACTAAACTTTCAGCGGTGCCAGGACAGGCCAGACATGTGCTGGCATCCCACACGGTGATTACTTTCACACTGAATGCCAGAGTAACAAACACAACCGCATGGTACGCTTGCCTTCATTGCTTCTGTGTTTGATACAAGTGTCAGGAAGTTGCAGCTCTATAGGATTTTGGTTAGGTCACATTTTGGATTATTACGTGCAGTCCTGGATGCCCCAATACAGGAGAGATGTAGAGGGTTTGAAGAGGGTGCAGAGGAGGTTTACCAGATGCTGCCTTGGTTAGAGGGTTTCAGCTACATAGAGATTGGATACACTTGGATTGTATTCTCTGGAACGTCAGAGGTTGAGGGAAGAGTTGATAAAAGTGTATAAAATTATGAGATGCATAGATAGGCAATCAGAAGCTTTGCCCTAGGGTGGAAATGTCCGACACTTGTGGCTGTGCTGGATTTAGATGAAGAGAGGCCCTAACCTGTTCCATTTGTGAGGCCCCTCCCAATCCCCCACCCCCACGACTAGAGGAAGATGGTCCACCAGATTGACATCGATTTGCAGCCGAGCATGGCCAATGAGATAAGGGGCTGGAAAGCTGCGTTATTTATTTATTTATCTATTTATTTATTGCCAGTGCTAGTGTCGAGTTATCGGCTAAAACACTATTATTCTGAAATAATAAGGGCAAGGAAAATTACTGAAGGGTTGTTTAGAGACTACAGTGCGTTGAGGCCCCCTAGATCTCGAGGCACTAAGCTTAAGCTTGTCAAATCCAGCCCTGACTTGTGGGCATAGCTGTAAGTTGAAGGGAAACGTTTAATGGAGATATGGGGGAAAATTATTTTACGTAAGGAGCAGTGGAGGGGCGATGCAGGGGTGCTGGTGGAGGTAGATAGGATAGTGGCGTGTAAAAGGCTTTTAGATAGGCACGTGGAAGGGAATAGAAGGATATGGACTGTATACAGGCAGATTAGATCTGCTTGACTTGCCATTATGTTTAGGCACAAAAATTGTGGGCCGAAGGGCCCGTCCCTGTGCTGTACTTTTCCACGTTCAATCAGTTCTTCAGAGATGCGAATTGTCCGGCTGGGTTACTCCAGCACTTTGTGTCTTTTTTTGTAAACCAGCATCTGCAGTTCCTTGTGTCACCATTCAGAAAGCTGCAGCTTGCATCCTCAAGTATAATAACCTCAAGCTGACAGCAAAAGAACATTCCAGGAGCAGATTCCAACTGAACTCCCGCTGAGGCGCAAAGTTGAGTTTAAAACTTGCAGCAGCTGAGGCTCTGGTCAATGTCCGAGGCTTGTGCGCTCCTCGAGTCTTTAAACCCAGCGCTTGGAGAAAGGGAAGCGGGAACAGGACGGTCCCCTCTGGCATCCGCTTGCAAGCCCCACTGCTGCCCAAATAAGGAGCAAAGTAGACCTGGACGAGTGGCTGCGTTTTACCAGAACATTCCTCGGAGCTTGCTCATATTGAGATGAGAACGTACTGCGGTGGCTAGCAACGTTTCTGCTGGTCCTCACCCAACGCGTGTTAGTGCTTCCTTCGCCGGCGCTTCAAATGGCAACAGCGACTAGGAACAGGGCTAAGCCATGCGGCCCGTCCAATGTGCATCTAACTTCCATTCAATGAATATCATGGCCAATCCCACACATCCCTCCCCACCTCCCATGTCCCATTCAGTATCCAGTGCCCCGTCCACCGCACCCCGTACACACTCAGAGAATTCCGACTCTGGCAGCTTCTGAAAAGTTCCGAAGCTTCGCCAACCTCAGGGTAGCTCCTTGACTCCTCCATCACCGTACCTCGAAATCCGTACCTCTTATAGAAACATATAACATTATAAAAGGACTGGACAAGCTAGATACAGGAAAATTGTTCCTAATGTTGGGCGAGTCCAGAACCAGGTGACACTAGAGGAGGTCATTTAAGACTGAGGTGAGAAAAAAACGTTTTCACCCAGAGAGTTGTGAATTTATGGAATTCCCTGCCACAGAGGGCAGTGGAGGCCAAATCACTGGATGGATTTAAGAGGGAGTTAGATAGAGCTCTATGGGCTAGTGGAGTCAAGGGATATGGGGTGAAGGCAGGCACGGGTTATTGATAGGGGACGATCAGCCATGGTCACAATGAATGCCGGTGCTGGCTCAAAGGGCCGAATGGCCTCCTACTGCACCTATTTTCTATGTTTCTATGAAACTATCAGGAGGGGAGAATTCCTGGACATTTGAGTCAGAGAGTCATATAGCATGGAAACAGATCCTTCGGCCCAGCTTGTCCATGCCGGCCAAGATGCCCCATCTACGCTAGTTCCACCCACGTGTGTTTGGCCCATATGGTTCTAAACTGTGGCAATCGATGTATCATTCTCCAAGATTGACAGTAAAAGCTGGAGTAACTCGGCGGGACAGGCAATATCTCTGGAGAGAAGGAATGGGGGACGTTTCGGGTCGAGACCCTTCTTCAGACTCTGACCATCATTCAGGTGCAGATGATGGATTCTGATAAGTAATGAAAGTGGGAAGTGAAATGCAAACCAGATGGACGGATGATGCGTTGAAGGGGGTGGAGTGAGGGGGAGGGGAGGGGGGGGGGGGGTGGGTAGGGGGTCCTGGCTAGGGAGGGGGGAAGGGGTAGAAGAGCGGATGGATGGGGTGAGAGGGGGCAAGGAGATGACGGGTGGGTGTGAGGGGTGGAAGGAAAGGTGTGCGCGGGCATGAACGGGAGAGAATGAGGGACTGCTTTAGGGATGCGAGTCTGCACAAACAGAGGGGTGTAGAAGGTGGGGGGAGGCTGGCGGGGGGTGCACCCCAGATCAGAGCCCCCCAAGCTGAACGGCCAGTTTCGGTTCATGTCTTTGAAAGTTCCTGGTCACCTGCATAGCCCCTCTAAACTCATCCGCTTTGCGGCAGAGAGTCTGTGGCCATTGACTCTCGGCGCTGCCCGAGCGCTACGGGCCACCAAATCACCAGAGGTGCCGTTTCCGCAGTCCTCGCCTGTTCTGTGTCTGGTAGATAGCTGGAGCAATTGTGTCACACAACGGGTCAAGCAGCATCTCTGGAGAGAAGGAATAGGTGACGTTTTGGGTCAAGACTTCATCTGTCTGACCAAGATGCCCCATGTACATTAGTCCCACCCACGTGTGTTTGGC
Source organism: Amblyraja radiata (assembly GCF_010909765.2). Classification (NCBI taxonomy): domain Eukaryota; kingdom Metazoa; phylum Chordata; class Chondrichthyes; order Rajiformes; family Rajidae; genus Amblyraja; species Amblyraja radiata. The sequence goes on along the minus strand of NC_045961.1, from coordinate 87,641,744 downwards.
CCATGTTCTTCTGATGAAGGGTCTCGACCCGAAACGTCACCTATTCCCTTTCTCCAGAGATGTTGCCCGACTCCACAGCGTTCTCTGTTGTGTCTTTCTTTAGTGTAAACCAGCATCTGCAGTTCCTCCAAGCCCTGTCCCACGGTACGAGTTCATTCCAAGAGCTCTCCAGAGTTAAAACAAATCAAACTCGTGGTAGAATGAACGTAGCGGGTACGTCGGAGCTCAGAGACGTCTCTTAGCGCTAACAGCAGGTACTCGGGAAGACTCGCTAACGGCAGGTAAGCACGGGAAGACTCGTGAAGACTCGTGAAAATGTCCACGAGAGCCCCGAGTACCGACGAGTGGTCATTACCGTAGATTTCGAATCAGGGCAAACTCGGGAGAACTGTTGGAATGAACTCGTACCGTGGGACAGGGCTTTTACACGGTTTGGATTGTGGTAGAGTGCAGGAATGTTGCTCCAGCACTTTGTGTCTTGTTTATTTTTGTAAACCAGCACCTGCAGTTCCCTGTGCGCCAGGAATGTTTAACGTTAGGTCAGGGCGTGTGGAACGCAGGGCAGGAGGCAGCGCGGCGTTCATTACTTCACCGTTTCCTTCCCAATGTTTGCTGTTCTGCAACCAGCGACTCTGTTATCTTTGAGGATGTGTTTGACAGCGAGGTGTTAAATGAAGTCGCGCTCGGGTGAAAGCTCCCGAGCAAACTCTGGAGTCCCGGGCCGAGCTTTGTGGGACATTCTTTCACCGCGATAGCGGGGACCTGCAGCACTGTGTTTAAAAACCATCACTGCAAAGTTTCACTCGGCTGGTTGCCCTTTCACCTGTGAGGCATGGAGTTATACACTAAAGAAACACTCGTGGTCTGAGGTCATCTGTTGCTGGCCCCAAATTTGTCATGTTTTCATATCTTTCATCTTTCAGTTCCTTCCATATCTCTAGGTTCCCTCTCACCGATTCTCAGTTTGAAGAAGGGTCCCGACACGAAACGTCACCCATTCCTTCTTTCCAGAGATGTTGCCTGTCCCCATGAGTTACTCCAGCATTTTATGTCTATCTTCAGTGTAAACCAGCATGTAGTTCCTTCCCACACATTGTCTTGTTTTTCTTCGCATCCAGTCACCCCCTTCCTCATTCTCGCTACTACAATAAGTCTGAATAATGAATGTATTTGAGAGAGTTCTCTCTTAAGCCTAACGGAATCAAGGGATATGAGGAGAAAGCAGGAACGGGCTATTGATTTTGGATGATCAGCCATGATCATATTGAATGGTGGTGCTGGCTCGAAGGGCCAAAAGGCTCGCTCCTGCACCTGTCTTCTATGTTTCTATGAAGAAAGGTCCCGACCGGAAATGTCACAAAAGCATTTTCTCCAGCGATGCTGCCTGATGTTATGTGTAGGAAGGAACTGCAGATGCTGGTTTAAACCGAAGATAGACACAAAAAGCTGGAGTAACTCAGCGCGACGGGGAGCATCTCTGGAGAGAAGGAATGAGTGACGTTTTGGTTTGAGACCTTGATGTTTTGTTATAGTTGTACAGTATGCTGGTGATGCCACATTTGGATTACTGTATTCAAATTTTGTCACCCTGTTATAGGGAGGATGTTAAGCTGCAAAATAGATTTACCAGGATGTTTCCAGAAATTGTGGGCCTGAGCTATTGGGAGAGGTTGAGCAAATTAGGACTTTATTCCTTGGAGTGCATGAGGATGAGGGTTGATCTTATAGAGAGAGATGTGCATAAAATCACGAGGGGAATTGATAGGATGAATGCACAGAGTCTTTTATCCTGAGTAGAGGAATCAAGAAGTAAAGGACATAGGTTTGTGAGAGAGGAGTGATTTAATTGGAACCTGGGGAGCAACATTTTCAACCCGAGAGGCTAATATGTGGAAAGAGCTGCTAGAAAAGGTCGTTGAGGCAGCTACGAAAACAACATTTAAAAGATAGGTACACAAAAATGCTGGAGAAACTCAGCGGGTGCAGCAGCATCTATGGAGCGAAGGAGATAGGCAACGTTTCGGGCTGAACCCCTTCTACAGACTAAAGAAGGGTTTTGGCCCGAAACGTTACCTATTTCCTTCACTCCATAGATGCTGCTGCACCCGCTGAGTTTCTCCAGCATTTTTGTGTACCTTCGATTTTCCAGCATCTGCAGTTCCTTCTTAAACATTTAAAAAATACTTGGATGTACATGGATAGGAAACATAGATCGTAAAATAGTGCAGCACAGGAATGGGTGAATCCATCCACAAAGTTTGTGCTGAGCATGATGCCAAGTTTCATCTGCGTGTACATCATCAATATTCCCCATATTCCCTACACTTCCATGTGCCCAGATAAACGCCTCTTACTGTATCTGTCTCCACCATTACCCCAGGCAATGCCAGGTCTATAAAAGGTTTAAAGGGACATGCCCAAACACAAGTAGGGGATAATTATGGTATCGACAATTGGGCCAAAGGTGGATGATGCTCTGACTCTTCCTCCTTTCTGGACTATCCCATCCTGGGATGCCTGTGGCTCGGTATATACACCAGGCGAGACTAAGAACCGAGGGTCTGGTGAGGAGTGGCATCAGGGAACAGGGGGACAAGATATAGTTCTTTGTTCAGTCCCTATCTCCCACTTGCAGAGGGTCCATGCAAAATCTCCCCTCTCCCTGGCAACTCCATTAACGATCAGGCAACCTTGCATTGCCATCACGCCTTCTGTGAATACAGAGCATCTCAAAGCCTCAGCATGCACTACTGGGAGGATAGTCTTTGTAGGAACTAGTGTGTAGGAACTAGTGTGTAGGAACTAGTGTGTAGTAACACAGCAAGATCCGACACACTGAAACATGATAACGGCCAGATGAGGTGTGATTGATGATGCCGATTGCCCCAGGACTGGATGATCAGCCTGAATTCAGGGCGCATGTACCTGGGGTGACATTTGGAATGTCCAGTGACCCACATCAGACAAGCTGAGGGCATGAGAGCCAACACATAACACTAGTGTGGCTGGGTCCACCATGGAGGTCAGGAGCTATCCGATATAACCAGCCAACTGTCAGACGATTGACTTCAAGGTGGTTAAAACCAAGCCCAAGTGCCACCTCCCACGATTACTTGCGGCCAGACAGGAATGAGTTGTCAGTCCCTGGGAGTCTGACAACTGTTTACTGTTTGTATTGAGGAAAGTTAGTTTATAAATAAGGGGATTTGGATAAATAGTTGTAAATTGATGTGGGAGGGCTGTGGCCAGTGGAGAGCTGTAAAGCCCTGGGAACAGGCTGCACGGAGCTCATAGTTCTTTCCCGCTGCAACATTGACCGGAGCAGCTTGAATCCAATGTTTTCACAATGATTTCCTCTGCCTTCGGGGTCGGCTCCAGCTGTTGCCCTGTGTCAGGAACACATTCCTTCCAGGATGTTTTTTTTTTCTGAAACGAGATAAGGATTGGAGAATTTGCAATGATTTGCTTGTTACAGTCTGGAACAGCTGCCAAGAGAATGGGATTGGATCTGCATTACTGATTAACTACCAAAGCAGACTCTGACATTTCCACTGAGTTAGACAATGTACCCAAAATGTTGGAAAATCCACTAAACCATATGTTGGGAACTCGGAGCATTCCAAGGGAGGAGGAATATTTCCCCCTGGGATTTATAACCATATAACCATATAACAATTACAGCACGGAAACAGGCCATCTCGACCCTTCTAGTCCGTGCCGAACACGTATTCTCCCCTAGTCCCATATACCTGCGCTCAGACCATAACCCTCCATTCCTTTCCCGTCCATATAACTATCCAATTTATTTTTAAATGATAAAAACGAACCTGCCTCCACCACCTTCCCTGGAAGCTCATTCCACACAGCCACCACTCTCTGAGTAAAGAAGTTCACCCTCATGTTACCCCTAAACTTCTGTCACTTAATTCTCAAGTCATGTCCCCTTGTTTGAATCTTCCCTACTCTCAGTGGGAAAAGCTTATCCACGTCAACTCTGTCTATCCCTCTCATCATTTTAAAGACCTCTATCAAGTCCCCCCTTAACCTTCTGCGCTCCAAAGAATAAAGCCCTAACTTGTTCAACCTTTCTCTGTAACTTAGTTGCTGAAACCCAGGCAACATTCTAGTAAATCTCCTCTGTACTCTCTCTATTTTATTTATGTACTGTATTTACCACCACACCAAACTTCAGTGAGGTAGGTGTCAGTGAACAGTTACAGTTAACTTTATGAGAAGCCCTGACCCATTGCACCCTCTGACCCCAAGCATGCCAAAGGGATACTTTTATCCTACTGCTCCAGACACAAGCACAGACTGACCTTTCAGAGCAAGTTCAAATCCAAACTGTGGGAACCATATTTCAGGGCAGAGGGACCAGGGAATTTAAGGAGACAGTAGGCATTAGGTCACACGAATGTAAATCCAGGTTGGTTCTTTCACTATGTATGCATGGAATTCTAGCCACCAAGCTTTCCCCTTGTGGCTTCCTCTCGTGGGCCTGGGTGGTGGGAGGCTCTGTGATTGTCTGATTGATAGGATTAGTCAAAGCTGTGTGGCTGAGCCAGTGGGAACATTAATTACTGATGTTTTGTGTCAGAGTCTGAAGAAGGGTCCCGACTTGAAAATTCAACTCTCCCTGCCCTCCAGAGATGCTGCCTGACCCGCTGAGTTAATCCAGCACTTTGTTTTCCTGGTTTCTCCATCTCCATTGAAGCAGGGGGCATATGATAGAGCTCCATCTCCTGGTGTGTCTATCAGCTGTGGAGCCACGAATGAGGGTGAAAGATGGCCAAGTTATGTGAAGGTGCAAGTGAGATAAATAGTGTTTGATGGCATAGTGCTGGACCATCAGAAGGAAGGGAGCAGACAGGCGGCAGAGAGGCAGGGTGGAGCTGTGCACCTGAATGTGTATTGTAATCTTCTGGACTATGAAGAGGATGCAGGAAGACCAATCCAACCTTGGTCCTTTGCTCCAACAGTATTGAGCGATGAATGAGTTGATATTTGAATATCCCTTGTTCAGAAGCAGTATTAGAAACATAGAAACATAGAAAATAGGTGCAGGAGGAGGCCACTCGGCCCTTCGAGCCATTGTGATCATTGTGATCATGGCTGATCGTCCCCTATCAATAACCCGTGTCTGCCTTCTCCCCATATCCCTTGACTGCACTAGCCCCTAGAGACTCCAACTGGTCCAGAACGCAGCCGCCCGACTCATCACCCACACCAAATCCTGGCATCACATCACTCCAGTCCTCAAACAACTTCACTGGCTTCCCATCTCCCACTGGATCAACTACAAAATCCTGATCCTCACCTACAAAGCCCTCCACCATCTGGCCCCCCCACATCTCACTGACCTCCTCTCCCCCTACCAACCCTCACGGTCCCTCAGATCCACATCAGCCGGTCTCCTCTCCATCCACAAGTCCAACCTCCGCAGTTTTGGGGACAGAGCCTTCTCCAGGGCAGCTCCCAGACTCTGGAACTCCCTCCCCCAACTGATCCACAATTCCGTGTCCCTCACCATCTTCCAGTCCCGCCTCAAGACCCATCTCTTCACCTCTGCCTATCCTTAGCCCCACGTCCCCCTCCCTTTTCATCTGTGCATTAATTGCCTCATATTGTGTTTTGTATTGAATTCTGTCTTTACTTTGTGTACTAGTCATGTCTCTACTATTTATTTCATTCCCCTTACATGTTTTTCCTCTACCTGCTAAATTTTTGTAAGGTGTCCTTGAGACTCTTGAAAGGCGCCCATAAATAAAATTTATTATTATTATTATTATCTAACTCTCTCTTAAATCCATCCAGTAACTTGGCCTCCACTGACCTCTGTGGCAGGGAATTCCATAAATTCACAACTCTCTGGGTGAAAACGTTTTTTCTCACCTCAGTCTTAAATGACCTCCCCTTTATTCTAAGACTGTGGCCCCTGGTTCTGGACTCGCCCAACATTGGGAACATTTTTCCTGCATCTGGCTTGTCCAGTCCTTTTATAATTTTATATGTTTCTATAAGATCCACCCTCATCCTTCTAAACTCCAGTGAATACAAGCCTAGTCTTTTCAATCTTTCCTCATATGACAGTCCCGCCATTCCAGGGATCAATCTCGTGAACCTACGCTGCACTGCCTCAATCACAAGGATGTCCTTCCTCAAATTAGGAGACCAAAACTGTACACAATACTCTAGATGTGGTCTCACCAGAGCTCTATACAACTGCAATTGATCCCTCTTCCCTGAGAAAAAAGGTATGGAATGCCTCATGGAATTAAAGCAGGTCTTATAGAGTCTGGGAGGAGAGAAACTCTGTTAACATTTCTTACCCATATTTTCAGGCTACTTTAAGGGGATGTTGATCTGTAATCTCATTGCTGCATCTCGCTGGAACCTCCTGAAGGTTGATTTAAAAAAAAAAGTTTTCTTTAGGTATTAGAGATACAGCGTGGCAACAGGCCCTTCAGCCCACCAAGTCCGTGCCAATCACCTATACACTAGTTCTATCCTACCTACTAGGGACAATTTACTGGAGCCAATTAATGTACAAACCTGCACGTCTCTAGAATGTGGGAGGAAGCCAGAGCACCCGGAGAAAATGCACTCGGTCATGGGGAGAACATACAAACTCCGTACAGACAGCACCCATAGTCGGGATCGAACCCGGTGTCTGGCACTGTAAGGCAGCAACTATCACTGCTTCACTGAGCCACTGATAGTGAGTACGGATGACAGGGATCCTGGTGAATGAGATGGGAACCTTACCTGGATCCATGCTCTTCATGGGCACTTTCACAGCCAGATTGCTAACCACTGAGCACCTATTTTCTTAGCCCAAGGCACCTGCAAAAATAAACTATGATTCCACAAGCTGTGTAGGAAGTATCTGCGGATACTGGTTAAAAAACCCAAAGATAGACACAAAGTGATGGAGTAACTCAACGGGACAGGCAGCATCTCTGGAGAAAAAGGATGGGTGACATTAAGAGTTGGTACTTCTCTTTGGACAGAAAGTGAATTGAAAGGATCCCACAAGCACTGAGTTAGTTTAGATCTTAGGGTGGAAGCATTTTATAAATTGGTCACCATTCTCTGAAACAAACCTGACAAAATGTACAGAGGGGTCACAGTCTGTAAAGTTGAATTTGACACATTCCTGAGGAAGTCAGATATTGCTCCTCACAGAGTGGGGCAGGCTGCAGACTGGAAGAGAGAGACTGAATGGTCACGACCTGAAACCTCGCCCAACTATGTCCTCCAGAGAGACTCCATGGCCCATTGAGTTACTCCGGCACTTTGTCTTTTACATAGGAGGAGAGAGTGCTGGTCATTCACACTCCATTTGCTTGTTGGCCTTAAAGCCCTGTCCCACTGTACGAGTTCATTCAAGAGCTCTCCCAAGTAAAAAAAAAAAATCAAACTCGTGGTAAGCATGTAGAATGAACGCAGCGGGTACGTCGGAGCTCGGGGACATCTCTTAGCGGCTCGTAACGCTAACGGCAGGTACTCGGGAAATGCGATAAGCTCGGGAAGACTTGTAAAGATTTTTCAACATGTTGAAAAATGTCCACGAGAGCCCCGAGTGCCTGCGAGCGGCCATTACCGTAAATCTCCGAGTTCGAATCAGGGCAAACTCGGGAGAACTTTTGAATGAACTCGTACAGTGGGACAGGGCTATGAGGGAGGTGGCAGAGTTTGCCAGAATTGTTCGCAGGGTTTTTTTTCATTACCTATTTCCTTCGCTCCATAAATGCTGCCTCACCCGCTGAGTTTCTCCAGCATTTTTGTCTACCTTCGATTTTCCAGCATCTGCAGTTCCTTCTTAAGCAGGATTTTATTTGTTTCTTTGAAACCCTGTTGCAGGACGTTGTACGGAGAGGTGTATGAGGGTTGGAGAAAGGCAGAGAGTTCTGTGCAGCAGGGTCAGTACATGTGTCTCCAGAATGTCCATGACATAGAAACATAGAAACATAGAAATTAGGTGCAGGAGTAGGCCATTCAGCCCTTCGAGCCTGCACCGCCATTCAATATGATCATGGCTGATCATCCAACTCAGTATCCTGTACCTGCCTTCTCTCCATACCCTCTGATCCCTTTAGCCACAAGGGCCACATCTAACTCCCTCTTAAATATAGCCAATGAACTGGCCTCAACCACCTTCTGTGGCAGAGAATTCCACAGATTCACCACTCTCTGTGTGAAAAATGTTTTTCTCATCTCGGTCCTAAAAGATTTCCCCCTTATCCTTAAACTGTGACCATTACCACACTGGAACAAAGGGAATCTTACTCTAAACAACCCACTGACTCAGGAATGAGCGTACAGAATGGCAAGTGGTAGTGCTAAGTCTGGGCTGGAAATCTTACAAAAAGGCTGTAATTTATTGGCTAAATTGTTAATAAGAAGGGTGAGAATTCAGTCTGAGAGAAAAATTGGCACAATGTATCAAATGAAAGAACAAGAACATCTATGTACTACATTGTTCCAGAAGTGAGGAAGACAAAAAGAGGAAATCTGTCGGCCAATTAGTTTAACATCTGTTGCTGGCAGGATGGAGTATGGAATCAAGGACGAAATAGCTGGTCATTTAAAGAAGCTTAATATAATTAAACCGAATTAATAGGCTTTTATGGAAGATATATCCCTCTTGACACATTGGCTAAAACTCTTTGAGGATGGAACTAACAGGTGGGGAATGGGGGAAGAGTAGATGTAGTGTATCTCTATTTCCACAAAGCATTTGAAATGGTACAACATAAAAAGCTCATGGTATCGGGTGAGTGTGTTAGTTAACATGGATTGAAGACTAGTTATAGAAGACAGAGAATTGGAATTCAGATTCAAGAACTGCGGATGCTGATTTACAAACATAGACATATAGGGCTGTGCAGGAATAACTCAGCGGGTCGATCAGCATCTCTGGACAACATGGATTGGCGACGTTCAAGGCCGGGATTCTTCTTCTGACTGATTGTAGTTGGGGGGTGGGGGAGGGGGAGAAAGCTCGGCTTGTACTCGCTAGAATTTTGAAGATTGAGGGGGGATCTTATAGAAACTTACAAAATTCTTAAGGGGTTGGACAGGCTAGATGCAGGAAGATTGTTCCCGATGTTGGCGAAGTCCAGAACAAAGGGGTCACAGTTTAAGGATAAGGGGGAAATCTTTTAGGACCGAGATGAGAAAAACATTTTTCACACAGAGAGTGGTGAATCTCTGGAATTCTCTGCCACAGAAGGTGGTTGAGGCCAGTTCATTGGCTATATTTAAGAGGGAGTTAGGTGTGGCACTTGTGGCTAAAGGGATCAGGGGGTATGGAGAGAAGGCAGGTACAGGATACTGAGTTGGATGATCAGCCATGATCATATTGAATGGCGGTGCAGGCTCGAAGGGCCGAATGGCCTACTCCTGCACCTATTTTCTATGTTTCTACGAGAGATGGGGGAGGGGGGGGGGGGGGACAATACCTGCTAAGTGATGGTTGGATAAAGACTGGAGACGAAAAGACAAAAGGCTGAGGTAAAGAGATAAGGAGCGGAGGCATGAAATGTGAAGCCATGTGGAAGGGGAGGGAAAGAAGGGGAAAGGGGGCAAAATTGTCGGAGAAAAGAGGTTGAGCATCTGGGTGGGGCACAGTGACAAAAAATGGAGAAGAAAAGGGGAGGTGTTTGTTGATTAGTTAACTAAAATTGGTGAATTCAATGTTCATACCATTAAGTTGTAAGCACCCAAGCGGAATATGAGGTGCTACTCTTCAAGTTTGTGTGTGGGCTCACTCTGGCACTGGAAGAGGCCTAGGACAGAACTTCTTCAGTCTGGACAAATGCAAGTAGTTGAGAGCCTCGGTTGATCATCGATTATCTACCATCTATATTAATGAAGGAGAGGGCAGATTTTAAAGAATCTGGTTTGGGTTTGCTGATGAGATGAAAATAGATGGGAGGGCACGTTATAGTGAGGACATTTGAACTCTGCAACTGGATGTGGAGAGGCTGAGTGAGTGGATGAAAACTTAGCAAAGGGAGTTTAATAGTAAGATTAAACGAGAACTTACCAGTTTGAAGTTTGATCGTTATTTTATGAGGAGTTACGATGAGGGATTACGTGAAGAACCCCGCCAGGACGCATGCATGTCATTCTTGAAAGCAGCGGTGTGAAATCACAGATAACTGTAATGACTAAACATAGTAAGATTAGAGAAGAGATACCAGTTGAGTATATGATCAAGGGTGGGAGCGGAGGGCACGTAATCCCTCAACGTTACTCCTCATTAAATAACGATCAAACTTCAAACTGGTAAGTTCTCGTTTAATCTTACTATTTTACTTCGGAGTCACGTGAGTCACTACGTGAAGATTTTAAAGCTGTGATTTCATGCCGTGGAAACGAGTCCATGCATCACATCTGCCTTGATTATGGGGAGAATAGTGTTAACATCATTAGACATCAATACGATATTGAAAACCCAATGATAAATATATTAACACCAAATTATAGCCCCTATTTATGGGGTAAAATTATATTACAGAACTTAAATTGTTTCTGCAAATGTTCCAGGTTCAATGACTGGCTTGTTATAAAATCGTTGGAAGTTTTCTCCGTTGACCATCCTGCTGTCTTGAGGATTTGGTCCATAGGAACATCCAACTTCATAGCTGCCGATGTAGCTGCAGCCCTGGTGGAGTGAGATTTAAAAATGCTAGTGTCTACTCCAGCCTTTATTAGGACCTGTTTTAGCCATCTAGAGATGGTCTGGACCTGTCACTTTTTTGAGTGGCTGTTTGTAGCTGATTAAAAGTGACATTTCTTTGCCTCTGATGATCTTAGTATACTCCATATATAATAGTAAGTGTGTTACAATACAGAGACGATCATCTGTCGGGTAGGCCCTGAATTCTGTTTTTAGGCCTGCTGACCCCTGTCTGTTCTGTTTGACTAATTTATTGATGTGAAAAGTTAAATTTCCAGATGAAATAGTCATGTTGTCCAGCCTTAGTTTCTGTAGCGACTGGCCCTTTTGTGCCGTGACCAAGGCCATCAGCATGCCTGTTTTCATAGTCAGTTTCTGTAGGGACAGAGCTGTAGCTGGAGACCAGTTTCTTAACATGGTCAGTACAATGCTCACATCCCATATTTGGGAGTACCTGGTTCTTGGGGGATTAACATTAAAAATGCCCCTCATGAGTTTGGTTACCAGGGTGTGTCCCAACAGAATGCCGCTCTGTTCCTTGCCACAGGTATGTTGACAGAGCACTTCTGGCGCAGTTGATGGCACTATGACTGAGCCTCTCATCGTAATGGAGGCTTGCCAGGAATTCCAGAACAGACGGGATGTTCATAGATCTGTGGGTGATGTTATTGTTGTGACAGTGCTTTTCCCATTTCTTGATGACACCAAGTACTGTTTTTTGGTGGACTGTCTGTGGGCCACTGAAATAATATCCACTGTTCGGTCCGTCAGTCCCAGGTGTAGTAGAGGTGCTTTCAAACTCTACAAATTAATAGGTTTATATAATTATGACATGGGTAACTTCCCCTTGTTGCGGGATGAACCAGTAAATTAGGTCTATGATGGATGGTGATGCATGGTTCTAATACCATGTCGAGTATCACCGGGACCCATGGTTGAGTAGGCCAATCGGGTACTATCAAAATACCTGACAGGTGGAGTCTTGCTGTATATTCCTTAATACCCGACTGATGAGGCAGAAAGGAGGGAATGCATAAATAAACAATATCCCCCAATGCAGCGAAAATGCATCTGTTGCCGCTGCCCCAGGTTCTGGTTCCCATGAACATAATTCGATAACTGGTGTGAGCCTGGATGCGAATAGGTCGATGTCTGGTGTTCCATACCGTGCTGTAATTTCAGCAAATATATTTTTATCCAACATCCATTCAGTGTTTTCATTGAATTTGCGTGACCTGTTGTCTGCCACTAAATTTAGTTTACCTGGTAAGTAGGTAGCTGATATCCAAATATCTCTCTGGATACACTATTGCCAAATTGTGTTGGCCAGATTGTCACATGATGTCGATTTGTTTCCACCCATATGGTTGATATATGCTACCACGGTGGTGTTGTCAATTTGTAGTCTAACATGCTGGTGATATAACCCAGAACAATATGACTTAAGGCCATGGAATGCACTTAACATTCCCAGGTAGTTTATGCCCAGTGTTTGTAATAGTGATGCCTCCTGTGCATTCCATCTCCCCCACAGCTGGAGATGGAATTGGTAGCACCCCAACCAAGTGCACTGGCATTAGTTTGTAGTACCATAGACGGGTTGCTGATAATGTTTGGATTGGAACAATGCCTAATGTTATCTTTCCACCATTTTAGTTCCATTATGGCCTCTGTTGGTAGCTTCATTGGTCTGTCAAAATGACCACCATAATTTATGAGTACTCGTATTTTAGCCCATTGTAATTTTTGATAATGTAAAGGTCCGATTTGTGTGGCTGGAAACGCAGCCACTATTATGCCAATTATTCTTGCTACCAGTCTGATGGATGGTTTTGTGATGTCAATGATTTTGCTGCAAGCCTCCATTAAGGCTGTAACCGTTTCTTTCTGCAAAGTCACTGACATGTGAACTGAGTTAAGGGTGAACCCCAGACGATCCATTGTGTTAAATAACATCTGTGGTCACCTCTAATGGGTACTGTATAGTAAGCATCTTTAAATCGATGCTTGCCATGTAGTAACCTTAGGAAATCAATTGCATAGCAGTAACAAAGGTTTCCATCTAGTAATGAATATATAGTACGAAAGTATTCAAATTAGTCAAATCTATGATGATGCCGCAACCACCATCTTGTTTATGATAAAGATTTTGGACACGAATTCCTATGATTCGTGTTGGGTTTCCTCCGTTACTCCTTTTTTATAAGGCCACTGTAGTTCAGCATGCGCTTTTGATTTTTCTTTGCCTGTAAGCACGAACATTCGGTTCGGTACATGCTGAACTGGAGGGTTATGTTTTTGTATAAATTCTATGGTATAACCCTATACTTCTGAAAATATAAGTGTCGGTAGTTAATTTATTCCATGCATCCAGATAGAATTGTAATCTCCCACCAACCTCGTAAGGAACCAGACCCACCTACCTCCATGGTTACTATTGGTAGGTTTATTACTTTTTCGGCATCCTCCGTGGACGTTGAGGCGCCGGTGTCTGGATCTGTAGTTGGGTCGGTGTTGAGGGTTAGCGCATTCCCCAGGAAGGCCGGTCTGGGCCATGGCCTAAAAAAGACCAATGTTGAGTGTTCCTGGCCTTTGAGCTTTCACCAGTTTGTCTTGGCCGACTGGTGGTGCGTAGGGGTGCTGTTTCTGGCCGAAGTAGTTTTTAGACGTTGCTTTAATGAGCCCCAGGGTTTTACCCTCTTCGCCAAGTTCCTTTACCTGTTTTGATAAGTTGCCTCCAAATAGTAATATTGGTGGTTTGGAGGTTCCAGGTTTGCATAGGCCTGCAAATTAGGGTCTAAAGCCGGTTGGATGGCACATCTTCCTAATGCTGTTTACTCGTATTGGTAGTTGCAAAATAAAGCCAGTGCATCCTGGTGATCTTGTGTCATGTCTTTTTCGTTTATTGTGCGGGTGAAAACCGTAATTCCCGCTGTTAGGACTTTCAGAACTTTCTGTAGTTTCAAGTCCCTGGCTCTGATTGAGGCTCCGACATGTTTTCAAATACACTGGTTGACACTGGGAACATTCAGTGTTTTGCAGTTCCCTGGTGGTAAGTGTCCTGCTGTGGTGTCCAATAATGCCTGTCCATATAGCTGGTTGAATGACAAGTAGTCGGTACTTGCAGCTATTTTAGGTTCCAGGTTTTGGCTAGTTTGGTCGGGTTGAATAAACTGGGACACCATATCCAATAGGTTTTCTTGCACCCCATGCGCACTAGGGGTATGTTCTGCACACCCCTATTCAGGGTCAGCCCAGAATTGACCCCCTGTACTCCCCTCTGATGAGGGAGAAACACTGTGCAGCCCTACAAGAGGTACTGCTGTAGGACTTACTAGCTGCCCACTGTGACTAGTCTCCATCTCCCGGAGCCTGTCACTTTGGAGTATTTGCTCCAACAGCCGTTCCAACTGGCTCCAATGCTCTCGGGCACTGGCCGCTCGCGGCTGCTCTTGTTCCCCCCTCCCAGCCGCTCCAACCGGCTCCAATGCTCTCAGGCACTGGCCGCTCGCGGCTGCTCCTGAAGCCGCTCCAACCGGCCCCAATGCTCACGGGTACTGGCCACTCGCGGCTGCTCCAGTTCCTGCAGCCGCTCCAACCGGCTCCAATGCTCACGGTCACTGGCCGCTCGCGGCTGCTCTTGTTCCCCCCTCCCAGCCGCTCCAACCGGCTCCAATGCTCACGGGCACTGGCCGCTCGCGGCTGCTCCTGAAGCCGCTCCAACCGGCCCCAATGCTCACGGGCACTGGCCGCTCGCGGCTATTCAGAGTCGGACTCATCGGAGTCAACGACTGTTAGTTTTTTGTTTTTTTTTTTGCTTCGCTCTACCGCCCGGCCGTGGCCGGTGCGGGAGCAAAGTCGGGCACAGCTGTTCCCATTACGGGAGATTGGCGTGCCGTTGGCTGCTGCTGCTGGCTGCCCGCAACTCCGCGGTTCTCCCCCGCCAGCTTTTTCGCAGCCTTTGTGGATCTGGTCCATGTCTCCACCTGTAAGGTAAGTGGAAGGAACGCAGAGTCTCCTTACCTGCTGTTCCCGGCTTTCAAATTCTGCCGCTAAGGGGAACGTCGTTCCCCCTGCTGTGACTCGTTGCAATGCGTGTAGCGATATGACACGCATGCGTCCTGGCGGGGTTCTTCACGTAGTCACTCACGTGACTCCGAAGTAAAATTTGGGAAAGTGGAGGCCATGCACCTTGGGAAGAGGAATCGATAGGCAGACTGTTATCTAAACGGGAAAAGATTACAGATGAGTGAAGTGCAGGGGGATGAGTTGTGCACACATGACAAAATGTTAGCAGGTGCAGCAAGTGGTTAGAAAGGCAAATCATATTCTGGTTTTTATTGCAAGAGATTTGGTGTGCACATTGGCTTACACCAGGTCTGCACAGCTGTGAGCGCACTTGGCTGTACATGGTGCATATGGCTGTGTACACAAAGTGACCTGCCTCTGGTGTGTACATCTGTGCATGTGTCTGCTTTTGCCTTGAATGAATCCTCATCCCTCACATCAGCATTTTTAGATCTGTTGGGTAATAGGGAGAAGATTGGGCAGCTCTTCAGATGCCTTATACTGTTCACTTGGTCCAGCGGCCTTGCACTTCAGTCCTCCCTCTACACCCTTCTCCATGTACACATCCTCTCAAGCGTTATTGTATCCGACAGACAAGGGGAGGGGGGAGATATGTAAAGGTGGAACTGCTGCCAACTGCTAAAAGCCTTGATATGCCAACATTATATCCAGAGCAGGCCAGTTATCTTCAATATACCTGTGAGTTTGGCATGCACACTGGAAGATTCACCTCAAATTCTGAGAGAATTCAGAATAATCTTGAAGGATTGGTCAACTTAACTCTCATCCCACCAACATGTATAGTAAACCAAACTGGTTGGCGGTGGGGAGGAGAGGGGACTTTAGGGAAGATTCAGTCTGAAGTCGATGGGATGAATCAGAGTCCAGACTCTTTCTATGCCTGTTGAGGCAATGGGATATGCGCTGGAGAACAGATTCACTCGTCCACCTCTTGTGGCCTCATTTCATCTGACTCTTTTCTGCAGTTGATGCCCTCTACACTGACCACCCAGTGACATGACTGCCTAGAGCAGCTGAAGCTGCTGCATGTTTGTGTAGCAGCATGGAAGCGTCCCAGCTGTTGCTGTAAACACACTGGATTGTACCCCGCGGGCCAGTGCACTGTGTTCCCAGGCACGGGATTCACTTCCTGCACAGCTCAGCCAGAGTAGCATATAATTCATTAGGACTGTTAACAGTCCGTGTCAGCTTGGCTGTGTGACCGGCAGAGTGCTCCAGCACCAGAGTCCAAATATAACAGCATCAGGACAGTGAGGATCTGGGGGAGTGTTGAGGGAGCGCAGCACTGATGGAGAGGCAGTACTGAGGGAGTGCTGTTGTGTGGGTGGGACAGCACTGAGGGAGTGCCGCACTGTGGGAGGGGTGCCCCTTAAGATAGAAACATAGAAAATTGAAACAGAGGTGCAGGAGTAGGCCATTCGGCCCATCGAGCCTGCACCGCCATTCAATGTTAAATTTGTGTTGATTGTTTGTTTTTGTCATTTTTTAATTATATGTATGACGGCAGGGAAACGACATTTCGTTCAGACCGAATGGTCTGAATGACAATAAACGATTCTAATCTAATCTAATCTAATATGATCATGGCTGATCATCCAACTCAGTATCCTGTACCTGCCTTCTCTCCATACCCCCTGATACCTTTAGCCACAAGTGCCACATCTAACTCCCTCTTAAATATAGCCAATGAACTGGCCTCAACTACCTTCTGTGGCAGAGAATTCCAGAGATCCTCCACTCTCTGTGTGAAAAATGTTTTTCTCATCTCGGTCCTAAAAGATTTCCCCCTTATCCTTAAACTGTGACCCCTTGTTCTGGACTTCCCCAACATCGGGAACAATCTTCCTGCATCTAGCCTGTCCAACCCCTTAAGAATTTTGTAAGTTTCTATAAGATCCCCCCTCAGTCTTCTAAATTCTAGCGAGTACAAGCCGAGTCTATCCAGTCTTTCTTCATATGAAAGTCCTGACATCCCAGGAATCAGTCTGGTGAACCTTCTGTGTACTCCCTCTATGGCAAGAATGTCTTTCCTCAGATTAGGAGACCAAAACTGTACGCAATACTCCAGGTGTGGTCTCACCAAGACCCTGTATAACTGCAGTAGAACCTCCCTGCTCCTATACTCAAATCCTTTTGCTATGAAAAACCTTATCTGCCCTATCTGATCTATCCAAATGATCTTGACGTCACTGTTTCTGGGAGAGTGATGGACCTTACCGCAGTCCCTCAGGTTAGGAGCCTTGATCTGAGTCGGACTAAAAGGCAGTGGGATCAGATCTTTGAAGGAATCAGCTATCAATGTCCCAATAGAGTTTGCATCTAAGGCTTGTAGCTGGTGAGTGGACCCACTGCTCTCCTGCCTATATTCCTGGCAAGTGGGCTTCAGTCTAGCACGCAGCAAGAGGAATTCACCTCCTTGCCCAGCAGGAGCGGTGGGTCTGTCACCTCAGGTTGCAATCATGTCTGGAAGTTCAATCACAGGATCCCACACTCCAAACCACTCCAGGCTGCACATTCCTGCTGGAGAGAGACACAAAATGTTGGAGTAACTCAGTGGGTCAAGCAGCATCTCTGGAGGAAAGGAATAGGGGACATTTCGGGTCAAGACCCTTCTGGTTGGTAGATACCAAAGATAGACACAATGTGGTGGAGTAACACAACGGGTCAGTCAGCATCCCTGGAGAAAAAGGATGGGTCATGTTTCAGGTGGGGAACATTCTCCAGAACTATGAAGAAGGGTCCCGACCCCAAACATCACCCATCCCCATGTTCTCCAGAGATGCTGCCTGACCCGCTGAGTCACTCCAGCAATTTGTATCTATCTTCCTGCTTTCGGACCATTCTCCCAAATCTTTCCCCAGCGTGTCGGAAAGCAAGGAGAAACTTTGAAACCTGATTGATTGATTCTGGAGAGAATTTATTTCCTTTATCCTAATTGCCAGATGTTTTTGCAATAGATGCAAGTGTCCAAGAGCGTGGGATGTGCCGAGCTGACATTGTCCATGCCGAGGGTGTGTTAGCAGTTGATGGGCCCCTGGCAGACCAAGGCAGAGAGAGGAAATCCAAGCTTCCCAAAGGAAGTGACTCATGGTATTTCTGTGAATGGGTTGCGGAGAATGTCCCAGCGGAACAAATCTGCCCCACCTTCAAACTGCTGCACGTGACGCCGGAGAGCACAGCCACAGGGGTCACGGGCTACACACACACACACACACACACACACACACACACACACACACACACACACACACATACACACACACACACACACACACACACACACACACACACACACACACACACACACACACACACACACACACACACACACACACACACACAAACACACACAAACACACACACACACACACACACACACACACACACACACACACACACACACACACACACACACACACACACACACAAACACACACACACACACACACACACACACAATGGCAACCAGGCTAACTGTTCCCATGCCATCCACACCGGCCCGCATCAGGGAGAACTGCACCGTGGTAGCGGCAGTACTGAGGGAACGCCGCTCCGTGGGAGGGATGGTTATGTGGAAGCGCCATGCTGTAGGTGAGGCGTGGCGAGGGAGTGCAGTGCTATAGGAGTGGCAGTGTTGAGGGAGTGCAGCGCGATTGGAGGGGTAGTGATAGAAACATAGAAACGTAGAAAATGGGTGCAGGAGTAGGCCATTCGGCCTTTCGATCCTGCACCGCCATTCAATATCATCATGGCTGATCATCCAACTCAGTATCCTGTACCTGCCGTCTCTCCATACCCCCTGATCCCTTTAGCCACAAGGGCCACATCTAACTCCCTCTTAAATATAGCCAATGAACTGGCCTCAACTACCTTCTGTGGCAGAGAATTCCAGAGATTCACCACTCTCTGTGTGAAAAATGTTTTTCTCATCTCGGTCCTAAAGGATTTCCCCTTTATCCTTAAACTGTGACCCCTTGTCCTGGACTTCCCCAACATCGGGAACAATCTTCCTGCATCTAGCCTGTCCAACCCCTTAAGAATTATGTAAGTTTCTATAAGATTCCCCCCTCAATCTTCTAAATTCTAGCGAGTACAAGCCGAGTCTATCAAGTCTTTCTTCATATGAAAGTCCTGACATCCCAGGAATCAGTCTGATGAACCTTCTCTGTACTCCCTCTATGGCAAGAATGTTTTTCCTCAGATTTGGAGACCAAAACTGTACGCAATACTCCAGGTGTGGTCTCACTAAGATCCTGTACAACTGCAGTAGAACCTCCCTGCTCCTATACTCAAATCATTTTGCTATGAATGCTAACATACCATTCGCTTTCTTCACTGCTTGCTGCACCTGCATGCCTACTTTCAATGACTGGTGTGCCATAACACCCAGGTCTCGCTGCATCTCCCCTTTTCCCAATCGGCCACCATTCAGGTAATGATGAGAGGATGCGCCGCTGTTGGAGGGTTAGTCCTGAAGGAGCGCCGTGCAATGGAAGGGCCAGTGTTGAGGGAGTGCAACACTGTGGGAGAAGCAGTATTGAGGGAGCACCCCAACATGGGAGTGCCATATTTCATTGTTGCTCAGGGACTTCTCCCAGGCTCTGGATCGATGTGAAAAATCCCTTCTCAGCACTCTGTGGGCTGATGAAGCGAGGTGTTGAGTGGTATGTGGTCTGAAGAGATTCTGTGGTCATTTTGATACATAGAGGCTTCTGCTGTTTTGAATGATTTCAGAGGCTAGAGAAAGCTGGTGGCGAACAACCCAACCTCGGGATTGTTTTACGATCGTGAATCAGCGGCCCCAGGGAACAATTTTGTGAAACCACACCATTGCAGTGTAGATCACAACCAGTCGCTGCCCTGGATATACAGACGGCCTTGTGACCATCTACATCAATGCTATGGATCCTTTGCAGAGTGTAATGGCATCTTAGACTCCTCTGGGCAGCTGCCCATTGGTATCTGGGTTACACTGGTGAACTCATCACTTGGTCCACTGGATCCTGGGACAACTTTGACCAGCTGATCCCGTCCTCATTATTACCACCCTCCAATTCATATTGCAGTACTAATAATTTGAGTAGGCCATCCCCAGGAATATCCACAGACTCTCCCTACTCACTGTGGTTTTGTACTCACTCTGCCTACAAGAGGGGAAAGCAAGTGTATTTAAAAACGTTTGTTAGAGGTCAGACTCTTCACCCTCCAATTGAGGGGACTGAGAAGCACCTTAACTGATGTTTTAAAGATGGAAAACTAGGGCAGAGAACAATTCCTTCTGGTTGACGAGTCTGTGATTAGATATTGGGGCTGTAACATCACTGGCAAATGTTCTCGAGATTAGGAGAATTCAATTTTTTTAGGGGTACAGCATAGAACAACAGGCTGAACAATGATCACCCGTACATTAGTTCTATCTTCCGCATTCCTCAGAGACCGTTCCCTCCGCAACTCCCTGGTTAACTCATCCCTTCCCACCAAAACCATCCCCTCCCCGGGTACCTTCCCCTGCAACTGCAGAAGATGCAACACCCCCTATACCTCCTGCCTCGACTCTGTCCAGGGACCCCGACAGTCCTTTTAGGTTAGGCAGAGGTTCACTTGCACCTCCTCCAACCTCATCTACTGTATCTGTTTTTCAAGATGTGGACGTGGATGTGGATGTGGATACATGGGCGAGATCAAACGTAGACTGGGCGATCGTTTCGCTGAACGCATTTGCTCAGTCCGCCTGAACCTACCTGACCTCCTGCTAAACACTTTAATTCTCCTTCCCATTCCCACACAGACCTTTCTGTCTGAGGTCTATTCCAGGGTGAGGCTGAAAGCAAATTGGAGGAACAGCATTTCATATTTTGCTTGGGCAACTTACTGCCCAGTGGTATGAATATTGAATTTTCTTACTTCAGATAACCACAGCATTCCCTCTCTCTCTATCCCTCCCCCACCCAAGTCACACTAGCTTCTTGTTTTCACCCGACAAACAGCTAACACTGGCCTGTTTCCTTTATCATTGTTACTTTTTTGCATATCTTTCATTCATTGTTCTTTGTCTACATCATCCATATCTCTCCTTTCCCTAATCCCTAAGCAGTCTGAAGACGGGTCTCGACCCGAAACGTCACCCATTCCTCTTCTCCAGACATGCTGCCTGTCCCGCAGAGTTACTCCAGCATTTTATGTTTGCCTTCGGTTTAAACCAGCATCATCAGTTCCTTCCTACTGATTGATTGAGGCAGTGCAGCGTAGGTTCACGAGATTGATCCCTGGGATGGTGGGACTGTCATATGAGGAAAGATTGAAAAGACTAGGCTTGTATTCACTGGAGTTTAGAAGGATGAGGGGAGTTCTTATAGAAACTGGACAAGGACTGGACAAGCTAGATGCAGGACAAATGTTCCCAATGTTGGGCGAGTTCAGAACAAGGGGCCACCCTCTTAGAATAAAGGGGAGGTCATTTAAGACTGAGGTGAGAAAATACTTTTTCACCTAGAGTTGTGAATTTATGGAATTCCCTGCCACAGAGGGCAGTGGAGGGATTGTCACTGGATGTATTTAACAGAGAGTTAGTTAGAGCTCTAGGAGCTAGTGGAGTCAAGGGGTATGGGGAGAAGGCAGGCACGGGTTAATGATAGGGAACGATCAGCCATGATCACAATGAATGGCGGTGCTGGCTCGAAGGGCCGAATGGCCTCCTCCTGCACCTATTTTAAATAAGTTGGCACCAATGGTGCCCAACAAGCCAGTAGCAACCTTATGCATCTACAGCCGTCGATGTAACTGCATCAAAGCCAGGGAGAGAGTAGAATCAGAAAAATGATGGTGAAATTGGCCACAATAGAACAAACATAGACATCAGATCCAGGTTTTCCCGTAAATGGTTGTAGAAGGCCACCCTGACCTAACATGGATATCCAGAGCATTTGAAAAAAGCCAAGTAATTGCATCCCCTTCTTCAATTCCCTGCTCCCGGTCTCTATTTCCTGTGATCTAGAATATCCTGGCAGTATTTTTTGTTTGCCTGTCCTCTCTCACTGTGTAACCAGAAATGTGTGTGTTGCATTCTGTTTAAAGTGCAAGCAGCATCCATCTTACTAACTAACTAACGTCAAATCTCCAAAGTGTAGAAATGACCTCCTGGTCACTCTCTTGCACTATGTCATTCTGACAATGACCCTTTCTTTCTTATGCTCTTATTTAACCAATCTTTTTACAAATGTTTCAAATCAAATTTTCTCTTGTGAGCAGAGCAAGGTATAAAATGCCATTAGTTTGTACAAACATAGCATTTCCTTTGGTTCTCTCATAATTCCCTGAATATCTACACTTTTAGTCACTGTGGGAAAAATAACACTGTGCTAACAGTGCAGCAAAATAAACCATAGGGTTTTCCTGCAGGTCCAATGTTCATAGTTGTAGTGTATAACAATCTATTGCCGTTTTGGAGAAAAAAGCACAAAATGCTGGAGTAACTCAACGGGTCAGGCAGCAACCCTGGAGAACATGGATAAGTGATGTTTCAGGTTGAAACCCTTCTTTGGACTAATTTAGTAGGGGGGGAGAAAGCTCGTTGGGATAGGACAAGTGATAGGTGTATATAGGAGTTATTCTAATATAGTTATCAAAAACAACCACCCCTTCACCAAACCTGTTTCTAATCATACAGAGAGTTTTCCACGTGGCCTTTTAGCATGTCCCACCTCTGTTTAGCTCAAAGAAGACCAACATTAACTGAAGTCGGTTATGTCCATCATTTCTCAGGTCGGCTGTGTTGTATTCTTGATTAGTAAGAGTGTCAGAGGTTATGGGGAGAAGGCAGGAGAGTGGGGTTAGGAGGGGGAGATAGCACAGCCATGATTGAATGACTTGATGAACCGAATGGCCTAATTCTGCTCCTATCACTTATGATCTAAATACACACTAGGGACAATTTACATAAACCAATTATGGGAGAAAAACCGGAGCAGAAAACCCATGCGGCCACAGGGAGAATGTACAAACTCCTTACAGGCAGCACCCATAGAATCAAATCAGAGTCTCTGGTTCTGTAAACATAGAAACATAGAAAATAGGTGCAGGAGTAGGCCATTCGGCCCTTCGAGCCTGCACCAACATTCAATATGATCATGGCTGATCATCCAACTCAGTATCCTGTACCTGCCTTCTCTCCATACCCCCTGATCCCTTTAGCCACAAGGGCCACATCTAACTCCCTCTTAAATATAGCCAATGAACTGGCCTCAACTACATTCTATGGCAGAGAATTCCAGAGATTCACCACTCTCTGTGTGAAAAATGTTTTTCTCATCTCGGTCCTAAAAGACTTCCCCTTTACCCTTAAACTGTGACCCCTTGTTCTGGACTTCCCCAACATCGGGAACAATCATCCTGCATCTAGCCTGTCCAACCCCTTAAGAATTTTGTAAGTTTGTATAAGATCCCCCCGCAATCTTCTATATTCTAGCGAGTACAAGCCGAGTCTATCCAGTCTTTCTTCATATGAAAGTCCTGACATCCCAGGGATGTATTGATTGGGGACGATCAGCCATGATCACAATGAATGGCGGTGCTGGATCAAAGGGCCGAATGGCCTCCTCCTGCACCTATTTTCTATGTTTCAATGTTTCATTCATTGCCCAGCACTAACTGGTGGTCAGACGTTCCCTCTGGGTATTGTGCATCCACATTGCTGTTGGAAAGACAATTCCTTGGTTCACACACAGCAATGATGAAGGATGGGTGATATATTTCCACTGAATATCATTCCACGATGTGCGCACAGCTGTATGAATTCAGCCTCTGTGTGCCCCATGATCTCTAACACAGACACAGCATTGAGCAATAGGTCACTGCTGACAACCGGTGACCAACAAAGAAACTTGATGCTAGGTCTTCAGAAACAAACTAGGTTTGTCAAGGATCCAGATCATCTTCCATTGATTTAATCCTCAAGTAAACGCAATAACACTCTGAGTAATGGAGCTTGATGACCTACACGTGTGATGGGGCCTTTCACACTCACCGGAGAGGCCAAAGGTCCCTTCTCCGAGAGCACATCTAACAGGGTGGTGCTTGCTCAGCACTGCACCAGCCACAATGCGGCTCTCTCTCTCAACACTGCCCCTCCTGGGGAGCGGCGCTCCGTCAGAACTGCCCATCTCACAGTGCAGAGCTCCCCAGCACAGCTCGTCCCACAGTGCGGCAGTCACTCAGTGCTGCCCCTCCCACAGTGCTACACTCCCCGAGTACACAGCCCCCTCCGACAGTGCAACAGGTGGTCCACAGTCTTGCCCTTCCCACCGTGCGGATACCGGTGGTGGGCATCAGCCCTGCCGTCCTGCACAGGATGCCCGGCTTCTACCGGGATCTGCTGAGAGTCTGGAACTTGGTTACTGTCGACCGGGGCCCGTGGCCCCCTTCCTCCTGCAGAAGGCAACGGCCCGGTCATGAGAGCGGCCGGCCCTTGTCCCGCCCCACCAGGTGTCGGCGAGGCTCGAACGTGCGGAGTACTCGCGGTTGAGCAAACCCCTGCTCAGCCGGAAGTGCTTGTCGGACCCAGGCGCCGAAATCCTTTTCGGGAGCCGGTCCCACACAACCTGACCCAACTTTCCTCGATACCCTTCATCTCCCTCCGAGATGCAGGGAGGCGTGTCCTGTACGGGCTCCTCCTTCGCACCCTGCACTTCCTCGCCCTGGTCCACCGTCTGGACACAAAGTGGCGGTCGGTGTTGCCTTTTGGTCGCGAGATTCTGCCCCTCTGCATTGGGGACCTGGGGTGGGGGGTACTGCACCGAGGAGTCCCTTGCAACCTGTTTCTCTCGCAGTTCACAGACTCGCCATGCGCCATGGGCTGGAAGAATCTATGTTCCACGTGTGCATGGAGTGTGTGAGGCTGCAGCACCCGTTCCTTGCCTTCTCGCTGCACTTCACACCCACCATCCTCATCTTTGGACACCCTGTGCGTAGGGGAGAGGGTAAGGCCAAAGATGTCCTGATTGGGTTGCTCCTAGGCCTGGCCATGCTGGCCATCTGCGAGTCACGGAACCAGGCGGAAGAGGGCTCAGACCGAGTGGACTGCCTGCCCCTTTACTGGGGTTAAATCCACGCCCGGTTGGTAATAGAAGACACCACACGCTATCCACGGGCACCATGGGGGATTAACCGGGACTGTTGGGCACCGCGGGCGGTGGAATGTATCCTAAATCAGGATTGTATTCTAGTTCCCTTTACCTCCCCCCTCGACTCCATTCAAGGACCCAAGCAGTCGTTCCAGGTGCGACAGAGGTTCACCTGCATCTCCTCCAACATCATCTATTGCATCCGCTGATCTAGATGTCAGCTGATCTACATCAGTGAGACCAAGCGGAGGCTGGGCGATCGTTTCGCCGAACTCCTCCGCTCAGTCCGCAATAACCAACCTGACCTCCCGGTGGCTCAGCACTTCAACTCCCCCTCCCATTCCACATCCGACCTCTCTGTCCTGGGTCTCCTCCATGGCCAGAGTGAGCAACACCGGAAATTGGAGGAACAGCACCTCATATTCCGCTTGGGGAGTCTGCATCCTGCGGGCATGAACATTGAATTCTCTCAATTTTGTTAGCCCTTGCTGTCTCCTCCCCTTCCTCAGCCCTCGGGCTCCTCCTCCTCCTTTTTCCTTTCTTCTCCCCGCCCCTCCCACCCCCCATCAGTCTGAAGAAGGGTTTCGGCCCGAAACGTTGCCTATTTCCTTCGCTCCATAGATGCTGCTGCGCCCGTTGAGTTTCTCCAGCATTTTTGTGTACCTTGTATTATAGTTATTTGAAAATTTAGTGTCTTAGATAATCTGGTGATTTTGTACTCTGGTGGTGGATGTGTTACCACGGTTTTATTTTGTGTATTATTTTGTATCGTAATTAAATGAATTATTTTTGATTAAAAAAAAACAGTGCGGCACTCCATCAGAACTGCCTCTCCCACAGCGTGACACTCCTAGTGTACTATCCCTCTCGCAGTGCCACGCTCTCTCAGAATATCCTTTCCCACAGCGCGATACTCCCTCATTGACTCTCCGGCAGTCCGACACTCCCTCACTGCCGTTCCCTCGTCGTGAGCCTGCATTTTCAACCAAAGTTTGGCCCATTAGGCTGGAAGGATAGAAGTTCCAGAAATTTGTTTCTGCCTGTTCAGATGTGATGTAAGGCAGCTTTTCCTTAGTTAAAAGGCTGTACATCTGGCACCCACTCCCTCAGAGATTTTTATTGTGGAATGGAGATTAAATATATGGTCTCTCCTGATGTGTGGAGTTGAAATATAACTCAAGTATATGTGTGGTTATGCCCCTGTCCCACTTAGGAAACCTAAATGGAAACCTCTGGAGACTTTGCGCCCCACCCAAGGTTTCCGTGCGGTTCCCGGAGGTTCCCGGAGGTCTTTGTCAGTCTCCCTACCTGCTTCCACTACCTGCAACCTCCGGCAACCACCTGCAACCTCCGGGAACCGCACGGAAACCTTGGGTGGGGCGCAAAGTCTCCATAGGTTTCCGTTCAGGTTTCCTAAGTGGGACAGGGGCATAAGTAGAAACAAGGAACTGCTGGTTTACAAAAGTGCTAGAATAACTCAGCAAGTCGGGCAGTATCTGTGGAGAACATGGATAGGCGGTGTTTTGGGTCTGGACCATTCTTCGGATTCAAGAAGAGTTCTGACCTGAAACGTCACCTATCCATGTTCTCCAGAGTAGCTGCTTGACTTTGTGTGTGGTAAGATAGTTGGAGAGGTTCAGTGATCGAATGTTCCTCGAACAGGTGCTTGTATCTTTCCATGGATCTAGCCCTCAGTCTGACCACAAGTCTGGATTCAGCTGCATGTCCATGGTCGGTAGATCCATCCAAAGCATATAAACACGTTTGTGACCCTCTGCACCATGTAACGTTCAGACTGTCTTTTGCTGCCATTACAAGCTTAGTGTATGGCACCAGAAACTCACACCGATCTGCTGAAATTTACATTCAGTGTGAGGTTATCATCCACAGCCTAAGATGGGACCTTGGTGTATCCGTGTTCCCTGAGTGAGCTCTCCCTGACAGAGACGGTGCAAAGGATAACTCCCAAGCTCCATATAAGGCGAGGAAACCAGATCACAAAGTTTATTTAACTAGCAGTAATATCAAGCATCGGGGCTGGTGAGTAATGGTTAAAACAGCACAAAGTGACTGAGCAACTGGTAAAGGCTAAAACACACAGTTTGATTTAGGGTTGAAGTTTGGCTTTGAACATTCCCCAGAGCTGGATAATAACTGAGCAAATATTTCAGTAGTGAGAGAGTTGCTGGGTTTAATGTTTTAATAGCATGCCCTGTAGAGCTGGCAAGCGACTTAAGCTGTTACCATCTCAGAGTAACTCCTTAACAGCTGCATGCCATTCACTGCCAGATGTGCCACTCACAGCTGATCATTAACCATCCCCTGGAGCTCTTCAGCATTTACATAGAAACATAGAAACATAGGAAATAGGTGCAGGAGTAGGCCATTCGGCCCTTCGAGTCAGCACCACCATTCAATATGATCATGGCTGATCATCCAAAATCAGTACCCCATTCTGGCTTTTTCCCCATGTCCTTTGATTCCCTAGAGCTAAATCAAACTCTAGTGAATTGGCCTCCACTGCCTTCTGTGGCAGAGAATTCCACAGATTCACAACTCTCTGGGTGAAAAGGTTTTCCTCATCTCAGTCTTAAATGGCCTACCCCTTATTCTTAAACCGTGACACCTGGTTCTGGACTCCGCCAACATCGGGAACATTTTTCCTGCATCTATCCTGTCCAATGCTCTATGAATTTTATGTTTCCATAAGATGCCCTCTCATTCTTCTAAATTCCAGCGTATACAAGCCCAGTCGACCCATTCTTTCATCATACGTCAGTCCCGCCATCCCAGGAATTAACCTGGTGAACCTAGGCTGCACTCCCTCAATAGCAATAATGTCCTTCCTCAAATTACGAGACCAAAATTGCACACAATACTCCAGGTGCGTCTCACCAGAGCACTGTACATCTGCAATAGGACCTTCTTGTTCCTAGACTCAAATCCTCTCAAAATTAAGGCTTTCTTCACTGCCTCCTGTACGTGCATGCTTACTCTCAGTGACTGATGTACAACCACCCTCGGGTCTCGTTGCATCTCCCCTTTTCCTAATCTGACACCATTCAGATAATAATCTGCCTTCCTGTTCTTGCCACCAAAGTGGATAACCTCACATTGATCCACATTATACTGCATCTGCCATGCTTCTGCCCGCTTCCCTCGACAGCCACGGTTGAGCCGCCTTCCCAGTTTTATTTTTTCGCCAAACAGGGATGAACAATTTCTGGAGTTCATCCATGCGGTCTTTAAAGTTAACGGACCAGGTGAACTTCTAAATGCACAGCTGTACTGTACATTTTAAACAGCAGTGCATTCCAATCTTTAAGGGAAATAAATCCATGTATCTCTCTTGAGGACGCCCAAAAGTGCTTCACAGCCAGTTAAGAACTTTTGAAGTGTTGCCACACGTGTAATGTTGGAAACATAGCATTTGGTCAGCAAGATCACACAGACAGCCAGGGATTGAAGGCCCATGAAATGTTTGTTTGAAAGGAGAAAGAATTAACAAAGTATTTACGAATTTGCTTGAATTCTTTCCAAGGAGCTATGCTTTAATTTCACTGGTCGGCAAATTGTTGGATTCCATTCTGCAGGGCAGGTTAAAACAATTTGGAAAAGCACAAATTGTTCAGCTAAGTGGATTTGTTAAGGAAAGATCACATTTGACCATTGTTTGAATTGTTTAATGAGGTGAGGAGTAAGGTTGATGAGCATGGTGTGTTTGACATAGTCTCTGAAGATCTTAACAAGACTTTTGTCAAACGTCTCACATACCAGTCAACAAATTAAAGCCCATGGCATTTAGCGGAGAGTGGAAAATTGTATCTGACACTAACTCAGTGGCAGGAAAGAAGAAGGAACGGTTGATATGCATTTTAGTGTTTGGAAAGTGAGGTTTTGTACGTGCTCTACCCTCTGCTGATTTCCATACATGCATGAAAATATAAATGCAGGTGGCATGAAAAAAAAGATTCGATATTTCTTTGTGGTTTAAAAAATTGGTCACAGAGTGTTGGAGTTTTGTGTCAGTATCACTTTACCTTGTGCCTGTGATGAGGAAAGATGTGGACTGTAGGACGATGTCAACAGGGAAGAAAAGTGGCAAATGTAATGTTGTCTAGAGAGGTGTGAGTTGCTGTATATAGAGAGGATGACAGGATGCATCTGAGCCTGGTATGGCAACTGCTTTGCTCTTGACTGCCTGAATCTGTCCACCATAGGATCTTCACTTCTTCCCATTCTATTCATCTGAAGAAGGGTCTGGTCCCGAAACATCACCCATTCCTTCTATCAAGAGATGTTACATGTCCCGCTGAATTACTCCAGCATTTTGTGTCTCTCACTATTTATTTTGATGATGCATTGCAAGAGGAAGGCTGGAAATAATCATTAAGGATGCCTGCCAGGCCACTCATTCCCTTTTCTCTCTTTTTCCTTATGATACTGAAGCTTAAATGCTCATGCAACCTGACTAGAGAACAGCTTCTTTGTCATCCGACTCCTGAACCTATCATCTCCTTAACACCCAAAGTACTGCCACAAACTTTGACTCTTAACTCTACCTCATTCAGTTATTCCAATAATGTACCTTAATATTATTTTTCTCTACTCAGATTGTCCACTGCAATCCTGTACCGTTCTGCTGCCTTGTATTGTTACAGCTGTTGTTGTATTTATCATTACCATATATACGGTTTACTCTGAGTTTCATGCGACCAAAGCAGTTCACTGCACCCTGGTATATATGACAATAAAAAGACACAAAATGCTGGAATAACTTTGCGAGTCTGTAGAACATAGATAGGTGACGTTTTGTGTTGGGACCCTTCTTCAGACTTCCTTCGAAACGCCACCTATCCATGTTCTCCAGAGAAGCTGCTGAGTTCCTCCAGAACTGTGTCCTTTTGTGTAAACCGACATCTTCAGTTGCTTGTTTCTGTATATATGGCAATACACCAATCTGATCTGCTGCGAGGTGCAACAAGGCAAAGGGATACACAGCAAACAGGGAGTTATTGAATAACTAGGAGGAACAGAGGGACCTTGTTTTTTGCATCCACTGATCCTTATAGTTTGGCTGGGTAAATCGATAAGGTGGCTGAGAATATACGAACAGGGAAGTTATTCTGGAACTCTGAACAATTACACTTCGGCCACAGCTTGAGTACCATGCACAATTCTGGTCACTACACCACAGAGATTTTGGAGGATGTTGGCTGGCCTGAAAAATCGATGCTACAAGGGAGGATTGGAGAGACTGGATTGTTTTCTTCAGAAGAAAGAGGGCTGGTTAACTTAGATATGAGGCACCTTAATAGAATAAATAAGAAGACCTATTTCTTCTGCAGGATAAGGGGGTTGCGGGGTGAAAGGGAGGAGGGGAAGGAGGGAAGGAAATGAAGGAGATGGGAAAAGAGAGAAAGTGGTAATGGATGTACAGTGTGAGATAGAACACAAGACTGTTGACTTTTGTACCGTTTCAGGTTTGGAGTGCAGATCACCAGCTGAATATGTCAAAGAATATCTTGCCTTGCTTTCCAGTAATGTTACAGTTTGGCGGTGCGGTGCTTTGAAACATTCAGGATGTGATTTATTTTTTCCAAAGACTTTGTTGTTGACGTATCCCGGGTGTGCTATGAATGGAACAGCGGTGGCCAGTGATCAACTTAGATCACTATTGGATAATGTACCAATGTAACAATCCCACGCACGCAGAATGCCTGCCTTCAGGATTGCTGTTCACATTGCATGCAGCAAGGTAGATAAGGAGTTTCGCTTCATAACTCCCATGGTAGATGAAAGGGTTGCGCCCCTAAAGGTGCAGCCACTTGATGTTTAGCTTTTGTGTCGGCTAGTATTTTAAATCAACCTCCTCTCAGGACACCTTGCCATAGAGGGAGTACAGAGAAGGTTCACCAGACTGATTACTGGGATGGCAGGATTTTCATATGAAGAAAGACTGGATAGACTCGGCTTGTACTCGCTAGAATTTAGGAGATTGAGGGGAGGATCTTATAGAAACTTACAAAATTCATAAGGGGTTGGACAGGCTAGATGCAGGAAGATTATTCCCGATGTTGTGGAAGTCCAGAACAAGGGGTCACAGTTTAAGGATAAGGGGGAAGTCTTTTAGGACCGAGATGAGAAAATCATTTTTTACACAGAGAGTGGTGAATCTGTGGAATTCTCTGCCACAGAAGGTAGTTGAGGCCAGTTCATTGGCTATATTTAAGAGGGAGTTAGATTTGGCCATTGTGGCTAAAGGGATCAGGGGGTATGGAGAGAAGGCAGGTACAGGATACTGAGTTGGATGATCAGCCATGATCATATTGAATGGTGGTGCAGGCTCGAAGGGCTGAATGGCCTACTCCTGCACCTATTTTCTATGTTTCTATGTTTCTATGACAGCCCTGACATTGTAGTCTGGACCTACAGGGGAGAGGGCAAAGCTTGACCTAGTCTTTGGGAATTGGGCAGGGCAAGTGACTAATGTATCAATGGACAAACCTTTTGGGACCAGCAACATGAGTTCTATTAGCTTTAAAATGATTATGGATAAGGACAGGATTGGTCCACAAGTTAAAGTTATAAAATGGAGCAAAGTCAACTTTGATGCTGTTAGACATGGACTTGCAAACATGGATTGGAGTAGGCTATTTGCAGGCATAGGGATGCCCAAAATGTGGGATGGTTTTAGAAGTGTGATCGTGGAAGTTCATGGTATGCATGTATTGAGCGGTTAGAGTGAAGGGCAAGGCACGTAGGAGTAAGGAAGTCGGGATGATGAGAGAAATTGGGGCTCGAGTCAGGACAAGTAAGATACAGGCAGCTGCGATCAAGTGTATCCTTAAAGCAGTATAGGGGATCAAGCATATCCCTGGTGGAATATAGGGGATACCAAAGAAGGGCAAGCATACAGCCAAAAAGAGGGCATGAGATAGCTCTGGCAGATACAAATAAGGAAAATCCAAAGAGATTTTATGTGTATTAAGGGAAAAGGGATAACTAGAAAGAGAATAGGGCCCATCAATAACCAAAGTGGCCATCGGTGTGTGGAGCTGCAAGGGATGAGCAAGAACCACAATTAATATTTCTCCTGAAGATAGACACAAAATGCTGGAGTAACTCAGTGGGACAGGCAGCATCTCTGGAGAGAAAGAATGGTTGACGTTTCAGGTCAAGACCCTTCTTCAGACCCGTCTTGCTGCAAAACGTCACACATTCCTTTTCTCCAGAGATGCTGCCTGTCCCGTTGAGTTTCTCCAGCATTTTGTATCTATCTTCGCTTTAAACCAGCATCTGCAGTTCCTTTCCACACAGTTGAATATTTCTCCAGATTTTTTCACTGCGGAGAAGTCAAGTTAAGTCAAGTCAAGTGAAGTGAGTTTATTGTCATGTGTCCCTGTATAGGACAATGAAATTCTTGCTTTGCTTAAGCACTCAGAAAATAGTAGGCATTTACTACAAAACAGATAAATGTGTCCATATACCATGATATAAATATATACACACATGAATAAATAAACTGATAAAGTGCAAATAGCAGAATGTGGTTATTAATAATCAGAGTTTTGTCCGAGCCAGGTTTAATAGCCGATGGCTGTGGGGAAGTAGCTATTCCTGAACCTGGTTGTTGCAGTCTTCAGGCTCCTGTACCTTCTACCTGAAGGTACCAGGGAGATGAGTGTGTGGCCAGGATGGTGTGGGTCTTTGATGATACTGCCAGCCTTTTTGAGGCAGCGACTGCGATAAATCCCCTCGATGGAAGGAAGGTCAGAGCCGATGATGGACTGGGCAGTGTTTACTACTTTTTGTAGTCTTTTCCTCTCCAGGGCGCTCAAATTGCCGAACCAAGCCACGATGCAACCAGTCAGCATGCTCTCTACTGTGCACCTGTAGAAGTTAGAGAGAGTCTTCCTTGACAATCCGACTCTCCGTAATCTTCTCAGGAAGTAGAGGCGCTGATGAGCTTTTTTGATAATTGCGTTAGTGTTCTCGGACCAGGAAAGATCTTCAGAGATGTGCATGCCCAGGAAAGAGATGAAAGCAAGGGAACCTAGGAAAGTTAATGGCGATGTCTTGAGGACAGTTCATATTGTAGTGGAGGAGGTGCTGAATGTCCTCAATGTACGAAGGTAGATAAATCTCCCAGGCCTGATCCGATATATCCAAGAATGAGAAGAAACTGCAGGAGTTATGAATCATTGTTAGATACAGATGACGTGTCAGAAGACTGGAAGTTGGCTAATGTCATGCCGCTATTTAAGAAGGGCTTCAAAGAAAAACCTGCGAAGTTTAGTCCAGTAAACCAAATATGAGTGATAGGAAATTTACTGGAGAAGATTCTGAGAGACAAGATATACATGCATTTTGAATTACGGGCTAATTAGGGATAATCAGCATGTTTCCTGCTTCGGAGATCATGTCTCATGACTTTGAATGACTAATCAAGAAAGTTGATGATGGCAGGGTTATGGATGTAGTCTATATGGACTTCAGCGTGGCCTTTGATAAGGTTCTGCATGGTAAGCTAATTGAATGGGATCCAGGGAAAGCTAGCTTATTTGAGAATTAAGGGACAGAAGTTTAGGGGTAACATGAGGGGGAACTTCTTTACTCAGAGAGTGGTAGCTGTGTGGAATGAGCTTCCAGTGGAAGTGGTGGAGGCAGGTTCGATTTTATCATTTAAAAATAAATTGGATAGGTCTATGGACGGGAAAGGAATGGAGGGTTTAAGAAGGAACTGCAGATGCTGGAAAATCGAAGGTACACAAAAATGCTGGAGAAACTCAGCGGGTGCAGCAGCATCTATGGAGCGAAGGAAATAGGCAACGTTTCGGGCTGAAACCCTTCTTCAGACTGATGGGGGGTGGGGCGGGGAGAAGAAAGGAAAAAGGAGGAGGAGGAGCCCGAGGGCTGAGGGAGAGATAGGAAGGGGAGGAGAGGGTTATGGGCTGAGTGCAGGTAGATGGGACGAGGGGAGAATAAGTGTTCGGCACAGACTAGAAGGGCCGAGATGGCCTGTTTCCGTGCAGTAATTGTTATATGGTTATATGTTTATGATTATTACATATGGAACTAGCTTCATAACAGGAAGCAAAGGGTGTTGATGGAATACCTGTGATTTGTGGGGTGCTTCAGTGATTGGGGCTGGGCCCGCTGCTGTTTGTCATCTCTTTCAATGATTTTAGATGAAAATATACGGCACGATCAGTTTGAAGATGACAATAAATAGGTGGAATCATAGACAGTGAAGATGGTTATCAAAAATTACAGCATGATCTTGATCAGCTGGGCAATTGGGCGAGGAATGGCTTATGAAGGCAGATACGTGTGAGGCATTGCATTTTGGGAATTTAAGCCAGGGCAGTACCCTCAGAATGCATGGGAGGGAGGGCCCTGGAGAGTGCAGTTGAGCAGAGGGATCTAAGAGTATAGATGTTAGAGAAAAGTGCTGGAGAAACTCAGCGGGTGCAGCAGCATCTATGGAGCAAAGGAAATAGGCAACGTTTCGGGCCGAAACCCTTCTTCAGACTGATAGATGCACAGTTTCTAGAAAGTGGCGTCGCAGGTAAATAGGGCGGTAAAGAAAGTTTTTGGTACATTGGCCCTCATCAGTCAAGGAAATAAGTATAGAAGTTGGGGCATTATATCACAGTTGTACAAGATGTTGGTGAGGGTGAACTTTGAGGAGTGAAAATCAGGAACTCGTTCCCACAGCGGGGGTTGAGGGAACAGCAGAGATCAGCTTAAGGGAGAGATGTTGTTATCGTACCTTCCTCAACTACCTCCTCTGGCAGCTCATTCAACACAATTACCACTATTTGTGTGTAAAAAAATGTTGTCCCTCACATTACAATTAAATCTTCACCCCCCTCAACTTAAACTTATGTCCTCAGGTTCCTGATTCCCCAACTCTGGGTAAAAGGCTCTATGCATTTACCCTATCTATTCCTCTCATGATCTTATACTCTCAAGGTTTTATGAATTGTGCTCATCTTCCGTGAATTGTGCTGTACGTGTAAGTTTGAGAACCTACTCCATGACGCAGCCTTGAAGGGAGCGGCCAGTGGTTCCGCTGCAGGCAGATGTTTGCTGCTGTGATCACAAATGATTTTCCTGTGTGTCTCATGGATTTTACAACATAATTCCATGCCAGTTGCATGTGACATCTGTTAGTTAGTTTATTTGAGAATGATTCTCACAAGATTCACTCTGGTATTCGAGTCCTTCCCAAAAACAGCCCTCTCTCTCTCCTCGGAGACTAAAGCGATCCAGCGAGGCGCTGATTCCATGGCTCACGGCCCCCCCCACATCTGCCTCGGCGCGCTGTACTCACGCTCTCAAAGCATTGCTCGCAACGCCAAAGTTTCACTAAATAGAAAAACAAGGTCTTGCTTGTGTCTAGTTCTGAGTCAGCAAACTGCAACAACAGCAACCTGCATTGGAAGGGCACATTCTCAAGGGCCAGGGACATTCTCAAGGGCCTCGCACAAGACTGAGCCACACGAGGGAGCACTGGGACCGTGGGGCAAAACCTCAGGGTGAAGAGGGTTGAAGAAGAGGTGGTGGGTTGGGGAGGGAGCTCCAGAGCTGGCAGCTCAGTTAGCCCAGGGCCAGAGGCTAGGTGAAGGAGTCAAATGACCAAGAGATGAGAGATGGGCAAAACAATAACAAGTGCTGGAGGAGCTCAATGGGTCAGGCAGCATCTGGGGAGGGAATGGATAGACAGCTGCCTCTCCCCTCTTCTCACTGTCTCCCTCCCCCCCCATCACTCCCCAACATTTAGTCTGAAGAAGGATGTTTCCCAACCCAAAACGTCACCTATCCATGTTCTCCAGAGATGCTGCTTGCCCTGATGAGTGACTCCAGCACTTTTTGTATCAACCAGCATCTGCAGTTTTTTATTTATTTATTTATTTATTTTTTTTAATTTATTGGAATTAAGTACTTTTTTGTACTTTTTTAAGTACTTTGGTAACTTTTTTTCAGGTGCCAAATATATGTTAACATGATACTTTCTCTGTACAACTTCATTTTTTATTTTTTTTAAAGAGAGAAATAAGAAAGAAAGAAAGATAGTAGAGAGTAGAAAAACGTGTAGTGTGTATAAAAAAAGAAAAAGATAGTGAGGAAGAGAAATATGAAAGAAGAGAGAGCAGGAGAGAGATTAGCAAATAGACGATAGGAGATGAGTTTTTATATTGTTGATCATCTTTCACCCAGACTGCAGTTCCTTGTTTCTGAAGCTGAATTTTCCGGCTTGATTGGGAAAGTAAGAAAGAGAACATTTCAGATAGTGAAAATTGAAAATGTTGCTTTTAACATCTGGATGGCTAGTAATAACAGAAAATAAAATAAAATGTCCCTTATTTTATTGACTGTTTGAAGAAAGCCGTGCAGCTGGATCATGGCCACACTTATTGCTCATCCCCAATCCTGGTTTCACTCATTCCCCCAGATTTTTTCCTCTGGATCATTTTAATCATCCCTATTTTGGGATCATCCGGTCATCCCATCCCATTCTCCCACCAACTCATGGTCTCATGGTGATGGATGCCTCGGCCACTGGTGCAGCCAGTAGCGCTGGTCGTGGGCAGAGGACATGCTAACATTTCCCAGGGCAAATTCCCTTCAAACATAAACTTCATTAATGGAAACCATGTACGAGGAATGGAAAATATTACTCTTTACATTAATAGTGTTGTCCAAGTCAATCCGTCGGTCGTGTCGTTGAGTTTGCTGTGGAAAGCATCGATGTTTACTCACGGCTACAGTGAGACAGCACACTGTCCACAGGAGTGAGGATGGTGAGAGAGCCATGCTATATATATATGGTACTGGTGCAACTCAGCGGGTCAGGCAGCATCGCTGGAGAAAAGGAACAGGTGATGTTTCGGGTCAGAACCCTTCTTCAGACTGAAAGCTAGGAAAAGGTCAGAATAAATGAATAAATCGGGGATGGCAATAGATGACCGAGGATGGGTGGAGCCCATAATAGCCCATTGTACAAGCCTATGGATAGACTCGGCTTGTACTCGCTAGAATTTAGAAGATTGAGGGGGGATCTTATAGAAACTTACAAAATTCTTAAGGGGTTGGACAGGCTAGATGCAGGAAGATTGTTCCCGATGTTGGGGAAGTCCAGAACAAGGGGTCACAGTTTAAAGATAAGGGGGAAGTATTTTAACCATATATAACCATATAACAATTACAGCACGGAAACAGGCCATCTCGACCCTTCTAGTCCGTGCCGAACACGTATTTCAGGACCGAGATGAGAAAAACATTTTTCACACAGAGAGTGGTGAATCTGTGGGATTCTCTGCCACAGAATGTAGTTGAGGCCAGTTCATTGGCTATATTTAAGAGGGAGTTAGATGTGGCCCTTGTGACTAAAGGGATCAGGGGGTATGGAGAGAAGGCAGTTACAGGATACTGAGTTGAATGATCAGCCATGATCATATTGAATGGCGGTGCAGGCTCGAAGGGCCGAATGGCCTACTCCTGCATCTATTTTCTATGTCTCTATGTTGGCTGGGGTTGAGGTGATAGGGGAGGGATACAGAAGAACTAGTAGGAGGACTCGTTGAAATGAGAGGGGGTTCCACCCTTCCTTGGTCATCTGTTGACGACCATGATTTGTTCTGGCCTTTTCCTATCGCCAGTTCCCGCCTCCCACCTCTACTTTCAGTCTGAAGAAGGGTCCCGACCCGAAACGTCCCCTGCTCCTTTTCTCCAGAGATGCTGCCCGGTCTGCTGAGGTGCTCAAGCACTTTGTATCCAATCTTCGATTTAAGCCATCATCTGCAGTTCTTTCCGACACTATCCATACTTTACTCTTCCAAAACATTGGAAGACATGTCTCTCGACCAACCTCCTCCCCGCCCACATTAAAACGTGTCATTTGAATATTTGAGCAGTAATCTTTCTGTGCATTACTTGCCGCCGTGACTCTGGGTTACAGCAGTGGCTGCCCCCAAAGTTGTGAGACATGCCGTCTGGTCTATGCTGCAAGGGCCATGTTTACAAGGTGTACCTGGCGATTCTGTCTGATCTCCTTGAAATAAGCGAGGATTTGACCCAAAAAGCATCAGCAGATTCCTCGCTGTTGGGACAGCCAGCGGTCTGGGTTGCCAGCTGTGGGATAACCAGTTGTGGAGATAGTCAGCAGTGGGGTAGACAGATGTGGGGGCAGACAGATGTGGGGGCGTCCAGCTGTGGGAACAGCCTAGTTCTGGGGACAGCCAGATGTGGTCACCGAGTTGTGGGTACAGTTAGCTGTAGTGGCTATCAACCGTGGGGCCAGTCGGGCAGTGGGGAGCTCCAGCTGTGTGGTCATTTAGCTGTGGGGCCAGCTAGTGTGTGCAGTGATCAGTTGTGGCTAGTACCAGCTATGAGGCCGGCCAGACTGAAGGGCCAACCAGGCTGTGGGGAGAGCCCGCTGTGAAGAGAGCTAGAAGTGGAGAGATCCAGCTGTAGGAATAGCCAGCTGTGGAGATCCAGCTGTGGGGATAGCCAGCTGTGTGGGGGGAACCAGCTGTGGGGAGAGATAGCTGGGGGAATAGCCAGCTATGGAGAGATCCAGCTGTGGAGAGATCCAGCTGTGGAGAGATCCAGCTGTGGAGAGATCCAGCTGTGGAGAGATCCAGCTGTGGAGAGATCCAGCTGTGGAGAGATCCAGCTGTGGGAATAGCCAGCTATGGAGAGATCCAGCTGTGGAGAGATCCAGATGAGAACAGGCTGTGTGGAACCAGATAGTTGTGTGGCCAGCCAGATGTGGTACCCGTGCGGGGGCAACCAAGCTGGAGGGTCGTGAGCTGTGGGGGGGAGTTGGTTCTATGGACAGCCAGCTATAGTAACAACAGCTATGGGGGCGGATAGTTATGGGAACTACCAGTTGTCGGGGCCAGTATGTTTGGACCACCTGCGGCTGAATGGCCTGGGTTGGGCAGATATATCATGACTGTGATTTTACATTTTGTCGATGAACGGGATATCTGTCGAGTGAGTTAGAGTCATAGAGTAATACAGTGTGGAAATAGGCCCTTCGGCCCAACTCGCCCACACCGGCCAACAATGTCCCAGCTACTCTAGTCCCACTTGACTGCGCTTGGTCCAGAACCGTCCAGCATGGAACCAGTTTGTTGCACAACGCATGTTTACCAATGAACAATGTGGCCCTGTTGCCCATGTTGATGTGCCCGCAGGGCGTCTGCGCTGAGCTGTTCATCGAGTTAGTGTTGAATAATTGAACAGTTGATAGATAGGACTATTTTTGAGTTGAAGCTGTTGATCCTGCGACGGACACGGGACTTTGATGGTTCGCTTCCAGCCATCTGGTGAACTTTAGTAAACTTACAGGCACAGCCGAGTCTCCCTCTGTAGCAGAAACCCTGAATCTTTTAACGCCTTCGTTTTTCAGTATTAGCATTTATCACCCACCCCTAATTACCCCTGGACTGGGTGGCTTGCAGAGTCTTCTCTGAGAAGTGTTGTACCATTTAAAAAACATTTAGACAGGTACAAGGATAGGAGGGATATGGAAAATAGACACAAAATGCTGAATTAAGTCAGCGGGTCAGGCAGCATCTCTGGAGAAAGGGAATAGGCGACGTTTCGGGTCGAGAACCTTCATTAGAGGGATGTGGGCCGTGCGTGGACCGGTGGAACTAGTGGAGGGGAAATGTTGGTCGGTGTGGGCAGGTTGGACTGAGGGGGCTGTTTCCACGATGTATGACTCTATGAGTCTGGGGCTGGAACTATAGAGAGGCCAGGTGGGCGAGGGCGGAGATTTCCTTTAAGAGTGAACATGAACTCTAGCTTTGAGAGAGGCAAAGTTTAAAGGGCAATGTTTAAAGGGGCAATTTACACAGAGGGGGGCGAATGGCTGGAACGGGCTGCAATTGGTGGTGGTGGAGGCAGATGCCATAGTGGCATTTAAGAGACTTAAGTGGATAAGCACATGGATAAAAGGACTGGACAAGCTAGATGCAGGAAAAATGTTCCCAATGTTGGGCGAATCCAGAACCAGAGGCCACAGTCTTAGAATAAAGGGGAGGCCATTTAAGACTGAGGTGAGAAAAAAAACCTTTTCACCCAGAGAGTTGTGAATTTATGGAATTCCCTGCCACAGAGGGCAGTGGAGGCCAAATCACTGGATGGATTTAAGAGAGAGTTATATAGAGCTCTAGGGGCTAGTGGAGTCAAGGGATATGGGGAGAAGGCAGGCACGGGTTATTGATAGGGGACGATCAGCCATGATCACAATAAATGGTGGTGCTGGCTCGAAGGGCCGATTGGCCTCCTGCACCTATTTTCTATGTTTCTATGTTTCTATGATATGCATGGAATGGAGGGATATGGTTTATGTGCAGGCACATAAAGGCTGGCACAAAATGTCAGAATACCTCAGCGGGTCAGGCAGCATCTCTGGACAAAAGGAATAGAGATGGTATCTGACCCCGTTGAGCTGCTCCAACGTTTTGCGCCCATCTTCGGTATAAACCAGCATCTGCAGTTCCTTCCTACTCAGATAAAGGTTGATCTTGGCATCATGTTCAGCACATATATTGTGGGCCGAAGGGCCGGTTCCTGTACTGTTCTGTCTGAAGAAGGGCGTCGATGAGTTACTCTAGTGTTTTGTGCCTACCTTCGGTGTAAACCAGTATCTGCAATTCTTCCAACACATTTTGTAACTGTTCTCTACAAAGGAATTGCAGGTTTACGCCGAAGAAAGCCACAAAAATGCCAGAGTAACTCAGCGGGTGAAGAAGGGTCTCGACCTGAAACGCCACCCATTGGTTCTCTCCAGACATGCATCCTGTGCCGCTGAGCTACTCCAGCGTCTTGCCCTGTTCTATTGGTGAACTCGGTAGGTTTTCACAGCAATAATTTGTAGATGGCATTATTGTTATTCAGGGTTATTAGTTGAATGTTGATTCCACAGTGCCTGTCGTGGGAGTTGAACTGCGTTCCGTGGGATTGTTGGTCTGGGTCTTTGGATTACCCAGTGACCGCGTGGGTCATTGTATCTTTCACGTTCTGTCTTGTTAGGGATATTGTTAATATCTGCAGACTGCTAACGGGTGGAAGGCAGAGTATGTGAGCTCCCAATAAAGGTAGTATTACTCTAGGGAGTACAAATCAACCTCACAGACACGAGTGGGTGGTGGAGTGCGAGACTCTTACATGTTTGGGTGGCACACTGGTGCACCCGGTAGCGCAACAGCCTGATAGCGCCAGAGGCCCGGTTCGAACCCGACTTCGGGTGCTGTCTGTGTGGAGTTTGCACATTCTCCCTGTTACTGTGTGGGTTTCCTCCATGTGTTCCGGTTTGCTCCCACAT
Organism: Amblyraja radiata; assembly: GCF_010909765.2. Taxonomy (NCBI): domain Eukaryota; kingdom Metazoa; phylum Chordata; class Chondrichthyes; order Rajiformes; family Rajidae; genus Amblyraja; species Amblyraja radiata. The sequence goes on along the minus strand of NC_045961.1, from coordinate 87,600,502 downwards.
GCCAAAGACCACGTGCGGGTTTGTAGGTTCATTGGCTGCTGTAAATTGCCAATAGTACGTAGTGAGTCGACGGGAACGTGGAATAACATAGAATGGTGTTAGACAGGAGACAATAGACAATAGGTGCAGGAGTAGACCATTCGAGCCAGCACCGCCATTCAATGTGATCATGGCTGATCATCCCCCAATCAGTACCCCGTTCCTGCCTTCTCCCCATATCCCCTGACCCCGCTATTTTTAAGAGCCCTATCTAGCTCTCTCTTGAAAGCATCCAGAGAACCTGCCTCCACCACAGAGAATTCCACAGACTCACTGCTCTCTGTGAGAAAAAGTGTTTCCTCGTCTCCGTTCTAAGTGGCTTACTCCTTATTCTTAAACTGTGGCCCCTGGTTCTGGACTCCTCCAACATCGGGAACATGTTTCCTGCCTCTAGCGTGTCCAAGCCCTTAACAATCTTACATGTTTCAATGAGATCTCCTCTCATCCTTCTAAACTCCAGAGTGTACAAGCCCAGCTGCTCCATTCTCTCAGCATATGGCAGTCCCGCCATCCCGGGAATTAACCTTGTAAACCTACGCTGCACTCCCTCAATAGCAAGAATGTCCTTCCTCGAATTAGGAGACCAAAACTGCACACAATACTCCAGGTGTGGTCTCACAAGGGCTCTGTGTTCGATAGGCGCCGTGGACTCGGTGTGCCGAAGGGCCTGTTTTCATGCTGTATCCCCACGTTTAAGTCTGTGGATGAGCCACGGACCAAGTTTCAATAAATGTCATCAGTGTAGATGGTCGGAGTGGACATAGTGGGCCGAGGGACCTCTTCCCGCATTCTATGAGTCTGTGACTCTGGCATTCCAGTCATTATTATACAGCGAGGTGGGGGGTATTCACCATTTTGTACAGTGGGTACTAATTAACCAGGAGCTTTTATCTCGCTATTTAATCAGGATTATTGAAATGACTGGACCTCAGCACATCTCAGCGCCCCTGTTGGGCGAGAGGTTCCTGGGACTGCAAACACCGATTGACTCGACCATCAATCTGACGCCACCGGTTCCCATCTCCCCAACTACGCGTCTCAGGTCACCCACCACTTGAATGCTCACACTTTGCCTTTGTCACTTGGTGCCTGGAACACCCAGGAATTCAGGCTGTCCGGGAGCCTCGTATCTGGTCTGCCGTTGCTGCATCCAGCAGTCTCCCGTAAACAGGGCCTCCTTCAAATCTCTGGTGCTTTTTATTGATGTACACCCACCAACTTTGCACTCCCCCCTTAACACTCCTTTCACATACTCTCAATTTTGCTCTTCTCTCGACCCTCCACCCCCTCCCTCCCCACCTACACTCACTCATTCACCACCACAGGTCTCTGATAAATCCTTGAGGTCTTGTGCCACTGTGCGGGGGGCGCAGCGGTAGGTTTGCTGCATTTGTACAGCGCCAGAGACCCGGGTTCGACCCTGACAACTTGTGCTGTCTGTACGGAGTGTGTAAGTTCTCCCCGTGACCGCGTGGGTTTTCTCCAGGCGCTCCGGTCTCCTCTCACCTTCCAAAGACCTGCAGGTTAGTAGGTTAAAATCTGCTTTGTCCCAAGTGTGTAGGATGGTGCTGGTGTTCGGGAGATCAGTGGGTCAAATGGTCCTGTTTCCACACTGTATCTCTAAACTAAACTTGTATCTGGAGAAATTTCCCGCTCGTCTTTTCTTAGCCCCCACCTCCCAACGCAGTCTCACTCACAGTCTGTAACAGCTGCATCTTGTCCTTGCTGTTAGATCTCCGGCTAAAACAAGACGGCAAATGCTTTTGTAGGTTGCTTGATGTTCTTCAATCGAGTTGCTCGCTGACCGTTTGCCAAGGCAGGCGGGTTCGCTTTGATCAATGTTTGTTTAAGAATCGCTTGTAGTCTGGGTGACGGAACAGGGTGAAATATTAGGACTAGCAACACTGAATTATTCAATCAAACAGCAGCAGATATATAAAATTTACATTTTTCTTTTGTGAGACCAAAGTTAAAACACAAATAAGCCTTCTATGGAAAAAGGTACCGCTCAGTCCCGTCTGACCCAGTGGTTTGATCTTGGCTGGCGCTCCAAGTGAAGAACTGCAGGAATACATCTGTACTGTAATAGGAGTGTGCAGGAAGGAACAGCAGATGCTGGTTTACACTGAAGATAGACACAAAATGCTAGAGTAACTCAGCGGGCCAGGCAGCATCTCTGGAGAGAAGGAATGGGTGACGTTTCGGGTCGAGACCCTTCCTCCACTTCCAATCAGGTCTGGTCCATCTGTTAAAGAAATGACAATATGTAGAAAATGGATCCATTCAATACTTTCTTTAGCCTCTTCCTTCAGTGTAGATTTACTGCTCATTCAACAGTACAAAGGAAAGACAGGAGGCTATTCAGCCCTTCAAACGGTTTCACTCTTCAGTTGAATCACAGCGGGTCTGTACCTTAAGGGCCTGTCCCACGAGCACGCGACTCCATGCTGCAAGCGCGACCTAAAGGGCCTGTCTCACCAGCATGCGCCTGCATGCGGCAAGCGCGACCTAACGTGGTCGCTTGAGCCGTACGGCCTCGCGGGGCCGGTCCCACTTCGATCGCTGGAGCCGTAAGGAGTTGTGCGGAGCTGGTCCCGACATCGCGCGGGGCTCCGCAAAACTGACCGTGTTCAAAAATTCCGCACAGCAACGGCCTACCGGCCCGCAGCCACCTCGACGCCGTGTCACTCACTCGACCTCAGCGCTTGCCGCATACCGTATGGCTCAAGCGACCACGTTAGGTCACGCTTGCCGCACGCAGGTCGCATGCTCGTGGGACAGGCCCTTTAACCCTATTTCCCTGATTTGATCCACGAACCCAAAACAAATTCATGTGTAGGAAGGAACTGCAGATAGGGGTATCCTTTTGCATACCTTTCATTAATTTGTCTCTTTGCACCTTTCATATCTCTTTTTTCCCTCTCAGTCTGAAGAAGGGCCTCTCCCCGAAACATCACCTATTCTTTTTCTCCAGAGAGGCTGACTGACCCGCTGAGTTACGCCAGCATTTTTGTGTCCATCCATCAGGGTAGATGTAGGGAATGGTGGAAGCGCTCGATGAGCCAGGCGGCGCCCGTTGAGAGAGAACCGGTCGATGAACCAGTACTGGGGAAGTGAACAGCCAAGACGCTTTAAGTTGCATGAAGGGGGAGAGGCAGAGAGAACAGGGGATGTGTGTGAGTTAGAGTGGAGGGCAAGGTAACCACTACTTTGAAAACCGGCAGCTGGAATGAAATAATACAGAAACTAATTTGAACTATAAGCGTTGCTTTTAAATTTTCAGCTGACTGCAACCTCGAGGTTTTTGAGGATTGTGAACTGAGAACTCTTGCTATTGCTGTGGGTCATAAAACTGGCAGAGAGTTATTAAGGCACATTAAACCTTGTCAGTACCAGCCAACTGCTTTATATAATGTTCGGTAAATGTTATTTTTCCAACCAGAAGCCATACCAACAAAATAAACATTGGCAGCATACTAGCGCAGCGGTAGAGTTGCTCCCTAAAAGGCCTGTCCCACTTATGCGGCTTTTACGGGCGACTGCTGGCACCCGTGATAGGTCTCCGAAATTTTCAACATGTTGAAAATTCAGCGGCAACCAGAAAGATGCCACGACTCTTTGGAGACCTCTCACGACCATACAGGCGAACCCTGGAGACATGTTGCGGGTGACCTCTCATGACCTTAGGAGACCTCTCACGACCACACAGCCTGTATGGTCGTAAGAAGTCTCCTATGGTCGTGAGGGGTCTCCAAAGAGTCGTAGCGTCTTTCTGGTCGCCACTGAATTTTCAACATGTTGAAAATTTCGGCGTCCTATCACGGGTGCCGGCAGTCGCCTAGAAAGGTCGCGTAAGTGGGACGGGCCCTTAACAGAGCCAGAGAGCCGGGTTTGATCTCGATCGCGGGTGCTGCCTGTGCGGAGTTTGCATGTTCTCTCTGTGGCTGTGTGGGTTTACTCCAGTTGCTCCTGCCACATTCCATGACGTGCAGGTCTGTAGGTAAATTGGCTTCTGTAAATTGCCCCTAGGGAAACGGGGATAATGAAGAACTGGTGTACCGGCGATCGAGGGTCGGTGTGAATTCGATGGGTCGTAGGGCTTGGCCCCACTCTTTATCTCTAGACTAAATCTCTAGAATACATTTTGCTTGTAGTCTAAGTGAAGCAAGTGCACATCTGGGCAATCATATTGCAGAAAGCATCAGTTAATATTTCCACTAGCATTCCTGGAAAACGATGGAATTCTGACCTCGATTTTTGAGGAACCAGGGCAGCAAATGTTAGCAGTGGCGAACATTTAGACCAAGTTCCAAAGCAACAACAGCCCATGGTGGGGCCAGGTTAAGGCGATGCCTGGGCAATGGGATAGAACGTCTGAAAGGAGAGGAGCAGTGGTGGTGATGGAGGGGTTCAGAAGAGGTTCCAAGGAAGCGGACTGAGAACTGGGAGGCAGTGAGCTTGGAGAAGGGGTGGCAACAGGTTGCAATATCATCGAAGAAGAGGTTTTTGAAATGTCAATGGTCTTTAATCTTGGAGCCCAGGCGACAGACGATTGCAGTAGGTCAGGCAGTCAGCACTTGTCCATGTTTATGTCACTGGGATGTCGTGTCCGACAATGTTGATTACAGATCTGCTCAAACTTGCAAAGTAAACATGCACCTCGAAACTTCCTGGAAACTCCACAAGGTTTGTCGGCGCCACGGCACTCTCGGAATCGCAATCACAGTCGACACCTACGCATGATCTGTTATCCAATGGGAAAAACAATTAGTGTTATTTTTTTTACTTGAACCACAACTGGTGTGATTCATGGATAATTTCCAAAGACATCAAATCTGGGCGCTGGCCTACAAAGATAATTCCGTACAAGAACCCCACACAAGACTGCAGGCCTGGGAACCATATGTACAGTGCGCTCATCCGGAGCCTGAGCCGCACGGGCCACTCTCTCTACCCTTCCATATCTCTAGTTCCCCTCTCCCCTTTTTCTTCTTCTTGCGTATGGCGTGCACAGCCTAAAGTTGGTGGACAACTTGTTCTATTTGATCTTATTTGATTGTGCACGCCGGGTTGATTGCATTTGTCAAAACAGGGCGGACCACGCGAAGGTTGCAATCTCCCACCCCTCCCTCTCCCCTGACTCTCAGTCAGAAGAAGGGTCCCGACCCAAAATGACTCAACCCTATTCCTTCTCTGCAGAGATGCCACCTGTCCTGCTGAGTTACTCCAGCATGTTGTGTCTGTCTTCGGTGTAAACCAGCATCTGAAGTCCTTTCCTACACACTTTGAAACACTGAGCGTTTCAAACTCCCATTCCCTGCCCCGAGTTCTTGAAAGTTTGAGTTCAATCAGTGTGAGTCCATGCAAGCGAACAGGAGTCAATAGTTTCCATTCACTGCCTCTGACAATGTAGTCTTGTAAATCCCGGCCGTTGAAAAGGACTTTGGAAATTTGGGGGACAATCTCAGAGCCAGCGAGGAGAAAGGCCGCATTATGCGTGAAATGACATTAAAAGACTTGTTACTGAATATCTGATTATATGCGAAGGGGGTTTTATGTTAAGAGGACAGAGATGCTATCTGTTTAGAATCAAAGTTTAGGAGGAAGTTTAGTACTTTAGGAGAGGGGGCGGGGTGGGTCTCCAGGCGGGTCCAGAGTGGAATGGAGTGTCTGTCTATCTGTTCAATGTCAATGGGGTGGGGAACTGAAGCGAACCATTGCGAAACTTATCTGCTGATGGAACTGTGTTTTTTCCAGATACATAAAAATAAGTCCCGGAGTAAATCCTGGAGCAGCACCTCTGAAGAACATGGATAGGTGACATTTTAGCTCGAGTTCTTCCATGTCTTTTTTTTGTGAAAACTAGCATCTACAGTTCATTTTGTTTCTACATTCAAATTTAAGTATCTCAGACACTGAAGAAGGCTCCTGACCTGAAAGGTCACCTATCCATCTTCTCTAGGGATGCTGTTTGACCCTCTGAGTTACTCCAACAACTTTATCACTTTCTTAAATTTAAATATGTAGCTGGGCAGTTCAGGGATGATTCCAGGAAAGTTCACAGCCCTCATTAGACTTTCTTTAGACTTCGAGGAGGTAGAGGCGTTGGTGTGTTTTCTTGGCCACAGCGAAAATGGTGATGTATACATCAAGAAGGTTGAAGCTCTCGACCATCTCCAGTTCAACAATATTGATACAGACTGGGTAGTGTGCTCCACCCTGCTTCCTGAAGGAAGGCTCCTTTGTTTTCCTGACATTGAGCGAGAGGTTGTTGTCTTAACACTATGCTACTAAGCTCTGGATCTCCTTCCTGTACTCCATCTCGTCATTGTTTGAGATCCGGCCCACAACTGTGGAGTCAGTTGCAAACTCGTAAATGAACAAGTCTGCTGCAGAGCAGAACTTGGCTTCTGAATGTATGAATGTATAGGGAGTATACATCTCCCTGGTGTTGAGAATCGTCGTGCAGGACGTTTTGTTGTTTATCCTTATTGTGAGTGTTTTATGGGTCCACAGTGGCACAGCGGTAGAGTTGCTACCGTACAACGGCAGAGACCTGGGTTTGATCCTGACTATGGGTGCTGTCTCCATGGAGTTTGTGTGTTCTCCCTGTGACTGCGTGGGTTTTCTCTAGATGCTGCAGTTTCCAGCCACATTCCAAAGACGTGCAGGTTGTAGGTTAATTGGTCTCTACAAAATTGCCCTTAGTGTGTAGGATAGAACTAATGAATGGGTATCGCTAGTCGGCATGGACTCGATGGGTTGAATGGCCTGTTTCTATGCTGTATCTCTAAAAGTCGAGGATTCAGTTGCAGACATGGTCAGGAGTTTGGAGATAAATTTATTTGGAATTATGGTGCTGAAGACCGAGCCATGGTCAGTAAATAAGAATCTGACATTGATGTTATCCCGGTCTTCCAGAGATAAAGGTCCTGTCCCACGAGCATGCGACTCCATGCGGCAAGCGCGACCTAACGTGGTCTCCGTGCGGCCCCCGCTTCCCGGTTTGGTCGCGCTCGCCGCATGCAGTCGCATGCTGGTGGGACCGGCCCTGTACGGGGATCACTCGAACTCCGCGTGACCACCGCTTCCGGTTTGGTCGCGCTTGCCGCATGCAGTCTCATGCTCGTGGGACAGGCCCTTTAGTGTAGGGAGATGATGTCTGCTGTTGATCTGTAGCAGTAGTAGGGAATTACAGTGGATTAAGGCTGTCTGGGAGACTGGGGTTGACGTGGGCCATCACCAGCCTTTCTAACAACTTGAGGTTATTAGATGTCAGAGACACCAGTCATGAGTTCATTTTTCTTAGGCACTGGGATGATAGTGGCCTTTTATAATGCAGATGGGACCTCAAATTGAAGTAAGAAAAGGTTAAAGATGGCTTTGCCAGGTGGTCTTTGCATGTTCTCAGGGCACAGTCGAAGGCTCCGTCCAGACCAGTCCATTTCTGTGGGTTCACTTTCAGGAAGGACAATCTGAGTATCTGATGGTAACCATGGATACAGATGCACCCAAGGCCGTTGCGATGGATGGCATCATTCATGCCACCACTATTCAAAGTGAGCATAGAATACATTGAGCTAGTCAGGGAGGGACCCGTTGTGACCAACGATTCTGTCCAACTTCACTCCATAAACCCATAATCTGTTATAGAATGGAAACCTTGCCGTAATCACATCCCAGTCCACCACATATACCAGATCTCCCACCCTCCCTCCCTCGATGCTTCATGCTGCCTCAGGATAGCAGCCCACATCATCAAGGCCCTCTCACACCCTGGCAATTCTCTCTTCTCCCCTCAACCGTTGGACAGAAGGAACAAAAGGTAACGTTTTTTCGATTTTCATTTGGACTAGTCGAGCATCAGCTTGGCTTGGGACTGGATACTGGTGCCAGTCAGAGTGAAATAGGAGCCTCGACTATCTCCCCATCTCCTTCCCCCATGGTCTCAGCCCTAGACTGGATCACGGCAAGCAATTTGTACTGAGCAAGATCCCACAGGATTAATATAAACGGTATTGCAGGGTTTATTTTGTTGTTGTGCAAGGAAGAATACTTAGCTGAAGAAGGGGCTCGACCCGAAACGTCACCCATTCCTTCTATCCAGAGATGCTGCCTGTCCCGCTGAGTTACTCCAGCATTTTGTGTCTGTATTCGGCTTAAACCAGCATCTGCAGTTCCTTCCTACACAATACTTAGCTCCTGTTTCGATCTATGTTTATCGTTCATTAGAGGAACAGCTGAGAGATTGATATAATGTTTTATCTAAAATACACCCCCCCTGACAGTGTGGAACCCCAACAGTGTGGAACCACGACAGTGTAGCCTTCCGACATCGTGGGACCAAGACAATTGACCTGTCCCTCTCACAATATTTATTGTGGCATCCTCCTATTGTTTCAGTTGTACAGGGCCCTATTGAGACCACACCAGGAGTATCATGTACAGTTTTGGTCCCCTAATTTGAGGAAGGACATTCTTGCTATTGAGGGAGGTTTACAAGGTTAATTCCCGGGATGGCGGGACTGTCATATGCTGAGAAGCTGGGCTTGTACACTCTGGAGTTTAGAAGGATGAGAGGCATTCTTATTAAAACATATAAGATTGTTAAGGGCTTGGACACGCTAGAGGCAGGAAACATGTTCTGGATGTTGGGGGAGTCCAGAACCAGGGGCCACAGTTTAAGAATAAATAAAGGCCCTCCTGCACCTATTTTCTATGTTTCTATGTTTCTAATAAGGGGTAAGTCATTTAGCACGGAGATGGGGAAACACCTTTTCTCACAGAGAGTGGTGAGTCTGTGGAATTCTCTGCCTCAGAGGGCGGTGGAGGCTGGTTCTCTGGATACTTTCAAGAGAGAGCTAGATAGGGCTCTTAAAGATAGCGGAGTCAGGGGATATGGGAAGAAGGCAGGAACGGGGTACTGATTGGGGATGATCAGCCATGATCACATTGAATGGCGGTGCTGGCTTGAAGGTCCGAATGGCCTACTCCTGCACCTATTGTCTATTGTCTATTGTGTCCCTCTCACAATATTTATTGTGGCATCCTACTGTGCACACACGGGCTTCTCTGCCCTCCTGCTTTCCATCTACTTTGCACCAGTTGTTGTCCAGATACCTGACTGCTGGCCATTGTGTGTCAGGACGCGTATAAAGGTGCTGGACTCTGACCCGGACTCCCACAAGGTGAGGCCCAAGGGTTGACTCCAAGCTGAAGATTCAGGGTGGGACGTTTGGTAATTAAACTGCAAGTTTGTCTCGGATCTATCGCCACTTCCACCCCTATCGGCCTGTGGTGGTTGGATTCAGAGCGGGTATCTGCTGCCCTCTATCGCAAAACCTAGTAAGTACAGACAGATACCACATATGAACAATAATAACCATAGTCGCAGACTATGCCCCCTACACACACACACACACACACACACACGCGCGCGCACACACACACACACACACACACACACACACACACACACACACACACACACACACACACACACACACACATTATAAACCCTTCATTCCCCTCCTCTCTCTTTATCTCACACGCACACACCTTGCTATGTAACCCCTCAAGATGTTCTGCTGCACCTGGTCCTGGAATGCTGAAGGTACACAAAAATGCTGGAGAAACTCAGCGGGTGCAGCAGCATCTATGGAGATGCTGCTGCACCCACTGAGTTTCTCCAGCATTTTTGTGTACCTTCGATTTCCCAGCATCTGCAGTTCCTTCTTAAACACCTAGAATGCTGAGATGCCTCTAATAGAGGGAGACGCCAGGAAGGATCCCTGGCTCAGTGCCACTCAAGATCGGAGATGGAAGAGAAATGGAGAGAATCCAGTGAATCAATAATCACAGTAACATAGAGTGGAACAGCAGAAAAAAACAGGCCCTTTGGCCCATCACATCCATGCCAACCGTTTTGCCCATCTACACGCCCAATTTGGCCACATTAGGTCTATGTCCTTCTATGATTGTCTTGTAGTCTGTATAAATGTTTCTACAACATAGTGATTTTATCTGATTCCATCACCTCCGCTGGCTGTGTGTTCCTGATATCAATAACTACCTGTGTGTAAAACAAAACATCCCCACTTCCTCTTAAATCTCCTTGGTCTCACATTAAACGTTTGCCTCCTTGTTTTGGGGTTTCATTCCATTGGAAAGAAGATTCCTACTGCCTAGTCTATGTCTCTTATCTATATTACTAAATCTCTGATCTTGACCGCTTTTGGCCCACTGTGCTGCGATTTCCGACAGAACGCCACCACCTATGGCCGTCATTTTTGGCCACCTCGCTCAGAGCCCCTCTCCGCCTTATGGGTGCGCAGGATTTTTTCCATCAATGAAAAATCAGAGATATATTAATGTTTTTAAAAAATTCACCATTCCCTCTGCTGCCCCTGCTGGAGGGAGGGGGGGGGACTATAAAACCAGGAAGTGGTGTGCCTCACTTAGTCTCTGCAAGATTGATGAAGCCAAGGGTCACGTCTCTCTGAGCTCTGAATAACATTGAACAAATGTCTACACAGCTGTGACTACCCTTAATGTGGTTTGAAAATGAAAATATGGTTTGTTTGAAGTAAAAAGGCACTGCCTGCAAATAGTTGTTAGGGTGCTTTGGCTTGAAGTTGAAAGGCACTACTTACTGCAAATGGTGGCTTGGGAGCTTTGGTTTAAAGTTGAAAGGCACTACTTACTGCAAATGGTGGCTTGGGAGCTTTGGCTTGAAGTTGAAAGGCACTACTTACTGCAAATGATGGGTGATTTGGCTTGAAGTTGAAATGCACTTCTAACTGCAAATTATGGCTTGGGTGCTTTGGTTTGAAGTTGAATTGCACTATTTACTGCAAATGGTGGCTTGGGAGCTTTGGTTTAAAGTTGAAAGGCACTACTTACTGCAAATGGTGGCTTGGGAGCTTTGGCTTGAGGTTTTAAAAAAATCACCATTCTATCTGCTGCACCTGCTGGAGGGAGGGGGAGGGACTATAAAACCAGGAAGTGGTGTGCCTCACAAATGATGGGGGATTTGGCTTGAAGTTGAAATGCACTACTTGCAGCAAATGGTGGCGTGGGTGCTTTAGCTTGAAGTTGAAAGTCACTACTTACTGCAAATGGTGGCTTGGGTGCTTTGCTTGAAGTTGAAAGGCACTACTTACTGCAAATGATGGCTTGGATGCTTTGGCTTGAAGTTGAAAGGCACTAACTGCAAATGATGGGTGATTTGGCTTGTCGTTGAAATGTACTTCTTACTGCAAATTGTGGCTTGGGTGCTTTGGTTTGAAGTTGAATTGCACTATTTACTGCAAATGGTGGCTTGGGAGCTTTGGTTTAAAGTTGAAAGACACTACTTACTGCAAATTGTGGCTTGGGAGCTGGCTTAAAGTTTTTAAAAAATCACAATTCTATCTGCTGCACCTGCTGGAGGGAGGGGGAGGGACTAAAACCAGGAAGTGGTGTGCCTCACTCAGTCTCTGCAAGATGGATGAAGCCAAGGGCCATGTCTCTATGTGTGCTTTGGCTTGAAGTTGAAAGGCACTTCTTACTGCAAATGGCAGCTTGGGTGCTTTGGCTTGAATTTAAAAGGCACTACTGCAAATGCACTTACTTCCTGTTTGCACTTTATATTGATTTAAGATAAAATGCTGTCACTTACGGCTGTGAATTTTGGCCATCTTACTCAGTCCCCCCTCCGCTGAGCAGGTGCAGAGAATTCTTCCCATCAATGAAAAATAAAAGTGTTATTAGTGTTTAAAAAAGTTTGAAAATCTCTCTCCCGTCAATCACGCCCTGAAAGCCACACCGTTTCCAGTGGGAGGGGGAGGGATTATAAAACCCGGAAGTGTGGGTGTGGCTCAGTCTCTGCATGATGGGGGAGGGAGAGTTCATGACTCTTTCTGAGCTGTGAATTAACTGAAAACACTGAATGTCTAGTGAACTGTGAGTTTGGTGTTTTGTGTAGTTTTATGGTGGTTTCACCCTGCATGAAATGGTATGAACCTACATTTGAATTTGGTGGCCTTCGACCCTACTTGAAGTGGAATGAAACTGCACTTGAATTTGGCGGCCTTGCATCCTGCTTGAAGTGGTATGAAACTGCACTGAATTTGGTGGCCTTGCACCCTACTGAAAGTGGTATGAAACTGCACTTGAATTTGGTGGCCTTGCACCCTGCTTGAAATGGTAGGAACATGGATTTGAATTTGGTGGCCTTGCACCCTGCTTGAAATGTAATTTCAAGGAATAGTCATGAGTCAACTGCCAGCCCACCAGCCGTGAGTGAGCTGCCAGCAGATCAGGCTTGAGGGACTGAGCTGCCACCCCAAGAACCCATACCAGCACTCCAGAAAGCCCCCCCACTGGTCACCAATATTGGAATTGGTTGAGAGCTGGAATATTGCATCGGGGGACCAGCCCTCCCATGTGAACATGGGACCCAACGGGTCCCACTTAGTCTAGTAATTTTATATAACTCTTATCAGGTTACCCCTTAGCCTCCAGGGAACACAAGCTCAGCCTATCCGATCTCTCCTTATAACCAAAGTACTCCAGGCAATATCCAGTACAATCACATCCACACCATAGCAGGATGAACATGCAAACACCACACAGACAGCAGGGTGGTGTTACTGTGGAATTCGTTGCCTCAGTAGGCTGTGGAGGCCAGGTCAATGGATATTTTTAAAGTAGAGATAAATAGATTCTTGATTAGTACGAGTGTCAGGGGTTATGGGGAGAAGGCAGGAGAATGAGGTTGAGGGAGAAAGATAGATCAGTCATGATTGAATGGCATGTTAGACTTGATGGGCCGATTGGCCTAATTCTGCTCCTGTCACCTATGAACGGCACTGGAGGTCAGGATTGTACCCAAGTAAGTAAGTAAGTACGTTTATTGGCCAAGTATTCACATACAAGCAATTTGCCTTGGTGCTCCGCCCACAAGTAACAACATGACATACAGTGACAGTTACGAATGACTCAGAAAACACTAAACATTAATAAGAATAAAACATTAATGATAAAACACCATTGATCAAGCATGTGAAGCAACAAAATACCAGATCAAAGGGAGGCTACAGATTTTTGGCTATTGAGTCGAGCAACTACTCGTGGATAAAAACTGTTTTTATGTCTGGCTGCGGCAGCTTTGACAGTCCGGAGTCGCCTACCAGAGGGAAGTGGTTCAAAGAGTTTGCGGCCAGGGTGAGAGGGGTCAGAGATGATCTTGCCCGCTCGCTTCCTGGCATTGTAAGGCAGCAGCACTACCATCTGTACCATGGTGCCTCTCTGATACTCAACTCTGAGGCTTTGTCTGGGAGAAGGGGCTCTATCCAGAGATGTTGCTTGCCCCACTGAGTTACTCCAGCATTTTGTGTCTAAGCTTGTTTGAGTGTTAACTATCGGCGAACTAGTGTCACAATCCTCCCTTGAGCTGCCCCGGAGCTGGGGTAATGTGGAGGAAATGTGCCGAATTTGATGCTAAATCTGGAGCACAAAAGGATGTTTACTTGATATTTCAGCGCATATCCACGGGATATCCACCCAATTCTTCTTTCACTCTTCCTGTTTACAAAGAAAGTTTTGTGTTTTTTCTGCTTGAAATATTTCTCCTGGTCCCTCGTGGTCACTGAACAGTGCAGATCTGAACTGATCATTTAGGAATGGTCAAAATGGGTTGTGGATTTGAAGTATTTCATCTCATTCTTCAGATTTAGTAGAGGCGTGAACGAGAAAGAGAGAGTGAGAGAGAGAGAGAGAGAGGCAGTAGAGCGGAGGAAGAGGGAGAGATAGAAGAGGGGGGAGATAGAGAAAGAGAGATACAGAAAGAAGAAAGGAGGAAAGTGTGCAAGCTACACACTGTAAATGGCTCGATTGTAATCATGTGTTGTCTTTCCGCTGACTGGTTAGCACGCAACAAAATATTTTCACTGTACCTCGGTGTACGTGACAATAAACTAAACTGAAACTGGGAAAGAGAAAGGGAGAGAGAGCCTGAAGAATCGAGGAGAGGCATCGTAGTAATTGATAAAGGCCTTACATCTAGAAAATTTGATTTGAGTCTGATTCCCATTGTCTTTGGAGTTGGTTTGTTCTTCCTGCGACCACATGTGTTTCCCCCAGGTGCTCTGGTTTTCTCCCATATCCCAAAGATGGATAGAAATTGTTATATAAACTGGATTTTCTGGAAATCTGAAATCAAAGCATAAAATACTGGATAAATTCAGCAAGTCATGGAGTCATATAGTATGGAAACACGCCCGTTGGTAAAATAGGGACTGATATAAGATTAGTATTGGAGGGTGGTTGAAGATCAATATGGTCTTTATAGTTTGAAGGGCGTCCGATATCTTGATATGACTCCAGGACAAAGTGGCGGGGGAGTCAAAGAGATAGGGACAGTAAGAGGAAGGGAAGGAATGAGAGAGAAAATGAGGGAGAACGAGAGGAATTGAGAGAGGGAAAGAGAGCAATGCAGAAACTGAGAGGCCAGGAATGAAAGAGGAAGAGAGAGCAAGGGAGGGGAGGGAATGAGAAAGGGGGGGTGAGAGAAGGAGACTGTTGCTCATTCACAGTGTGAGGAACAGCACAGAGAATTTACCCCGCTAGTTAGAAAGACTTGGAAAAAGAGACGGAGAATGCTAATTTGCTCTGCATTTTCAGTAATGGAGTGGAGGGGATGTGCGGTTAAGCACACAATACTGGGGGACATTGACCTCAGTACCACGTCTCGAGGTGTGGGCTGTGTCTCCTCTGGGATGGAGGCACCACAGCCAACCAGGAGGCAGGTGATAGGGTCAGGGACTGCTCTGTGAGGGTGTATTCACAGGGGGCATGGGCGCTCCCTGTGTGTGGGGGCACTAGTGTATGAGGGGGTTTCCCATGTGACGGGGAACTCCACGAGTGTACGCACTAACTAGAACCCCCTTCTCTCTCTCTCTCTCACCTACAGGCCTGCCATGGATGCACTTCCAACAGCAAATGTGACTGCAGTGGTGTCAAAGGAGAAAAGGTGGGTGATGCCCAGAGTGGGTGAGGGTCAGGGTAAGGGCAGTGGGGCTTTAGCTCTGTGTGGGGGGGGGGGTAATTAACTGGGATTGGGGTGGAGGTTTGTGTGGGGGGTAGTGATGACTGGGATGGGGTTTGAGATCTGAGTGGGGCTAGGAATGACAAGGATGGGGGGTTAGGTTTAGGTTGGGGTAATGATGACTGTGATGGAGGAGGAGGGGGGGTAATCTCCTGGGAAGGTGAGGTCTTGGAGGGGGTGGTGACATCTGGGGTGGTGATGTCTTGGGGAGGTGATATCTGGGTGGGTCACCCAGCGTGGTGTGTTGAGGTCAGTTTTTTTTTTGGGGGGGGGGGGAGTGTGGGGTGATGTCAGGAGAGGAGAAGAGTTCATGGGTGTAGGGGGAGTGGTCCAGGTGGGGAATGATGTCCAAGTTGTTTGGTGGGATTGGTGATGGAGGGTGTGGTCCAGGAAGAGTGTGGTCAGGTGGGAAGGGGGGTGATGTGGGGGTGATATATAGAATGGGGGGGGGGGGGGTGAATCGTGGGTGTTGGGGGCATGGGGGGGGGGGGGGGTGTCCAGGTGGAGACATCCAGGTGGGGAATGCTGTCTGGGTTGTTTGGTGAGATTGGTGGTGGTGGGGGGTGAGGTCTAGCAAGGGTGAGATCATGGGTGTGTGAGTCGACGTTCTAGGCGGGATGGATGAGGAACGGGAATGGGTAAGGTCCCTGGAAGTTAGCTTCCTCCATGTGGAAGAGCCGCTTGGGAAGGGGAAGTGTCATCCGGAAGGGTTGTGAGGTTCCTCTTGGGTAGTCTGGGGAGGGTAGATGTCCAGTGATGGAGCAAGGCCCATCCATCCCACACCAGGATCCCACTGAGTATTTATCCTTCCCCACCCATCTGCACCCCTTGCTCCAGTGCTGTAGTTGCACTCCTTGGTGAACCGTTGTGTTTATGTTTTCAGGGTACGATGGGATTGCCTGGTTTTGCAGGGCCGCTGGGAATGCCAGGATTCCCAGGAGTAGAAGGACCACTTGGGGCTCCCGGGTCAAAGGTAAGCCCTGTCATATCATCAACGTTTCTGTTCCATCCGGCGATCGGAGGCATTGTGTAACGAGATTCCTCTTTCTGTTTCAGGGAGACTCGGGCGAACCAGGTCTCACGGGGAAAAAGGGAATCCGGGTAGGTACCGCGTGTAGTTAATGTTCACACCTCAGAGGCTGATAATCCACGGAGTTCTGATCCACTGGTATATGACGAAAATATTGCAGATGCTGGAAACCTGAGATAAATCGAGCTGCTGAGCCAGGGGAAGTCCCTGGTGAGGAGTGTTTGAAGCACAGCAAGACCAGCACTTGCACTGCACACACATACTGCATGCACACAACATATGCATATACACACACACTACATAAGCACATGCATACTGCACACACGTACTGCACAAATACACATCACTGCACAAACAAGCACGCACTGACATGCACCACACAAATACACTGCACAAGCACACACATAGCAAGACCCACACACGGACAGACTTATTGCAAACTCACATACACGTCACAAAAACATGTGTAGAACATAGAACAGTACAGCACAGGTACAAGCCCTTCGGCCCACAATGTCTGTGTCGACCATGATGCCAAGACCTATCATCATCTGTATGACACAATCCACAATTCCCTGCACATCCACGTACTTATCCAAAAGTCTCTTAAATGCCACAATCATATCTACCTCCGTCATCAATCCTGGTAGCGTGTTCCAGGTACTCACCACCCTCTGTGAAAAAAACTTCCCCTGCACATCTCCTTTTAACTTTGCCCCTCTCACCCAAAAGGTATGCCCTCTAGTATTTGATCTTTCCATCCTGGGAAATAGGTTCTGACTGTCTACCCTATACACACTGACAACAACGCACACACAGCAACGACGTATTTCACGAACACACAGATAAACATTGTACGAACATACTCTGTTTCTACAACCTCAATGCACATACACACATTGCATAAAGTGTGTACACACGCTGACCACACAGAGCACAAATGAAGCGCAAATACAAAGACAATCACACACACATTCCTGTGCGACACATACATACAAACAGGTACACCCACCCTTATGAAAAACATGCGTGTTTCCCCACAGACCTGCCCATGCTCAGCCTGAGAAACAGTCCAATAACTCAATTAACTTGGAAGAGGCGGTGCTTTGAACAACATAAGAATCAGGAGGAGGAGGAGGCCTTGAGCCTGACCACTAAACATTGGGATCATGGCTGATCTACCACAGCGCCGCTTTCCTGCTCTATCCTCCATGGGTGGTGGGGTGGGCTGAGAGTGGGGATGGAGGATTGGGGAGCTGGGTGTGGGGAGCTGGGTGGGGGTCGGAGTGTGGCTGGGGGAATGGACAGGAGTGTGGGGGATGGTGGAATGGGCTGAGAGAGGGGATGGAGAGGTGGGCGATGAGGTGGCAGGTGGGTAGGAGGAGGTTCAGGTTTCCTAAGTGGGACAGGGGCATTACAGTGCCAGAGATCTGGGTTCGATCCTGACTATAGGTGCTGCCTGTACGGAGTTTGTACGTTCTCCCTGTAACCACGTGAATTTTCTCTGGGTGCTCTGGTTTCCTCCCACACTCCACAAAGACGTGCAGGTTTGTAGGTTAATTGGCTTTGGTAAAAATTGTAAATTGTCCCGAGTGTGTGGGATAGTGCTAGTATACAGGGTGATCGCTGATCGGCACAGACTCGGTGGGCCGAGGGGCCTGTTTCCACACCCTATCTCTTAAAGTCTATTGGAGGGAACTGGCAGAGATGCCCACTATTTGAATCACTAAATCAAGATTTATTCCCACGTTGATTCACAGGGTCCAGCTGGAGTCCCCGGATTCCCAGGAACCCCAGGGATACCTGTAAGTATCACTCCAGGAGTTACTTCATCATTCACATTTAAAGTGCTAAACTCATTGGGATAGAGACAAACTCTGGACCTTTTCTTCCCCCAGGGGCTGCCAGGCCAGGATGGTCCTTCCGGGCCACATGGTATTCCAGGATGCAATGGGACAAAGGTAAGCAAGCCTGGAGTAAATTCATCTGAATGACTGAAACCTTTACAGAATTAGAGAGGACAGAAACCGGAATTCAACATTATCCCCGCCTGCTAACTATACTGATATCCCGCCCGTCTCCTCCCACTCTCCTTTCACTCCCATCGCCCTTTAATACTACACTCAGCCTATCTCACTACCCCCTCTCTCCCCGCATCCTTCAAAACTAACCTATTCTAATCCCAATCTTTCTTTCCACCACACACACAAGAGGGACAGAGGGGTAGGGGGAAGGAGGCGGAGGGAGAGAGGGAAGGGGGTGGGGTAGAGAGGGAAGGGGGGTGCGGGGGAGAGGGATGGGGGTGGGAGGAGGAGGGGGGGGAGAGGGAGAGGGGTGAGGAGAGGGAGATGGAGAGGGTGGAGGAGAGAGGGGTGGGGGAGGGGAGGAGAGGGGGGAAGGGTAGAGAGGTGTGGGGGAGGGGGGAGATGGGGTACCACCTCCAATTTAAATTCCATTTGGAATATTTTGGAGGACCAAGAAACCAAGAACCAAGAACACTTTAATGCCACACCCAGCGGTACCGCACCCTTGAGGTTGCTGGGACTTTCTGATTTAGGATCGGTCAACCAATAATATAATAATATAACAGGTTCTCGACTTCACTAGCCCTAGGATTCACAGCTCAGCGTGGGCAGAACAACAACTAAATGAATGCAATGATCAACCATAGTGTGTGGGTTTCACAAGGCAGAGATCTGGGTTCTGGTTGCGGACAGGGCTTTGAACTGAACCCACAGAGGCTGTTGGACAGCCCTCTGGTGATGAGGGCCACTGATAATGTGACACTGCAGACTAGCACACCCAAGCCTCAAATATGTTGAGTGAACATGTCCTGAGTGATCTTATAGAGGTGTATAAAATCCTGAGAGGAACAGATTGTGTAGATGCACAGCATCTTTTGCCCTGAGCAGGGGAATCGAGAACCAGAGGACATTGATTTATGATGAGGGGGGGAAATCTAATAGGAACCTGAGGGGTAACTTTTTCACACACATGCATGGAACGAGCTGCCGGAGGAGGTAGTTGAGGCAGGCACTATTGCAACGTTTGCAACGTTTTAGAAACATTTCAATGGTATGTGGATAGGACAGGTGTAGGGAAATATGGGCCAAACGCAGGCAGGTGGTACTAGTGTAGATGGGCCATGTTGGCCAATGTGGGCAAGTTGGGCCTGTTTCCATGCTGTAAGACTTTATAGAAAACATAGAAGCATCATGTGCTGAGGGACTCACTGAAGCTTGGTGCCACCAATGCAAATGCTCTGTGGGGAATGACTCCAGTCTGGGATCCTTCAATCACTGGACATTGAAGAGCTGAGTCCAGAGGGGACACCCATCAAACTACAGAAGAGGTATCACCTCAAAAGTTCATATGAGTGGCAATGGTGCTATCTACAAAGAAAATGCGTCAACTATAATATACTGTATGTTATACAGCAATACTGAAAATATAGACTAACCAATATGTAAAATCTAAAGAGCTTTGCACTGTATTCTATTTTTTATCGATTTTGTTTTGTTTGTGAATAAATGTTATGCTTTAAATACTAAACCTATTCCGGTGCAGGGTGAATCAGGTCCGCTCGGGCCATCTGGATTGCCAGGAATACAAGGAATTCCGGTGAGTACAATCAACAATCCGTCGTGTGTGTATGTGTGTGTGCACGCATGTGTGTGTGTGTGCGCGCGAGCAAACGTGCATGTCGAGCTTGGCCAATATCCTCACATTGCTTCCCGTTATTTTCCAGGGTAATCATGGCGTTCCCGGAACAAAGGTCAGAAACAAACCGACTTTTCAAAAACTTTCCAAAAGTTGAACTTGGTGTGCCTATCCTGTCAGCGTGATCTTATGCCATGCCACAGTCCCAGTCTCCATCTTTATCGGAAGTTATTCAGCCCGTTCTCATCGATCATCCCCTCCCCCCCCCCCACCACCACCCCACCATGCCTCCATCCCAGCAGCCTGCATTTTCCCGAGCACCCTTACTAATCTAGAATCTGTTAATCTGCGCCTTAAAAATATCGGTTGACAGTTTCTGCATCCGCCTGTGGTAATGAGTTCCACAGATTCAGCACCATCTGACTAAAGAAATTCCTCCTCATCTCCTTTCTAAAAGTACATCCTTTTATTCTGAGGCTATGACCTATGGTCCTAGACTCTCCCACTAGTGGAAACATCCTCTCCACATCCACTCTATCCAGGCCTTTCAATATTCGGTAAGTTTCAATGAGGATCCCCCATCCTTCTAAGCTCCAGCGAGTACAGGCCCAATTCCTTCAAACGCTCATCATATGTTAACCCAATCATTCCTGGGATAATTCTCGTAAACCTCCTCTGGACACTCCCTCAACGCCAGCACATCCTTCCTCCGATATGGGGCCCAAAACTGCTCACAATATTCCAAATGCAGCCTGATCCACGCCTTATAGAGCCTCAGCATTACATCTCTGGATGTTACATAGAGGTGCATCAAATGGCCATTCGGCCCCTCTATTCTGCATCAGTGTTCCTCCTCTAGCCTTCCTCCACCACACCTCTCTTTCTATCTCCTACTCATGACTATCCAACATTTTAAATCTCCTTGCTGGGAATTCTGGCCACACCCTGGCCAGGTTATTCTGTAAGAATCACATATGCAGGTGAAAACCCAGTTCCAAGTAAGTACCAAATGTCTTGAGGTTGCTGGGACTTTCTGATTTAGGATCAGTCAACCAATAATATAACAATATAACAACAGATTCTCAGCCTCACTAACCCTCGGGTTCACAGCTCAGCGTGGGCAGAACAACAAATAAATGAATGCAATGATCAACCATGGTGTGTGGGCTTCACAAGGCAGAGGATGGGGTTCTGGCTGCAGACAGGGCTTTGAACTGAACCCACAGAGGGTGTTGGCAGCCCTCTGGTGATGAGTGCTGCTGATAATGTGACACTGCAGACTAGCACACCCAAGCCTCAAATATGTTGAGTGAACATGCCCTGAGTGATCTTATAGAGGTGTATAAAATCCTGAGAGGAATAGATTGTGCAGACGCACAGTGTCTTTTGCCCAGAGCAGGGGAATCGAGAACCAGAGGACATAGATATATGGTGATGGGGGGGAAAGATTTAATAGGAACCTGAGGGGTAACTTTTTCACACAGAGGATGGTAGATGTCTGGAACGAGCTGCCGGAGGAGGTAGTTGAGGCACGTACTATTGCAACATTTAAGAAACATTTTAATTGTATATGGATAGGAGAGGTGTAGGGAAAATATGGGCCAAACGCAGGCAGGTGGTACTAGTGTAGATGGGACATGTTGCCCAATGTGGGCAAGTTGGGCCTGTTTCCACGCTGTAAGACTATAGAAAACATGGAAACATAGAAAAATAGTGCAGGAGTAAGCCATTCAGTTCTGTTCAGACCATTCAATATGATCATGGCTGATCATCTAAAATCAGTATCCCGTTCCTGATGTTTCCACATATCCCTTGATTCCTTTAGCCCTAAGAGCTAAATCTAACCCTCTCTTGAAAACATCCAGTGACTTTGCCTCCACTGCCTTCTGTGGCAGAGAATTCCACAGATTCACGACTCTCTGGGTGAAAATGTTTTTTCCTCATCTCATTCCTAAATGGCCTACCCCTTATTCTTAAACTGTGACTCCTCCTTCTGGATTCCCCCAACATCGGGAACATTGTAAATAACTGGGGTCCCACCACCGAGCCTTGTGGCACCCCACTAGTCACTGCCTGCCATTCTGAAAAGGACCCATTAATTCCTACTCTTTGCTTCCTGTCTGCCAACCAGTTCTCTATCCATGTCAATATCCTACCCCCCAATACAATGTAATCTAATTTTGCACACTGTGTGGGACCTTGTCAAAGGCTTTTTCAAAGTCCAGATACATCACATCCACTGGCTCTCCCTTATCCATTCTACTCGTTATTATGACTCTAACATCACAGAGCCACTCACAAAATGCTGGAGCAACTTGGAAAGTCAGACAGCATCTGTGGACTGAATGGATAGATGGACTATGAAGAAAGGTACCGTCCCAAAATGTCGCCTATCCATTCTCTCCACAGCTGCTGTCTGACTTATTAGGTTACTCTGGCACTTTGTGTTTTGCTCAGAATTCCAGCTTCTCTATCCCAAGATAATAGCCTCGGCTCCTCCATCCTCACACAGTATAGTCCCCTCATCCTGTAATCCCTGCTGCGATTCCTCTCCAAGTCCAGGACAGTCAGGCTTCTGGTTTGGGTCTAGGTGAGGAGATGTACACAGTAGGGATCCTAGGATTGGTTTGTTGACCCTCTGATGGTTTGTCTTCATACAGGGAGACCCAGGAGAGGTGATTGGTTTTCCAATATTGAAGGGTGACCCAGGACTCCCAGGACATCCGGGAAGAATGGTGAGTTTTGGATTTCACTCGCGCCCAGCCGCTCCATGCCCAGTGTCTCTGTGTCTCCCCCTGAACCAATGTCTCTTTGATTGCAGGGCATTCCTGGTCAGCCAGGGCCTATCGGACCTGCAGGACCCATTGGCTATCCAGGACCCATGGTAAGTCCTGTCCTAATCTCGCACTTAAACTGGTCTGCAATTAGACTCGAGCTGGAGGCTTATGTTTTGAGCAGGTGGGTCGATCCAGAAGGTGTATTGAAAGGTAGCAGGTAACCGAGTGCACCAAGTCCAAAGCTGGTGCTGGATCTGGAGAACTGCAGGTTTAGAGAGGTCCACCTCAGTGACACTGTGCAGGTGGTGCATCCTCAGAGGCCTGGGGTATCTCTCTCCATGGACTGCGGAATCGAGTGGGGACTAATTTCAGAGTGATGTCCAACAAGCATGGCTCTCAATGAGGGACATCGACCCGAACCATTGTCTCCACAGATGCAGCCTGACCCACCAAGTATTTCTAGCACCTTTTTTTGCTTCATATTCCAGCACCTGCAGTCACCTGCAGTCACTCAGCCATTATTCCTCATGTTCAACACAGAGTCTAAAGGCTCATCTCCAAGGAGTGGGCCCTGTTGGACACTGGGCTTTCATCTCAAGCTCCGAACTTACTCAATCAAGTTATTTTATGGTCAGGAATTCCTAGATCTGGTCATTCTAGAAGGGATCTTTGCTCCATATTTTACTTAATTGTCCACCGATGAGGCAGTGTGGATGATCTGGCACCAACTTGCTGCTTGAACCATGGACAATGAAGAGCCCGCTATGCCTCATCCTTCCGTTCTCTCAAGGCAAACAGCCTCTCCTCAAAGCATGTACCCGAGATAAGGAATCTATCATGTGTGGAAGCATGGGGGTAAAGCCAGGCTCGATTTTTCTCATCATTTAGGTTGTTGCAGGTGGGACATGAAAATGCAGTAGCTGATCCGTGCTCAGCACAGAACCGATAATCTTGTAGAGTGATGCTGCTTCAATGTCACACCTCTCTGGGGAACTCCCTGCTTGTGTCTGAGGATCCTTTTGCTTCCAGCCCACGCCTGGACATGGTGTGGGGCGGTGATGTGGCAATAATAGCCCGGTGGGTTTTGTCCAGTGCTGCCCAGAGAGGATTGGGACTGGAAGCCACTGTACTGTGTAATTTAGCTGAAGGTAACCCAAGATTTGTGAGCATGCTTCTCCCAACCTCTCTCTCTGCACCTTCCTAATAATGCTTCCTCTCGACCTTGCCCTGTGTTGTGCCATGATGTCAATTGCTGACTGCATTTGGTGTAGGTGTGGTGCGGACAGATGCATTCTGTGCTCTTTGCCCTCTATTCTATGGCCCTCATTTCATCTGTCACCCTCACTCTTTCCCTCTCCCTCCATCCCTGCTTCCCTCGCTCTGGCTAAAATCTACTTCTTTGTGCAGGTTTGTGTTTGCATTACTTTCATTGCTGAGGGCATGAGTTTTCTTGAAAACGTGCCTGGGAGTTGCCTTCTGATGATTTACTCAGCGAAGAAGAACGTTCATTGTTGACCTTATCTGCTTATTTTGTCATTCCAGGGCCCCCCAGGAATCCCAGGACTCCCTGGACCAAAGGTAACCGCTACCATCCTGCAGCAGGATTAATGTTTGTGACTTTGCTGCCAGCCACTGGAATTACTCTTCTCTCTGTTTTTGTCAACAGGGCAACATGGGAGTGCATTTTCATGGACAGAAGGGTGACAAGGTGAGATCAGTTTACAAATAGGCTGATCCGTTCGATGGCCACTCACCAGTCTCCTTATTGTTACACGCGTAACCATATAACAATTACAGCACGGAAACAGGCCATCTCGACCCTTCTAGTCCGTGCCGAACACATAATCTCCCCTAGTCCCATATACCTGCGCTCAGACCATAACCCTCCATTCCTTTCCCATCCATATAACTATCCAATTTATTTTTAAATGATAAAAACGAACCTGCCTCCACCACCTTCACTGGAAGCTCATTCCACACAGCTACCACTCTCTGAGTAAAGAAGTTCCCCCTCATGTTACCCCTACACTTCAGTCCCTTAATTCTCAAGTCATGTCCCCTTGTTTGAATCTTCCCTACTCTCAGTGGGAAAAGCTTTTCCACGTCAACTCTGTCTATCCCTCTCATCATTTTAAAAACCTCTATCAAGTCCCCCCTTAACCTTCTGCGCTCCAAAGAATAAAGCCCTAACTTGTTCAACCTTTCTCTGTAACTTAGTTGCTGAAACCCAGGCAACATTCTAGTAAATCTCCTCTGTACTCTCTCTCTCTATTTTGTTGACCATGTAGTCCATGAAGATATTTCCTATTCAACTTTATCTATATGTAATTGTCTTGTAAATAAAATTAAATGATAGATTATTCTAATGTTGGTTTGAGAGTTTGATTGGCCTCCTGTTGTGTCAGCGAGGATAGTCAGAGTGATATTCCTGTATGTAAACAATTGGATGTAACGGCTGGGCTACAGTCACTGCTCACCAATGGTACGATGTAGCAAATATGTCAGAGACTTTTTGCCACACTGTTCTTCCCCTATGCCATGCACGATGTGGGTGAAGCTGCCACTCTCTTCCCATCTCTTTCTACTCCGAGCCAAGTTCACTTAGCAAGTTAGAGGAGTAGAATTAGACCATTCGGCCCATCAAATCTACTCCACCATTCAACCATGGCCAATCCCTGCCTCCTAATCCCATTTCCTGGAATGGAATTTCTGGAATTCTCTGCCACAGAAGGTAGTTGAGGCCAGTTCATTGGCTATATTTAAGAGGGAGTTAGATGTGGCCCTTGTGGCTAAAGGGATCAGGGGGTATGGAGAGAAGGCAGGTACAGGATACTAAGTTGGATGATCAGCCATGATCATATTGAATGGCGGTGCAGGCTCCAAGGGCCGAAAGGCCTACTCCTGCGCCTATTTTCTATGTTTCCTGCCATCTCCCCATAACTCTTGACACCTATTCTAATCAAGAATTTGTCTATCTCTGCCTTAAAATTTTCCACTGACTTGGCCTGCACAGCCCTCTGTGTCAATGAGTTCCACAGATTAACTACCCTCGGTCTAAAGAAGTTCCTCCTCATCTCTTTTCTCGAAGAGCACCCTTTAATTACTATGACCTCTGGCCTGAGACTCTCCCACCAGTGCAAACATCCTTTCCACATTCACTCTATCTATGTCTTTCATTATTCTGTAAGATTCAATGAGGTCCCCCCTTTATCTTCTAAACTCCAGCAATTAGAAGCCCAGTGCTGTCAAACGCTCATCATATGCTAACCCAGTCATTCCTGGATCATTCTTGTAAACCTCCTCTGGACCCTCTCTAGAACCAGCACATCCTTCCTCAGAAATGGGGTCCAAATTTGCTCACAGTACTCCAAATGCGGCCTGACCAGTGCCTTATAGAGCCAGGTGAGCTAGGCGGGCAGGGAGGGAAAAGCATAGTGTGTGACACCAGAGGGATTTATTTATTAGTTGCCCTCCACGAACAGCCGAGATCAAAATGGAGAGCGAGTTGGAGTTTAGAGTTAAGCATTTCATTTATTCCTATCTGTTTTTTGATAAATGCTTAGGTAAATTTGTTGCTGTAATGAAGTCTCGAGTCTCATTCTCGAAGTCGGCTATGATCACGCTAGAGGGAAGGGTACATACAGCTCTCGCTGGAAACCCGGAGTCGTTGGTCCAGCAATTAGTACCTGAAGGAGGGGGGCTGGGGAGGGAGGGGAGGTGATGGGCAGGGATTGACAGGGATTGACACAGGAAGGGCAGATGGGTTGGAGAGATGTGTAGGAAGGAACTGCAGATAGAAGCATAAAAACATAGAAAATAGGTGCAGGAGTAGGCCATTCGGCCCTTCGAGCCTGCACCGCCATTCAATATGATCATGGCTGATCATCTAACTCAGTATCCTGTACCTGCCTTCTCTCCATACCCCCTGACCCCTTCAGCCACAAGGGCCACATCTAACTCCCTCTTAAATATAGCCAATGAACTGGCCTCAATTACCTTCTGTGGCAGAGAGTTCCAGAGATTCACCACTCTCTGTGTGAAAAATGTTCTTCTCATCTCGGTCCTAAAGGATTTCCCCCTTATCCTTAAGCTGTGACCCCTTGTCCTGGACTTCCCCAACATCGGGAACAATCTTCCTGCATCTACCCTGTCCAACCGCTTAAGAATTTTGTAAGTTTCTATAAGATCCCCCCTCAATCTCCTAAATTCCAGCGAGTACAAGCCGATGCTGGTTAACACTGAAGATAGACAGAAAGTGCTGGAGTAACTCAGCGGGACAGGCAGCATCTCTGGAGAGAAGGAATGGGTGACGTTTCTGGTCAAGTCCAGTCTTCAGACTGGGATGCTGCCTGTCCCGCTGAGTTACTCCACTCCAACATTTTGTGTCTATCTGGGATGGGAAGATGTTGAATGAGTAGAAGGGAAAGGGGAGGAGACAAGAGAGGAGAGGGAGCGGAGGGGAGAAATGCATGCGAGGAAAGGGTGGGAAAGGAGAGTGGTGGATCAGGAGGAGGGAAGAGGGATGGGGAGAGAAAGGCTGCGAAGTAACCATTAAGAGTGGCTGATGGACGGTACGGTTGGGTTAGGTTACGTCGGAAGCACTCAGGGGTCCTAACAAATGTTGTTATTTCACAGGGTGAGCCGGGGGTTCAAGGACCTGCACAACCTTATACTCCTCCTGAATCGCAAGATAGAGGAAAAGAAACAAGTTTGCAGACAGGAGCTAAGGTTCGACCATTTTGCTGCTTTCTTTCAGGAATGTTTAAACCCAGATCAGATTGTCTGCATATCTGGAAGGCAACCAGTGGTGTGGAGGGGAAATGTTTGCTGAGATGTAAGCCACTTCTCTCAGGTGCCCCATGCCCAGCCCATCCAGTCACCGATACAACGGCCCACCATGCTGCAACAGCAGTAGTGCATGCACGGTGTAAGCACTTACGCATGCGATGAGTGAGGTGTCCATGGGGGAATCCTAGCAGTCGGCCAGTCACTTTATCATGCTCCACTGACTCAACTGGCCGCGACCTGACCTTTGGCCTCCAATGGACCGAAGAATTCGCAGCCATTAGACTCACTAGCAAAATCGGATCTAGTGATTGGGAGAGTAAGACCTGGTTTAAAGATGTGAGAACTAATAATGTCCCTTTGCTTCAAAACGTCACCAATCCATGTTCCCGAGGGATGCTGCCTGACCCGCTGAGTTACTCCAGCATTTTGTGTCTTCCCTGGGTAAACCAGCATCTGCAGTTCCTTGTTTCGACACAGAATACAATACAATACAATATTTATTGTCATTTGAACCTCAGTGAGGCTCAAACGAAACTCTGTTTCTACAGCTATACAAACAAAAAATGATTCCTACTGGACACACAACCAATTTAATTCGCACAAGCATCCATCACATTGAACCTCCTCCTCACTGTGATAGAAGCAAAGTCTTTTCTCTCCCCTGCTCTCCATTTTTCTCCCGATGTTGAAGCCCCAGGCGGGCGATGGTAAGTCCCACGGCCATTTTAGGCCGCGCTGGGCGATGTACGGCCCCGCTCCAGGCCCAAAAGTCTCAAAGTTGGAGCCCCCGGCAGGCGTTCGAATGCCCGCGCCACATGTTGTCACCGTCTTCATAAAGAAATGTGTGGTGGATTGTGTTCCCATGAAAACTAACCGAGTGTTCCCCAAGCAGAAGCATTGGATGAACCAGGAAGTTGCATTCTTCTGAGGACCAGGTCTCGGGCATTCAAGTCTGGCGATGCAGAGTTATACAAGAATCCAGATATGACCTTGTTAACGCCATTAAAAAAAAGGCTAAAAGAAACTGTTGCTCTAAACTGTACGATGAGTGATATTTGGCAGCTGTGGCAAGGCTTGTCCACCATCGCTTCCCATAACGCTTCCTTAACACAGAAACATAGAAACTATTTTCAAAGTTTCTATGTTAAGGCGACACCAGGAGCCAGCACGAGTGACAGTAAAGGGCCTGTCCCACTTGGCGATTTTTTCGGCGACTGCCGGCGTCATATCAGGTCGCCAAAAGATTTTGAACATTTCAAAATCGCAAATAACAGTTGCAACACTTGAAAAAACACCGCGCATCATACGTCATCACCGCCGCATCACGCTGCAAATTTTTCGGTGACCTGATACGTCAGTCAATGATGCCGGCAGTCGCCGAAAAAATCACTGTGGGACAGGCCGTTAAAGCATCACTCCCAGACGAGTCAATGCATGCTATGTATACTTTGATAAGGAGAACGCTGGTGTGCCTTCCCGGGCCCACACTGCCCCCTAGTGGTATTACACTGAACTTTGTTTGTCGTTTTATTATGGTGTTTACAGAGTATTGTGTTGACATATCTGTTGTGCTGCTGCAAGTAGGTATTTCATTGTTCCGTTTCAGGACATAGTACAATAAAACACTCTTGCCTCTCGATTACAAATCCATAGGTTGTAGTGACAATAAGCACTTTCTCAGAGATATTAATTGGCTCCTCCCATTGATTTTCTTTCAGGGAGAGCCAGGTGCGATCGGCAAGGATGGCCCCAAAGGTTTACCCGGAAACCAAGTAAGTGTTCTGATCGTACACCTCCACTAATCTGCACGAAGCATCCCATTGACATGAGCCCTTCAGATACTTGTACTTGTCGATGCTTTGTGCATCCACGTTAGCATGTTAAGGGCCTGTCCCACGAGCATGCGACCTGCATGCGGTAAGCGCGACCAAACCGGAAGCGGGGGGCCGCGCGGAGGTCGAGTGAGTGACGTGAAGTTCGAGCGAAGTCCGCGGGAAGTTAGCGCGTGACGTACGGCGTCAAGATGCTGTGTACGGCGTCGAGACGCTGTGCACGCCCGTCGGGGCGGTGCGTACGGCGCCGAGGCGGCTGTGGGCCGGCAGGCCGTTGCCGCGCGGAATTTTTGAACACGGTCAGTTTTTCGGATGTCGGGACCAGCTCCGCACAACTCCATACGGCTGCGGCGATTGAAGTGGGACCGGCCCCGCGAGGCCGTACGGCTCAAGCGACCACGTTAGGTCGTGCTTGCCGCATGGAGTCGCATGCTCGTGGGACAGGCCCTTTAATCACTTCGTGCGGGAGTTTCCCGAGCAAACATTGCATTCAATACGTGGCTTCAATGAACAGCACAGCAAAGGCCAGTACAGGGGTCAACAACCCTCCTGCCACAACTAGAGAGCAGTCCTGAACTAGTACATCAGTTCTATCCTCCACACTAGAGACAATTTATAGTAGCCAATTAACGTACCCACCCGCACGTCTTTAGATTGTGGGAGGAAACCGGAGCACCTAGCGAAAACACATCCGGTCTCATGGAGAACGTACAAACGCCATACAGACAGCACCCATAGTCGGGATCGAAGCCCCCAGTCTCTGGCGCTGTGAGGCAGCCACTCTACTGCTGCGTCACTGTGACGCCCCTCACAGCCCAACACATTTGGGATGGTAAATTCAGTAATCCTGCACCACAGCAGGTGTGGGCTCACTGAAGCTGTTTGGCCATGTTTCCCGATGGACAAGTAGGGTGGTTTGGCCACAGGCTGTTCTCACTCCCAATTGGGGTGAATCTTTGGTTCAGAAAGAACCAGCCATCTAAGATTTAATAGGGTACACACAATTGCTGGGGAAACTCAGCGGGTGCAGCAGCATCTATGGAGCGAAGGAAATAGGCGACGTTTCGGGCCGAAGCCCTTCTTCAGACGGGCAAGATTTAATACTTGCCAGCCTCTTCAGGATGGGAACTGGATTCTGCCAACAAGTTATTGTGGTGAGCTAGCCACTGTAACCGAGCAAGAGGTCAGTCAATAGCAAGAGGATCTACGCACTGAAACTGGACAGAAAGAGGGAAGTTTCTAGGAGAGTGAAGAATGTCTGATTTTTATAAATGTTATTAAAAGGCTGATGGTTTAAACTCCCACAGGGACACTCGTATGTCGGGATGAAGGGGAATAAAGGAGAGATGGGTGAGGCTGGGAAACGGGTAAGTTCAATGCTGAGTGCTTTCCTTCTTATTCATTTATTCCTGGAATCTGGGTGTTGTCATCAAGATAGGCACTCAGTCACAGAGGTATACAGCAGGGTAACACTGGTCTTCAGCCCACCTCGTCCCACTCTCTTGCACCCGGGCACCGATCCTTCCAAACATTTCTAATCCATTTACCCGTCCAAGAGTCTTTTATATGTTGAAATTTACTCCGGCAGACGTTACAAGGCCTTCTACGCCCGCACCTCCAGACTCAGGAACAGCTTCATTCCCAGAGCTATAGCTGCTCTCAACCGGCCCTGCTGAGTGCCCCCCACCACCATGGACTGTCTCCCTCGGATGGTCACGTTGCACAGACACATCTGCACTTTAGTCTGTTTTGACTGTTTTACTATTTTACTGTTTTAATGTTCTTTTTACAAAACCATGTTCTCGGGGTATCTAAATCTAAATGTTATTAGTTATTTAAGTTATGACATTGGATGGAAGCTGCATACCAAATCTTGTTGCACTTATGTGCAATGACAATAAAATTTTATTTTTATTATTATTATTAGTATTATTATTATTATTATTATTATTATTATTATTATTATTATTAATTGTAACTGCCCCTACCACTTCCTGTGGTAGCTTGAACCATGCACATACAACCCTCTGTGTGAAAACGTTCCCCCTCGGGTCCGTTTGAAAATGTTTCCCCTCTCACCCTCTGCCCTACCCTGGGGAGAAGACTGACGTTTCACCTTATCTATGCCCTTCATGCTTTTATACCATCACCCTCAGCCTCCTGCGCTCCAGGAAAAAAGACCCAGCCTATCCAGCCTCTCCTTGTAGCTCCAACCCTCCCAACCCTGTGATGACCTGGTTTTTACAACCTTTTTCCAGTTTAAAGACACCCTTGCTATAGTAGGGTAATATACACATTACTCTAAATGTGGCCTTACCCTCCTTCACTGCCTGCCACGGGCTACCCAGCGCGGTGATGTCTGCAACTGTGTGAACAGCTGTTCCCTCTCTGGGCCACTTCAGTGAGCGTTTAACGTAAATCCCATTGACATGGGACTGGAGTCACGCATAAGCCCTAGTGGGGGGGAGAGTGCGATTCAGCCCTGATGGGCATTAGACAACACAGTGGACTGAAGGATAACTGGAAGGCCAAACACCCCTGTGTTTATTTTCACTGGCAGCTCTGCCCCCCACACAGTCAACACTGATGGAGAAAGTGAGGCATTGTGCTCTAGGGTCAGGTTCAAGAGTTGTGCCAGACTGATGGACAGGGGGTGCTGGCATTGGGGACGGTGGAGGGGGGGGGGGGAGGGGGGAGGGGCGGGATGGAGTAGGGGAGGGATGGGAATGAGAGAGAAGGGAGCGGGAGGAGGGGGTGGAAGAAGGAGGGGGGGAGGGAGGGGGTAGTTGGGGGCAACCTCCCTCCCAATTCTCTGTGAAGTTTCTCCCAGAGTTTCTCCCGCATTGTTGACTGTTGCTGGCTGTACAAGAGGCATCCACGCTGGGAGAAGGCCGCAGAGCGCAGAAGTCCGTACTGAAACAATGTGTTCTCCCCTTTCACAGGGCAAACCCGGCAAGGACGGAGAATCAGGGCTCCCAGGACAAACCGTGAGTGCTCTCTGCACCGGAACTGGATCTAAATGCATAACATCTGTGGTGGACTGTAACACACACCACCTATAACTGTACCTGCCATCCTTACGTTCAGGGACCATCTTTGGCCTGGCCTGTCACCAGTCCTAGAGTTGAGCCTCCCAGTGAGTTAGTTCATCTGACTGCAATGTGGGAGAGTCTCATTCAGCACCAGTGTGTCACAATATGGGGAGACAGTGGTAGTAGGCAGAATGGACCGAATACAACATCACTGCACAGTTACGCAGTGGTGGTGTTGCTGCCTTAGAGACCCGGGTTCGATCCTGACTATGGGTGTTGTTATGTATGGAGTTTGTACGTCCTCCCCGTAATAACCTGGGTTATCCCCGGATGCTCCGGCTTCCTCCCACATTCCAAAGACGCACAGGTTTGTAGGTTAATTGGCTTTGGTTGTAAATTGTCCCTCGTGTGTAGGATATGGCTAGTGTACGGGGATCACTGGTCAGCACGGACTCAGGGCCTATTTCCAAGCTCTAAACTAAACCTGCAACAGCCAGAACAATCCACAGTGGGGACCCGGTGGGGTACAAACAGAAAGGGCAGATACAACTGACCAATATCGACCAACAGCTCAGCACATAATGAGAGATGTGCAAAGCCTTGTTCCCTTCCATTTCACTAGGACTAATTGGAGAATACAATTGCAGAAATGTTTCTTGAAGGTTTATTGTGCATTGGTTGTTAAAGAAGAGCGAGAAAATCATCCTGCGTTCTGTTTGACTTGTAGGGTCCGTTCGGTTATCCTGGCGAACCAGGCCTTTATGGGCTGAATGGCACCAAGGTAACGATTAATTCCATGGGTGCTGTTCATCAAATATTTGTTGGGTGGAGGCGGAGAGTCAGAGGAAATGGAAAGGAGGGAGAAACTGAGAAATGAATGTAAAGGAGGAATGGATATGTGTCGGAAGGGAAGGATGGGTGGACGGTTTAAGGGGAGAGGAGGATGGATGGTTGGGGGGAAGGGATGGGAGGGTGGTTGAGGGGAGAGAAGGATGGATGGATGAGAATGTGGATAGAAGGATGAATGGGTGGATAGAGGAAGAGAAGGATGGAGTGACGTTGAGGGAAGAGAAAGATGGATCGGCGGGTGGTTGAGCAGAGGGAAGGAGAGATGGTGGTTGCATGGAAAGACGAGTGGATGGGTGGATACAGGAGGGAGAGAAGAAAAGGTGAGTGGATAGAAGAAGTGAAGAATAGATAGGTAGCTGGAGGGAGGAATGCACAGGAGCGTTTATAGGTAATGTTTACTGCTGTGGAAGTTGATGGTATGTTCCAATGGCAGTTTCCTGTTTTGTGCCTTAACATTGATGTAATGTTAGTGCAAACATTGGGAGACTGTTCTATTGTCCAGACCAGTTCAGTCAGATCAGGACAACATATCGGGAGGACTTTGCTTCCGAGATCTTTGTTTTCATGGGGAATGACAACCAGATGTTCTTTCTGTAGGGAGAGAAAGGCAGCCAAGGACTGAATGGCCCCCCAGGAGCCGTAAGTATCCGACAAGAATGATCATAGTTGGCACGAGGTTATTGTGAAACGTCACCTAAAATGGTTCGGATTTCCTTTGATCAAACAATAGAATTTTACATGCACAGGAAGGTATTTGATCCATTCAGCTTGAGCCAGCTCAAAGACTACAGTCACACACACACGCGCACACAAACGCGCACACACACGCATACACACACACACACACACACACACACACACACACACACACACACACACACACACACACACACACACACACACACACACACACACGGAGCAGGAGAGGGTATCACTCCCTCCATCCTGCTCCACTGTTTAACAAGATCAGCTCCGTACAGCCTCCAGTAACTAATCACCCCCTCACTTAAAAAGAATGATCAGCATCCACCATCCTTTGAGGGGGTGAGTTCCAAAGACACTTGGTCCTTAAACACGTCGGCAATTCCACCAGTCAAATTGCGGGTGATCAGTCTTGCTA
The DNA here is from genome assembly GCF_010909765.2 of Amblyraja radiata. NCBI lineage: Eukaryota > Metazoa > Chordata > Chondrichthyes > Rajiformes > Rajidae > Amblyraja > Amblyraja radiata. Next base: position 87,566,287 of record NC_045961.1, on the reverse strand, counting down.
TGGCTCCTAACCTCACTGCACTAACCCAAAGAAATGACCGCCATCTTATTGGCCCGCAGGGACTCCTTATCAGCTCTCTTTAGCAGCTGTGGTCTGTTGAATAACTCCCTGATATTCTGTCTGGGAACACATCCCCTGCTCTGCTGTGGTGTAGTCCTGACTTGCTCCATCCAACCCCCACCCCCCCCCCCCCCCCCCCCCCCCCTCCCCTCCCTCCTCACTGGTACACCAATACCACACATAAAATACTCATCCCTGTGTTCAGATCCCTCTGGTCTTGCCTTCCTCTCTCCCACTGTGCTGTCACATCCTCTGACCCGACAAGCTCCTGAGATCTCTCTGCACCATCCCCGATTTGCATTGCTCCGTCATTAGTACCTGTACCTATGACTGCCTGGACTCCGAGCACCGGAATTCCCTCCGTACCACTCTCCAGACTCCTTCAATGATCGAGCACGTCCATAAGTGGGTGTTAGATCTTGTCCGGCAATGTACGTGCGTAGTACTCTGGACCGTCTTATCAGGGCAAAGGCACTCAATGGGCCTTCCTCTTGCAGATCACTGATGAACAAGGAAGGCCTATTCATGGCACGCAAGGAATACAGGGGTTCCAAGGCCACTCCGGAGAGAAAGGTGAACAAGGCTTTTCAGGTGAGCACACTGAACACTTGTTGTCTACTAAATACCACACTCAACATTAGTAGAAACAAACATTCTCAAGATCACTAAAACTCTTATCCTTCTTCCCACAATCCAGGCCCCCAGGGATTTATAGGAATACCAGGCCCTCCAGGTAAAGGCGTGCAAATCTTTTTTGTGGCTGAATAGTAATTCGGTAATTGGTTGAGCTTCTTTGGAGCTTTGGTAGAGGCAGAGGATTGCCACAGTCTTCATTTTCTCCAATTTCATTTCTATCGGAGAAATAGTGTGTCCTTTACCTGGTCAACAACAGACCACTGACAATAATGGACACACAAGAGACTGCGGATTCTGGAATCTTAAGCAGAACCCCAAAGTGCTACAGGAACTTAAAGGGTCAGACAGCATCAGACAATGCTTTGGGTTTGACCCGTGGAAGGGTCCCGACCCGAAGCATCGTCTGTCCATATCTTCCACGGATGCTGCCTGACCCGCTGAGTTCCTGCAGCACTTTGTGTTTTGCCACTTATACCAATGGTCTCAAACTTGTCTCCTTGCCTCTGACCAGACTCTTGGCCACGTTTTCTGGCTGTGGAATGTTGTTTTTGTATTTCCCCAGATATTCCTGCGAGCAAAGTAATACTTTTCTTTAATCTGGACCCAGGTTTGCCCCTGCAAGGTGAGAGAGGCCTGCCAGGATACACGGGTGAACGGGGCCTGAAAGGTGACAAAGGAGAGGCGGGAATATCAAAGCCAGGCTTGCCAGGGAACGCCGGCATCAGGGGGGTTCCTGGTGCCCCCGGACCCCCTGGACCTCTAGGTACGTCGATTATTTATTTATTGCTAGTTAACTAACAACAAACCCACCTGTTAATTAGTTTAGTTTATTGTCACGTGTACCGAGGTACAGTGAAACTTTTGTCGCACGCAAACTAGTCAACGGAAAGACAAAACATGATTATAGCCAAACAATCCACAGCATACAGATACATGGTAAAGGAAATAACGATCAGTGCAAGATAAAGTCCAATTAGAGATAGTCTGAGGGTCTCCAATGAGGTAGATAGTAGCTCAGGACCGCTCTCTAGTTGGCAATAGGATGGTTCAGTTGCCTGATAACAGCTGGGAAGAAACGGTCCCTGAATCTGTATGTGTGCGTTTTCACACTTCTACACCTCTTGCCTGGCGGGAGAGGGGAGAAGATGGAGTGACTTGTCCTTGTGAGACTTGACTCTAGCTTTGTTGCATAGTCACAGTTTATCTTGCGGGAGACTGAATCTGCTCCTGTCTAAATATCAGACATGTTGTCGACACAAAAGGTTGCAGATGCTGGAATCTTGAGCAAAGACGAAGGTGCTGGAGAAACCCAGGGGTTCAGGCAGCATGTTGAGGGAATGGGCAGGTGACGTTCGAGTTGGGACCATTCAATCCACAGTAGAGTCCTGACCCAAAACATTGTTGGTTTAACAGATAAAATGGGTAGTTCGGCATAAGGTTTGGTGTGTGTTTAGTTTAGTGTTACATGTTCCTTTTTGTTGCGTACTTTTCAGTCAGCGGAAAGATTATGCATGATTCCAATTGAGCCATCCTCAGTTTACAGATAATGGGAATAACATTTAGTTCAGGGTAAAGTCCATTAAAGTCAGGTTAAAGGTAGTCCGAGTGTCTTCGAAGAGGTAGACGATATCCCAGGACTTCTGTACCTCTTGCCGAATGGGAGAGGGGAGAAGAGGGAGTGGCCGGGGTGAGACGTCCTTGATCATGCTGGTGGCCTTGCCGAGGCAGCGTGAAGTGTAGATGGAGTCAATGGAAGTTAGGCTGGTTTGTGCGATGGTCTGGGCAGCGTGCACAATTCCCTGCAATTTCTCACAGTCGTGGATGGAGCTGTTCCCGAACCATGCTGTGACCCATCCCAACAAAATGCTTTCTATGTCGCATCTGTAGAAGTTGGTGAGAGTTGTTGGGAGACATGGCAAACTTCTTCAGCCTTCTTTTTTTTAAAATCAAAATCTTTTTAATTTAGTTTTCAGGACATAACAAAGTGCGAAGTTGTCTATTTGTTACAGACAGAGTGTACGAAAAGAATAAATAAAAAACAACTTATGCTAACATGTAACAAGACAACAACAATAAAAGAAAAAATGAGATACCAAAAATAACCCCTCCCGTCACTGCCAGTGAGCATATGCAAATATCAGCCTGTCACAACAATAATCCACAATAAATGAATGGGTAGACTGTTAAGCTGTTAAACTGTGCTTGATGATCAAGCATTTTCAGCCTTCGAACGAAGTGTGCTTTCTTGATCATTACTTTGATATGGCTGGACCAGGACAAGTTGCTGGTGATATTTACTCCTCGGAACACCTGGGTAGCACCCATGTGACTGTGACATGAGTTTGCAGATAAAGATTGTGAAAGCGTATTTTTGCGAAATAAACAGGCCGATATCACCCAGCCTTTCCTCACTCGGACCTGAAGGATGGTTGGATGCGGCAAACCTTACTCAAACTGGAATGAGTTCAACGCCAGCAGAAGAAACAACCTGACCTCCCGGTGGCTCAGCACTTCAACTCCCCCTCCCATTCCCCATCCGACCTCTCTGTCCTGGGTCTCCTCCATGGCCAGAGCGAGCAACATCGGAAATTGGAGGAACAGCACCTCATATTCCGCTTGGGGAGCCTGCATCCTGCGGGCATGAACATTGAATTTTCCCAATTTTATTAGCCTTTGCTGTCTCCTCCCATCCCTCAGCCCTCGGGCTCTTCCTCCTCCTTTTTCCTTTCTTCTCCCCGCCACCCCCCATCAGTCTGAAGAAGGGTTTCGGCCCAAAACGTTGCCTATTTCCTTCGCTCCATAGATGCTGCTGCACCCGCTGAGTTTCTCCAGCATTTTTGTGTACCTTCGATTTTCCAGCATCTGCAGTTCCTTCTTAAACATGAAGAAACAAAATGGATCATTTATTTGTGGGATCTTGCTAGGTGTTGATTAGCTGCTTCGCTTCTCACGATGTAACGGTGACTGACATCCAGAAAATGCTTCAAGTGCTCAGGGGCTCCTTGGGGTGCGCGAACGTCGAGGAGGTTGGAGTGGAGGAAAGGTGAAGTAGACATGCAAGGCTTTCCTGAAGAGAGGCAGATCTGGGTCCTTGGCTACCGGTGGACACGAGGACAGGACGAGCAGTCGAACCATGCAAGATGGTGTTCTCTAATTGTAAAACCTTTCATTGTTTCATTTTGTGCTCTCTCAGTGTCCAACGAAGATTGTACAAGTGTGCTTGGACCAAAGGGTGCTGAGGGATCTCGTGGTTTGCCAGGAGAAATGGGAATGAAAGGTGAGTTGATGTGCGGTTTTCTAGCAAGTTCATAATTTCTAGGAGCAGAATTAGGCCATTCGGACCATCAAGTCTACTCCGCTGACCTATCCTTGCTTTCGCCCCACGACCCCCTGACACCCTTACTAATCAAGAATCTCAATCTTCACCTTAAAAATATCCATTGACTTGGCGTCCACAGTTGTGTTGTGGATGTCACAAGGCTGGGAAGGGTGGATGTGGGGTGTACGGGGCAAATGAGGTTCTTTACACCTCGATTGTCCCACCAGTTTACATGATGTCTTGAAGGATGAGTTTTCAACCACTACACATCTCCAGTTCACGTTGAATCTCACAACCTAGTTGAAGGCCATTCAGCCCATCAGCCCACATTCTGCTCTCCCGCAGACCTGCACTCCTCTCTTTTTACAGGATTTCCCCTTCAATAATTATTTCGCAACCTGCTGCATTGAGAAAGACATCCTCACAACCCCTCCCCCCCCCCCTCTGGCTCACTCTGCATGCTCTGATCACTATTGAACAGTTTCTCCTTACCTACTCCATGGAAACCCTTCCCAGTGTTGGATACATCTATTAAATCTCTTCTTAACCTTCTCTTCAGGGGGAACCACTGCCCTCACAGCACCAGAGACCAGGGTTCGAGCCTGACCCTGGGTGCTGTATGTGTGGAGTTTGCACATTCTACTTGTGGCTACATGGGTTTCTTCCCCCCCCCCCCCCCCTCCCTCCCCACCCGGGTACTCCAGCTACCTCCCACATCACAAAGATGGACAAGTTTTAAATTAATAGATTATTGTAAATTGCTGCGTGTGTGTTGATGTGTAGTAGAATCAGGGGGGGGGAAGATGAAGGTGATGTGGGGAGAATGAAATGGGATTAGTGTAGATAGGTGCTCGATGGTCAGTGTGGACTCGGTGGGCCAAATGGCCTGTTTCCCCCGCTTTATTTTTTATTTTTTAAATTATTTTATTAGAAGTACGGTAAATTACAATAATACACAACACATATATCTTAATACATTTTTTTGTACCGCTTCATTTTTTTGAGCTTTAAGAAAAAGATAGAAGTAAGGAAAGTAAAGAAAGTGCGCAAGAGTCGTGAAGTGCAAGAGAGTGTTGGGAAAAGAAAGCCCCTTAGAAAAGAAGTTAGAGAAGGAAGTAAAGTAAGAAAGTAGACCCTAGAAAAGAAAGAAAAAGAAAGTAGGAACAATCGCTCTATTATAACATTAAACTCCGCAGAAAGGGGACTACCAACCAAGTCTGTTTTTGTTGTTTTATCTCCCATTGCCAGGTCCTGATACCATTTATTTATTTATTTATTTTTAAAATTACTATTGCACCTCATGCTTGTAATAGGTCCAGAAACGTAGACCACGTCTTTTGGAATTGGTCTGCTTTACCTGCTAAGAGGAATCTCATCTCTTCCAGATGTAATGTTTCAAACATATTTGATGTCCACATTTTTATTGTTGGTGTGGGCGCATTTTCCCAGAATTTAAGTATGAGCTTTTTTCCCATTATTAGCCCGTAATTGAATAAATTCTTCTGATACACGTTTAATTCAGGGATACCTTCCGATATTCCAAAAATGATCCATTCTGGTTTTGGTACCAGTTTTATTTTGATTAATTTTGAAAAAATATCAAATATTTCATACCAGAATTTTTGGATTTTTGTACAAAAAACAAAAGAATGCGCTATGGTAGCTTCTTGACACAGACATTTATCACAGATTGGTGAAACATTAGGAAAGATTTTATTTAATTTAGTTTTTGAATAATATAGTCTATGTAATGTTTTGAATTGGATGAGCGTATGTCGTACGTTGATCGAACATTTATGCACCTGTAGTAAATGATTATCCCAGCTCTCTTTTGAAATTTTTATAGCTAATTCTTGTTCCCAGTCTCTGCTAATTCCATCTGTTGTGGGTATTTCTATGTTTAAAATGATATTATATAAGTACGATATTAGATTAGCTGACCCCAACACCTCTGTACTCTCCACTTTACTCCTCCTATCCTTGCGAGGGTTAATTGAAAATATAATGGTTCTTCTTAACGAACCAGCTATAGTGGGCACAAGGGTCAGAAACTGATACATCTTGGTGGTCCAGATAGAAAGTAAATATTGTACAGGTTAATGAAACTTTGCTCTTTACCTCAAGAGGGTTGGCAGAGTGGCACAGCAGTAGAGTTGCAATCATCCAGTAATGATATTAATGATGTGGATTTCGTTACAGGGACCAAGGGAGACACCTGCTTCCACTGCAATGCAACCGTGCTGTCAGGACCAATGGGTCCCCAAGGCCCTCCTGGTAGAACAGGTGAGTGAACGTGCACAGCCCTGCAATGGAACGATATGCTGCTAGAGCAGTGATAAGTTTTTGCAATCACCCATAGGATGAGGGCCAACATCCCAAAGCTCCTGAGAAGGTAATGGTGAGCTATCTTTGTGAACTTTTGCAGAGCCCTGTGTGAAAGCTTGTTGGGGAGAGATAGCTGGGGCATTGTTCCACTGATAAACAAGGGGCAGTGATATATAATGATGAATTGATGATGATAATACAGAGGAATATCATCTGTATCATATGAGTGGGAGGTTGTTTGCTTGCCTGATGTTAGTCATTGCTGTGTGGCCCCAGTATTACTCATCACATATCTCGTGATACCAAAACTAAAAACGGAAACCGCAGGAAACACTTAGCAAGTTCGGCAGCATCTGTGGAAAGAGAGAGAGAGAGAGAGATGCACAAAGTGTGTTTCATGTCTGGAAATGACAGAAAACAAGATGGTTTTAAGTTACAGAGAGTCTGAGGGAGGGATGGGGTGTGATCAGGGTCACTGAAAGGATGTTGCAAATGAGATTATTTATTATAGGGTTTAATAGAAGCAGTTAAAGGGTGAGAACTTCAGTAGAGTGAAAATGGTTTGAAATGCAGGTCTATCAGACTTGTCACTAGGTTAGGCTGTGCTAATGGAGAGGTAAGAGCTGAGCCATTATTACATATAGACTCAAATTGCTGGAGTCACTCAGCGGGTCAGGCAGCATCTCTGGATAGGAGAATAGGAATAGGTGATATTTTGGGTTGGAACGCTTCTTCAGACTGGAGAGATGAGCTGATGGATATGGATTATGGAATGAGAAGGGTGGGCAGATGGACTGACCAACTCAAGTCAAATCCAGTTGCGTTTATTGCCATGTTCGGTGAGGTACAGCTAAATGAGAATCTTGCTTGCATTGGACATTGTTACAACAATGCAGAGGCCCCAGTACAAGCAGCACTCAGAGTGAGGGAGGGACAACTGCTACCGATTTCACAGGTACATGGATAAGAAAGGTTTATAGAGGCATAGAGTCCTACAGCATGGAAATAGGCCCTTTGCCCAACTTGCCCACACTGGCCAGCATGTCCCTGCTACACTAGTCCCACCTGCCTGCATTTGGCCCATATCTGTCCAAACCTGTCCTATCCATGTACTTGTCTGAACATTGCGACAATCACTGCCTCAACTACCTCCTCTGGCAGCTTGTTGCATACACCCACCACCCCTTGTGTGAAAATGATTTTCCCTTCACCTTACACCTATACCCTCTGGTCCACAATTACCATACTCTGGGCAAGAGACTGCACATATACCCGAACTATTCCTCTCATGATTTTATACATCTCTATGAGATAAGACCTCATCCTCCTGTGCTCCAAGGAATAGAGTCCTGGCCTACTCAACATCTCCCTACAAGGGATATGACACAAATGTGGATAAAGGGATTAGCTTAGATGTTGGAGGACATGGAAAGTTTGGGCCTAAGAGCTTATTATCTTGCTGTTTGACGCTATGATGTGACTTTGCGTCTGGTCGGGATAATCAGTCTGAGCCTCAGAGCACCTGTGAACAATCTGGAGAAAGAATGCTGATTACAGAGAACAGTTTCACTTTTCAAATTCTTTTATGTTGGTAATTACAGGTGATCCTGGTTTCTCAGGGATCAAGGGGAGACCAAGGAGCAAGAGGAAAAGTTGGATTCCCAGGGCAATCCGTGAGTATTGTTGCTTTCGGTGCCACAGACTAAATTCGAATCAGGGAATGCCCACGTGACAGGCCAGAAGGTCCTGAGGGAAGGATGACCCCAGAGCTGAGAGCATTTGGGGGGGGGGGGGTAGGGAGTGGGGGGTGGGGAGGGGAGGTGGGGAGGGGGAGATGAATGGTGTTTGCTGTGCGTCCCTTCAAGTCAATAAAGCATTTGAGCGGGTCAGTGGATAGAGGACACTCCCTCTTGTGGGAAACCAGAACCGGGACACTTTGATGTAGGACAGACTGCGATAAATAACACGGGGAACTGAGGGGAAACGTGTATACAGAGAGCATGGAGAATGGAGAACTTGCCCTCGCAGGGAGGGGTTGTGGGGATGGGTTTCAGTAAAAATCTGGATGGACACAGGAGGGAGCATGGGGTAAAGATCGGCAGTGGAAGCAGATGGAAAGGGGTGGGAGAGGCTGAAGCGGAGCAGAAGATGAGCATGGAGTAGAGGGGCCAAATGGCCCACTTGATCACTTAGGGAGCACTGCATTGTGAGAGGGTGGTGTTGAGGGAGCGTCACACAGTGTGTTGGGGGGGGGGGGGGGAAGGGGCAATACTGAGGGTGCGTTGCACAGTGGGAAGGGTGGTGCTGAGGGAGAGCAGCACTGTGTGTAGGGTGTGAGTTGTGTCTGGTCATATGGTGGACTGACAGATTCTCCCTTTTCCAGGGTGGTCCCGGCTTTCCGGGGCGGATGGGAATCCCTGGACCCAAAGGAGACCCCGGTGACATCCACGCTCTACCGGGTTTGAAAGGAGACAGGGGTGAGGGAGGCTTCTCGGGCAGACCAGGAGGGCCCGGAGTGGATGGAATTCACGGGAAAGATGGAGCCCCCGGCCAGCCAGGGCTCAAGGGTGAGCCTGTAAGTAACGGGGACCGTGGGGCAGGGGTCGGGGGTTTGGGTTTGGGGCTGATGGCAGGGTTGGCCCAGGGGGGTGCTAGCCACATACCCCACGCAACTCCTTGAACCCACTCTCCCACATGGCTAGAGATGAGCGAGAGAGGCCTGGCATCACCACAGGTCCTCCACACCTCCCCTGCCCCTGCACTCCCTCCTCCTAACTCTGTCATCGTGGATGCCGCTGAGAGTTTAGATTAGTTTTGTTTAGTTGAGAGATACAGCATAGAAACAGGCCCTTCAGCCCACCGAGTCCACACTGACTATCGAACCCTGCACACTAACACTTAGTGCTACACACACTTAGGACAATCTACAATTATACCAAGCCAATCAGCCTACAAACGTGTACGTCTTTGGATACATCGATACATAGACAATAGGTGCAGGAGTAGGCCATTCGGCCAATCGAGCCAGCACTGCCATTCAATGTGATCATGGCTGATCATCCACAATCAGTATCCCATTCCTGCCTTCTCCCCATATCCCTTGATTCCGCTAGCCCGGAGACCTCTATCTAAGTCTCTTTTGAATACATCCAGTGAATCGGCCTCCAATGCTTTCTGAGCCAGAGAATTCCACAAATTCACAACTCTGTGCGAAAAAGTTTTTCCTCGTCTCAGTTCTAAATGGCCTACCCCGTATTCTAGACTCCCCCAACATCAGGAACACGTTTCTTGCATCTAGTGTGTCCAATCCATTAATAATTTTATATGTTTCTATAAGATACCCTCTCATCCTTCAAAATTCCAGTGAATACAAGCGCAGTCGCTCCATTCTTTCATCATATGGCAGTCCCGCCATCCCGGGAATTAACCTCGTGAACCTATGCTGCACTCCCTCAATAGCAAGAATGCCCTTCCTCAAATTAGGAGACCAAAACTGCACACAATACTGCAGGTGTGGTCTCACTAGGGCCCTGTACAACTGCAGAAGAGCCTCTTTGCTCTTATACTCAACTCTTCTCATTATGAAGGCCAACATGCCATTAACTTTCTTCACTGCATGTTGTACCTGCACGCTTACTCGCAGTGACATATGTACAGGAACACCCTGGTCTCATTGTGTGGGAGGAAACTGGAGTGTGAGAAGAAACTGGAGATCCCTGAGAAAACCCACGCAGGTCACGGGGAGAATGTGCAAACTTTGCAGACCTGTAGTCAGGATCGGCGCTGGTCTCTGGCGCTGCAATGCAGCAACTCCACTGCTGTGCCGCTGCACCACCGTGCCGCCCTGTGCCAACAGGTTAAACTCCCTTTCAGGTGCCAGGGCTGTGGGAAGGAGGCAGGGACCTCCAGGCTGGCCCACCCAGGATGGGCCAAAAGTCCTATTCATATTCCCATTTACATCCTAAACGAGTATTCATGGACTACCAAGAGATCAGGGTCCCCCGACTAAGTGGGAGAACCTGGCCTTGCGGGAGAGAAAGGAATCCAGGGCTTCCCAGGCCTCTGTGAGGATGCAGTACCAGTGTGGGCCACAATGTCAGTCATGGGGTCCAGTGCAAGAGGCTGTGTAGTGCAACTCCCTCTGGTACCAGAGTCTCCACCGCAGTAAGTACTGCATGGTCGCAGTGTTGGAGGTACTAGATAGCCTTGCTGCACGTTTGCTAGGGCACCACACTCACGCCCACATCACTGCCCAGCACCTATTGAATGACCTTGCCTGTTGCTGTCATAGTCCTGGACACCCCCCATCTCACTCCTGGTCACGAGGTGGGAAAAGACCACAAGCCCAATGTTAGACACAAAATGCTGAAGTAACTCAGTGGGTCAGACAGCATCTCTGATAAATAAGAATAGGTGATGTTCCCTTGCATTCCCTCTCTCTCCATCCCTCCTCCACCCGAGTACTCCTGCTAGTTTCACTGTTTATATCACTTCATTATCACCTCTTCCACAGCCAACAATGGACCATTGTGGGCTCCACCGTTCACGGGCCATCGGTGCCAACTCGGATTTGTTCTGTACCTTCTCATACCTCTAGTTTCCCTCTCCCCTGACTCTCAGTCTGAAGAATGGTCTCGATCCAAAATAGTAACTATTCCTTTTCTCCAGAGATGCTGCCTCTTCTTCTTCTTCTTGCGTATGGCGTGCACAGCCTAAAGTTGTAAGACAATTTGTTCTATTTGATCTCATTTGATTGTGCACACCAGGTTGATTGCATTCGTCGAAACAGGGCGGACCATGTGAAGGTTGCAATCTCCCACCCCAAGATGCTGCCTGACCCGCTGAGTTATTCCATCGTTTTGTGTCTATCTTCAATGCAAACCAGCATCTACAATTCCTTCCAACACATGCCCAATGTTACTCCAGCCGGCATTGAGGGTTGATCATCTTGGGAACATCAGTGTCCAGCTGCTAACTGTCTGTCTCTCACTCTTAGGCAACAATTGGCTTCAAGGGAGAACCAGGACTGTCCGGGACCCCAGGGATTAATGGTCTACGAGGAGACCAGGGACCTCCAGGAGCGGGAGATCCAGGCTTCCCAGGAGCGAAAGGCATCCAGGGCGTCCCAGGACGTCCTGGACTACCTGGGGCACTAGGTGAGTCCTGGTCCACTCCGCTGGGTGGATCATGATAACAGCGGAGGTACACAAAATTGCTGGGGAAACTCAGCGGGTGCAGCAGCATCTATGGAGCGAAGGAAATAGGCGACGTTTCGGGCCGAAACCCTTCTTCAGACTGATGGGGGGTGGGGAAAGAAAGAAGGAAAAAGGGAGAGGGGAGGAGCCCGAAGGGCGGGCGGATGGGAGGGGGGAGGAGACAGCTAGAGGGTAAGGAAGGGAGGAGACAGCACGGGCTAGCCAAATTGGGAGAATTCAAGTTAATGCAATAAGGACGCAAGGACCCAGACGGAATATGAGGTGCTGTTCCTCCAATTTCGCTGTTGCTCACTCTGGCAACTGGAGGAGAGACCCAGGACAGAGAGGTCGGATGGGAACTGGGAGGGGGAGTGAAGTGGAGCCAACGGGAGGTCAGGTAGGTTATTGCGGACCGAGCGGAGGTGTTCGGCGAAAAACGATCGCCCAACTACGCTTGGTCTCACCGATGTAAATCAGCTGACATCTAGAGCAGCGGATGCAGTAGATGAGGTTGGAGGAGATACAGGTGAACCTTTGTCGCACCTGGAACGACTGCTTGGGACCTTGAATGGAGTCGAGGGGGGAGGTGAAGGGACAGGTGTTGCATTTCTTGCGGTTGCAGCGATAACAGCGGAGATGCCCGCAAGCAGTCGGGATACAGTAAACAGAGAATTCGTATCAGTGACTGCATGAGGAGAGCACCGCGGACAATGCTGGCCAACAAAGATCTGTTTTTTAGATTTAAGTTTTTTGAGATATTGCGCCACCTCTTACATGTAGGCTCAGTGGACCATTTCTGTACACTTTGCTAATCTGGGATTATGTTTAGGTATGGCAATACTTTACTGAACTGTATGTAAGGAAAAAAATTCACTGTGCATTTGCACGTGTGATAATAAAGTAGCAATGTTACAAAATTTTGAGATTTTAAAAATTAAGTCTGCAATTTATCCCATCAGATAAAGCATAAAAAGAAGTTTAATTTGATACCTAATTCACTTTCATATCTTCAGTATTTAAAAAGTTATGGCCATTTTCATACTCGAAATTAGCATCTTGTTAATTGCTTTTCCATTGACTTAACTCAAAGGCTGTGATCAAGGACAGTCAAAAGCCCATAACTTTCTTAAAAATGAAAAGAACTGAATGAAATTTTCAGTTATTATAGATAAAGTTAAACGCTAAAACAAATAGTAAATACCCAACAAGAAATTCATATTCATCAGTTTCATCAAATCAATTTAGTCAATTAAATTAATCTAAATTCAATTACTAGATCTAAACATCTATCCATTTCTTAAGAAAAGGTTAACATTTTTAAATAGCCTAAGTGTCCAAATAACATTCACACAAGAATTCACATGATAACATGATTTTTAAATCTCACTGTCATGAACTTATAGGTCAAATGGAAGGAATTTAATGTTTAGTTCCCATAAATGAATCCAGAAACATCCACTCAAAATATAATCAAAATTATTGTTTTTTGCACAATACATGTGACTCAAACGTGAATATTTAATTTAAAAATAATGGTTATGGAGAGAGAATAACACAAAATATAGACAATTTAGACGGCTTATGACATTTATCCAAAAAAAAAAGAAGCATTTTAATCATCTTGCGAGTGGGTAATTCTGGAATGCGATCGATTGGAACGTTGCATTTGCGGTGAATTTGAAACCCCATATTGGCAGGAAAGATCATGGCCGGTTCGTATGGGGCCCAAATAACATTTTCGCAACGTAAAATTAGATTAAAGCTATCCCAAAAAGTAAGATTATATGTAAAATAAACGACTTACCCTTTGTTTTGTCCCGTTCTTGCGATCCGTCACGTTGTAGGCGTTGAGGCGTTAGAAGTCGCTCTTTATTTTAATCCAATTATTAAATTGTCCAGTGAATTTTTAAAAAATAAACCGGGAACGGGAGTCCGATCGATTTTTCTTCATCAGCTAGCAGCCCGAGGAAATCCGCCTCCGACAGGCAGTAACTAGTCCTGCCCCTCCAGCCCTTCCAGCTTTCTCTCCCCCCCACCCCCACCCCAGTCGGAAAGGAGGGCCCTCACCCAAAAGGTCCTCGTACTCCACGTACTCCAAGAATTTTGCCTGACCCGCTGAGTTACTCCAGAATTTGTTCCTTTCCTTGGTAAACCAGCATCTGCAGTCCCTTGATTCTACACAACACAACTGTACCCAGTAACCTGGCATCAAAATCACACACAGCCAGGCCAGAAAGGGTTGACGTTCATTGATAGATTTACTGCAATTATTTCATTCATTGCTGATTGTTCCATTAATATTGCTTGCCACAGGTCTGAAAGGTGAATCGGGGCAATCGATTGGTGTGTCAGGACCTGTTGGAGCCACAGGCACCCCGGGACTGAATGGCCATCCAGGGAGCAGAGGTACGTCAGAGCCTCAGACCCCACCTAACCCCGGCATGCACACGTGTTCACAGGCTATAGGAGTAGAATCAGACCATTCGGCCCATCGACTACTCCACCATTGAATCATGGCTGATCTCTGCCTCATAATCCAATTTTCCTGCCTTCTCCCCATAACCCCTGACACCGTTCTAATCAAGAATTTGTCAATCTGCCTTAAAAATATCCACTGATGGCCTCCACAGCCCTCTGTGGCAATGAGTTCCACAGATTATCTACCCTCTGACTAAAGAAGTTCCTCCTCACCTCCTTTCTAAAAGAGCGCCCTTTAATTCTGAGGCTATGACCTCTGATCCTAGACTCTCCCACCAGTGGAAACATCCTTTCCACATCCACTCTATCTATGCCTTTCATTATTGTGTAATGATACTTGCATAAACAGAGAGAACCCCATCCGTTGATATGAACAATCACCCAGAGCATGTGTAATACTGCTGGGTAAGTAATATCATTGGGTCGGTGTGTGTGGTGTAACACTGTTATGTGTGAGGGTATCTAATGCTGTGGTATGTGAGGGTGGATAACACCATTTTGTGTGTGTGTTTGTGTGTGTGTGTTTGTGTGTTTGTTTGTGTTTGTTTGTGTTTGTGTGTGTGTGTGTTAGTGTGTGTGTGTGTGTGTGTGTGTGATACACTGTTGCGTGTGAGATACTGTTGTGTATGTGACACTGTTGTGTATGTGACACTGTTGTGTATCAATAATGTGTGATACTGTTGTATGTGACTGGTGTGTAATACTTGTCTGTGATGATATGCAACACTGTTCTGTGTCGGTTGTGTGTAACACTTGTGTGTGAACAGTGTAAAGGTGTTATGTGTGAGCGATGTCTGATGGTGTTGTGTGTGAGTGTTGTGTAATGCTCTGTGTATCACTACTGCATCTGAGTGGAGTGCAAAGCCAGTACTATCTTGGCTGTTGCTGAGATGTTTGTTGACTTTCTCAACAGGTGACCCTGGACTGCCAGGTCCCCTTGGTCCTCAGGGAGCCACTGGACTAAAGGGGGATCCGGGGCTGCCTGGGATAGGATTTCCCGGCCCAACTGGGGCGAAAGGTAATGGTGCATCCCATACTGTAACAGAACAACCTCCATCGTAACAGTACTTCACAGGCAGAAACACCACACCCCACACCATAAGTTCATAAGACATCGGAGCAGAATTAGGCCATTCGGCCCATCAAGTCTACTCCGCCGTACAATCAATCTATTCAATCAATCAATCAATCTGGCTGATCCATCTTTTCCTCTTGACCCCATTCTCCTACCTTCTCCCCATAACCACTGACACACTAAATAATCAAGAACCTATCAATCTCTGCTTTAAAAATACTCAAAGACTTGTCTTGCGCAGCCATCTGTGGCAGAATTCATAGATTCACCACTCATCCTTAATAATAGAGTCTAGAATATTACCACCCTCTGAAGCTAGGCTAACTGGCCTAGTTTTCCCCACTTTTACCTTGCACCCTTCTTGAACAGAGTAACATTTGAAGTTTTCCAGTCCTCTTGGACCACTCCTGATTCTTGAAAGGCAAACCCCAAGCTGTAATGGTATACCCACACCCTTAGAGCACGATCTACACCATAACCTATACCCCACATAGTAACGGTACATTCCATACCATAAGAATATAGCCCAAACAGGTGCAGTACAGCATATACCATGGCAGTAGACCCCCATACTGTACACCAACAAGATTTCAATACTCCCCATATGGTAACGGTAAAATCCCTCACCATAACAGTACAATCCCACATCATAATGGTACACCCCACACTGTAATGGTACACCCCTCACCGTAACGGTACATGTCACATGATTACAGTACACCCTGCACCATAATGGTACATCACAGTAATAGTGCATCCCACACTATATCTCAATCATGAACAACTATCTACATAGAAACATAGAAAATAGGTGCAGGAGTAGGCCATTCGGTCCTTCGAGCCTGCACCGCCATTCAATATGATCATGGCTGATCATCCAACTCAGTATCCTGTACCTGCCTTCTCTCCATACCCCCTGATCCCTTTAGCCACAAGGGCCACATCTAACTCCCTCTTAAATCTAGCCAATGAACTGGCCTCAACTACCTTCTGTGGCAGAGAATTCCACCGATTCACCACTCACTGTGTAAAAATCTCTACGATGTGTCTCAAATAACTGCAGCTTTGTGGTCCTCCCACCAGCCCATCCATTACCTGTTGACACGCCTTGGAAACTCAGGTGATTCCATATCACTGAGCAAACCATCAGGATTCCTTTTCACAATTCACAAAACATAGCACAAGGGATCTGATCTGCTGCCTTGTTCAGTCTAACTGCGTACTCTCTCAGCTTTTCCCAACACCCCTCCCCCAAATACTGATATTAAACACTCATTGGCCAGTGCTTTACCAAGTGTATACATTTCTCCAATAAAATTGAAACTTCAAATCAGATCTTCTACAAACCTATGTTGTGTATTAAACAGCAGGCTGTAATTACAAACCGCACACCATATCTACAAACCCCCCACCATGATTTAGCAGCTCCACACATACTGTAACCATGTGAGCTTCACACTAACCTGGTATACACACCATGCACTGTGTCAATATATCAGCACAATGACAGTGTGAATACAATATCATAACCATGTGTGCTGCAGCAGAATCTTCTGGCCTTATCCCCATGACCATCACACCCCATATTGTAACTGTCAAAAATACACATGCACGCACACACAGATGGACAAACGTGCACACATATGCACACAAACATGCACATATGCAAATACACACATACGCGCACACACACACATAGAAATGTCGTTGTACTCAAAAATCACATGCACACACACACACACACACACATGCCATTGTAACTCAAAAATACACATGCACACACACAGATGGACAAACATGCACGCATTTGCACACAAACATGCACACATGCATATACACACATATGCACACACACACATACACATGCCATTGTAACTCAAAAATCACATGCACAC
This sequence comes from Amblyraja radiata, assembly GCF_010909765.2. Lineage (NCBI taxonomy): Eukaryota > Metazoa > Chordata > Chondrichthyes > Rajiformes > Rajidae > Amblyraja > Amblyraja radiata. The sequence continues at coordinate 87,549,304 of NC_045961.1, read as the reverse complement.
ACAAGTGTGCACACACACACATGTGCACACAAAAAAGACACATATGCACATGCACACATGTGCACAAACACACACACACACACACACACACAAACATACACACACAAGCACGCACGCACGCACACACACTCTCTCTCTCTACTCCCTCCTCTCAGTGCAGGTCTAACAGTGCCTCCTTTGCTTCTCCAGGTGCGGATGGAATTCCTGGAGATCTGGGTCATCCTGGTATTCCTGGACTCCCTGGAAAAGATGGTCTGCCTGGTGCACCTGGGTTCCAAGGAGAGAAGGTTATCCATGAACCCCACCTGCAATGACCCCTCCTTTAACTCTGCAGTAACCCCAGTCACCAGTGAGCTGGCCAAATATTCTGGAGCTGAGATAGGCTCTCCCTTTGCCAGCTGGTGGATCCTCCATTGGGGTCCAAATGCCAGCTGATGGACGTTGTGTGGTGGTCCCAATGCTAGTTCATGGACCTGTGGTGGGCCTAAAGCCCAGCTGATGGACCTCCTGTGGTGGTCTCAATGCCAGCTGATGGATCTCCTGTGGTGGTCCCAAGCCAGCTTATAGACCCAGTGGTGATCCCAATGCCAGTGGATGGACCCTCTGGGATGGTCCCAATGCCAGCTGATGGACCTCCTGCGGTGGTCTCAATGCCAGCTGAAGGACCTCCTGTGGTGGGCCCAATGCCTGGGGATGGATCTCTGGGATGGTCCCAATGCCAGTGGATGAACCCTCTGGGATGATCCCAATGCCAGCTGATGGACCTCCTGTGGTGGGCCCAATGCCCGGTGATGGACTTTCTGAGAGTAGTGGTGAAGGGTTGTTTATCAGACTGGAGGCTTGTTACAAGCGGTGCAGGGAGATCTGTGCTGAGTCCACAGTTATCCATTAATTACATGATCAATATCCTCTCCTCTCCCCCTCGTCGTCTCCCTCTCCCCCTCCTTTCCCACCACTCCTTGTTTCTCCCTACTCGCTCTCCCCCTCCGCTCACCATCATTCTCTGATGCGGGCTGATCACCCTTTTCTCTGAATCCAGGGACTGCCAGGATTGGGACTTCAAGGGCCACAGGGATATCCAGGCGCTCATGGACTGGATGGAATTCCAGGACCTAAAGGGGATCCGGGATTCCCCGGGATACCGGGCGGACCAGGACAGAAAGGTCTCCCTGGGTTCCAAGGCATTAAAGGTGAGTGTACGGTGAAGCTTCAGGTGAGGGTTGAGACCCAATGGCAGCGAGCGGAGTGAGCGCATTTCCTCAGCACCGCCAGCCCCAGCTCCCGCTGTTCCTCCCAGCCAGTACCACACACTCTCTTCATGAGCGGTGCCTTTATTATCACAGTGTACCAAGATACAGCGAAATACTTTTTTTTGCGTACAGATCAGCAAGACTATCACCATTCATAAGTGCGATCCCCTGGTTAGTACAGGATGTACAGAAGATCCGACTGAGTCCATGTGCAAGAGGCGCATTTCTAGCCCCAGTTTACAGTCCCAGATGCAGCTGGCCGAAAGGCTCGTTGCAGCCGTCACCTCCATTTCGGTCGTCCCACGAACCGTTGTCCCGCTCCTTGCATGGCCCTCTTCAGACCGTGCTCCTCGGAGCAGCAGCTCCTGCAGCCGACCTTGAGGATACGGAAGGCAAGATCCCCCCCCCCCCCCTAGTTATTCTTACCGGGCGTTGTGTCCAGTGTACAGCGTCCACCGCCATTGCCAACTCCCTCCATCCTTCTTGTACATTCCCAGGCATCAGAGGCTCACAGGCTTCCTTCTCCGAGCGGGATCCTGGTTCCACTGCCGGCTCTTACTACAGCCCGGCAGTGGAGCACCTTTAATTTAAAACAGGCTACACGAACCCCCACAATTAAAATGTGGATTATGGAAATGTCGGAGACCCTACACCTGGAAAGAATCAGATTTGTCTCAATGGACAAACAAGAACTTTTTGTTAGAATATGGTCTCCATTCATTGACTATTTGAAGGGGTAGATCGGTCCAGCACGGGGACCTAACCTAAGCTTGAACTCAGGGTTAGATTAAAAATTATACTTCATAATCCACGAACCTATCTCAACAATGTACCTACACTACTCAACAATGTACCTCTGTGACTGCCAATCACCCCCCACCCCCCCCCCCCCCGGACACTCCTCCCACAGGAAAAACACTATGTCTGTATACATGTAAATAGTTTTATTTATTGAAATCATATTCTATGTCGCTCTTCCAGGGAGATGCTAACTGCATTTTGTTGTCTCTGTACTGTACACTGACAATGACAATTAAAGTTGAATCTGAATCTGAATCTGCAAAGATGTATTATTAGTAAACCATTCCATTTTTTATTAAATCTTGACATTTGTGAGTTTTCTTTCCTCTTTCTCTCTTACTTCCTATCTTTAAAAAAAAAAACTAGAAGCAGAACCAATCCACAATTGATAACATTAACAATGTACGACTGATATACATGAAATGTTTATACTGTAATATGTGTTTGCATCTAATTAAAATATATTTTTTTAAAACAGGCTATAAGGCATTTCAAATGGGGGTATTGGCTGAGCCAGGGAGGGTCTGTGCTGGGTAAAACTCCCAGGTTTGCGGCCCTATCTGTCAATGGCTTTCACTGCACACTTTTTTAGATCATCTCTGGGTTTATGCCCTGGTCAGTGCTGATACAGATATTACATATTGTTACAGATAGCAGTGATCAAACTCGTTGGCCACTGTGTGGCGGAGGGAGGGTGTATTTGGGGTGGCGGGTGAGGCGCCAACCAAGTGAGTTGCTTTGTCCTGGATGGTCACAAGGGGCTGGAGTAACTCAGTGGGGCAGGCAGCATCTCGGGAGAAAAACTAATGGGTGACGTTTCGGGTTGGGACCCTCCTTTAGACTGAAAGTAGAGGGGAGGGAGCTGCAGGTAAGAAAAGGCCAGAACAAAGCCGGGCTGGCAACAGATGACCAAGGAAAGGTGGAGTCCATAATGGCCCATTGTTGGCTGGGGAAGGGGTGATAACAAAGGATGTGAACAGTGCAACTTGTAGGATAATTAGGGTGGGGGATGGGGGAGAGAGGGACTGCAGGGGTTACGTGAAATTAGCGTTCATACTACTGGGTTACAAGCTGCCCAAGCGAAATGTGAGGTGGGATATGTCCTGGATGGTGTTGTCCCTTCTGTGATTTGTTGCAGCATTCCTGAATTATGCTTTGTAGATCAAGGGGGGCCTTGGGGTGTCGGTGGTGAGTCACCACAGGATTCTCTGACCTCCGCGCTACCCCCTGGTTTTCATGCGACGCGTCCAGTTGAGTCCCTGATCATTGTGCTGCCAGGATGTGGGGGGAGGGGGTCTACGTGACTGCCACAGTCAAGTGATCAGCATCTCATATTTCATTTGGGCAGCTTACAACCCAGCGGTATGAATATTGATTTCAAGTAACCCGTGTGTTCCTTCTCTCCCCGTCCCTCCCCCACCCCAGTTGTCTTAGACCATAGAAACAGATAATAGGTGTAGGAGTAGGCCATTCGGCCCTTCAAGCCTGCACCGCCATTCAATGTGATCATGGCTGATTATCCAACTCAGTATCCTGTACCTTCTCTCCATACCCCCTGATCCCTTTAGCCACAAGGGCCACATCTAATTCCCTCTTAAATATAGCCAATGAACTGGCCTCAACTACCTTCTGTGGCAGAGAATTCCAGAGATTCACCACTCTCTGTGTAAAAAAATGTTTTTCTCATCTCGGTCCTAAAGGATTTCCCCTTTATCCTTAAACTGTGACCCCTTGCCCTGCACTTCCCCAACATCAGGAACAATCTTCCTGCATCTAGCCTGTCCAACCCCTTAAGAAATGTGTAAGTTTCTATAAGATCCCCCCTCAATCTTCTAAATTCTAGCGAGTACAAGCTGAGTCTATCCAGTCTTTCTTCATATGAAAGTCCTGCCATCCCAGGAATCAGTCTGGTGAACCTTCTCTGTACTAATGGCAAGAATGTCTTTCCTCAGATTTGGAAACTGAATGCAATACTCCAGGTGTGGTCTCACCAAGACCCTGTACAACTGCAGTCGAACCTCCCTACTCCTATACTCAAATCCTTTTGCTCGTTTCACTGTTCATATCCCTTCATTTTCACCTCCTCCTCAGCCAACAATGGAGCATTGTGGGCTCTTTGGCCAATCGGTGCCGTCTGCTTTGTTCTGTTGCTGTTCGTGCCTCTAGTTTCCCTCTCCTCTGACTCTCAGTCTGACGAAGGGTCTCGAGCTTCCTTTACTCCAGAGATGCTGCCTGACCCGCTGAGTTACACCAGCTTTTTGTGTCTATCTTAGGCAATTAGATTCCTGCTTGGACGGTCCACGAAAATTATCCACAAGCCACCTTCACATCCGTGTCTGGTTTCTTTCTTCTTGCAGGTAACATTGGTACAAGAGGTGCTCCGGGCCGTCCAGGACCTCCAGGACCTCCGGGAAGTGGGTTGCCAGGCCGACCGGGCGAGCCAGGACCACGTGGACCATCCGGCCCGTTAGGTATGTGCCACCTTGTGTACCACACCTTCACAGCCGCTCATAGCCATCAGTGGAAGCTTCAGTTTAAAATAGAGTATACGGGCCCTTTGGTCACAGACTTGGCACCAACCAGCGATCCACATATACAAGCATTATCCTACACACTAGGGACTGTTTACAATTTACAGAAGCCAAATTAACCATCTTTGGAGTGTTGGAGGAAACCGAAGCACAATCCACTCAGTCACGTGGAGAACGTACAAACTCCGCATAGACAGCACCCGTGATCAGGATCGAACCTGGGTCTCTGGCGCTGCAAGGCAGCAACTCCACCACCGTGCCGCCTAAAACAAGGGCCATTGTAGAATGCTGTTTGCAGGCAGCAAGAGCCCGTGGATGAGGCGGTGATAGTGAACAGCATCATGCCTCAGGGGGGGGGTCACCTTTGGGCTACTAATATTGGGCAGTGTATCTCGAGAACTCGTGCTCTCTCTGTGGTGATGAGAGGGGAAGCAAGAATGCGGTTTGGTATCTGACACCTAGAAGACCCAGCGGGGGTGTTGAATGCCTGAGTTCAAGTCCCTGGAGCAGAGTTTGAACCAGCACCATTCTGCCAGACACACCTACTGAGCCACCATGAAGAGAGGAGCGGTCGAAGTCATAACACAGAGCATAGAAGCAAGCCCAACTCCTCCATATTAACCAAGATGCCCGTCTATGATACCTTATTTTCATGTATATGGCCCATATCCTTCCATTCCTTTCCTGTCTAGATACCTCTCCAAATATTTATTTAATTGCTATGATTATATATTTCTGTCCCACGTCATCTGGCAGCTTGTTCCATACACCATCACCTACTGTGTGAAAAAACTGCCCCCTCTGATCTTCTTTAAATCTTTTTTCTCTCATCTTAAACCTATGTCCTCTAGTTTTGGACTCTCACTCTTGGAAAAACCCTGTGTCCATCTATTTATCTACATCTCTCATAACTTTATAAAGCCCTCACCTTCTTGCACTCCAGTGAGAACGATCCCAGCTAATCCAATCTCTCCTTGTAACTATTCAAGCAATATCTTGGTGAATCTCTCCTGCATTTTTCGACCACCACTACACCCTTTCAGCAGGTAACCAGAACTGCACACAAACTCACCAATGCCTTGAAACATGATGTCACAACTCAATGCATTTATCTATGAAGGTAGTTAGCCTTCTTCTGCTAACTGCCTTCCTCACCACCATATAGAAACATAGAAAATAGGTGCAGGAGTAGGCCATTCGACCCTTCGAGCCTGCACCACCATTCAATATGATCATGGCCGATCATCCAACTCAGTATCCCATACCTACCTTCTCTCCATACCCCCTGATCCCGAGTGATCACCACTCTCTGTGTAAAAAATGATTTTCTCATCTCGGTCCGAAAAGACTTCCCTCTTATCCTTAAACTGTGACCCCTTGTTCTGGACTTCCCCAACATCGGGAATAATCTTCCTGCATCTAGCCTGTCCAACCCCTTAAGAATTTTGTACGTTTCTATAAGATTCCCCCCTCAATCTTCTAAATTCTAGCGAGTGCAAGCCGAGTCTATCCAGTCTTTCTTCATATGAAAGTCCTGCCATCCCGGGAATCAGTCTGGTGAACCTTCTCTGTACTCCCTCTATGGCAAGAATGTCTTTCCTCAGATTAGGAGACCAAAACTGTACGCAATACTCCAGGTGTGGTCTCACCTTTGACTTCATTTTCGGGGAACTCTGAATTTGTCTCCAAGGCCTTTCTGCACATCAGCATTTATAATGTTTACTGTACATGTCTGGCCAGTATTAGCTGACCCAAATTGCAAAGGAAGGGAAAATAGGGAGAGAGAAAAATGATCAGAGAGAGTCAGGTCCAGTTCTGGAAAGGATATATTGTATAAAGGAATATTGTATAGAGGATCGGGTGAGATGCATGACAATCATTTGTAATAATGTCTATATTTCTGTGCAATACTCCTTGGAAGGTGTAATAATCATTCTTTCTAATCTATAGGAAACCTTGGACCCCCTGGAACCAAGGGAGACCCTGGTTTCCCAGGCCTGGACATCCCGGGTCCACAGGGAGAGAGGGGGTTCACGGGCCTAAAAGGTCTCCCCGGCCCCCCAGGTTTCCCAGGCCAGGTCGGGACATCGGGCAGAGATGGACTTCCTGGATTACAAGGTAAGCGATGGTTGGCAAAACACTCCCTCATTGCTGTTGCTCACTGCTGGACTGCAATGCAAAATGATCATATGGTCATAAGGTTGTTTTACTCTGAGAGTGGTAGCTGTGTGGAATGAGCTTCCAGTGGAGGTGGTGGAGGCAGGTTCGATTTTATCATTTAAAAATAAATTGGATAGTTATATGGACGGGAGAGGAATGGAGGGTTATGGTCTGAGTGCAGGTAGATGGGACTAGGGGAGAATAAGTGTTCAGCACGGATTAGAAGGGCCGAGATGGCCTGTTTCCGTGCTGTAATTGTTATATGGTTGTTATATGGTTGTAAGGAATAGGAGTAGAATTAGGCCATTTGGCTCAACAAGTCTACTCTGCCATTCAATCATGGCTGATCTTTCTCTTCCTCCTGACCCCATTCTCCTGCCTTCTCTCGATAACCTCTGACACCTGTACTAATCAAGAATCTATCTATTTCTGCCTTAAAAAATATCCACTGACTTGGCCTACGCAGCCTTCTGTGGCAGAGAATTCCACAGATTCACCACCCTCTGGTTAAATAAATTTCTCCTCATCTCCTTTGTAAAAGAACGTCCTTTAATTCTGAGGCTATGACCTCTATTCCTCGACTCTCCCACTAGTGGAGACATCCTCTCCACTTCCACTCTTTCCAAACCTTTCACTATCCTGTATGTTTCAGTGAGGTCCCCTCCCCCCATTCCTCTAAATTCCAGCCAGTACAGGCCCAGTGCCGACAAACGCTCCTCATAGGTTAACCAACTAATTCCTGTAGGATCCCAACATAGATCCAAAGCTATGGAAACCCATGGCAGAATGGGGTGCCTTTGGAGCCTAAGCAAGTGAGAAAGAGTTTTTTTTTGTTTAGTTTAGAGATACAACATGGAAACAGGCCCTTCGGCTCACCGAGTCTGCGCCGACCAGTAATCCCCGTACACTAGCACTACTCGACACACTAAGGACATTTTACAATTTTACCAAAGCCAATTAACCTTCAAACCTGTACGTCTTTGGTGTGTGGGAGGTAACCCGGAGAAAACCCATGTGGTCGTTCAACAGACCACAGCAACTCACTGCATAAAGGCATCTCCTCTCCTCTCCCCTACTGCTACTTCAGCTGATCCCCTTCACTCCATGTCTGGTTACCCAATCTTCCGCTCTTGGAATCAGATTCCCCTCATTTACACCAGTAAAACCCTTCCTGATTTCAAACGCCTCCATTAAATCCTCCCATGCCTATCTCTGTTCCTACGAAAGATATCCCAGCAGCTCCAGTCTCTCCATAGAAGCAAAGTTCATCATCCTGGGGACTACTCCACACTCTTTCCCAGGCTGTGACATCCCAGAGCACAAGAGCGGAACTCGCTATCAAAACATGGAGGGGACGGGGGACACAAACCTTTGGCGGCCACGCGCGCACGCTCACACACACACACGCGCGCACACACACGCACACACACACACACACACACACACACACACACACACACACACACACACACACACACACGCGCGCGCGCGCGGCTTCGGAGGCTCAATCCAGCGCTAAATGCAGCTCAACTCTGCCTGTCTCACCGGGTTAACCAACAGCCCTGTCTGGACTGACGGGATACCAGCGCTGCTTCTCCACGCTGGCCATATTTCCCGCAAGCCCATCCAGGGTTGTACGTTCACTTGGCGGGACAGGAAGAGTTGAGCTGGGTTTAGTGCTGTTTCTCTGCGCTGGCTGTGGGCCTGGGGTACAGCTCCCGTCTGACTCCCGACGTCTCTGGCTACCAGTGGGGGGGGGGACACTCGGGACAGCGCCAGAGAGCCGGCCGGGATCGATCCTGCCTGCGGATGAGGTGCAGGTCTGTGCCACGTCTCCCTCCTCCAATCACTGCACTCTATCCTCAGTCTCCCACTCCTCCCTCCTCCAATCATCGCGCCCTCGATCATCAGTCCCACCCCCACTGCCTCACGGAAAGCGGAGATTTTAAAAACGGAATCACAAAAACTATGTCCCCCGCCTCTCAAAACATGGGGGGGACTTGTCCCCTCTGGCCCCCCCGGGTTTTCCACCCCTGCCAGAGCAGGACCCAGAACCACATCCAGGGCTTGATCAGTGACCTCTAAAGGTTGAGCATGAATCCATCCCACCACCCACAAAAATCTGTTAACCATCACATCCCCCAATCCCTAACAAGGGTCTGTGTAAGGAGGAACTGCAGATGCTGGTTTAAACCGAAGATAGACACAAAAAGCTGGTGTAACTCAGCAGGGCAGGCAGCATCTATGGAGAGAAGGAATGGGTGACGTTTCGGGTTGAGACCCTTCTTCAGACTGGTTAGTCTCTTGTCCTGCATTCCCAGCTAGTTTATGGTGATAATTGTTCCTTCCAAAACCATCCAATGTTTCCATAACGAGGCCCTGTGTAACGTTTTGTGAATCAGTTGTTAGCTGTCACGGGTGAGTTGGGAGATCACCACCAGCACTGCATTTTGCACCAACTCTACTGCATTGACCAAGCTGATGTTTGTGGGAATCTCCTCAAGCATTGAGACAATGACAAGGCTTGGTAGGAGGGTTTCCCAGAGTCTGATCTCCACTGAATCCGGAAGCGGGTAGGCACTCAGGATGCAATTGGGACTCGGCATTGACTATCGGATCTCTCCACTCACCACAAGGATTGTTAGTCTGCAGTTGGGTCACTCCCAACACCGAGAAGCAATATGTCTTGGCATGTTTTTCTTTTCGTTGCTAATGCTGGTCCTACATTCTAATTTTCTGACCGTTCTCCCATTCACAGGTCCAAAAGGAGAAATGGGGGTCATGGGTGCCCCTGGAGGCCAAGGTATTCCAGGAGTTCCAGGGAGCCTGGGAGTGTCGGGTACCGAAGGTTAGTGCTGACTACTTACAGCAGGGATTTCAGCCAGCGGTAGTGACCACACACTGACCATGGCACTTGAGTTGTCTTCTGAACTGCTTTGTCTCCTTAGGTAACCCAGGTTTGCCGGGCTTCCCTGGGACCCCAGGCAGCACGGGCGAGAAAGGCACGAAGGGGGAAACTGGTTTGGCGGGACAGCCGGGTGTGTTGGACAAGCACGAAATGGAGAAAATGAAAGGCCAAAAAGGAGACATTGGGGTGCCAGGTAAAGAACACATCACAGGACAGTGAATGCAAACAGGCATGCAAGTACTGTGTATATCTGTGTACATTGGTATGTCAACACTTTGAAATGAATCACACATTCTATCTACTTGGCCTCACCATAATGTGAATTGACCTGCATTGACGTTACCATTGTACATTGAGCGTTCTGTTAACATTGGGGGCTTTACAACACAGCATTGCCCCTCTCACAGTTCAATGATCCTTTATTGCTGCCCATTCCACAATGGGGCACCCCCTCTACTACTCCATTCACAGTGTGACACTCCCTCAGTGCTGTCCCTACTACAGTGTGACACTTCCTCAGGGCTGCCCCCCCCCCCCCCCCCCCCCCCAGGGTGCAACACTCCCTCGGTACTGCCCACTCTGACAGTGCAGCAACCAGGGGCGGAAAACACGGGGGGGGGGGGGCAAGGGGGACATGTCCCCCCCATGCACATGTTATGAGAGGTGGGCGACATCCCCGCCAGGTTAACCTGCCTGGGCTTGCGGGAAATAGGGCCAGCGTGGAGAAGCAGCATTGGTATCCCGTCACTCGAGACAGGGCTGTAGTTAACCCGGTGAGACAGGCTCAGTTGAGCTGTATTTAGCACTGGATTGAGCCTCCGAAGCCTCGCGCGCGCGCGTGTGTGTGTGTGTGCATGCGCGCGCGCGCGGCCGCCAAACAAATGTGTCCCCCGTCCCCTCCATGTTTTGATAGTGAGTTCCGCTCTTGGCAGCAACCTAGTATTGCCCCTCCCACAGTGCTTCCTCACTATTCTACAAAGGTTTCTGAGCTCATCCCCGGATAGTTTAGTTTAGAGATACAGCGCGGAAACAGGCCCTTAGGTCCACCAAGTCCACGCCGACCAGCGATCACCACACACTAGCACTATCCAACACACCAACCAGTGACAATTTACAATTATTTCACACCCATTAACCTACAAACCTGTCCGTCTTTGGAGTGTGGGAGGAAACCAGAGATCCCATTTCTTCGTCTTCTCTCGTGTGGCGTGCACAGCCTAAAGTTGGAGGACAACTTGTTCTATTTGATCTTCTGTTTGTGCACGTCGAGTTGATTGCATTAGTCGAAACAGGGCGGACCACGTGAAGGTTGCAACCTTCCACCTCGAGATCCCATTGGAAACCCACCAAGGTAACGGGGAGAGCATACAAACTCCGTACAGACAGCACCCATTGTGAGAATCGAACCTGGATCCCTGGCGCTATCAGCCAGCAACTCTACTCTGGTGCCACCGTGCTGGAGTTGGACTTGGATCCAGAATTTCTGACTCAAGAGGCGAGGGTGTAACACAGCCAACCACCAATGACTGCACTAGGGGAGGCCATTTGGCCCACAGAGTCTATACTGGCTCCATCAGTTCATTCCCCTGCTCCTTTCCCATGACTGCATGGAGCTCAGTTTACTGACTTCATTGAACAGTGATCTATGGTACTTTGCCACTGAATGTACTTCACTTAGTCACTAGTGCCCCTTCATGGTCCCGACTGCTTAAATTATGACCGTTGTTCTTCCCCAGGGAAGAGTGGTTTTCCAGGAACCAAGGGTTACCAAGGCATTCCCGGCGAGCCCGGAATGCCAGGAAAAGATGGCGAGTCTGGATTACCAGGACAGTCAGGTAAGGAACTGGAATGCTGGAGCATTTTGGGACGACAGATGGCACAATGGGTTAAGTGTTCGGCTGGCAACCGGAAGGTAGCCGGTTCGAATCCCGCTTGGAGTGCATACTGTCGTTGTGTCCTTTGGCAAGACACTTCACCCACCTTTGCCTGTGTGTGAATGTGTGTGAGTGATTGGTGGTGGTCGGAGGGGCCGTAGGCGCAGATTGGCAGCCACGCTTCCGTCAGTCTGCCCCAGGGCAGCTGTGGCTACAGAAGTAGCTTACCACCACCGAGTGTGACTGAGGAGTGAATGAATAATGCGATGTAAAGCGCCTTGAGTATTAGAAAGGCGCTATATAAATCCCATCCATTATTATTATTATTATCTGGGCAAGATTTATACTGGACCTTCAATGCCGACTGCATTAACGGCAGCACGCTGGTGCCGGCAACCCTGCAGTCAGGATTGGTCCCAGCACGGGAGGCGTTGGGGGGGGGGGGGAGGGGGGAGAGAGGTCTCAGATCTATTGCAATCATGATGTGACCCCCATCTACAATTGCAGTGCACTGTTAAATAAAGTTTGCATGGATGAAGAAAAGACAGACAGACAGAGAGAGAGAGAGAGAGAGAGAGAGATGGAAAGGGCGTGGAAGAAGAGAGGGAGTAGGGGCAGAAAGAGGGAGGAGTGGACAGAGAGGGCAGAAAGAGGAACAGAAAAAGCGATGGATAGAAAGTAAGAGGGAGGGAGAGAGTGGAGAGTAAGAAATATTTAAAGGCCCCCTACAATTAGAATGTGGGTTACGGAAATGACTGAGACCTTGCATTTGGAAAAAATAAGACTTGTCTTAATTGACAAACCAGAACTTTTTGTTAGAATATGGTCTCCATTATATTGAATATTTGAAAAGGTAAATTGGTTTAACACAGAATCAGGGGTGGAAACCTGAGTTTGGGACAAGATAAATAGTTACACTCAACAGATCCCGGATCTATCTCCATATTCTTGTTATTGGTAGTTTATCTCTGTGTCTCCTTTTTTCCCCTCTTCCTCCTCTCTCTCTATCACTTTCTCTCATCTCGTTCTCCCTTTATCTTTACTCTTTAAAAAAAAATCGAAGCTGTGTAAGAAATTTGTAATTAAATTGGTGCTCACGATTATTTGTACATATGCTTCTAATAAAAATATTTTAAAAAAAAGAAATATGTAGAATCAGAAAGTGAGAGGGAGGGAGAGAGAGAGGAAGAGGCAGAGGGAGAGGGGGAGGGGAGGGGAGGGAGACCCTTCATCTACCTGGTCCCCAAATGGTTGGTGTCTACTGGAGGTGCCCATTGTGGCCCATGCTGGTGCGACCGATTTATCCAAGGCCCCTGACCCCACCCATGAGGAGGCTGTGTTTGGCCGAGCACCCTGCTTTAGGGAGGAGAGACAGAGGGTTATCTCCTCTGAGGAACAGTCGCAGCTACAGGTCCCACCCGTGTATTGCCATGCGAGATGTATTGTCCGTCGTTGGCCAAGGGCGAGGTAACCAAGCCAAAGTAGGGAGCCGAGAGTATCCTGACAAAGTCTTGCTCTTGCAGGGTCAGTGGGTGATCCCGGAAGTCCAGGAGAACCAGGGTCCTCGGGATTCCCTGGAGAGAAAGGATCGATCGGAGAAATGGGCTATCCAGGTAATTTTGCGAGATGTTTTGATCAAGACACAGGCTCTCGTTCAGTCTCCGGTCACTGTGCATGGTTAGATCTGATTGACTCTTCTATACTAACACAAGGAAAGGTTCTACAATTAACCAGCACCTCCCACCACCTATCGCAACCCAAACATACCTCGCAGAAGGAATTTTGCAAATGATGAGACGTGCCAACGAATACACAGAAAAATCTCACAAACAGCGATACCATACTGACCAGATTCTGATTCAGCAACAAATAATGACCGGGTCAGTGGTGAGAATTCCGCTGAACCTCTTCGACAGATATTGTGGGAACAACTCAGCAGGTCAGGGCAGCATCTCGGGAGAACATGGATACCTGACTTCCCAAAACATCCAGGGCCGTATTTACGTATAAGCTTCACAAGCTTAAGCTTAGGGTCTCGAGATCTGGGGGGGGGGGCCTCGGCAGAGCCGGATTTACCTATGGGCTTCATAGGCTGATTGGGTGTGGCCTCTCATAGGGGGTTGGGAGGGGCCTCACAAGTGGAATAGCCTAGGGCCTCTCTTCATCTGAAAACATCGCCAGTTCATATCCTCCAGAGATGCTGTCTGGCCAGCTCAGTTACTCCAGCACTTTGCGATATACGCATGATTCCAACATTTTCAGTTCCTTGTGTCTAGATATTGCGTGATCTTGTTTCTAAAGAGGATATTGTCTACTGTGCAACACATCCGATGGTGTGGCTTCTCCCTCAGTACTGCTCTTCCCACAATGTTTTCTCACAACATGGTGTGAGGTGTTTGCTCAGTATCACCCCTCAGACAGGGCACTCCCTCAGTATTGCACCACCCACAGTGTGACGCTGCCTCAGCACTGCCCCCTCCCATTGACGTACTTTTTCAGTACTGCCCTTCGTAGAGGACGGTGCTTCCTGGATTACCTACTCGGGTCCTGGGCCAGGAAGTCAACACCCATAATCTACAGAGACTGGGAACTGGTGCTGCTCTTCTCAGCTGGGACATCTCACATACATGTAGTGGGTGAGAATGTGGAGCTGCGGACAAGGGAAGGATGCTGGCAGCTCCCAGGTACCTCGTCCCGGAAGGCCACCCATGCCCAGGGTAAAAGAGCTTTGCCCGATCAACCTGGTCTGCATCACAGTCAGCCAGTCTGACTTCCAGCCCCGGCAACTCGCTGACGTTTTCGTGGAGCAAGGAGATTGCCTTCAGGATGTGAATTCCGTGAGGAGCTTTGAGTGTTTGAACCGTAGGGATTCTAATAGTTTTGCACTGTCTCCTCAGGTACCACAGGACCTGCCGGACTCCTGGGGAACACGGGAAAGCCAGGCAACCCTGGCTTTCCTGGGGTGAGCGGGGAGAAAGGTATAAAGGGAGATGCTGGTCGGCCAGGATATGGGATCCCAGGTGAACGAGGTCATAAGGTGAGTGCGGCCCAGTGAGGAAAGAGAGGGGGTTCATATGGTCATAAACTGTAAGCCATTTGGCCCATCAAGTCTACTCCGCCATTCAATCATGGCTGATCTATCTTTCTCTCTCAAACCCATTCTCCTGTCTGCTCCCAATAACCCCTGACTGGGAGGGGTGACTGAAGCCTAGGGTGGGCCACATAATGCAGTGCAATCAATTGGCATCCATTGAGTTGGTCAAACCCAACTGACAAAACCAGTAGCAAAACGATGAGCAATGGTGTAACACTGGCCGACCAAATGCTCCATGCTGACTCCACTCCCACTGCTGCTTGTTGAGGGGAAACCCCAGGGTCAGGACAGAGCCCTTCACCAAACTCCATCTCCCAAATCACCAACCCTCCCCTCCAATCCCCTCGCCAAATTCTCATCACCAAGCCACTCCCCTGACCAACTCCATCACCTGTCTCCCCTCTTTCCCATCATCTAGCCATTCCACATCCCCCTCAGCAACCTCCTCCAATCCACTCCTCACCGACAAGTCATTCCCCTCAACACTCCCCCCTCCAATCCCCTCACCAACCCACCCTCAACAGCCAGTCACCCACGCGGTAAACCTCTCACCTTCTCACCACCTCCTCACCCCACCAACTCCCACCTCCTCGCCATCTTCATCACCCACCTCACCAAACTCCCATCCGATTCCCTCAGGGCCCTCCTCTCAACCAACCCTTCATCCCACTCATCAACCTTCTGCCTTCTCCCACTCACTAACCACCCTCTTCGCTCTCAAACCCGTCATCTCTCTCCAGCTCGCCCGCCCTTCGTCCTTACTAATCTTCCTCTCCCTCCCGCCAAACCTTTCATCCTCTCACCAAGCTCCCACCTCACGCCAACGCCTTCCCCTCCAGTTCCCTCATTAACACCCCCATCCCTCTCCCAAAACCCATGCTCCCTCTCCAACACCCTCCTCTCCAACCCCATGAAGAACCCACCCATTACTCCCGACCCCGACCTGTTCCCGCTCTCACCAACCACCCCCTCATCAATCCCCATTCTCCGTACTTATTGTGGTCCCACATCAAGGTGATGAGTGCCACTGACCAGATTCTTTGTCCAACAGGGAGATCCGGGGTTGCCAGGTTTTCCAGGTGATCCAGGACTGACGGGTAATTCTGGTTTTCCCGGCTTGCTGGGCACGCTTGGTCCAACGGGGCCGAAGGGGTCTTTGGGCCTACCAGGAATTCCAGGTAACCTCACCCTACCCTGTTGTGTGGAGGAAGGTATTTGTTGCTGTGAATGAAAGCAGGTCATGACTGAATCCCATCACTTCCCCAGGTAATCCAGGACTACCCGGCAGTAAAGGTGGCGTCGGACTCCCGGGCGAACAGGGCTTCTCTGGAATCCCAGGACAACCAGGTATCTCCACCGTTCCACCCAGAGTTCATACTTTCATCAATGTCGAGTTACGCACAGACACAAAAGATGGCCAAGCTGCTCTTCCAGTCAGTGCTTATACTTCCTCCCTATGTCCCTCAATCCCACAGCATTTGTTCACTCCTTGCCCCAATATTAAACGACTCCTCAAGCCCATTCTCATCTGTTAATGTGGTCCCTGGTCCAGTCACTAACTTTGGCCATAAGTTCAGCAGCTAAATGGATTCGTGCCATCTTTTGAGTGAACTTTCGAACTGGTTTGAGTGCTGAATCACCTTCTATTGTTCCTTGAGAAATCTTTGTGAAACAAAATAAAACTAGAAAGAGATGGACGTTAGACGCACGAGAAAGGTCCCTCACACTTTGGCCCAATACACATGGGCGTGGATGCTCCTGGCTTTAGACAGGGCTGGTCTGAGCAAGGATGGGGGGGGCGGGGGGTGGGTGGAAGGGTCGGGAAACTGGGTCATGCTCCAGTCACATGATCCCCACTTATTATTCAGATGATTAAGGATGGGTGCGTAAGTGTACAATCCACAATCATTGCAACTTCCTGTGCACCTCCAGTGGGGTGGCTGCTAATGCACAGGGGTAGGAGATGGGAAGGACTGATCCAGGAAGATTCCCACATTTGTGATTCCATCGGGAATCAATTCCCACACTTGTGATTCCACAAGATGACTTGAGATTCCCACACAACACAACCTCCTTCCGGGACCATATGCCTGCAGATACTTACCATGGTTGCCCTGTCACAGGTCCCCTGTACCCTGTGCCACAAGGCAGGGGGGCACCTCCATGGGACTTCCAAAGGAGGCAAAGGGTAAGAAACCCCATGCCCATATAACATCCCCTGTATCGCTTCTTGTGGCAGAAACGTAATCTCAACGTTACATTTCCAAATTTGGAGGAATATTTCAATGGTTCAATGGTGGTTCAATTCGTCACATATGGAACTGCACAGTGAAATTCTTTTTGCACATAGAAAATAGGTGCAGGAGTAGGCCATTCGGCCCTTCGAGCCTGCACCGCCATTCAATATGATCATGGCTGATCATCCAACTCAGTATCCCATCCCTGCCCTCTCCATACCCCCTGATCCCTTTAGCCACAAGGGCCACATCTAACTCCCTCTTAAATATAGCCAATGAACTGGCCTCAACTACCTTCTGTGGCAGAGAATTCCACAGGTTCACCACTCTCTGCGTAAAAAATGATTTTCTCATCTCGGTCCTAAAAGACTTCCCTCTTATCCTTAAACTGTGACCCCTAGTTCTGGACTTCCCCGACATATTACACATGCAGGCGCCACCATTTTTTGCGCCATTGTTCATCGTCCAAAGTCCGATCAACCCGCACGCTCGGAGTACTGGAGCAGTCCCCACGAACCGATGACGCTCTCCTCTCGTCGCCCGGCCCCCCTATGGAAATGTAATGTTGGGACCTACAGGGGCTGGTGACTTCAGTGCATCCTGCCATACAGAACTTGCTTGTGGACGTGCCTCGTTGTTTCCAACTTATTCCTCTTATTCATCCCTTGTCTTGTTGCAGGTACCACAGGACCTTCGGGAACTCCAGGAGATCCGGGAGAGAAAGGCTCAACAGGTCTTGATGGAATTCCCGGTGCCATTGGCGAAAAAGGCAATCCAGGTACCCAAAACCACACAAGTTCCTTCATATTTTTTTAAGACGCAGGGTCTGTGACTAATTTTAAGGCTGCAGTAGGTGGACTCTTAAGCAAGCAAGGGTTGGGAGGTTACCGCAGGTGGATGGGAGGAGATTACAGCCAGGTCTTCTCCTTCTTCTTGCGTTTGGCGTGCACAGCCTACAATTGTAAGCCAACTTGTTCCGTTTCATCTTCTGTTTGTGCAGTCAGGTTGATTGCATTCGTTGAAACAGGGTGGGCCATGTGAAGGTTGCAATCTCCCAGATCAGTCATGATTACACAGTGCAGTGGCAGGCTCCAGGAGATGAGTGGCTTCTTGCCAGCCCAATCTACCCATTCACGTAACTAGTACCTACTGCAGTTTGGGCAAGAACAGCCCCGGGAGGGTGGGTACTATAACATAGAGACGTGGTGATTGAACAGATTTCTTTCAGTTAGGTAATCTGAAGGATGGTCTCGACCAGAAACGTCACCCATTCCTTCTCTCCAGAGATGTTGCCTGTCCCGCTGAGTTACTCCAGCTTTTTGTGTCTATCTTCGGTTTAAACCAACATCTGCAGTTCCTTCCTAAACTACAGATTTTATTTGAACGATGGGATACTCTAAGAGAGTTTTGAGAGATTTGACACAGAGGAACTATCCAAGCCCTAGATACAGTTATGCCCTGACCCCAGCTCTGTGCCCCAGCTCCCAACAACTACATACTGCCAGGAACTCCAGGCTGGATGCAGAATCTCGTACCAGGCTGGGACATAGTACAGACAACAGCTGTAACCTGGCTGGCTGTTACAGTACGTACACCCTGGCTGTAATCAGGCATGGAAGGTTGTAATCCTGCATGGATGGTTGTGATGCCCGTCCCACTTAGGAAACCTGAACGGAAACCTCTGGAGACTTTGCGCCCCACCCAAGGTTTCCGTGCGGTTCCCGGAGGTTGCAGGTGGTTGCCGGAGGTTGCAGGTAGTGGAAGCAGTTAGGGAGACTGACAAAAACCTCCGGGAACCGCACGGAAACCTTGGGTGGGGCACAAAGTCTCCAGAGGTTTCCGTTCAGGTTTCCTAAGTGGGACAGTGGCATTATAGCACAGAGATCCTGGCTGTCATCAGTCATGTACAGCTGTGATCATGGATGGGTTGTTATAGTACAGAGACCCTGGCTATAATTAATCTTGGGTGACTGTAATCCATCAGGGCTGGCAGATGCAGTACAGACACCCTAGCAGTAATCAGTCAGAGCTGACTATTACAGTACAGAGACCGTGGCTCCCATCAGTCATGAATGGCTGTTACAGTACAGACACCCTGGCAGTAATCAGTCAGGGCTGGCAATCACAGTGCAGACACCCCAGCTGTTATGAATGCCTTTATCTGAAATCCAATGCATGCGTTCTTTGTGAATTCCAGGTTTCCCGGGAAGAGACATGCCTGGACAACCAGGACATTCCGGACCAAAGGGTAAGTGCAGGCTCCCTCGGTCAATGAGGCCACCTCTTTCACCTTCAAAACCTCTTATGATTTGCATCCCACTTGATTGCATTGCATTTTCTGTCAACAGGTGTGAAGGGTGACATTGGCTTACCGGGTTTCCCTGGATCGTCGGGAGTTTCAGGCAGGAAAGGGGAACATGGATTCATAGGCAGCAAAGGCAACGCTGGCGACCCAGGACCCCCTGGTCCACCCAACAGGGCTCTGGAGGGCCCCAAAGGAGAGAATGGCATTTCCGGAGACCAAGGTCTGCCAGGTAAATAGCTGGCTGTCATTTATCTGCTGAAAGTCACTGGGATGATGAACTGTTACATTTACACAAACAACATATGGACGGCACAATGGGGCAACATTAGAGCTACTATGCCCGAGCGCCATGGTCCTGAATACAGGTGCAGTCTGTGTGGAGTGTGCACGTTTTCCCTGTGACCGCGTGGGTTTTCTCCGGGTGCTTCGGTTTCCTCAGTACTGTCCCTTCCATACTATGCCAATCCCGCAGTATCTTCCCTTCCATACTATGCCAATCCCTCCGTATATTCCCTCCCATACTATGCCAATCCCGCAGTATCTTCCCTCCCACAGTGCGGCATTCCCTCCGTATCTTCCCTTCCATACTATGCCAATCCCACAGTATCTTCCCTTCCATACTATGCCAATCCCGTAGTATCTTCCCTCCCACAGTGCAGCATTCCCTCGGTATGCCTTACAAACTCTGTACAGATAGCACCCTCAATCAGGATCGAACCCAGGACTCCGGAGCTGTAAGGCAACAACTCTTATCACTGCGCGTCTGTGCTGCCTTTATTTTTCTGTTGGCTGGAATTGGGCCCTGAAACCAAAGTCGGATTGGGTAGAGTAAAATAAATGCTCAGTGTAAACCTGGTGATCTCCAAGCCATCAGATGCGGAGGTTTGTATGGATGGTCAGTAGTGATGAACCTTACTTTTACAGGGCACCCTGGTATACCGGGGCTGCAAGGAACTTCAGGATTCAACGGGAGCAAAGGAGACAAAGGCCAGCCGGGGTCTCCAGGATACCATGGCTACTCTGGGCCGAAGGGAGAATTGGGTTTCCCAGGATTGCCCGTAAGTTACAGTTACGCTTGGTCTAATTAAACTCCATGAAGAAGCTGGGGAACGTACGAGGGAGGAAGGAATGGAAGCAAATGATGATCAGGGGTTTGGAATTGTGCAGGCGAGCAGGAACATCAGGACCATCACCCTGTGCACTGTCCTTGCATTTTCCAGGCAATGAATCCTTGTCGTGGAAATTCCACAGGTGCCATTATATTCCTCTGGCTTGATCCATGACAGACTGGGATCTGGGATCTGGGATGCACGCTCTGTGGGCTCCACCCCTGCAACTCAATGGGTTAGTCAGCACTGAGCCCTTCAGCCCAACTGGCCCATGCCAACCAAGATGCTCCATTTTAGCTAGTCCCATTTGCCCATGTTTGATCTATATCCCTCTACACTGGTGCTTCTCGGCTGCACGCTCTGCGGGCTCCAACACTACGACTCAACGGGTTAGTCATAGAGGCAACACTGAAACAGGCCCTTCAGCCCAACTCATCCATGCCAACCAAGATGCCTCAGTCATTTAATACACTCACCTCAGTCATTTAAGACTGAAAAACGTTTTCTCCCAGAGAGTTGTGAATTCATGGAATTCCCTGCCACAGAGGGCAGTGGAGGCCAAATCACTGGATGGATTTAAGAGAGAGTTTGATAGAGCTCTAGGGGCTAGTGGAGTCAAGGGATATGGGGGGAAGGCAGGCACGGGTTATTGATAGGGGACGATCAACCATGATCACAATGAATGGCGGTGCTGGCTCGAAGGGCCGAATGGCCTCCGCCTGCACCTATTTTCTATGTTTCTATGTTCTATGTTTCTATGCCCCTTGTCCCATACACCCGCATTTGGCCTATATCTCCCCCCCCCCCCCCCCCCCCCCCCACACACTTCATCTGGTTCCTTTGTGTTGCGTTCTCTGTGGCTTCAACCCTGCAAGCCAGCTGCCTCCTCTGGACAGCCCGCACTGTGGAACTCAACCCATTAACGTTAATGGGTAGGAAATAAATCAGGTGCAGAAAAACCCTTATCCGAATCTATGATCCTGCCTGCCATGTTTCACACTGGGACCAAACAGCGTATTTATCTTTCCAGGCAGGTGTTGAGCTGACGGGGTAAATTTGTCCAGGTCAGTGAAGCGCCTGCCAGCTAGTAACAAGTTCCCTATCATTAGATAACAGTTCCAGCAGTTAACTGTCCCATGCTAACCTCAAGAGTGTTAACTAAGTGGCATTACTGCTATATAGTCATAGAGTCTTACAGCGTGGAAACAGGCCCTTCGGCCCAACTTGCCCATGCCAACCAACATGCCCATCTACACTAGTCCCACCTGCCTGCTTTTGGCCCATATCCCTCCAAACCTATCCTATCCATTTACCTGTCTAAATGTTTCTTAAACATTGTGATAATATCTCCCCAACTACCAACTCCGGCAGCTTATTCCATACACCCACCACCCTTTTGTGTAAAAAAATTTACCCCTCAGGTTCCCATTAAATCTCCCCCCCCCCCCCTCACCTTAAACCTATGGTTCTCAATTCCCCTACTTTGGGCAAAAGACTCTGTGTGTTCACCCGATCTATTCCTCTCATGATTTTGTACGATGAATTAGAGGTGGGGTCTATGCTGGGTGACTAAATATGCATTGTGGCCCCACAGGGTAACGTCGGGCGCTCTGGAGCACATGGACTGAAGGGTGACTCAGGGCCTCATGGAGTCCCAGGCTTTGTTGGTTAGTTATTGATTTATTCAACTTGTGTAGTCCTGGTATAGCGGTGTTATAACCAATAAATGGAGAGGTGTATATGAGCTGCATGGGGTTGGATAACACCCAGAGACCAAGGTAATGCACTAGGCCAGAGGGACGATGAAGGCCTGGCTTGAGGTGCAGTCCCTGATGTGACAGATAAAGATCAGACATAGGTTCTGATCTGCACACAAAGATAATATTGATAAGATAAAACAGGTGAGTGATGTTTGGATAAACATGGTGGGACATGTCGCTGGGAAAATATACTGTAGCTGCTCTTCTATGAATTGACCCAGATAAGGAATTACATTCACATGGGAGAGCCGATGTGCCTTGTTTTAATGTCATATGTTCATACAACGCAGAAAGAAGCCCTCCGCCCATCATGTCCATGCTGATCATCAAGTACCTATCTACAGTAATCCCATTTACTTGCACTTGGTCTGCTGCCTTCTCTATCTTTGCCGCATAAGTGCTGGTCTAGATATTTCTCAAATGTTGTGAGCAATTGTCTCTCCCGAAGGCTGGCTCCGCGGACAATGTGGGCAGGGAGCAACATGTTTAATGAGGTGGACACAAAATGCTGGAGTAACACAGCATTGAAACATATAAGATTATTAAGGGTTTGGACATGCTAGAAGCAGGAAACACGTTCCCGATGTTGGGGGAGTCCAGAACCAGGGGCCACTGTTTAAGAATAAGGGGTAAGCCGTTTAGAACGGAGATGAGGAAACACTTTTTCACACAGACAGTTGTGAGTCTGTGGAATTCTCTGCCTCAGAGGGCGGTAGAGGCCGGTTCTCCGGATACTTTCAAGAGAGAGCTGGATAGGGCTCTTAAAGATAGCGGAGTTAGGCGATATGGGGAGAAGGCAGGAACGGAGGAGTACTGATTGGGGATGATCAGCCATGATCACATTGAATGGCGGTGCTGGTTCAAGGGGCCAAATGGCCTACACCTGCACCTATTGTCTATTTTCTATTGGCATCACTAAGGCACAGCCAACAAGCCCTAGGGCTGTGGAGGTTTGCAGCTCCCAGCTGGAGAAAATGAGCTGAAAGCACAGTTGGCAGGGAATGAGTTTCCTAATGGATTCCAAGGACCCAGCATGGGGTGGAGGTGGAGGGGGGCCAAGAATAAGAGGGATCCAGTGGGGAGGGAGGTGGCGGACCATCAAGATCAAAGAGGGACTGACGTGTCGATACAAAATGCTGGAGTAACTCAGCGAGGCAGGCAGCATCTCTGGAGAGATGGAATGGGTGACGTTTCCGAGTTACCCCGGCATTTTGTGTCTATCTTAGATGCCTAACCAGCATCTGCAGTTCCTTGCGACACATGACTAGTTCCTTGCGACTACATGACTTTGTAATTTTGTCAGTGCCAAAAATGTGGAAACTCGTGTGTAGTTTGTGTTTGCACGTGTTTGGGATGTGGGGGGAAATCAGAGCAACTGGGAGAAACTCACGGTCACAAGGAGAACGTGCAAACTCCACGCAGGGAGTGCCCGAGGTCAGGATCGAACTTGAGTCTCTGGAGCTGAGCCGTGGTTCTGCCCTCTTTCCTTTCTCAGCAAGCTTGCAGTTAAATGATCTCTTGGTCATCTAAGCTTCATTATGAGCCCAAGCTTTGTGTATTGTATGCAAAAACAAAGAGTTTCACATGTAAGGTACACAAAATTGCTGGAGAAACTCAGCGGGTGCAGCAGCATCTATGGAGCGAAGGAAATAGGCGACGTTTCGGGCCGAAACCCTTCTTCAGACTGATGGAGGGTGGGAGAAAGAAGGAAAAGGGGAGGAGGGGGAGGAGCCCGAGGGCGGGCGGATGGGAGGGTGGGAGGAGACAGCTAGAGGGTTAAGGAAGGGGAGGAGACAGCAAGGGCTAGCAAAATTGGGAGAATTCAATGTTAATGCCATACGGACGCAAGGTCCCCAGACGGAATATGAGGTGCTGTTCCTCCAATTTCCGCTGTTGCTCACTCTGGCAATGGAGGAGACCCAGGACAGAGAGGTCGGATTGGGAATGGGAGGGGGAGTTGAAGTGCTGAGCCACCGGGAGTTCAGGTAGGTTATTGCGGACTGAGCGGAGGTGTTCGGCGAAACGATCGCCCAACCTACGCTTGGTCTCCCCGATGTAAATGTACCTGTGTATACTTGACATTAAAGTATCATTGAACTGGGAGCACTGGTGAGAGAAACACTGAATCACACTGGCAATTGGGTTGCCAGTGTTTGGAATGTGATCAGAGTTAGTTTACTAGAGTTAGTCGCAATCTCTCCCAAACTCATGAATAACAGAAGTGGCCACAGCCAATCCAAGCTCCACCACACAGCTCCAGATACTGGGAACGGCTGTACAATCCATGCTCTCGGTGGGGTAACAGCAAATTCTAGCCCAAAAGATGCCTGTTCAGAGATTCCTACCCCAGTCCTGCTTACTATTGTAAACCACTGGCTCGAGATCCCAACTACAGAGATTGGGGGGGAAACCAAGGCTCCAAGGCAGTGTGTGTCTTCCTGCTCGTCTCTCCTCTCCTGAGCTTCCCCAGCCTGAGATTTACATCCAACCCACAACAGGAAACAAGAGGATGAGGAACCTGGGACCTAGCTTATGTTTCTACAGAAACCAGGCAGCAACCTACTTAACCTGACTCCATCCAGATGGAGCCTGCACTGCGAGTTTGGTGGTTGCAAGGAGGAATCTTGGGGACAAGAGCTGCCTAGTACTACCCATGCTCCTCACGCCCATGTTCGCTACAACCACAGCCCCTGAGGGCAGATACAAGAGCCTTTCAAGCAACAGGAATGTGAGAATTGCCACAAATCTTCTCAAGATGTTCCTTTGCCGGTATCAGCTTTGCCACACACACTGTGGAGAATGAAAGCCTTGACTTATAGTTCACATAATTATTGTCATGTGTACTGAGATACAGTGAAAAGATTTCTGTTGCCTGCTATCCAGTCCGTGAAAAGGCTATGCATGATTACAATCAAGGCTGTGCCTGCCCCCTTAAGAGGCTTTGACAAACTGAGACTGGCTTACTTGTCAATGGTGCCACGATTTACTGTACAACTCGTGTGGACCTGCACACGAGGGGAAAGGTAATGAAAAGTCATGCTAATGATCTAGAAGGGGATAGTCAGGAGAAGGCATGGGCTGGCTGGGCGAATGGCCAATGTGATAAGTAATGTCATTTTCACAAATATCTTTCCAGGGATGAAAGGCACTTCAGGGCCCCCTGGATTACCAGGCACGCAAGGTGACAGAGGACATCCTGGGAATCCAGGTAAGCTCCATCTCCTCCCTTCATTCCTCCTCAACCCTCTGGCGTTTCGTGCCAAAGCCGTTCCACTCACAATTTATTGCTTGCTCGGCAGGTGCTCCAGGCCCCGCTGGACCACAGGGTCCGTTACAGATTGTAAAGGGCGTGGCTGGATTGCCTGGTCTCCCAGGACAGGACGGAGTAAAGGGATATCAAGGGGTGTCAGGAATCAAAGGCGACACAGGTGAGCAAAACCTTTCCACGAGATGCTGGAAAAATATCTATCACATATTGTTTGTTGGCAGCCTTAAGATAATGGACGGAGACTCCATTAGTATTCATAACAAAAGGATTTGAGTATAAGAGTAGGGAGGTTCTACTGCAGTTGTACAGGGTCTTGGTGAGACCACACCTGGAGTATTGCGTACAGTTTTGGTCTCCTTAACTGAGGAAAGACATCCTTGCCATCGAGGGAGTACAGAGAAGGTTCACCAGACTGATTCCTGGGATGGCAGGACTTTCATATGAAGAAAGACTGGATAGACTCGGCTTGTACGCGCTAGAATTTAAAAGATTGAGGGGGGGATCTTATCGAAACTTACCAAAAAAAATGTATTATGTTGCATATCATGATTAGGATATATGTACAATGCTTCTAATAAATAAATAAATAAATAAATAAATGGGGAGAAGAAAAAAAAAAAAGAAACTTACAAAATTCTTAAGGGGTTGGACAGGCTAGATGCAGGAAGATTGTTCCCGATGTTGGGGAAGTCCAGAACAAGGGGTCACAGTTTAAGGATAAGAGGGAAGTCTTTTAGGACCGAGATGAGAAAAACATTTTTTACACAGAGAGTGGTGAATCTCTGGAATTCTCTGCCACAGAAGGTAGTTGAGGCCAGTTCATTGGCTATATTTAAGAGGGAGTTAGATGTGGACCTTGTGGCTAAAGGGATCCGAGGGTATGGAGAGAAGGCAGGTACAGGACACTGAGTTGGATGATCAGCCATGATCATATTGAATGGCGGTGCAGGCTCAAAGGCTCAAATGGCCTACTCCCGCACCTATTTTCTATGTTTCTATGTTTCTATGACTCCTGAACAGGAGTAAAAAAATATCAAGGCCTTCATCTAATCTCCAATTTCAACGATCACCAGATCCATTTGGTCTCAATGCTAAAGGTCCTCAGTTACTGAGCACCAATGAGATTGAGAATTACAACGATTCTCAAGCCTCTTTGTGAAGAACTTCCTTCCCACCTCTGAATAAAATATTGACGCATCCTGGGAATGTCCCCTTGTTCCAAACCCTTCACCCCAGGGAAACTGCCTCTCAGCACCACCACTTGGAGCCCTATTGCCCAATGAGTCAAGCAGATGGACAACACGTTAAAGGGCCCTTCACCTCACTGATCAGCAACCACCCATCTATACTAATCCTATATTAACCCCATTTTTATTTCCCCCCCCCCCCCCACATTCTTATCAACTCCCTCTAAGATTCCACCATTTACCCACATATTAGGCCAATTAACCTACTGAACAGCACGTGTTTGGGATGTGGGGGGAAATCAGAGCAACTGGGAGAAACTCACGGTCACAAGGAGAACGTGCAAACTCCACGCAGGCGGTGCTCCAGGTCAGGAATGAACCCGAGTCTCTGGAGCTGAGTCATGGTTCTGCCCTCTTTCCTTTCTCAGCAAGCTTGCAGTTAAATGATTTCTCGGTCATCTAAATGATTTCTCGGTCATCTAATCTTCATCATGAGCCCAAGCTTTCTCAAACTCTCAGCGTAGGGTAATATCCCCATTAGCAGGAATCAATACGTGACTCCCCCTTGCTTACCTGGGGGTTAGGGAAAGAGCTGGGGTTATCAGAGGTGTGTTGTGTACTGCCCGCAGTGCAATATGAACACATAGTTCAATGGATTGGGAAAGGCCAGACAATTATATCTACTTGCACTGTAAGAAGAACAAGTTATTGTCCCTCTCATACGCCTGCAAAGAAGGGATAACTGTAGAACAGTGAGAGCGTTAATGACCACTCTGTTGCCTCCTCAGGTTTCCCAGGCCTACCTGGTGTTGCCGGTGATGATGGACCTCTGGGCATTGGCGGCAGACCTGGGCTAAAAGGAGATACGGGACCAATTGGGCCAGCAGGTAAAAACCTTTTCAAAAGTTACTATATTTTGTCTGAGCTTCACAGTCAAGGTCAGTATTTATTGCCCAACCCTTGATGGTGATCGCCACCCTTGGACCTCTGTCCTCCCTTCGGTGAATGTGCCCCAACAGTGGCGTTGGGGGGGGGAGTTCCACAATTTAAACCCAGCAACAATGTCAGACGATGAAGTATTTCCAAGGCAGTGTGTGTGTGGCTTGAAGGATAATTTGTAGGTGGTGGTTTTCTATGTTTTTACTTCTCAGCGAAAGAGGTGGTGAGCTTGGGAAGGAATATTCAGGGGATCTGAGGAATGGATGGAGATGAATGGAGTTGGAGATGTAGGAATGGCCTGGGTGAGGGTGAGGGATGTGGTGCATTTTGTAGATGGTACATGTATGCTGGCGGTGGAGGGAGTGTAAGCTGGGACTGGTAGATGGGATGTCATGTCCTTGTTCGTACTGAACTGGAGGAGCAGAGGGATATATAGTAGTGGGAGCTAGCGACCACCATCCTTGATGGCAAAATATTAAAGGTATTGAAAAATAAACCACCTGTCCCTGGATTTAGTCTGGTAGCTGTCAATTGACTCCAGTCGCCATTAACAGATGGTCCTATTATTCACTGAGATCCTGATTGGTTCATCCATCAGCCTTTTCCTCAGAGCCCCCTCTTACCTCTTCTTTACAAAGACCCATCAGTTTTCCATTCGTCACTTTCGACTTTACTTCAGACGTTCAGCATGGAAACAGACCCTTCGGCCCGCTGAGCCCGTGCCAACCAGCGATCTCCCCATACACCAGCACTATCCTACACGCTAGCCACAATTTTACAACTTTATCAAAGCCAATTAACCTACAAACCTGCACGCCTTTGGAGTGTTGGAGGAAACCAGAGCACCCGGAGAAAACCCACATGGCCCACAGGAAGAATGTGCAAACTCCGTACAGACAGCACCTGCGGTCAGGATCGAACCCGGCTCTCTGGTGCTGTAAGGCAGCAACTTCACCGCTGCACCACTGTGCCGCCCCTTCACATAGAGCGCAACTGTAGGAGGAAGATCCAAACCTCCTGCACTCTGGGCATGAAGCGACTTTCAGACCCTGACCCCTGGTCTTGGACTCTGACCCATGGAATAATAATAATAATGGATGGGATCTATATAGCACCTTTCTAATACTCAAGGCGCTTTACATCGCATTATTCATTCACTCCTCAGTCACACTCGGTGGTGGTAAGCTACTTCTGTAGCCACAGCTGCCCTGGGGCAGACTGACGGAAGCGTGGCTGCCAATCTGCGCCTACGGCCCCTCCGACCACCACCAATCACTCACACACATTCACACACATTCACACACAGGCAAAGGTGGGTGAAGTGTCTTGCCCAAGGTCACAACGACAGTATGCACTCCAAGCGGGATTCGAACCGGCTACCTTCCGGTTGCCAGCCGAACACTTAGCCCATTGTGCCATCTGAAGCCATCTCCATCCTTCCCTCAGATTGAGGGAGTACAGAGAAGGTTCACCAGACTGATTCCTGGGATGTCAGGACTTTCATATGAAGAAAGACTGGATAGACTCGGCTTGTACTCGCTAGAATTTAGAAGATTGAGGGGGGATCTTATAGAAACATACAAAAATCTTAAGGGGTTGGACAGGCTAGATGCAGGAAGATTGTTCCCGATGTTGGGGAAGTCCAGAACAAGGGGTCACAGTTTAAGGATA
The DNA here is from genome assembly GCF_010909765.2 of Amblyraja radiata. NCBI lineage: Eukaryota > Metazoa > Chordata > Chondrichthyes > Rajiformes > Rajidae > Amblyraja > Amblyraja radiata. Next base: position 87,520,210 of record NC_045961.1, on the reverse strand, counting down.
AAGGGGAAATCTTTTAGGACTGAGATGAGAAAAACATTTTTTACACAGGGAGTGGTGAATCTCTGGAATTCTCTGCCACAGAATGTAGTTGAGGCCAGTTCTATATTTAAGAGGGAGTTAGATGTGGCCCTTGTGGCTAAAGGGATCAGGGGGTATGGAGAGAAGGCAGGTACAGGATACTGAGTTGAATGATCGAAGGGCCGAATGGCTCGAAGGGCCGAATGGCCTACTCCTGCACCTATTTTCTATGTTTCTATGTTTCTATCTCCTGAATATTAAACACACTTGGATCACATGGAAACACTGACCCAATCTGTGGGACCTCTTTTGCTATTGACTGTGCTTCCCTTTGCTTTAAGGTCCACAAGGATATCCGGGACAGGTGGGTGCGGAAGGAATGCCTGGACCTCGGGGATTACCCGGCGCTGCGTCCATCGCTCATGGCTTCCTTGTTACACGACACAGCCAAACGACGGACATTCCCAGCTGTCCACACGGAACGTCGAAGATCTTCGAGGGGTTCTCCCTGCTATACGTGCAAGGCAATGAGAGGGCCCATGGCCAGGACTTGGGTGAGGCACCAAGGCCCTGAGAGGCTCAAGCAAGTGCTGTCACTCTTGGACACACACGCATTCCATCTCCAGCGCTCACTTCCCATCTTGCATATGAACATTACATCTCAAGCACATGCTATCCATCTCTGGCACGTTCTTTCCTTTATAGATGCGCCTGTTCCATCTCCAAACCCAGCCCCTAAACCCAACCCCTGACATCTAACCTCCAACCACTAATGCCAACCCCTAACCCCAATCTCTAAATGCCAACTCCCAACTTCCCCAACCACTAACCCCCTACTTCTACCCCCCTAACCCTAACCAACCTTTAACCTAACCTCTAACCTCCAACCTCTATCCACATCCCCAAACACTCAACCTCGATCCTCTAACCCCCAACCTCTGACCCCCAGCCCCTAACCCTAACCAACCTCTAGCCTAACCTCTAACCCCATCCCGAGCCAAACCCTCAACTCGATCCTCTAACCCCCAACCTCTGACCCCCAGCCTATAAACCTCAACCTCTAGCCTCCAACCTTCTTCTAATCCCTAATCCCATTCCTTAACCCAACTCCTTAACCCTTGAACCTATGCCCCACCCCTAAGCCCCAACCCCGAATCACCAATTTCAAACCCACAACCTCTGACCCCTGTCCCAATCGCTAACCCCCAACTCCTAACCCCCAACCTATAACCCCTAACCTCAAGCCTCTAACCCCCTATTGTCTCCCTTTGTGTTCACTCCCGACACTGAGAGTGACCCTGACTCTAACATCTTCCTCTCAGGGACCGCGGGGAGCTGCCTGCGAAGGTTCAGCACTATGCCCTTCCTCTTCTGCAACATCAACAACGTTTGCAACTTTGCCTCAAGGAACGACTACTCCTACTGGCTGGCCACGCCCGAACCCATGCCCATGAGTATGGCTCCCGTGATTGGTCAAACCATCAAGCCATTCATCAGCAGGTGAGGTTGCCGCCATCTTTGTCCTGGTCCTCATTGCACCATGGGGTGTGGGTGTGTTTGCTGAACCTTGTCATGCAGGCAGCACGGTTGCGCAGCAGTAGAGTCGCTGCCTTACAGGTTCGATCCTGACTACGGGTGCTATCTGCGTGGAGTTTGTACCTTCTCCCTGTGACCGCATGGGTCATCCCATGATCCAAAGAGTTACAGGTTTGTTGGTTAATTGGCTTTGATAAAATTGTAAATTGTCCCTAATGTGTCGGACAGTTTTAGTGTATGGGGATCGCTGGTCGGCGCGGATCTCGGTGGGCAGAAGGGCCTGTTTCCACCCTGTATCTCTAAAGTCAAAACCAATTTCCCTCTTGGGGTAAATAAAGTTCTATCATATCGTATTGTAAAGTCTTGATAGATTGGTTGAAAGATGCAGCACTGAGTTCACACCAACCATTGATCACCCGTTCACACTAGCGTGACATTTCCTGTTGAATCTCACAACTCTTTAGGCAGCACATCCCAGATGAAAGCAAAACATCACCCCTTTCCTCTTGTTCTTTCTGTGACAACATGGGTTTCCTCAGGGTGCTCCTGGAACCTCCCCCCCCCCCCCCTCCCCAAAACATGTCAGGTTTGTAGGAAAATTAATCTCTGTAAATTGCCCCTAGTGTGTGAAGAGTGGATGTGAAAGTGGAATAACCTAGAAAATGGAAAATAGGTGCAGGAGGAGGCCATTCGGCCCTTTGAGCCAGTACCGCCATTCATTGTGATCATGGCTTAACCTAGAACTAGTGTGAACGGGTGACTAATGATGAACTTAGTGGGCCGAACGGCCTTTTTCCATGCTGTATCTTTCAATCAATTCAACCCATTAATCAATGGCAACTGCTTACAAAGATTGTCAAAGGAGTTATACCTGGAGGAAAGTTTGAACAAGCAGGCTATTTTCTCCAGTGAAGAGAAAGCTGTGGTGAGAGGGGAGGTGGTGGGGGAATGAAACAAGAGCCAGGGGCTATTGGCACTGGACAGTCGGGAATCCAGGTAAACCCTCGATAGCGTGGAGCAGGTGTGAAGATAGACAATGGGCAGAGGGATAGGCAGCTGGCTAGGGTTATGTGCGGGCTGGACATGCGGTTAACAGGTTGATAATGAAATTCTAAGACCATCCACAGACAAGCAGAGATATTGAACAGTATTGGACCTTGAATAACCTGTGATCTGCTGCATCCCCACAGATGCTCCGTGTGTGAAGCTCCAGCCATGGTGATTGCTATTCACAGCCAGACGATTCAAATCCCGCTCTGCCCCAACGGCTGGCATTCCCTGTGGATTGGATACTCCTTCATGATGGTAAGCGTGTCTATCAGTGGGGAAATGGGCGAGAAGTGGGCAGGCTGGGATCAACTACGTGATAAACATCAGATTCACCACCGGCCTGTCGAAAAAGGCAGTGTGATCGGATCCAGGTGTTAAAACTGCCTCTGCTTCCATTCACTCTGATTGCAATATAGTTGTTTAATATTCAGTATCTTTGATATTTTGGAATATTTGTTTTACTTTGTATTTTGTATTGTGCATATTATTCTTGTAAATTTATTTTTGGTAAAAAAGACAGTGCAGCACCCCCTCATCACAGGCCTACTGCAGTGTAGCACTCCCATTGTGCGGTAATCCATGGTGTTTCATTGTCCAAGGGTTTAAATGGAGTTGAACATATAGTTCTTGCACGTTTTTGCTAAAATGATAGGTGTACATAGAAACATAGAAACATAGAAAATAGGTGCAGGAGTAGGCCATTCGGCCCTTCGAGCCTGCACCGCCATTCGATATGATCATGGCTGATCATCCAACTCAGTATCCCATCCCTGCCTTCTCTCCTTACCCCCTGATCCCTTTAGCCACAAGGGCCACATCTAACTCCCTCTTAAATATAGCCAATGAACTGGCCTCAACTACCTTCTGTGGCAGAGAATTCCACAGATTCACCACTCTCTGCGTAAAAAAATGATTTTCTCATCTCGGTCCTAAAAGACTTCCCTCTTATCCTTAAACTGTGACCCCTAGTTCTGGACTTCCCCAACTCCAATCCATTCCAACTTTATTTGTTAAGCACTTTAAAACAACCAATGTTGACCAAAGTGCTGTACAGAAGAATAAACAAGACATCATAAACAGACAACATAACAGCTCACATGAGGCGCAAAAATTACATATGAAATACAACAATAAATTAAAAGACATAAAACATGAGACTCGGGAATAATCTTCCTGCAACTAGCCTGTCCAACCCCTTAAGAATTTTGTAAGTTTCTATAAGATCCCCCCTTAATCTTCTGAATTCAAGCGAGTACAAGCCGAGTCTATCCAGTCTTTCTTCATATGAAAGTCCTGCCATCCCAGGAATCGGTCTGGTGAACCTTCTCTGTACTCCCTCTATGGCAAGAATGTGTTTCCTCAGATTAGGAGACCAAAACTGTACGCAATACTCCAGGTGTGGTCTCACCAAGACCCTGTACAACTGCAGTAGAACCTCCCTGCTCTTATACTCAAATCCTTTTGCTATGAATGCTAACATACCATTCGCTTTCTTCACTGCCTGCTGCACCTGCATTCCTACTTTCAATGACTGGTGTACCATGACACCCAGGTCTCGTTGCATCTCCCCTTTTCCTAATCGGCCACCACCTGGTAAAACCTGGTAGGAGTGAGAAGCAGGTTTTCCAAAAACACAGAGGGACATAAATCAGCAGAGAAGTTGGTGGAGTGGTAGCAGATGGAATTTAACGTAGACAATGTGAGGTGATGTTTTTTGGGAAGTCAAATTCTAGTAAAGATGTACGGAGTAAATGGCAGGAGCATTGAGGTACAAATAAATCAAGTCCGTATCTCACTGTAAATGATGTGATAGGTAGATAGGGTGGTCAGTGTCAGTTTAACGCGTGGGAATTTAAACCCAGCGCTGTGGGTTCTAAATATAGCGCTGCTGGCTGGAACGCTGTGGGCTTTACACATAGTGTTATGGCCACCGCGCTATGGGTCACAGGCTGTTCAGGAAAATTATCGTATAACAATGAGTATTTGGAATTCTCTTTCTCAGTGGAAGTTGAGCCTTTGATTATTTTTCAGACAGTGGTAGAATTCTGGATAAGCCGAGAGGTGAAAGGTTACCAGTGGGATTGCAGTTACATTGGGATTGGCCTTGATTTTACAGAACGGTGGGTGGGCTCAAGGGGGAGAGAGGGAGGGGTGGAGAGTGGGAGGATGGGGAGAGGAGGGAGAAAGGGGGAAGGAGAGGGAGAAGGAGGGAGAGGGACGGAGAGGGACGGAGAGAGAGAAAGGAGGGAGAGAGAGAGAGGGAGGGAGAGGGAGGCTTCCAAAATGGCTTCTACATCATTATCTGGCGCTAAAAGCAGGAGCAGCCGTTCAAACAGCAGTATACAAAGAGATGGCAATTAATGCACTGTCAGGTAAGGTGCTTAGAAGACATGTCAATTGGTAGCAAAGCTATGCATTCTTGTACTCTTACATGGGTATGGCCGTACATAAAAAATAACATTTTTTTCAGCAAAATGGCACCGTGTAAAAATACTGATTTCCTCAGCAAAATACTGATTTTCAGGTACTAGAATACTGAAATGCTCTGACAAAACTTGGCAGTTCTGGTGGTGAAGAAGGCATTTGCTGTGCGTGCCTTCATAGGCTGTACAAAATGTTGGTCAGCTACATTTGGGGTATTGTGTACAGTTCCGGTTTATGCACTGTAGGAGGGATGTGGTTGCGAAGAGATTCATTCCAAGGTTGTCCGGGATGGAGAGGTTTAGTTACAAGGAGAGATTGAGTGGGCTGTATTTATTCTCACTGGAACATAGGAGTCTGAGGGGTGAACATATGGAGGTTTATAAAGATACGGGCGACGTGGATAGGATAGATCGCTAGTTGATCTTCCCCTGGGCAAGTGAGTCTCGAGATACCACGTTTTAACCCTGACTTGTTACATGAAGAAGGGTTTTGACAGGAAAATGGTTTACGGGGTATGGATTTTAAGTGAGATGGGAGAAATTTCAAGGAGATTTGAGGGGGTAATTTTTTTTTACACAGATGGTGGTAGTTAACTGGAAGGAACTGCCAGGGAAGGCTGTGGACGCATAAACAGTTGCAGTGTTTAAAAGGTATTGGATAGGAAAGGAGTATGAGGATACGGATCTATCTGGACAAATGGTATTAGCGCAGGAACTGTAGATGCTGGATTATACCGAAGATAGACACAAGAGGCTGGAATTATTCAGCGGGTCAGGTAGTAACTGGAGAAAACGAATAGGCGATGTTTTGGGTCAAAACCTTTCTTGGTGGAGCAAGTCGGGGTTGAAACGTGGTCTTAGAGCCAGAGGGCAGCAGGAATCACAGAGTGGGAGCAGTGAGAGAGGGTGTTGCAGAATTCCAGTCGGAGAGAGGTTGAAGAGGCTCTCCTCTTCCCTCTGACAGGAGTTCTGTGAGACCCTCTCTCACTGCCCCCTCCCTTTGTGATTCCTACTGCTCTCTGGCTCAATGAACAATTTTAACCCAGACTAGCTACACGAAGAAAGGTTCTGGCCCGAGACGTTGCCTATTCCTTTTCTCTAGTGATGCTGCCTGGCCCACTGTTACTCCAGCATTTTGTGTCCACGTCTGTGTCCATCCACCTAAGATAGACACAAAATGCTGGAGTAACTCAGCAGGACAAGCAGCGAAGGAATGGGGGTGACGTTTCGGATCGAGACCCTTCTTTAGAAATATTATTTTCTATCCATCCATCTGTCCGCGTCTATCTACATTAGCGCAGATTCGGTCAGCATAGATGAGGTAAGCCGAAGGGTGCGAGTCCAGAACCAGGGGCCACAGTCTTAGAATAAAGGGGAGGACATTTAAGACTGAGGTGAGAAAAAACTTTTTCACCCAGAGAGTTGTGAATTTGTGGAATTCCCTGCCACAGAGCGCAGTGGAGGCCAAATCACTGGATGGATTTAAGAGAGATAGAGCTCTAGGGGCTAGTGGAATCAAGGTGATATGGGGAGAAGGCAGGCACGGGTTATTGATAGGGGACGATCAGCCATGATGACAATGCTGGCTTGAAGGGCCGAATGGCCTCCCCCTGCACCTATTGTCTATGTTTCTATGTCTATGGTGTGTTTCCGTGTGTATGATACCATGACTCTGTGGTCATGGCTTGCATTTGGTGAGCTGATGATTTAAATCCCTTTTTTACCTGTGCACAGCATACCAGTTCTGGCGCCGAGGGCTCCGGACAAGCCTTATCGTCCCCCGGCTCCTGCCTGGAATCCTTCCGCTCCGCCCCCTTCATCGAGTGTCATGGCCGTGGAACATGCAACTACTACGCAAACTCCTACAGCTTCTGGCTCGCCACCGTGGAAACCACAGAGATGTTCAGGTTGGTGATGGGTCTGCTGATGTGCTACTGCACTAACTCACATAACCCTGTGACGCCTCCTAAACTAGTGGACATTGCCAAACCCGTTAGCATTGTTCCCTTATCATGTATCTATACACTGAAATAGCTCGATTGTAATCATGTGTTGTCTTTCTGCTGACTGGACAGCTCGCAACAAAAGCAACAAAGAGGAGAGTGCATTTTCTACAAAGCATTTTGCCAATATTTCAGCATGTCCAAAGCTTTTTTTTTCTCTCCTGAGAAATGCAGTGGCTGTTGCAACTGTGTTACAATGCTGCATCAATGGTAACATTATTGCAACAGCAGCCACGTTGCGTGGAATGACCAGAGTTCAGAGTATAACGATTCTGACTGTGTAGCTCTCTCTTTTTTGTTAACAAGTCAGACAAACATGAGGAGGTCATTCGGGCTCTCGATCCACTCATGCTTTTTCGTGAGAAGGTGACTGATCTGTGACTCCATTCCTTTCACTTCGTTCCCATCGCTTCTCTACAATTGCCATTTGCAGACCATCTTTGTTGTGTCTCTTGCCTTCATGTCTCCCCGTTTACAAAACGTTTTGTCCCATATTTGGTCCAGTGTGGATGAGCCCACATTTGTCTGAGTTGCCCACAAGAGAAAGAGACTACTAATGCCGACAAGTGACGTTAGTATAGGTAGATACACCGGTCAGAATGGACGGGGTGGGTCACAGCAGGGGTGGGGTTTTGAGAGGTGGGAGGTCGATCCCCCCCCCCATTTTTTGTAATCCGGATTTTAAAACTCGGTGAAATCCCCGCTTTCCGTGAGACGGTGGGGGTGGGACTGCCGATCGAGGGCGCCGATTGGAAGAGAGAGACGTCCGTGGGGCAAAGATCAGAGTGGAACTTGATTTGCATGCCCAGGTCAAGTGAAAAACTCTCCGCAAACCTGGACACAGACCTGCGCAACCAGGATCGATCCCGGGTCTGCCGCTGGAACATCCCCATCCCCACCCGAGTGCCCCCACCCCCCACGCCCGGGGTGGCCAGAGACGTCGGGAGTCAGACGGGAGCACTGCCCACAGCCAGCACAGAGAAGCAGCGCTAAACCCAGCTCAACTCTACCAGCCAACGACGGCTCAGGTTTACAGCCAGCGCGGAGAACCAGCGCTAGCCCCCTTGTCCCCTCCATGTTTTGATAGCGATTTCCGTGCCTGTTTTTCGTGCTGCACAACTCTCTGACTCTTTTACTCACTATCTTTCCCTTGGAAGGACTGCCGGGCTGGGGGAGAGGCGGGGTTGCTGCCTGTGTTTGAGGCGCTGATTTCTAACGTCCACTCTATTTCAGGAAACCGGAATCGGAGACACTGAAGGCAGGGGAACTGCGGACGCGAATCAGCCGCTGTCAAGTCTGCATGAAGAAAACGTAAAATGCTGGAGCTCCCTCAGCGTGTTAAGTGGCTTACAATCCTCCCTCGGACTATGGTGCTAATTCTATAATAAAGCAATATGACAATATCCTGTGTACCTCACCTCTATTATCCCCCCAAAAAAAGAAACAAGTGCATAGCAATAGAAACGGAGAAATGAAAGCAAAAGTTTTATCCTGCAATGTCTTCGCCTCCTCTGCTCTCAGAACGATGATATAAGCTTCCCGCTGTTGACATACTAACCGGCACCTTGTTCACTCAAACAATGCACTGAATATTAACAGAAAATAACTACAGTTCGGCGAAGAGATGGCAGAGAGTTAAAAGTCTGTAAATGGGGGGTCCCTGGATTCTGGAGTGGCCATTGATGGGTGGGGAGCGGAGCGCACCCAGTGGTGCACAGATGGGTCTATCTCCGATTGCAGTTACGGGGCCGCGATTAGGTGTGAGATGGGGGAGATTGGACGCTCTATAGTCGGACCCACCAACCTCCAGCCCCCCGAAACCACCCTCTGCCAGTGGCTGTTTAACTCATTTCCCATCTATTCGCCGTACCTGTATAATATATACTAAATATTTCTATTTAAGATGTGCTGATCTCAGAAGCTGTAAAAGACGGCAGGGTCTCGTGTGACGAAAGACACGGTAGTGTGATGTGTAAGCGATGGTGATTCTGGGCTCCCCGGTTCATGTAAAGAGGGCTGAATTTACAAAGACGCAAAGCCAGAGGAAACCTCCCATCTGAAACTCCAGGGACGCTGTGCCCTGCGAACCAGGTTTCCAACTGGTGCCCCCAGGCTTTGTATCGTCAGCCCTGTTATTTAGTATATATTATGAAATTGTACACTAAGGTGCTATGGATTATACACTGTCTTAATCTCTCCTGCTCTCGTCTGACTGTCAGTACCTCCGCTGGCTTCCAACCTTTACCTTTACCTGCTGCAAATTACCATTAAACCGCATTATTCCACGCGTTATTTAACGAAGGTTCACTAATATTCTGTATGGGCTCTGCGGTTGCAACCAGCTCCTTGCAATCAATGTTTCAGTCTGTAGTCAGGGAGAATGTCGTCCCTGTACAGCTCCCTCCCGATGGGTGGGAATGAAGGGCGGGAATCGGAAGGCCCTGAGGTTGATGATGGGAGGGAGCGGGGAATGTGACCTGCTGTCACTGTCACCGTCGCCACGCTTTCACCGCACAACTGCTCTCGGCAGCATCTCAAGCTTCAGCCTTGTGAAGCTGATATTACATAGAAACATAGAAAATAGGTGCAGGAGGAGGCCATTCGGCCCTTCGAGCCAGCACCGCCATTCATTGTGATCATGGCTGATCGACCCCTATCAATAACCTGTACCTGCCTTCTCCCCATATCCCTTGACTCCACTAGCCCCTAGAGCTCTATCTAACTCTCTCTTAAATCCATCCAGTGACTTGGCCTCCACTGCCCTCTGTGGCAGGGAATTCCATAAATTCACAACTCTCTGGGTGAAAAAGTTTTTTCTCACCTCAGTCTTAAATGACCTCCCCTTTATTCATATAGACCACTTTTTTTTCCGACACACTTGTTAGTTACTACACGTACCAATCGCAGCCGTGGCTTACCACTGGGTCCTGTATTATACACACACACACACGTTTTGGGTGTGAATGGGGGGAGAAGGGGACGTGATGTTTCTGTTGATACGACGGCTACAACAGGCCTTCATCGCCACCTGCAGGTGGGACCGTGAAATGGCGTCAACACCCGGCTGGCGACTATTGCATTTAGACTCAGTGTCTGTTTCTGTGCATTATGTGCTAACCGGGCAGTGTACTTGGGCACGGCAATAATCGCCCTGATCTCTATGCAAAATAATTTCATTGTACCTTGGCAGACGTGACGATGAAGGAACTATTGTGTCCACCCCTTTATGCATGTGAGTGTGTGGCGTAAATCAAACGCTATCCCATTTGGTAACTGCTGCTTTTGGGAGCGGACGGCGCTGTTTGCTTCAGATGCACCTTGACTGACTAAATCCAGATACGAGTCAGCTGCTCGGTCAGTGAATATCCTGGTAACATCAGGCGTGTGTACACATCCACTAGCTGGCTCAATGTAACTGTCTGAAGTAAAGTTGTAGTAACGGGTCCCCCGTGCCCCGGGTGTAAGTGTGGGTGCAGAAAGGGATGCGGGAATAGTATCCCGGAAAGCGGTGACAGTATTGAGAGCAGTGTTGTTGTCGGTGAGGAGTTTCACCTACTGGGGTCGCGCGTTGCCCACCAGCCTTCCTGAGCTGCCAAGTTGCCCCGTATTGTGACCAGCTAGCTACGAGTTCCCCGTGTCACGGTGTTCAGTTCCCATCTGTGACAGAGTGTTATTATCAGGGTTTGATAAATGGCATATTGTACACTAGAATGACTTGATTCTCTGCTCGCCTAAGAGGCTTACTCTCTCTATATATATTTTTTGTATTTTTTAACAATCTGTTTTAATGTGTAGTGAAGTGTTTTATGTGGATGCTACGAGGATGGCTTGATGTGGAACAAGCAGTGGCAAGGTCAGTCCATGGATTTAAAATAAAACCTCTGGGAGTTCAGCAGTTGCGCACAGTAGTCGGGGCATCTTGTTTTGTGCTGATTCTCTGATTTACCCGGACTCAATTGTACATTATAAAATGAATAAAATCAATAATTTTTTGTTTCGAACAATGTGTCTGTCTCGGCTTCGTTTCCACTGACGCGCTTTGACCCTAAGACCAGGGAATCCCAAATCTACGGGATACATAGTTGGAGTAACAACTCAGCGAGACAGACAGGAGAAGGAAGGCTCTTCATAAGAAGGGCCCCGGCCCGAACCTATCCAAGTTCTCCAGAAATGCTGCCTCACTCGCGGAGTTACACCGGCACTTTGTGTCCTTTTGTGTAAGCCAGCATCTGCGGTACTTTGTTTCTACTCACCAACTCCACCCTGAGATTCTGTCCGTTTCTGGCTGCCACCGTGCGCCCTGAAGCAGGGCGGACTCTCGGCCTCTCTCAGGCGAGGGCTGTGGATCCATTGATGCCTCCTCATGAATGGATGCGGACCAACATGCCCCATCTACACTCCTAGTCCCACCTGCCCGCGCTTGGCCCATATCTCACTAATGTGCAGGAAGGAACTGCAGATGCTGGTTTACATCGAAGAGAGACACAAAATGCTGGAGTAACTCAGCTGGTCGGGCACCATCTCTGGAGAGAAGGAATAGGTGACGTTTCGGGTGGAGACTCTTCTGCAGGCTGAGAGTCAGGGGGGGAGAGAGGAACGAGAGGCATGAAAAGGTTCAAAACAAATACACCTTTCATACCTCTAGTTTCCCTCTCCCATTCCTTTTCTCAATGGATGCTACCTGATCTTCCCTCTAAACATCTTCCATACACGTGCCTGTCCAAATGTCTCTTAAATTACGATAGTACCCTAAACTTTCAGATGTGAGTGAGATATACTGTTCCCTCCATAATGTTTGGGACAAAGACCATTATTTATTTATTTGCCTCTAAACTCCTCAATTTGAGATTTGTAATAGAAAAAACCACATGTGGTTAAAGTGCACATTATCAGATTTTATTAAAGAGTATTTTTATACATTTTGGTTACACCATGTAGAAATTACAGCTGGATTCACAGGTGTTTGTAATAGCTCAGGTGTGTTTAAATGTATCCTTAATGCAGGTATAAGAGAGGTCGCAGCACCAGTCTTTCCATCACCCTTGGAAACTTTAATTGCTGTTTATCAACATGAGGACCAAAGTTGTGACAATGAAAGTCAAAGAAGACCTAATGAGATATGCAACAAAATACTAAACATGACTACTTTCATTTACATGACATTGCTGTGTCCCAAACATTATGGTGCCCTGAAATTGGGGGACTATGTATAAACACTGCTGTAATCTCTAGATGGTGAAACCAAAATGTAGTAAAATGGTCTTTATTAAAATCTGACAATGTGCACTTTAACCACATGTGATTTTTTTTCTATTACAAATCTCAAAAAGTGGACTACAGAGGCAAATAAATAAATGATGGGTCTTTGTCCTAAGCATTATGGAGGGCACTGTACTGTGAGATGGGATACCCGCTCTCCGCCTCTCTGACGTTGCTTTTACAAAATACAGGCGTCCAAATGCCAGGTAACAACTCTCAGTATAATCTTTCCATAAGCAAGTTCGTTATTCCGATAAACGCAAGGAATCATGGGATTTGTCAAAGGTCATTTGGAAAAAAAAGCAAATGCAGCGTTGTATAAACTGTGTATAAATTGTTAACTGTTCTACCAATTAACTAATCTAAAATTCTGTAACTCAATAGCTTCCTTTCATGTTCTGCTGTTCACACACTACTTACACAGTCTCTGTTCTAGTTCAGTTCATTAATCTCCAATTATGAGATATTTTAATCCTAATGTGTTTGCAACTGGAACAAGAAAATATTACTAGTGTTTGAAACATTTTCTTATCTTTATTCATAATTTATGTGTAAAATTATATTTAATCTGAGGCAGGCAGCGACTGTATCAGTGTGATGTGGGCTGATGCTTTACCTACAGGCGGTGTGAATGTACCATTAGGGCAAAGATTCATCTCCGAGGAAAACTGAGTACAGGGTTGGCCCTGTGAAGGAGCTGCCAATCCGATATAAGAAATTTAACTGTGAAATGCCTGCCCTTTACTATTGGATAGATTGAGTGGAGGGACTGTGCTGTTCCAAGTGTGCGGTGGTGGTGGTGCGTTTCTCCTAGCCATCTCGCCCTGCGCACGTTGACCGAGACAGGTCGCTAGCCCTTGTTAGCTGAGGCTCTTTGCGCAGTTGTTACCCGAAGCCCAAAGGTTCTGCATTCGGATCGGGCACGCAACGAGCAAGCGAGAGGGCTGTCAGATCAGATCAGCCCAGGTTGGCGAGTCGCCGAAGGGCGGATTTTAATGGGTCGTTATTAAACTGTTCCATCTGTGCGGCATCGCCAGCTCTCTCTCTCCCAGATCCCCCACCCCAACTGTCGACAATGTCTGACTGAGAAAATGCTCCCACTCATATTACGGGCTGGCTCCGCATTTTCCCACTCGCCTGGGCGAGCAGCGTCTCCTTCAAAGAGAGCGAGAACAGGTCCTGTCAGCTGGGGAGCTGCGACCCACTCCTGAGTGAAGCCTCTAGTTTGGCTGTGGTTCAATGGCTGCAAATTCTCATAATTGGTAGACCACACAACTTGTAATTCGTGTAAATCAATCGATATCAAATGTTGATGGCTGTGAGGCTAATGCCAGGGATTTGATAATTGACAGGTTGATTCCAGGCATTCTTGTGTTTTCAAGGCTGGTGCTGTATTGAGTCAATAATTTAAATAGATACAATTGTGGATTTGTGCAGCCTGCAATACGCTGTGACCCACTGTTGACATATTTGACAGATACATTTATTAAAAATCTCATTAGACATAGAAACATAGAAAATAGGTGCAGGAGGAGGCCATTCGGCCCTTCGAGCCAGCACCGCCATTCATTGTGATCATGGCTGATCGTCCCCTATCAATAACCCGTGCCTGCCTTCTCCCCATATCCCTCGACTCCACTAACCTCTAGAGCTCTATCTAACTCTCTTAAATCCATCCAGTGATTTGGCCTCCACTGCCCTCTGTGGCAGGGAATTCCATAGATTCACAACTCTCTGGGTGAAAACGTTTTTTCTCACCTCAGTCTTAAATGACCTCCCCTTTATTCTAAGCCTGTGGCCCCTGGTTCTGGACTCGCCCAACATTGGGAACATTTTTCCTGCATCTAGCTTGTCCAGTCCTTTTATAATTTTATATGTTTCTATAAGATCCCCCTCATCCTTCTAAACTCCAGTGAATACAAGCCTAATTAATTGAAATTAATACGCAGGTCCGTACACATGCAGCAGCTCAGCTGGTGAGAATGTTTTTCCCAAGTGACCTTTGACCTGGGCATGAGCAGTTGAAATACCGAACTCGCTTATTTGTTCGGGTTCTCTACTGATTAGCCACCTCTCCCCTCTGGCAAATTCAACGCTTGATGGTGCTTTCCACTAATAATCTAACCTGGAGCCCAGCTGATTGCTGCGCGACTCCGTGCCGGGGTAAACATTCTCCTTAAATCATACAATCCTTAAAACAAGATTGTTATTTCAAAAGTGGGATTTTAAAATGGATTATTGTTTAATCTGACCCCTGGTTTCGCCGGCCGACAGGCAGTATTGTGAAGCTTTAGCCCTGCAGCAACCCGGGGCTCGCACTGCCACCTGCTGCCCGGAGGCTGTTTCTGCAGTAACGCGCACGCTGAGGAAATCTTTACACTGAGGCGTTGCACCCATGCTGGCTCTGTGAAAGGAGTCTCACTCCCCCCGCTCTCTCCTTCTACCTTTCATTTCTCCCGTTGTTGCTCTAATTCTTGTATGTCGGTGCCCTTTATGTGACGTCTCTTTGCATACCTTGGGTATGCAAAACAAAGAATATCACTGTGACCTGTCATATATGACAATAAAGTATCATTCATACATACATGCCATTTCCACTGGCCTTTCAGACATGAGATACAAGGAACTGCAGATCACAGGACAAGACCAAGTATAGCTTGGCTGCTGTTTTGTTAAATATTTACGCTCGGTCTGCCAAGGCATGCTGAATCTCCTAGCTGCTAACTAATTTAACTCCCCTTCCCATTCCCATACTGACCTTTCTGTTCCCAGGCCTCCTCTATTGCCAGAGTGAGTCCTCACCAAAATTGGAAGAACACCACCTCATATTTCATCTGGGTAGCTTATAACCCAACGGTATAAACGTGGAAGGTACACAAAAATGCTGGAGAAACTCAGCGGGTGCAGCATCATCTAAGGAGCGAAGGAAACAGGCAACGTTTCGGGCCGAAACCCTTCTTCAGACTGATAGGGGGTGGGGGGGGGGGGGCAGGGAGAAGAAAGGAAAAAGGAGGAGGAGGAGCCCGAGGGCTGAGGGAGAGCTGGGAAGGGGAGGAGACAGCAAGGGCTAACAGAATTGTGAGAATTCAATGTTCATGCCACCAGGATGCAAACGTGGAATTGTGTCATTTTAGGTGACATACACGTGTGAGCATTCATATTATTCATGCCCCGCATGATCTTGTACAATTCAATAAGGCCACCCCTTTGCCTACTACACACCAAAGAAAACAATCCCAGTTTATCTAATGCCACTCCTATTAACAGGATGGATTTCACTCCTAAAACTAACAAATTCACACATGAAGCAGATAACCAATGATCTGAGCACATTTTAGGCAAGTATTCTTTCATTATGTGAAGCATCTTTCGGATGCATTGAAATATCATACAATGTTTACAGGTGTTTACAGAGGATATAGCACAGTATTGTATATAAAGGCACTAGGCTGAGCAAATCTCCATGATCAATGTGCCAATATTGTAATGGGCTATCCAGCATCGATCCACCCCTCCCAACTCAGCTTCCCAGTTAATGGAATATGCTTTCCATGGTTAAAAATCGCTTGCAATTAAACACGTGCAACCTGCAGAGACGCGAGCATGGTCACACACTTTGGCATTTCAACATCTTTACTGCTTTGTACTGCTTCTCCTCTCCCACATCCCAGGCATACAAGGAGAGAGCCCAGTCAATGGAGCACAGGGACATCCAAGACGTATTATTGATTCAGCAGATGCTCAGGATGAAGAAGGCATTGCCGTTGGCTAATTCGGCAGAGGGCAGGAGTGCGAGCTGATATCATTGTGTTTGTATTGAGCCTCATCCAGGTCCAGGACTTGGTTGTTGATGCGGACGTCCATGCAGCCTTGGTAGAAGGCAGTAACCGGTGCAGCCGTCATTGGAACATCTGGCAATAAAACAAAGAGACCTTGGGTACTACTGACAGTTTAATGCGACAATGCAACATTATGGGTTTACCTACGGCCAAGATTTTATATTATTTTATTGTATTTTATCTTAGTTTCGTTTCGTTATATGGTTCAGAAACGGGCCGTTCAGCCCACCGAGTCCACGCCGACCAGCGATCCCCATGCACTGGCACTATCCTATACACTAGGGACAATTTACAATCTTTACCGAAGCCAATTGACCTACAAACCTGTAAGTTGTTGAGTGTGTTGGGAGGAAACCGATGCGGTCACGGGGAGAACGTAAAAACTCTGTACAGACAGCACCTGTAGTCCGGATCAAAGCCAGTGCTCTGGCGCTGTAATGCCCCTGTCCCACTTAGGAAACCTGAACGGAAACCTCTGGAGACTTTGCGCCCCGCCCAAGGTTTCCGTGCGGTTCCCGGAGGTTGCAGGTGGTTGCCGGAGGTTGCAGGTAGTGGAAGCAGGTAGGGAGACTGACAAAAACCTCCGGGAACCACACGGAAACCTTGGGTGGGGCGCAAAGTCTCCAGAGGTTTCCGTTCAGGCTTCCTAAGTGGGACAGGGGCATCAGGCAGCAACTCTACTGCTGTGCCACCATGCCGCCCCCTATATTGTGGGATAATGACCACTAGGTCAGGATCAGACAACAGCAAGAGATGAAACATTCAAACTTGGCCAAATAGGCCTTATACCCTATTATATGGACATATTATATATTGTATACATATAAACATATCATATATATATATTATATATTATATGAAACATATTTTATATGAACATTATTATATGGACCTAAATCTCTGTACACTGCTAACACTCCCACTGCAACCCGAGTTATTAACCTTTGGGAGCCTGGCCTACTGCCTCTGGAGATGCCCTGGTGTCTCTCCTTCTCCTAACTCTGCATCACTTGCTCTGGCACAGAACTAATAGCTGTGGGAGAAATCCATTTGCTCATCAAGTCCCCATCAGAAACCCCAGAAGCATCCCCAGCCATAAGAATCATAAGACAATGAACATCAAGTCTGAGGAAGGGTCTCAACATAAAACGTCACCTATCCAAGTTCTCCAGAGATGCTGCCGGACCTGCTGAGTTCTTCCAACACTTGGTGTCATTTTGAACACCAGACCACCTGTTTGGAGGCAGATTATGGATGTGCAAGGCAAGAACTGCTGTGGACTGGGAATAGACACAAAATGCTGGAGTAATTTAGCAGGTCAGGCAGCTTCTCTGGAGATAAAGAATATGTGACGTTTTGGGTCAGAACCCTCCTTCTGACTGAAAATAGAGCTGGGGGTGGGGGAGAAATAAACTGGAGGAGAGAAAAGGTCAGAAGAAATCAGGGCCTGCAACAGAAGACCTCAGGAACACCTTATTGGCAGGGGAAGGTGTGATAACAAGAGGGTCTTGGAATAGTCATCTTATGCCAGATGTTGAAACAAAGAACTGCAGCTGCTGATTAATACACAAAAGGACAGAAAGTGCTGAAAAAACAAATAGTTACATAAAGAGTCTGAAGAAGGGTCTCGGCCCGAAACATCACTAATCCATGTTCCCCAGAGACCGCTGTCAGACTTTCTAATTTACTCCAGCACTTTGTGTCCTTTTGCATCCCCTGCCAGATGCTGTCTGCGATACGTGATTTATCAATGAAATATAAGGTGGCCTGACAGGATGACCTGGAGGGTAATCAGCTGTTTCCAATTGAAGTACAATAGCATTGCAGAATGGTAGAAGGTCTGGAACTACAGGGCGACAGGTCACAACATTGACGTTGGATATTCCCTTTTTTCAAAGCCGACACCGTGGTGTTGAAACATTAGGCGCCGGAGTTACAGTAATATAGGCTGGAGAGATGCACTGGGCTTTGAATGGGTTAAATGTCTTACCTGGTACTCCACCCACGTAGGTCAGCACCGACTGGCGCATGTACAGGTCGAGGGTGGCAAGACGCTCAGCAAGTTGCGGCATTGCCAAAGGGCTGTACCCGGTCACCCCTGAAGACTCCAAGACGATCCGATCTTCTGTGGCAATGAGCTGAATCGGCAGCTTGTCACCAGCGCACACTGGCAACTGGTCTAGTCTGTAAACCACCTCGTTCTCGATAGCTAACACAATACCCTGAGTAGACAATAAACCATTTGCAAAAAAGGATTTGAGTATAGGAGCAGGGAGGTTCTACTGCAGTTGTATAGGGTCTTGGTGAGACCACACCTGGAGTATTGCGTACAGTTTTGGTCTCCAAATCTGAGGAAGGACATTCTTGCCATAGAGGGAGTACAGAGAAGGTTCACCAGACTGATTCCTGGGATGTCAGGACTTTCATATGAAGAAAGACTGGATAGACTCGGCTTATACTCGCTAGAATTTAGGAGATTGAGGTGGGATCTTATAGAAACTTACAAAATTCTTAAGGGGTTGGACAGGCTAGATGCAGGAAGATTGTTCCCGATGTTGGGGAAGTCCAGGACAAGGGGTCACAGCTTAAGGATAAGGGGGAAATCCTTTAAGACCGAGATGAGAAAAAAAAAATTCACACAGAGAGTGGTGAATCTGTGGAATTCTCTGCCACAGAGGGTAGTTGAGGCCAGTTCATTGGCTATATTTAAGAGGGAGTTAGATGTGGCCCTTGTGGCTAAAGGGATCAGGCGGTATGGAGAGAAGGCAGGTACAGGATACTGAGTTGGATGATCAGCCATGATCATATTGAATGATGGTGCAGGCTCGAAGGGCCGAATGGCCTACTCCTGCACCTATTTTCTATGTATCTATGAAGAGATTCATTCACGAGTGTCTTGTGGAGCAGAATTTTAAAAGTGGCCTCCATCCCGTGACCTTCCAACCCCAATTGGCCGTGGTTACCTGTACGGTGGGGCTCACATCCATGATGGCCAGGGACAGTGGGACACTGCTTCCGTTTACCAAGGCAACTAACACCCCTGTGTCTTGAGACGGGCGGATGGAGAGACCAATGTTCACCGCCCAGCCTCCATCGTCCTTGCCCCGTGGGTGATCTGCAGTTGAAAGAGAGCGGTCAGTCATTTGTAGCGGAATACCTCTGGCTCAAACTTCATAGAAAGCAAGAGTTAATAAAGTATGTAGCAAAGTCATAAGTAAGTAATAGGAGCAGAATTAGGCCAAGTCTACTCTGCCATTCAATTATGGCTGATCTGTCTCTCCCTCCTAAACCCATTCTCCTGCCTTCTCCCCATAACCCCTGACACCCGTACTAATCTATCTCTGCTTTAAAAAGACTATCTATCTCTGCTTTAAAAAATATCCATTGATTCCACAGGTTCACCATCCCCTGACTAAAAAAATTCTCATCAACTTCCTAAATGAATATCCTTTAAGTCTGAGGCTATGATATGATGACTAGTCCGAGACTCTCCCACCAGTGGAAGCAGCCTTTCAGTGGAATGTTTAGCGGAATAGCTCCGGCCCAAAGCTCGTAGACAGCAAGGGTTTATAAAGTAGGCAGCAAAGTGTAACTTTTGGAAGGGTGGACCAAAACTGGAGATAGACACAAAATGCTGGAGTAACTCAGCGGGACAGGCAGCATCTCTGCAGAGAAGGAATGGGTGACGTTTCGAGTCGAGACCATTCTTCAGACTTGACCCGACCCGAAACATCGACCATTCCTTCTGTCCAGAGATGCTGTCTGTCCCGCTGAGTTACTCCGGCAATTTGTGTCGATCTTCGGTGTAAACCAGCATCTGCAGTTCTTTCCTACTCATTTGGACTAAAACTGGAATTGAATTGACTAAAAATCGAGATCCAAGGGTGTCACAAAAAGAGTACAGATTAGGACCGAGAATCAAAAGGGAGAAAACTGGTTTTATTGCATTAAAATTAAAGATATTAGCTAATTCTCTGTGTCATACCTACATCGCCAGGGTCAGGGTTGCAAGATTACCGTGGATAGACAGGACGGCTAGGTTGAGCTACAGTCAGATTAGATATTACATCACTGAATTTGAGTATAGGAGCAGGGAGGTTCTACTGCAGTTGTACAGGGCATTGGTGAGACCACACCTGGAGTATTGTGTACAGTTTTGGTCTCCAAATCTGAGGAAAGACATTCTTGCCATAGAGGGAGTACAGAGAAGGTTCACCAGACTGATTCCTGGGATGTCGGGACTTTCATATGAAGAAAGACTGGATAGACTCGGCTTGTACTCGCTATGATCTTATAGAAACTTACAAAATTCTTAAGGGGTTGGACAGGCTAGATGCAGGAAGATTGTTCCCGATGTTGGGGAAGTCCAGGACAAGGGGTCACAGTTTAAGGATAAAGGGGAAATCCTTTAGGACCAAGATGAGAAAAAACATTTTTCACACAGAGAGTGGTAAATCTCTGGAACTCTCTGCTACAGAAAGTAGTTGAGGCCAGTTCATTGGCTATATTTAAGAGGGAGTTAGATGTGGCCCTTGTGGCTAAAGGGATCAGGGGGTATGGAGAGAAGGCAGGTACAGGATACCGAGTTGGATGATCAGCCATGATCATATTGAATGGTGGTGCAGGCTCGAAGGGCCGAATGGCCTACTCCTGCACCTATTTTCTATGTATCTATGTTTCTCTGAATGGCAGAAGGTATGGGGGCTGAGTGCACTATTCCTGCTCCTAATCCATATGGATATGTGTGATATTGAGATCCTGATAAAACTCCAGAGAAGGGGAGTACGCCTACCGTAATTCAGGGAAAATGAGGCTGAGCCGTGTCCAGGGTAGTAGGAGCCCTCCTCTATCTCGGAGAAACACTGCATTCTTTCCTCATGTTCGATGGTCTCCCTTATCGTGTCCTCGCTGTTCATCCAATTCCATCCTCGTAGGCAGGCGTCCAGTCTGGGGTTAATCTGGAGCAGGACCAATCAGATCCGAGCCAGTCAATGATCAAAGGTGAGCCACTCTTACCGACTTCAAACCTGCCTGAAATACCCACCCACCATGGCACGGGGAGAGGTAAAACACTCAGCCAGCGTAATGACATGGGGCTCGACCAACACCACCATAGCATGTTTGATTTCCCCTGGGCTGTACACACAACTCCCCCCCACAAAGCACGGCACACGTAATTCCCTACTTTGGACAGTACACGTGACACCCCCCCCCCCCCCCTCTCACAGCACACGTGACCAACCCTACACAGCACACGTGACCAACCCTACACAGCACACGTGACCAACCCCACCACCCCATACAGCACACGTGACTGTCCCCCACCACCCCCCAAAAGCACACGTGACTCTCCTGATCTCACGCGACTGCATCCCGCACAGCACACGCGACCCCGACTCATAGAAACATAGAAAATAGGTGCAGGAGTAGGCCATTCAGCCCTTCGAGCCTGCACCGCCATTCAATATGATCATGGCTGATCATCCAATTCAGTATCCCATCCCTGCCTTCTCTCCATACCCCCTGATCCCTTTAGCCACAAGGGCCACATCTAACTCCCTCTTAAATATAGCCAATGAACTGGCCTCAACTACCTTCTGTGGCAGAGAATTCCACAGATTCACCACTCTCTGTGTAAAAAATGATTTTCTCATCTCGGTCCTAAAAGACTTCCCTCTTATCCTTAAACTGTGACCCCTAGTTCTGGACTCCCCCAACATCGGGAATAATCTTCCTGCATCTCGCCTGTCCAACCCCTTAAGAATTTTGGAAGTTTCTACAAGATCCCCCCTCAATCTTCTAAATTCTAGCGTGTACTCGCCTCCCCCCCCCCCCACCCCAGCACAACACATGCAACCTGCCCCAGAGGTGGCATTGGTCACATAGATAACGTCTTCTTCTTGCGTATGGCGTGCACAGCCTAAAGTTGTAGGACAACTTGTTCAATTTGATCTTATTTGATTGTGCACGCCGGGTTGATTGCATTCGTCGAAACAGGGCAGACCAAGTGAAGGTTGCAATCTCCCACCCCACATAGATAATGTGACTTGCACAGTCTGAAAATGAAACAAACCACAGCCTAATCATTAGGAAATATACCACGCAAAGTAACCCACCTGTTGAACAACAGGACCTTCTTGAAAGAGGCCTCCGACAGTGATGTCTATCTGAAACAATCCGAGGATCTTCATGAACAGGCCCTGGGGGATGTTAATATTCATCACTGCCTCTCGAGCAACTTTCACAATTAAGCTGTTCGTCGATTCTTCGACGGAAATCTGGAACAGAAAACATTTTCTTGCTTTAGAAACTGCAAAGTGAAACCCGGCCGACACAGACCCTTTAACAAGGGGGTGGTTTGTGTGTGTGGTGCAGGCGCAAGTATAAATTGTTCCCCATAACCATTGGCAATAATTGGACATAATCAATAACCGAGCAGCTCTAACAAAGAAAATTATATTTCAAAAATGCCCTCATAACCCAGGTCATCTAAAAAACTCCTTATTGAGGTACAGCGCCAGAGACCCGGGTTCAATCCTGCCTATGGGTCCTTATCCTTGGTCCACTCAACCAGGATGACCGGTGCTGACAATGGCTGCCACGCTGTACTGCTCCTTGCTGTTTTGTCTGTCTTTGTTCATTTGTGTGATCTGTGTAAAATCCCACAAAGATCACTTTCATGAGAGAGGTACTCATTAACATCAGATATTCCGTACCTCCAAACACTGTTCCGCATTTCTCTCACTCGCTGGATTATTTGGACATACTTGTCGGCGAGGCTGTGGCTGTGTTCAACGTCTTGCGACGGAGGAGGACCCGGGGGAAGCGCTCTGGAGCACTCGCCTGACTCCGGCGACGGGGATTACGCACACCGCTCCTGAGTAATCCTGGCAAATCTAAGTTCTCTCCACAACAAAGTGGACGAACTGCAACTCCTGTGCCAAACAAACACGGACTTCTCTCGAGCCGCTGCCCTGTGCCTCGCCGAGACCTGGCTGTGTGAGTCGACCCCGGACAACGCGCTGCAACTGGCTGGCTTTCAACCACACAGAGCGGACCGCAAAGCGGAGGCAGCGGGGAAATCAAGACACGGGGTAATATGCTTCTATACTAACCAGGGCTTGTGCAGCGACATCACGGTACTGTCTAACTTCTGTTTGCCTAATCTGGACTCTTTTTTAAAATTGTAAACCCTTTTATTCTCCGAGGGAATTTACCTTTTATTCTCGCTGGAGATTACATTCCCCTCCCCAAGCCTGCGTACGTGAGGCGCAAACGCAACTCGCTGACCAGATAATGAGAGTAGAGAGTGACCTCCCGGACTCCATGGTCATTGTTTTGGGAGATTTTAACAAGGCTAATCTCAGCTGAGAGCTTCCAAAATACAGACATCATGTTACCCACCCCACCAGAGGGGAGAGAACACTGGATCATTGTTATACTACAATCAAGAACGCATATCGCTCTGTTCCCCATGCGGTTCTAAGACTCTCTGATCATTGCTCAGTTCACCTTTTTCCGACCTGCAGGCAGAAACTAAAATCTACTAAGCCTGTGGTCAGAACAATGAAAAAGTGGACAAGCGATGGTGTTGAAAACCTACAGTCCTGCTTTGACTGCGCTGATTGGAATGTGTCCAGGGAAGCAACCACAAGCCTCGATGCATATACAGACACTGTGACATCATATGTCAGCCTTTGCGAGGACAGTTGCATTCCCACTAGGACCCGGGTCAGGTTCAACAACGACAAGCCCTGGTTTACAGCAGAACTCAGACAGCTCCACTAGCCTAAAGAGGAGGCCTACAGGAGCGGGGCCTACAGACCTCTACAGGCAGGCCAAGTACAAGCTGAGAGGAGGAATCAGAGCTGCCAAGGAAAGGTACTCTGAGAAGTTGAGGAGCAAGTTCTCAGCTAACGACTCATCTTCAGTGTGGAAGGGCTTGTAAGAAATCACCAACTACAAGAGGAAAACCACCTGACCAATTCGTCAGCTGACCAATGACCTGAACGAGTTCTACAGCAGGTGCAGCAGCATCTATGGAGCGAAGGAAATAGGTGATGTTTCGGGCCGAAACCCTTCTTCACGAAGGAAATAGGTAACTTTCTCCAGCATTTTTGTGTACCTTCGATTTTCCAACATCTGCAGTTCCTTCTTGAACACGAGTTCTACAGCAGGTTCGATAGACAGAAACATAGCCCCGTAACTCCACTCTCCCCTCCGCCCCACCCTCTTCTCCCCAATCACCACTTCACACCTACTTACAGCCTGACTCCAGTCTGCAATGACTGGGCCCTCATCCACTACCCTCCCCCTCCTTGCCGCCCAACATCAGTCTGGCCATTTCTCCATCACTAACAATAAATATTGAGGAATTCGAAAAGCTATTCAGGAGACAGAAAAGCCATAAATCTATAGGACTGGACAATGTTTTCCCCTCTAGCCTCAGGCTCTGTCCCAAACAACTGACACCAGTCTACACAGACATTTCGAATCAGTCCCTGCAAGCCTGCACTGTCCCTGCCTGCTTCAAAGTCTCCACTAGTGTTCCTGTACCCAAAAAGCCAAAGATTGCTGGTCTTAATGACGACAGGCCTGTCGTACTGACCTCTGTAATCATGAAGACCCTTTGAAAGACGTGCTGACCTACCTGAAAAATATCACACACCCTCTGCTGGACCCACTGCAGTTTGCATACTGGGCCAAAATATCAGTCAATCTGGGCCTGCACTTCATCCTCCAGCACTTAGACTGCCAGGGGTCCTACAGTATGCAAGTATGTTGTTTGTGGATTTTAGCTCTGCATTCAACACCATTGTGCCCACACTCTCCCAGTTGACTGTGCCTGAACCCCTCTGTCAGTGGATCACCAACTTCCTGACAGACAGGAAGCAGCATGTGAGGGTGAGGCTGGGAAAGCACATCTTCGACCCGCTGACCCTCAGCATAGGAACACCGCAAGGCTGCGTACTCTCCCCTCTCCTTTACTCTACACCAACGACTGCACCTCCCCAGACTCCTCTGTCAAGCGGACGAAACAACCCTGGTTGGACTGACCCAGGATGGGGAGGAATCTGCTTACAGACAGGAAGTGACACAGCTGGCGTCCTGTTACCATCGCAACCAGCTGGTGCTCAATGCTCTAAAGAAAGTGGAATTGATTGTAGACTTTAGGAGGGCTCCCCCTCCCCTCCCCCTACTCACTATCAACTACACCACAGTCACATCTGTGGAGTCATTTAAGTTCCTTGGAACCATCATCTCCAGGGACCTTAAAAGGGAGGCCACCATCGACTCCAGTCAAAAAGGACCAACAGAGGATGTACTTCCTGCGGCAGCTGAGAAAACACACTCTGCCACAGGCAATGATGGTCCAGTTTATCACAGAGTCTGTCCTCACCTTCTCCATCATGGTCTGGTTTGGCTCAGCCACCAAGCACGACATCTGGAGGCTGCAGCAAATCGTCCAATCAGCCGAGAAGGTTGTTGGCTGCAACCTTCCCTCCATCGACGAACTGTACATTGCAAGGGCCAGGAAGCGAGCGGGTAATATCATCTCTGATCCCTCTCACCCCGGCCACAAACTCTTTGAATCACTTCCCTCTGGAAGGCGACTCCGGACTGTCAAAGCTGCCACAGCCAGACATAAAAACAGCTTTTTTTCCACGAGTAGTAGCTCTACTCAACAGCCAGAAATCTGTAGCCTCCTTTTGCTCTGGTAATCTATTTCATTCTTCACGTTTAAATTATAATGTTTTATTTTTAATTGTCTACAGTATATCGTGTTGTTACTTGCGAGCACCTTGGCAAAATACTTGCATGAAGAAGGGTTTCGGCCCGAAACGTCGCCTATTTCCTTCGCTCCATAGATGCTGCTGCACCCGCTGAGTTCCTCCAGCAATTTTGTGTACCTTGCATGTATACATACTTGGCTAATAAAATGTATTCAATTCAATTGTCTGTACCGAGTTTGTATATTCTTCCCGTGACCTGCAAGGGTTTTCTCCAAGATCTCCCACACTCCAAAGACGTACAGGCTTGTAGGGTAATTGGCTTGGTGTAATTGTAAATTGTCTCTGGTATGTGTAGGATAGTGTTAGTGCGCGGGATCACTGGTCGGTGCGGACGTGGTGGGCCAAAGGGCCTGTTTCCGTGCTGTATCTCAAGAGTAACTCAACAGGTCAGGCAGCACATCTGGAGAAGGTGGATAGGTGACCAGACTCTTCTTCATACTGGTACACAAAAATGCTGGAGAAACTCAGCGGGTGCAGCAGCATCTGTTAGATGCTGCTGCACCCGCTGAGTTTCTCCAGCATTTTTGTGTACCTTCGATTTTCCAGTATCTGCAGTTCCTTCTTAAACAACCTACAAATCTGTATGCCTTTGTATAGAAGTCAAGACGGTGGATGTCATGCTGGCAGTTGGAAATTAAAAAATCCAGAGAGGGTAGAAGGCTGACATGGAGGGGAGATTTAGTTTTCATTTTTTAGTTTTAGAGATACAGCGCGGAAACAGGCCCTTCGGCCCATCGAGTCCATGCCAACCAGCAATCCCCGCACACCAACACTATCCGACACACATGGGATAATTTACAATTATACCAAGCCAATTAACCCACAAACCTGCACGCCTTTCGCATGTGGGAGGAGACCGCAGATCCCAGAGAAAACAGGTCATGGGGATGATGTACAAACTCCGTACGGACAGCACCCGTAGTCAGGATGGAACCCGGGTCTCTGGTGCTGTAGGGCAGCAACTCTACCGCTGGACCGCCGTGACATCTATTCTCTGCTCCTTGGATTTGAGCCCGCAACCTCCTGAGTCGTGGGGGAGAGTGCCAACCATCGAACGACAGCCCAGATCTGCTGCCTGAGTGCCAGGGTATCTGAGAGCCCGCAGCCTGTGAAAGGGGAAGTGGTGAGAAGGTTGGAGCTTACCGTGTGCCATCGCCCGTCGTTCAGAAACGGGCCTCCGGTCGTAACTCCTGTGGCTTCGTTGGCACTGTGATACTGGACCAGCAGCTTCCCATTGTGTAGGGCCAGCATCACCCATGTGTTATTGTGCTGATGTCCTGCCTGGAAAATTGTGCCCTCTGTGTCGAACGTGCGGAAGTCAAATTCTACTGAGAACCTGTGCATTAACAAACACTAGTCACAAGTCTTGCGCAGGGGTAACTAGGACATCATCTCCAATGGGATGCAGGGTTAAGGGCCTGTCCCACCAGCATGCGACCTGCATGCAGCGAGCGCGACCAAACCGGAAGCGGGGGCCGCGCGGAGGTCGAGTGAGTAACGTGAAGTTCGAGCGAAGTCCGCGGGAAGTTCGCGCGTGACGTACGGCGTCAAGACGCTGCGTACGGCGTCGAGGTGGCTGCGGGCCGGCAGGCCGTCGCCGCGCGGAATTTTTGAACACAGTCAGTTTTTCGGAGCCCCGCACGATGTCAGGACCAGCTCCGCACAACCCCATACGGCTCCGGCGATCGAAGTGGGACCGGTCCCGCGAGGCCGTATGGCTCAAGCGACCTCGTTAGGTCGCACTTGCCGCATGGAGACGCACGCTCGTGGGACACGCCCTTTAGTCACATGCCCTTTCAGTTCCAATCAACCTGTCCCTGCCATTGGCCTCTCTTGGCATTCCCCACCCTCTCATCCAATTGGAAGACACACTCCATTGCCCAATTGGATGATGCCTGGCTGTTAAGATGCCCCTCTGTTCCTTTTCCTAATAATCTTCATTTAGATAACACCTTTAGTTTAGTTTAGAGATACAGCAATGAAACAGGCCCTTCGGGTCCACACCGGCCTGCGGTCCCTGCATATTAGCACTATCCTACACACAAACTAGGGACAATGTTTACAAATTAACCTACATACCTGTACGCCTTTGGAGTGTGGGAGGAAACCAAAGATCTCGGAGAAAACCCACGCAGGTCATGGGGACAACGCACAAGCTCCGTACAGACAAGCACCCGTGGTTGGGATCGAACCTGGGTCTCTGGCACTGCAAGCACTGTAAGGCAGTAACTCTACCGCTTGGCCACTGTGCCGCCCTAACATGGTGACTAGTCCCGAAGTAGCCATAGATTGGTCAGAAAATGATCCCCTGCAACTTAAGAAGACCACGAATCTTGGCTGAGGTGGGGTTTAGGAGACAAAAGAGGCAGAGGTTAGGGAGGGAATTCCAGATTTCAATGTTTCAATGTCTGGGCCCAGGCAGCCAAAGACACCACACTTCCAAAGACGTTCAGTTTTGTAGGGTAATTGGCTTAGTAAAATTGTAAATTGTCCATAGTGTGAGTAGGATAGTGTAAGTGTGCAGGGATCACTTATCGGCACGAACTCGGTGAACAAAGAAGGGAAGAAGATTGAACTTTTTTTGCCTTCCATCACAGTGAGGAATGTAGGGGAGTCACTGTGGTGGATGTTCACTTAAAACATTATTTGGGTGTCTTGTTGGTCTTTATTGGCATGACTGTATGGCAATCTGAATTTCATTGTACCTTAATTGGTACGTGACAATAAACCGACCTTGAAACCTGGAAATGGCCTGATTCCATGCTGTATTTCTAAACTAAAACTAACCTAAACCTGTGAAGAGAATGGGGGATAAACTAGAGATTGGAAGTACAATAATCTCTGCGGCTAGATTAGACGACCGTGACAGGGAATAGAGAGGCCACAAAGAAATTTGAAAACAATGAAACATTTCAAAATCTGGATACTGCCTGACTGGGACCTAGAATTGGTCAATGGGGCCAGGATGGGACAGTGTGAGTCAGGACACAAGCTATGGATGAACTTCAGGTTTGTTGCGAAGATAGACACAAAAAGTTCAGCAGGTCAGGCCGCATCTCTGGAGAAAAGGAATAGGCAACGTTTCGGGTCGAGACCCTTCTTCACACTGAGAGTCAGGGGAAAGGGACAGATATTGATGGTGATGTTGAGCACAAAGCGGGGGCAATGAGAGAGGATGTTTCAGGACTCTCGTCGGAGAACTTCTTCAAAGTAAGCACACCTGGCTTGAGGAGATTTCACACTGGATCAGACAAAATGTATAGGAAGTAACTGCAAATCCTGGTTTAAACCAAAGATATAACAACAATAACTTTTGTTGGGTGAACATAGCAGGAGGCATGGAAATGGAATTAGGGGTTGGATAAGCCAGAATCCTACTGTAGCTGTGTTCATTTGTATGTTACAGATCCTTCCTGAGCAGATGAATGAATTGGAACAAACAAAGTGTTAAAAGCTCCTGCCAAATGCCCTGGACACCAGCCCAATGGAAATGGGCCCAGCACTGAAATGTTGTATAACAGCAGATCAGAAGGACTGCCAGGCACTTTGATTGGATCTCATTAGTGCAAAACTGGAGTTGGGCCAGGAGTCTGTATTTCCATTCCTCGTGCCAGCAGGCCTCACTCAGGGGATGGGGGGGGGGGGGGGTGGGGGGGGGGGGGGGGTGGGGGGGGAGAAATCAAAATAAACTATTGGGTAACCATGTCCAAAGGCTCATTCAACACGATTCTGCCTCCAAGAATTGAGCAACTTGTTGACATTTTTGTGCTTTGTGAAAAATTCAAGTTCAATTCTTACGCAACCCCAGCTGATGGAACTGCAACAAAGGACACGATCTTAACTGAAGACAGTTTCAGGATGACAAGCGTACTCCCTTAAGAGGATCACGGCTTTAGTTTTAGTTTAGAGATGCAGCATGAGTCTATTAACTTCTGATCTCGGGGGAAGAGGGAAAGGGGGAAAGAAGGGGAGAGGTCCAGATTCCCACTGTCCTGTGTGCAGATGAAGAGCTTCCTTGAGGGCCTGTCCCACTTAGGAGACCGAAACAGCAACCTCTGGTGAACTTGCCCACTACCCAAAAAAAAAAAATCAAGGTCGAGGTGACCTGCAACCTCCTACCACCTCCCACGCATATATTGAAAACCTTCCTCGACTGAAGAAAACCGGCTTCGACTAGACCTGCGACAAAAAAATTATCGATTTTTAAAACGGCAACCTATTTTTAGTCGAGGCCGGTTTTAATCATGATGAAAAAAATAGCAGCAATCTAGATGAAGCCTCGACCACGCGGAAACCACTGTCAACCATTAGTGAGAGTGACCAAAACCTCCTGTGACCTCATGGAAACATTGGGTGGCGGGCAAGGTCACCAGAGGTTTAGGTCTCCTAAGTGGGACAGGCCCTTGATATCACCCTCAGGTGTCAGATGGTGTGTCGTCCTTGCCCTCGCGCCTCACCCCACCAATGGAATCTTTAAGTGACTAAAGTCTCACCTTGTCTGGTGCTTCCTCTTGAAGTTAAATTGCAACACAGGAGTCCCTTTGAAAAACCTCCCCAGATACAGAGACCCTTCATTCTTCACAGTGTTCAGTGATGATATACACTGCAAAATATTCTGAAAATGAAGACAAAATGACAGCTTGCTTGAACCAGAAATATTACAAAGTTTACAATGCAACGTGCACAGCAGCATGAAGGTGTAGTTATTGAATAACCTATGGGCACAGACTATTGATCTAGAGATCTGCGTTCAATAGTACCTCAAGAGCCGCTGTTTCCATTCACATGTGGCTCAAACAAAAGTAGATTTTCACCAAAGGCTGGGAAGGCGGTCAGTGTGGGGGGGTGGGGGGGCTAGAATGGTCTGAAATGGGCTGAACGACCTTGTGAGGTACCACCACAACTACAATGTTTTGAACCAACCACATGCTGATGGCTGCAGCTTTTAAATTCATGAGAGTAAATAAATTGGGAACAAAAAGTTAGTCGATCACAATAAGTGTAAATGACTGGATGACTGCATGAACCCATTATTGAGTTATGAGGCTAACATAGAGCTACACAGCACCAAAACTGGTCCTTTAGCCCAAATCATCTCTGCCAACCAAGGTGCCCATCTAGTCCCAGTTGGATAGGATAGGTCTTTTGCCCCTGAAACGTAGGAGGCCAAGAGATGACCCTATAAAGGTTTTATTTTTAATCACAAAAGGCATAGATAAGGTGAATAGTGACGGCCTTTTCTACTGGGGAGGGGAGTCTAAAACTAGAGGACATGGTTAAAAGGTAAGAGGGGAAATATTTGATAGGGTCCCAAGGGGCAAATTCATTTTTACACAGGGGACGGGGAGTATATGGAAGTGATAGAGGCAGTTACAATTATGTGATATAAAAGACTCTTAAACCCCTGTCCCATGGTACGAGTTCATTCCAAGAGCTCTCCCAAGTTTGCCCTAATTCGAACTCAGAGATTTACGGTAATGGCCACTAATCGGTACTTGGGGCTCTCGTGGTCATTTTTCAACATGTTGAAAAATCTTCACAAGTCTTCCCGAGTACCTGCCGTTCACGTTACGAGCCGGTAAGAGACGTCCCGAGCTCCAACGTACCCGCTACATAGAAACATAGAAACTAGGTGCAGGAGTAGGCCATTCGGCCCTTCGAGCCTGCACCGCCATTCAATATGATCATGACTGATCATCCAACTCAGTATCCTGTACCTGCCTTCTCTCCATACCCCCTGATCCCTTTAGCCACAAGGGCCACATCTAACTCCCTCTTAAATATAGCCAATGAACTGGCCTCAACTACCTTCTGTGGCAGAGAATTCCAGAGATTCACCATTCTCTGTGTGAAAAATGTTTTCCTCATCTCGGTCCTAAAAGATTTCCCCTTTATCCTTAAACTGTGACCCCTTGTTCTGGACTTCCCCAACATCGTGAACAATCTTCCTGCATCTAGCCTGTCCAACCCCTTAAGAATTTTGTAAGTTTCTATAAGATCCCCCCTCAATCTTCTAAATTCTAGCGAGTACAAGCCGTTCATTCTCCGTGCTTACCACGAGTTTGATTTTTTTTAAACTCGGGAGAGCTCTTGGAATGAACTCGTATCGTGGGACAGGGCTATTAGGGGTGACTGAGTAGTAGAGCTGGTGCCTTACAATGCCAGAGACCAGTGTTCGATCCTGGCTATGGGTGTAGTCTGTGCGGAGTTTGTACGTTCACCCCGTGACTGCGTGGATTTTCCCCGGGTTCTCCGGTTTCCTCCTGCACTCCATAGATGAACAGGTTTGTAGTTTAATTGGCTTGGTAAATTGTCCCTTGTGTGTGTGTGTGTGTGTAGGATAGTGTTGGTGTGCGGGGATTGCTGGGCTGCGTGGACTCGATGGGCAAAAGGGCCTATTTCTGCACTGTATCTTTAAACTAAACTAAACACTTGGACAGGAACATACATGGGAAATATTTGAAGGATATGGGTGTAGGGCAGCTCAGTGGCACTTTGGGCAGCACAGTGGGACAGCTGATTGGGCTGCTGCCTCTCAGCACCAGAGACCCAGGTTTGATCTTGACCTCGGGTGCTATCTGTGTGAGTTTTCACGTTCTCCCAGTGCCCGTGCGAGTTTCCTCCGGGTGCTCCAGTTTCTTTCCGCATCGCAAAGTTGTGCGGATTTGTAAATTGCCTCTGGTGTGTGGGGAGTGGATGAGAAACTGTGATAACATAGAACTAGTATGAATGGGCGATCGATGGCTAGCATAGACTCTCTGGGCCGAAGTGCCTGTTTCCATGCAATATCTTTAAACTAAACTGAATTAAACCACCTGCCATTTCAGAAAATATTGCAGAGTGTGCATATTGCCAGAGTCAGGTCAGGTTGGGTTGTGTTCTAAATGACACAAACCAGCCACTAACGTTTGACATAATTTAACATTACCGAATAGTGAAAGGCTTGGATAGTGTGGATGTGGAGAGGATGTTTCCACTAGTGGGAGAGTCTAGGTCAGGAGGTCATAGCCTCCAAAGGGTGGTGAAACTGGAATTATTTGCAATACAAGGCTGTGGAGGCCAATGGATAATTTTAAGGCAGAGATAAATAGACTCTTGATTAGTATGAGTGTCAGAGGTTATAGGGAGAAGGCAGGAGAATGGGGTTAGGAGGGAGAGATAGATCAGCCATGATTGAATGGAAGATCAGATTTGATGGGCCAAATGGCCTAATTCTGCTCCTATCACATATGGCCTTATAACATCTGCTCTCTTTCTACAAAGCCATCTCATCAACCATCTCACATTCAAGCCTGACACCGCACAGCAGATCCCCTTCCATCCTTGGCCTCACTGATATATGAATGCCTAAGCAGCAACCTGATGTTGGAGCTGCACTTATCCTTAGTACAGAAGAGTGCTCCATCACACTCTGACTGGAATGCATTGTGGTGTCAGGAGGACAGTGAAATGTCACGGAATCCACAACTCCGGAGCTAGGGCAAGTTTCTGGTTAATGGGGGGCCCCCAGGATATTGGGGTCATGGTAATGCCACTGAATGAAGAGGCAGATGTGTCACAGTACCACAACCGGTAGAGTCGCTGCCTAACTGCACCAGAGACCGTGTTCAATCCTGACCATGGGTGCTATCTGTGTGGAGTTTGCACGCTCTTCTTGTGACCACGTGGGTTTCATCCCACATTCCAAAGACTTGCATGTATGTAGGTTAATTGGCCTCTGTAACATTGCCCCTAGTGTGTAGGTGGCGGATGAGAAAGTGGCATAACATAGAACTAGTGTGAATGGGTGATCGATGGTCAGCGTGGACTCGGTGGGCCGAAGGGCCTGTTTCCATGCTGTATCTCTAAACTAAACTAAACTATAATTCATCTCTCCTTAGAGAAGGCTATTGCTTGGCACTTCTGTAGCACAAACTCTACTTCCTAACCCACACCCAATTATTGTCTCGGTCTTGTGTGCAAGCTTGGGCTACTTGGTTATTGCAAACTATTAAATATACTTTATAGACTGTTGCCTGAATAATTGATTGCAGATCATGGACCCATGGCAATTCACCTCTAACAACAATTGCGACAGGGGACAAAGTCTAAGCACGCAGTTACCACTTATGCATCTTACCATGCAGTTCCGTGCATCTGCAGCCAGCTTTAAATCACTCTTTCCGTCACAGTAACAGGAGTACTGGCCAGGTGTATTGACGCAGCCTCCTGCACAGGTATCGCTTTCACATTCATCCACATCTGAGGGTGAGGAACAAAAGTTTCACATTATGGTAGAAAGTTAGCAGAGTTAAATGAAATTACACCACAACTAGTTTGGGGCCTTTTAAATTTAAGACAGGCATAAATGCCAGTACCTTCCCACCAACGTAGGACATTGTGAAGCACTGTACAATGGGGGTACTTTGGTCACTGTGATGGTCAAATCTGCACAGCAAGATCCCAAGACATAATCAGGTAACAATCTGTTCCATTGATACTGGATGGGAAAGATATAGGGCAGGATACCGAGAACTTTTACACCTACTTGGGTCATGATTAACACAGCTTCATACAGCACAAAAACAGACCCTTCAGCCCAAGTTATCCATACTGACAAAAGATGACCCATATCCCTCTAAACCTTTCCTCTCTGTGTACCCGTCCTTTTAAATTGTGTTATATTATAGAAACATAGAAACATAGAAATTAGGTGCAGGAGTAGGCCATTCGGCCCTTCGAGCCTGCACCGCCATTCAATATGATCATGGCTGATCATCCAACTCAGTATCCCGTACCTGCGTTCTCTCCATACCCTCTGATCCCCTTAGCCACAAGGGCCACATCTAACTCCCTCTTAAATATAGCCAATGAACTGGCCTCGACTACCCTCTGTGGCAGGGAGTTCCAGAGATTCACCACTCTCTGTGTGAAAAAAGTTCTTCTCATCTCGGTTTTAAAGGATTTCCCCCTTATCCTTAAGCTGTGACCCCTTGTCCTGGACTTCCCCAACATCGGGAGCAATCTTCCTGCATCTAGCCTGTCCAACCCCTTAAGAATTTTGTAAATTATCTACCCCTTTCTTCCCCCTCCACCCCTCTACTCTCTCCACCCCTCTCTCCCCCCTCCACCCAGGGTGGATCTACCCGAGCCGAGAGTAGATTACTCTAGCGCGGGGCCCCTTTAGGCGCGAGGCCCAATTGGGAGCAATCGGCCCAATTGGCTTAAGGCCGGCCTTGATGAGGAAAGTAATGAAGCAGCTCTGGAAATTGTTCATCTATTATAGACACACAATGCTGGAGTAACTCAACGGGTCAAACAGCATCTCCGAAGAAAAGGAACAGATGACGTTTCGGGTCGAGACCTTTCTTCAGGGGAGAGGGAAATTAGAGATAGGACAAATGAATGAAAGATAATATGCAAAAGAACAAAACAAAGGCAGCAACGATCATGAAGGAACGATGGAGCCCACAATGATTCCTTCCTGAGCAAGACCCACTCAACTCCCTGAGACTGCATTAACCGGCCTCCAGCCATAGCCATTTTGTTACTCCCCTGCTCAGCTGAAACCCTGGAACTAGGAGTGATTGTTTAGCTTGCCAGGCAAAAAAGTGGTGGGTAAATTCAACTCTATTGCCGCTAGCCACATCAAACCATTGTACACGCATCTACATAACCCTAAAATAGACACAAAAAGCTGGAGTAACTCAGTGGGACAGGCAGCATCACTGGAGAGAAGGAATGGGTGCGTTTCAGGTCTAGACCCTTCTGCAGACTGGATCAGGATAAGGGAAGCGAGAGATATAGACGGTGACGTGGAGAGATAAAGCACAATGTCTGCATCCTGGTGGCATGAACATTGAATTCTCACAATTCTGTTAGCCCTTGCCGTCTCCTCCCCTTCCTACCTCTCCCTCAGCCCTCGGGCTCCTCCTCCTCCTTTTTCCTTTCTTCTCCCCGCCTCCCCCCACCCCCCATCAGTCTGAAGAAGGGTTTCGGCCCGAAACGTTGCCTATTTCCTTCGCTCCATAGATGCTGCTGCACCCGCTGAGTTTCTCCAGCATTTTTGCGTACCCACAATGAATGAAAGATGTGCAAAAAAATTACAATGATAAAGGAAGGCCATTGTAAGCGGTTTGTGGGGTGAAAATGGGAAGCTAGAGCGACTTGGGTGGGGGAGGGATAGAGAGGGACGGAATGCCGGGGCTACCTGAAGTGAGAGAAATCAATATTCATACCAAAGATCTTAGAGCAGAGCTCTGCTCTAAGATCTTTGATTCATACCACTGGGCTGTAAGCTGCCCAAGCGAAAGATGAGATGCTGTTCCACCAATTTGCATTTAGCCTCACTCTTGACAATGGAGGAGACTGAGGACAGAAAGGTCTGTGTAGGAATGGGAAGGAGAATTAAAGTGTCCAGCAACCGGGAGATCAGGTTGGTTCAGGCGGGCTGAGCGAAGGTGTTCCACGGAACGATCGCCCAGTTGGTCTCGCCGATGGATGAGAGACCACATCTTGAACAACGGATACAGTAGATGAGGTGCAAGTGAACCTCTGCCTAACCTGAAAGGACTGCCGGGGTCCCTGGACAGAGTCGAGGGAGGAGGTATAGCGGCAGGTGTTGCATCTTCTGCGGTTGCAGGGGAAGGTACCTGGGGAGGGGGTGGTGTGGGTGGGAAGGCATGATTTAACCAGGGAGTTGCGGAGGGAACGGTCTCTGCGGAAGGCGGAAAGGGGTGGAGATGGGAAAATGTGGCTAGTGGTGGGATCCCGCAGGAGATGGCGGAAATTTCAGAGGATTATGTGTTGTATGGGGCGGCTGATGGGGTGTAAGGTAAGGACTTGGTGGACTCTTTCTCTGTTTTGACTAAGGGGAAGCGGAGCAAGGGCGGAGCTCTGAGGAGACACGAGTGAGGGCTTCATCTATGATGGGAGAGGGGAACACCCATTCCCTAAAGAATGAGGACATTGTGGATGTTCTAGCATCGGACACCTCATCTTGGGTGCTGATGCGGTGAAGGTGGAGGAATTGGGAGTAGGGGGATAGAGTCTTTGCAGGAAGCAAGGTGGGAAGAAGTGTAGTCGAGATAGTTGTGGGAGTCAGCGGGTTTGTAATAAACACCAGTCAATAGTCTATTTCCAGTGATGAGATCAAGAAAGGGGCGGGAGGTGTCAGAGATGGTCCAAGTAAATTTGAGTACAGGATGAAAATTGGTGTTGAAGTTGATGAAGTCCATGAGTTCTGCGTGGGTGCAGGAGGTAGCACCGATGCAGTCATCAATCTAACGGTGACAGAGTTCGGGGATAGGGCCAGTGCACGCCTGGAACAGGGATGGTTCATTGTACCCTACAATAAGGCAGGCATAGCTGGGGCCCATACGGGTGCCCATAGCTATGCCTTGGACTTGGAGGAAGTGGGAGGAGTCAAAGGAGAAGTTGTTAACCCTCCCTTTTATATTCCCTACATACCCATTAATTCCCCCCCCAGATTCTAACTCTCACCCACACTGGGGACAACTTACAAAGGTCAATTAACCCACTGACCCGCACATCTTTGGGATGTGGGTGGAAACATAGGCATCTGGGGGAAGCCCATGCAGACAGCAGCAGAGGTCAGGATTGACACTGAGTCACTGGAGCTGTGCCTCCCTTTTGAGATGGGAGCAAAAGCAGGCCATTTCATCCCTTAACCTACTCTACTGATGTGTACGGCTCTTGAGAAGCGTTTTTAAATATCCGTTGGACATGTCCCTTTATATATCCTGTAGACATAAGTTCTTCTTTGAATGCTGCCACAGTCTGCATTCTCCCCAGTTGAAGACTTGTTCCTAATCAAAGATCTAGTTTGGTGTCGGGTCCCTCACTTGAGTGCCGTGTTTATAAAGACATTACCTTGGCAACTCTTTGATGAAGAATTGTATTTGTAGCCAGAGTCACAAACGCATTGGTGAGAGCCCGGCGTGTTTACACATTGTGCTAATCCACACAGCTCGCCGTCCAATTCACACTCATTGATGTCTGGAAACAAGAGGTATGGTCATTAGATTTTCAGATAATGAAGCGTGCAATCATCAAAACATATGATGATTCTATTCATGAGTCAAGAGATATTCAATAGTTCCCTGAGCTTTGAGGAAACAGCTTTGCTAAATTCCTGTGATAGACACAAAAAGCTGGAGTAACTCAGCGGGACAGGCAGCATCTCTGGGGAGAAGGAATGGGTAACGTTTCGGGTCGAGACCCTTCTTGCAGTTTAAGGCAGTTCGGGCAACAACTGACTATCTGAGTTAGGGGTGGGACTGTTATCCAACGATCGTGGGGGTGGGGAGGAGTGGAAGGACATTGCGAGAGGTGGGGAGAGACAGATTGAGGGGGAGGGGAGAGTGTGAGCGACAAACCCTGGGTGGGTGGATCGTCCATGGGGTGGGGGGTGGTCTTTGACTGACCGTGAAGGAGGGGAGGTCTTAAGTCAACCGTTGATCCTAGGTGGGGTGGGGGGGATGTGGGTACAAATGCCAGGTCGAGGGTCAACCTGGGAGGGCTCAACAGACTGCGGGCTCACCTCCTCGACTGCCGGGGGGGGGGGGGGGGGGGGGGTGGATTGCCAGTGGTGCCACATCTGGTGCAAAACAAGGAATCAGAGATTCCATCCTCACCTCCGGCCAGATGTTCCCATCCTCTCCCTGTTACCATCTATGCACCAGGTGCTAAAGTGTTGGGAATCCCCACATGTCCCAGTTCCAGCTCCCCTAGCCCCCTGGCACACCAGCTCCTGGTGCCCTGGCATCAACTCACCACGACACCCATGTTTGTCAGGATGCAGGTTGAAGCCCGTCCTGCACGAACACTGATAACTGCCCTCCACGTTGGAACAGATGTGCTGACAACCGCCATTGCCGGACGTACACTCGTCAACATCTGGGGAGGGAAGAGGAACAAGTTAGAACAGCTGTCACACCAACAGGCTTTCCATTCTCTGCCCTGTGGGGAGGGGGCCAGGGTGAATAGGGAGGGGTGGGGGTGAGAGGGAGAATAGAGTTGTGAATGAATGAATGAATGAATGAATGAATGAATGAATGAATGAATGAATGAATGAATGAATGAATGAGTGAATGAATGAGTGAATGAATGAAACTTTATTATCACATGTGACATCTCACAGTGAGATTCTTTGTTTTGCACACACAAGGCACGCACAGAGTTGCCACATATAGGCATCCAACAAGGTTACAAAATATTCCATTTAGTCCCCAAGGTCTCTCTTTGTTCTCGGCAGCCCCCACGCCGTGTCCCCCTTTGTTCTCGGTCGTTAGAGGGGAGAGGGGAGGCTGAGACAAGAGGAGGGGAGGTGGGAGAAGGAGAGTGGGGGTATGTGAGGAGGGGTGTGAGAGGATATTAAGAACAAGAGAGTAAGTGAGACACAGAGCACACAGCAGCACTCAGCAGATCGGGGAGCCCTGCATTTGGTTTTAGATTTGGGAGCTGGCAGCAGAGCAGGGTTGGAGATGGGGAAAGCAGGCAAGTGCATGGAGGGAGGGGTGGGAAAATGAGTAAGAGATGGTTTACTAGGCATACGTCTGGAATAGATGGGTTGCCATATGAAAAGGTTAGTCAGCCAGCTCTGTTGAGAGGGACTTGATTGAAACATGTGCGATCCCAAGATATCTCCTTGGGGTGAATATGGAGCGGGTGGGAGAATCTAGGGGAAACTGTTCAGTTGCAAAGAGTCCTCTATTTAAGACACAGATTAGGACCATTTATTTTCTTTTAGAATTCTCTGGAACACTCTTTATCATTGGTCAGTGGAAGCAGAGTCATTAAGGCAGAGGTAGATGGATACCTATCTACAGGTACAAATTGTTCCTCGCAAGATTCCAGTATCTGCCGTTGTGTCTATATAGTTACAGTTGATCAGCAAAGGGAGGGAGTGGAAAATGCACAATAACCATGGCCAAGTACCTCCCTCAGTTTCTCATTCATGTTCAGATGTATGAGGTGATGCTAATCCTCAACCTTCAGGACCTTCATGACTGATGACACTCTGCCCATCAAGCATATGATGTCCTGCCACCAGAACACTGCAGCTCTGTGTTGATCCATTCACATATATACCCCCCCCCCCCCCCAAACCTATTGTAAAGGGACATAATTTTTCCTTTGGCTTACTCCTTAAGAATGAGGAGTAAGCCATTTAGAACGGAGACGAGGAAACACAAAGAGTGGTGAGTCCGTGGAGTTCTCTGCCTCAGAGGGCAACGGAGGCAGGTTCTCTGGATGCATTCAAGAGACAGCTAGATAGGGCTCTTAAAAATAGCGGAGTCAGGGGATATGGAGAGAAGGCAGGAACGGGGTACTGATTGGGGATGATCAGCCATGATCACATTGAATGGTGGTGCTGGCTCAAAGGGCCGAATGGCCTACTCCTGCACCTATTGTCTATTGACATATACTGTACCTAGGCTGCACGTGACACCTCTCCAGCCCGGTTTGCACACGCACTTAAAAGCTCCCCGCTGATCCACACAGTCCTTGGCGCCAGCAGGGTGGCAGGGCATCGGGGAACACTGATTTGGAATATCTGCAAAGAAGAGAGAGCAGGTGAGCGTTACTGCTTCCATAATCCCCAGACTCGCCCAGTTGACTCTACCTACTCAGATAGACTGAAATCTTCCTAACATCTTTACCAAGCGTTTCCTACCTCACCACAATGCCCACTAAACTAGGTACTGAGTTGTGGTTCACAGCAAGAAGTCAAAGTCTCCAACAATGAAGGTACACCAGGGGAGGGAGCACCGAGGCACTGAGGTTACCCCTGTTGTAATGTCGAGGCTCGATAAGGCGCTGGTCAAATTTGGGCGCCATATCTGAGGAAAGATGTTCTGGCCCTGGAGAGAGTCCAGAGAAGGTTTACAAGAATTATTCCAGCAATGAGTGGGTTAGCATATGACGAGCGTTTGCAGCACTGGGCCTCTATTCGCTGGTGTTTAGAAGGTCGTGGGGGGACCTCATTGAAACTTACAGAATAATGAAAGGCATAGATAGAGTGGATGTGGAAAGAATGGTTCCACTGGTGGGAGAGTCAAGGACCAGAGGTCATAGCCTCAGAATTAAAGGGAGCTCTTTTAGAAAAAGGAGGTGAGAATGAACTTCTTTAGTCAGAGGGTAGTTAATCTGTGGAACTCATTGCCACAGAGGGTTGTGGAGGCCAAATCAGTGGATATGTTCAAGGTAGAGATAGACATATTCTTGATTAGAACAGATGTCAAGGGTTATGGGGAGAAGGCATGAAAATGGGATTAGGAGGCAGAGATCAGCCATGATTGAATGGCGGAGTAGAGTCGATGGGCTGAATGGCCTAATTCTACTCCTGTGACTTGTGAACTTGTGAAAAAGGATGGTGCAAAGAACGTGTTGTGCTGTGGGAGAGTCAGTGACGAAGGAGCGCCTCGCTGTGGGAGGGTCGCTGATGAGGGAGTGTCACACAATGGTAGGGGCGGTACTGAGGGAGTGCACAATTTCATTGAGGTAGTAAAACCAGAGCTGAAGAGTTAGGTGGTTGGCTCCAGTATCCTGTAATCCACTATTTATTCCTGAATCATATTAACAGAATTTTTTGTTGTTCATTGCTGCCTATGGGATCTTGCTGTGCAGTAACTAGAGGGTGGCACTGTGACACAGCAGTAGAGTTGCTGCTTACACTACAGCACCAGAGACCTGGGTTCAATCCTGATTACGGGTGCTGTGTGCACTTCAGTTTCCTCCCAAACTCCAAACACACACAAGTATGTGGGTTGATTGGCTTTGGTAAAAATAGTAAATTGTCCCTAGTGTGTAGGATAGTGCTAGTGTATTGAGGATCACAGTTTGGCATGGACTCAGTGGGACGAAGGCCCTGTTTCCGTGCTGTATCACTAAACTAAATGAGAGACCCCTTCCACCCCTGCAACGGACTGTTCCAACTGCTACGGTCAGGCAAACGCCTCCGTTGCCATGCGGTGAGAACGGAGAGGTTGAGAAGGAGTTTCTTCCCAGAGGCCATTCGGACTGTAAACGCCTATCTCACCAGGGACTAGCTCTACTGAACGTTTTTCCTTCCATTACTTATTATGCAAAAGAATATGTGTGTTATGATTGTGTTTATAGTTTGTTTGGTTGTTTGGTTGTTTGTCTTTTGCACAAAAGTCCGCGAGCATTGCCACTTTCATTTCACTGCACATCTCGTATGTCTATGTGACAAATAAACTTGACTTGACTTGACTACAATCATGCCTACCCTGGTTCACCCTGCACGGGTGTAAAATCCACTGGGCAAACACAAACTTCCTATTACCCCACACTGTCTGTAAGTCCAGGAGTAGTCCAGAAACTGATCAGAATGTGCAGGAAATTAATGTTCATCTTGCCATAACAATGACAAAGATTCACTCACTGTGAACACAAGTCACCAGGTCTGGGTTCTTCCTATTGTTTGGTCCATATCGTGAGAGGCAATCTGTAGATGAGCACAAGAGGCCGGAGTTACTGAGCAAGCACAGTTCTCTATATGGTCAGCAGTACAAATAGCCTCTTG
Organism: Amblyraja radiata; assembly: GCF_010909765.2. NCBI lineage: Eukaryota > Metazoa > Chordata > Chondrichthyes > Rajiformes > Rajidae > Amblyraja > Amblyraja radiata. The sequence goes on along the minus strand of NC_045961.1, from coordinate 87,477,739 downwards.
CAACCATTTATTCCCCTCTTACCTACCAACCCAACATCCACAATAATTTACAAATGTATGATTCATGTCGCGACACACCGTCCAAGCAGAGAATCAAAAATATGTGGCATTTTGCAAATGCCTGGACCTTATTCTGGGAAGGGGAGGGAAGTAACCAAGGTTAAGGACAACAGTAGAATAGGGAATGAGGGATGAGGGAACAGGATATACAGTACATCGAAACTCACAGCCAGACAGTGACAGGAAGGACGAATGCTGCACATCACTCAACAGCAAGGGTAAGATCAGAAGGGTTCGGGATTAATGAGGGACTGTCACCCAAAGAGTCCGTTCACCTGGAAGTGGTGATAACAGTAGAGGTGAAGAGAGAGGGACCCTGTGGAGATAAGCAAGGGTAAATGGACAGGGCTGGCAAACTCTGAGAGTAAAGGGATGCTTAAAGTGAACCCTCCCATCTACAGTAGAAACCAGAACTAGTCACCACCGGATAGACTCGGTTTGTACCGACTAGAATTTAGAAGATTGAGGGGGGGGGGATCTTATAGAAACTTGCAAAATTCTTAAGGGGTTGGACAGGCTAGATGCAGGAAGAATGTTCCTGGTGTTGGGGTAGTCCAGAACAAGGGGTCACAGTTTAAGGATAAGGGGGAAATCTTTTAGGACCGAGATGAGAAAAACATTTTTCACACAGAGAGTGGTGAATCTCTGGAATTCTCTGCCACAGAAGGTAGTTGAGGCCAGTTCATTGGCTATATTTAAGAAGGAGTTAGATGTGGCCCTTGTGGCTAAAGGTATCAGGGGGTATGGAGAGAAGGCAGGTACAGGATACTGTTGGATGATCAGCCATGATTATGAATGGCGGTGCAGGCTCGATGGGCCGAATGGCCTACTCCTGCACCTATTTTTCTATGTTTCTATATATCTGACTGGGAACCCAGAGAGGGGGGGGGGGGTGGAGAACAGAGAACCTTCTGCCGTAGGGACAGTTTTGGGGATGAATAGATGGATGTGAGGATATTAGATAAACACATGAGGGGAGAGGAATAAGGTGGGGTAGACGGAGCAGGGTGGGGAGAGGCTGCTGGGGAAAACATACAACTCTCTGCCAGAGGGAGGGCTTGGGGGCTGAACAGACGGGTTTAAGAGGACATTGGATACACTAAATGGAGAGAGTAATAAATGGGGTAGATTGTGAGGGGTGGGAAAAGGATGCTATGGGACCAACACCAAATGGTCAGTCAATTTAACATCAACCTCTACAATGATTCCTCTGGTATGTTCCCTGCCAGCAGTATTTGGCTAGTCCTGGGAAAGTGGAATTATCCTCAGTTCCCCACTGTACCGATCCACAAGGATTCATATAGTGGCAGACCGCTTAGGTAGAGGTTAAGCTGCCTGTGCTGGAGAAAGTCTGGGCAAATCAGGATCAGTTCCCTGCCATAAAAAACATAACTTCCACTGACCGGAAAATGAAAGAATGTTTACAGTTAATCGGAGCTAAGACATGAAATTGCAAAACTACTGACAAATGTCCAAGAAAGCAGCACAACACGGGAATCTTCACTCAGTACAAAGGCACTACTCACCCCGGTACTTTGGGTAAAAGTAATTCTGCGGAGAGAAGGAAAGATCCAGTTCAGATGCAAGTGTCCGGCGATAATCACAATGTTCATGTTTCATGCAGAGTTCAGCCAATAGTGTGAATTACATGGCATTCCCTGGCTCCCGCTCACATCATGCACACACAAAAAGCCATGTGTGTTGCCGTAACACCTCAACAACCCAAAGGCTTGTCAAAAAAGCAAATACTTTGAAGGTTTAGTCACTGTCCTGCTCATGAAAAAGGGACAGAGGAGGTGTGTGCAGTGGGATGCCACACAAGCAGCTCGGTGGTATTGATCAGAAAAATGTGCTTTAATGATATTCCTCGATTAATAAAATTGGCCACAGCACACTGAGAAATCCCAGGAATTTGTTTTCCGAGCTTGTTGCCGACAATTTTAAAAACATTTTTTTTACGTTCACTCCAAAGGGTCAACGGAAACTTGGATTAATGCTTCATCCGAATGTCATTGCAGCACTCCCTCAGTTGCCTCTCCTATAGTACAGTGCTCCCTCAGTACCACCTCTTCCACAGTGTAGTGCTACCCTGGTCCCATGCTTGGCTTTTTCTGGTTGTATAGCTGGTACAAGTATGGAGAGGAAAGAGGAGAAGGAAGGTCTTCATTGGGAAGGAAGAAAGAGTGGAATAAGATGGAGTTATCAGTAATCACCTCAAGGTGTGCCTACTTTAAAGAGGTTCTCCTCTCTCAGACGGGAGTCCTGCAAGACTCTCTCTTACTGCTCCCCTCTGGCCTTTTCTTACCTCCAGTTCCCTCCTCTCTACTTTCAGTTTGAAGAAAGGGTTCCAACCCGAAATGTCAACCATCCTTTTGTGTCAATTTGGAGTAATGGGGGAAGAGGGCAAAGACAAGGGATTGGGGGAAATGGTAGCAGGGAGAGAGAAGGGGGGGGGGGGGGGGGGGGAAGGGTATTTGACTGGACATGGCAGTGAATGATGAAGGGGAGAGGGAAGTGATCGAGAGGGGGAGGAGGTAACGGATCAAGGGTGGAGGAAAGCTTCTGATACTGGCTGACACCTAAAGGTTTGATAACGTGGGCTGCAGCCAACAACTCTGGGATCCTGCCATTCCAGGCCAATGGCTCCATTGAACTCAGCAGTTGCTCCCACTGAGGCAGCACAGTTATCACCCAGACAGGGGCACAAGCACCTGTGATCCAACAGAACCTGTGATCCAACAGTATCACAACTTTTTTTAGTCGATTTACTTTAGAGATACAGGCTCTTCGGCCCACTGAGTCTGTGCCGACCAGTGATCACCCCGTACACTAACACTATCCTACACACACTTGGGACCATTTACAATTTTACCAAAGTCAATTAAACGACATATCTGTGCGTCTTTGTAGTGTGAGGGGAAACCAGAGCCCAGGGAACACCCACACAGTCTGTAATTCTGATCGTTTCTCTCTCCTCAGATGCTGCCTGACCTGCTGAATATTTCCAGATTCTGTTCTTTTTCCCCCAGTTTTCCCGCTCTTGCAGTACTTTTCCTTGTGATATTTTAAACTTTTGCAATTATCCTGAGTCACTGTAATCCAACGATGAACGATTGTCTCGCTCATCTGGTGAGTTATCCATTCACACATTCCAAGGCATCGCCGCGCCAGGAATTCACCCGCGGTCAGGGCACCAATTCTAGCTGTCGCTTAGTGAATAAATGAAATATTATAGAGAGTGATTTTGTTGAGACGCAAGAGACTGCAAATGCTGGAACACGGAGCCAAAATAACAATGCTGGATGAGATCAGCGGGCCAGGCAGCGTCTGTGGAGGCAGAGAGACGGTCGATGTTTCGGGTCAAGACCCACATCTGGACTGCAGAATCAAAAGAAGCGGTTCTGAACAAGGGGCGATTCCCTTCACACATTTAGTTTAGTTTCATTTAGATACAGCGTGGAAACAGGCCCTTCGGCCCACCGAGTCCGCACCGACCAGCGATCCCCATAATTTGAGGAAGGACATCCTTGTGATTGAAACAGTGCAGCGTAGGTTCACGAGATTGATCCCTGGGATGGCGGGACTGTCATATGAGGAAAGATTGAAAAGACTAGGCTTGTATTCACTGGAGTTTAGAAGGATGAGGGGGTGATCTTATAGAAACATATAAAATTATAAAAGGACTGGACAAGTTAGATGCAGGAAAAATGTTCCCAATGTTGGGCGAGTCCAGAACCAGGGGCCACAGTCTTAGAATAAAGGGGAGGTAATTTAAGACTGAGGTGAGAAAAAACTTTTTCACCCAGAGAGTTGTGAATTTATGGAATTCCCTGCCACAGAGGGCAGTGGAGGCCAAGTCTCTGGATGGATTTAAGAGAGAGTTAGATAAGAGCTCTTGGGACTAGTGGAATCAAGGGATATGGGGAGAAGGCAGGCACGGGTTATTGATAAGGGACGATCAGCCATGATCACAATGAATGGCGGTGCTGGCTCGAAGGGCCGAATGGCCTCCTCCTGCACCTATTTTCTATGTTTCTATTAGCTCTATCCTACACACTAGGGACAATTTACAATTTTTACCGAAGTCAACCAACCGACAAACCTGTATGTCTTTGGGATGTGGGACAAGACCCCCATGGTCACCGGGAGAGCGTGCAAACTCCGTACAGTCAGCACCTGTAATCAGGATTGAACTCTGGTCTCTAGCGCGGTAATTCAGCAACTCTACCGCTGCACCACGATGTTGCCCCCAGATCAATATGCAGCAGCTGCAACAGTCCCTGATTAAGAACAAGTTGACGATACAACGTGGCGATACACAGATATTGCAGATGCTGGAACTCTGGTGTAATAGCAAAACAAACACAAATCTGCTGGAGAAACTGTGAGGGTCAAACTGCATCTGTGAGGGGGTGGGAGGGGACAGTGGTGTCAACATTTTGGGTCGAGATCCTGCATGAATCCTGATATTAGTTTCCACTCTCTCCCGGAAGGCCCTGGCTCTGGACCAACATTGGCCCCTTAGCTAAAGACATGTGTCTGAATCAAACCAGGGTACTTTAATATTTATGGATATGCTCAACCTGCCTATGGTAGTGATGCAAGTTTAGGATCCAGCCCCAGGGAAACAGCGCACATACACACTCCCCCAAATCCCTCTCCCTATACCCCAAACACTCCACCCTACAGTATCTGGCACTATGTTCCCCTGAGCTCCCCAACCACTGGCTCACTCTCCAATACAGAATCTAATGGTCTCATCATAGCTTGTGGATTGAGTAATGAGAGGAAATATTTTAATTAAATTAAGGCAGATGCCAGTGATGGAAACTGAGGGCCGATGTGAATCTCTGGAAGTTGCCACTTGCTGCAGCGGAAATTCAAATACACTGGCATCAATATCTGGCGTCAGGCCATTCAGCCCTTCAAGCCCATACTCCCATCAGGACATTTGGCCCATCAAGCCCATACTCAACCAGGACATTCAACCCATCAAAAGCATACTCCAACAGGCCATTCGGCCCTTCAAGCCCATACCCCATCAGGATATTCAACCCTTCAAGCCCATACTTCATTAGGGCCAGGAAGGAGCTGGAGACATCAAATTGGAAGAGCAAGGGCCTGTAGGAGGGTGAACCAGGTTAACGCCTCCAGCGCTTTCAAGGTCAGCTGCAGGAGGCACCCCCAGGACACACAGATGGCCGGACAAGTAGAGGGCCATCAGTTCATGGGAACCGCTCCAATACTTCGAGCGCGCGGGCCGGTCGGACTTTGGAAATGGCGCCAAAACATAGAGGCGCCTGCATGTGTGATATATGCTGAAAGAATTTCACTGTGCAGTTACACATGTAACCAATAAAGCATTATTGAACCATTGAACATTCGGCCCATCAAGCCCATACTCCCACCAGGCCATTCGGCCCCTCAAGCCCATACTCCCACCAGCCCATTCGGCCCATCAAGCCCATACTCCCATCAGGACATTCGGCCCCTCAAGCCCATACTCCCAACAGGCCATTCGGCCCATCAAGTCCATACTCCCACCAGGCCATTCGGCCCATCAAGTCCATAATCCACCAAGCTCATCTTTACCTTTCTATTCCCATCAATGGATGCTGAGCAACCACAACCCCCTGTTACTCTAATCCAAGGGGGATGAACATGGTCTGCAGCCCCTGGAAGGAGGGGGTGGGAGGTAAAGGACAGTCAACATCAAGCCAGCATCTGCCCTCCTCCTCTCTGCTAAGTCCCCCTGCCCTCCCTTTCACCAGCTAGAGTCCTACCGTTTCTGGGTCATTCTCAAAGACCTCCCGAGCTTCCTCCATGTTGCAAAACTCCTCCACACACTCCCGCTCCAAGTGGCCCTGGCGCGTCTCCTCGAAGACATGGTTCGCTCTCCGGATCCTGGACAGGAAGCTGGAGGCAGATCTCTGGGACACAACTGCAGGGAGAGAGAGAGAGAGAGAGAAGGGAAGAGACAAGACATGGGAGGCGGGAGACAAGGAAGTGGGAAAGAGGTGGGAGAGGGTTAGAGGGTGAAGGAAGCGAGTGATGGTGAGAGGGCGGATGAAGGAAGAGAGAGGATGAGAGGGATGGTGAGAGGGGTAATAAAATCGAGTAGTAGGGAGGGAGCTAGAAGAAGAGGGAGAGGTGGGATAGGGAAGAGATGGGTGGGAGGAGGAAGAGAGGGGTGGGAGGGGAAAGAGAGGGGGAGGGAGGGGAAAGAGAGGGGGAGGGAGGGGAAAGAGAGGGGGAGGGAGGGGAAAGAGGGTGGGAGGGAGGAGAGGGAGGGGAAAGAGAGGGGTGGGAGAGGAAGGAGAGGGGAAAGAGAGGGGGAGGGAGGGGAAAGAGAGGGGGAGGGAGGGGAAAGAGAGGGGGAGGGAGGGGAAAGAGAGGGGGAGGGAGGGGAAAGAGAGGGGGAGGGAGGGGAAAGAGAGGGGTGGGAGGGGAAGAGAGGTGGGAGGGGCGAGAGGAGGGTGGGAGTGAGAAGAGAGTGGTGGGAGAGGGAAGAGGAGGGTGGGGGGAGAGAGGGGAAGAGAAGGTTGGAAGGGGGAATGCGAGAATGGGAAATGTGGCTGGAGAGTGAGAGGAAGGGTGAAGAAGTGAGAGGGGAAGGGAGAGAGGGGACTAAGAGGGTCGCAGAGGGGAGAAAGTTAGGGTAAGGAGAGCGGGAAGTGAGAGGGGGACAAGTGGGAGCGAAGGAGGACGGTTTCAGGAAGGTGGTGAGAGAGCGAAGGCGGGCGGGAGGAGAGGTGAGACAAAGGAGGGAGGGAGCGCGATAGGGTCGGGTGGAGGAGAAGCAGCGGCTCACATTGCCTGGTGGACGGGGCGCCGAGCAGCAGCAGCAGCAGGACCGGGACGCCGAGCATCCCTGCGGACCGAGAGATTCCCAGAGCAGACTCACTCACAACCCGAGGCAGAGAGCGGGGCAGCGACTCTACCAGGGCCGCGCCGATCCGATCTTGTTTGCCCGCCCACCCCACCAGCCGAGCCCTCCCCTTCTCACCTCCCCCATGCTCCTCTAAAACTTCCCACCCCCGCCCTCTCCATCTCCACTTGTTCCACCTCTCCCTCACCATCCTTCACCTCATCCACACACACCCCTCTCCCTTTTCCCCTCTGCATTACCCCTTCCTCCACCCCTCTCCCCTACCACATTACCTCTTCCCCACCCCTATTATTCTCCTTCTCCCCCTCTTTTCCACCGCCCCTCTATCTCCTACCTCTCCCTGTCATACCCTCCCCCTCTATATGATGTGGCCCTTGTGGCTAAAGGGATCAGGGGGTATGGAGAGAAGGCAGGTACAGGATACTGAGTTGGATGATCAGCCATGATCATATTGAATGGCTGTGCAGGCTCGAAGGGCCGAATGGCCTACTCCTGCACATATTTTCTATGTCCTCCCCTCCCCACTCACCTCTCTACCCCTCCCACACATTAACACTCCTCTGTCCCTCAGTCCCTCATCAGAAATTCCCTCCGCTTGAATTTCTCCGCCTATGTCAACAAACTATTTGCCTAAACCTTCCTCCCTGGACTGTGTTTGCCGGCTGGTCCTAATCAAAGATCCTAATGTCTCAGAGTGCTGTGAAATACATTGGGGGGTTTTACTGTGGTGTTCCTGTAATTAATTCTCACGGCCATAGTTTGCACCCCTTGCTGAAAAGAGTCATCTAAGATTCATAACTTGGCCGCCTTGCATCGGGAAACCTTGCTACAGGCTGGACAGAGTGTGGAAGACTGTGGGGGAGGGTAAAATATATGCTGAGAATGTCAGAAGAGTTTTTGCACAGTTTGGTTTAGTTTAGAGATACAGCGTGGATTCTTGTTCTGTGTATATTTTTAAATTCTGAATAAAGATTACTTTTGGCAATTAGAAAACAAACTGTACACTCCACAAAACGTTCACGTTTACCTACTTCACCCATGCTTTGAGACAACCCCAGGGAAGGGCGCAATTGAATCAGTGGTTGTGATCTGGAGCTCAGTTTGTAGGCCCACTCCTAATTGATTCTTGAGAAGGTGGTTTGTGGCAGTTTACCAATTCACTGGGGTCAAGGAAAGAGCATTCACATCGCTGCCCTGTTTCCACCAAACTTTCCACCACCACGCACAAGAAACGACAGGACAGACACCATTGTATCGGAGACTAAGACTTTGCCTCCATCACAGTGAGGATGTGCTTGGTGAATCACTGTGGTGGATGTTTAATTTGTGTTGATTGTATGTTTTGTTTTTATTGGTTCTGTGTATGACTGCAGGCAACATAATTTCGTTCAGACCGAAAGGTCTGAATGACAATAAAGGAATCTAATCTAATCTAATCTAAATCTAATGCCGAGAAATGTGTTCAACTCTGGCTGAACAACTTCTAATCTTGTGTGTGGACTCGATGAGAAGAAGACCAAATCACTGCAAACAACATTTCAGAACTAATCCTGGGAGCAGGGCAGAGTCCCCCTGGTCCTCACCTTTCACCCCACCAGCCGTCACATACAACAAATAATCCTCCGTCAGTTTTGCCACCTCCAACGTGACCCCACCACTCGCCACATCTTCCCATCTCCCCCATGTCTGCCTTCCGCAAAGACCGCTCCCTCCGAAACTCCCTTGTCAATTCTTCCCTTCCCTCCCGTACCACCCCCTCCCCGGGCACTTTCCGTTGCAACCGCAAGAAATGCAACACCTGTCCCTTTACCTCCCCCCTCGACACCATTCAAGGACCCAAGCAGTCGTTCCAGGTACGACAGAGGTTCACCTGTATCTCCTCCAACCTCATCTACTGCATCCACTGCTCTAGATGTCAGCTGATCTACATCGGTGAGACTAAGCGGAGTATGGGCGATCGTTTCGCCGAACACCTCCGCTCGGTCCGCAATAACCTACCTGAACTCCCGGTGGCTCAGCACTTCAACTCCCCCTCCCATTCCCCGTCCGACCTCTCTGTCCTGGGTCTCCTCCATGGCCAGAGTGAGCAACACCAGAAATTGGAGGAACAGCACCTCATATTCTGCTTGGGGAGTCTGCATCCTGCGGGCATGAACATTGAATTCTCCCAATTTTGTTAGCCCTTGCTGTCTCCTCCCCTTCCTCAGCCCTCGGGCTTTCTCCTCCCATCCCTCAGCCCTCGGGCTCCTCCTCCTCCTCCTTTTTCCTTCCTTCTCCCCGCCACCCCCTATCAGTCTGAAGAAGGGTTTCGGCCCGAAACGTTGCTTATTTCCTTCGCTCCATAATGCTGCTGCACCCGCTGAGTTTCTCCAGCTTTTTTGTGTACCATTTCAGAACTAATCTTGTGGTGAGGAGTAGAGACTAAGAACAGCAGGTGCTGGTTTATACCATAGATTTAACGCAAGTTTCTGTAGTAACTCAGCGGGTCAGGCAGCATCTCTGGAGAAAAAAAAAAGATGGTGACTTTTCGGGTCAGACTGAAGAAGGGTTCCTACCCGAAACCTCACCTATCCCTTATTTCTCCAGAGATGCTGCCTGATCTGCTGAGTTACTCCAGCATGTTGTATCTATCACGGTGAGGAATCCTGTATCAGTCAAAATCATGTAAGGATTAGTTTCTTCTCCAGGTGATCAAAGAATCCACTAGAACAAACTTCTTCTCTCCTTCCCAGTTCAGACAGTGAGTCTTCAACCTGAAACATTTCCCTTTCACAAATGTTGCCCTCCCTGCTTAGTATACCCAGCATTTCCTGTTTTCTTTATTTCACTGAATCCGGTAGATTTTGTGGTCAGCATTGTCGACTGAATTAATTTAAAATGCTCCATTGCCTGAGGTTGGAGGTAGGATTTGATCTCTGGAATCTGGAACTTGGGCCACGGAATTGAGCCACTGTGGCTGCCATCACACCCACAAACAGCAAAGTAATGGGTGAGTCTGCGGTTGGGAAAATCCCAGGAACCTTCATTTATTTATCCCTTCGCCAACCGTGCAGAACAGATTTACCTTCCTGTCCTCTGGAGATGCTGCCGAGTGGAAACTGGTTGCTGTGTTTTTAGCAAGTGACTGCGCTTGAAAAGCCGATGGACTGGGAAGGCTGACTGGCAGGCACCATGGCCATGTAGAGACTTTTCCATCCAGCTGCCCCCACCCCTCCCCTTGGCAGAGATCAGTGAATTCCTCCACAACTCCCATGACGTCTCTCGAAGCAGCTGTCTGGTTGGGCACCCAGGGTCCTCTCGATGGAGGGCGACCAGTTCTGGGGGCAACAACAGTGAACAGCAGGCGATGGTCAGACTGGATGTTCCCCCAATGTGCGTGCTAGGTTTCCGGCTGCACACTCACCTTCTTCATTGCATCTGCAGCTCTCTGCTTCTCAAGCTGCGCCTCCCAAACCCACACCTTCCAAGGGCAGCAACCAAATGGGGAACTGCATCCTCTGCTGCGTCCCCTCCAAGTCACACCCTATCCTGATCTGTAAACATATTATTGGTCCTTCATCTTCACTGGGTCTAAATTAGGGAGTTTCTGGTTAGCACAGATTATGCAGCAGAACCACAGCTCTAGTGACCGGTTTAATCCTGACCGCCCGCACTATATGTGCAGAGTTTGCACGTTCTCCCTTTGACCATTTGCGGGGGAAGGAATTTTCAACATTTTGGGTTGAGTTCCTGCATTAGGAGTGAGAGTGGAGAGGGAAGGTAGCTGGTATAAAGAGCAGAGGGAGAGGGGGACTCTAACTTCTACAGGTGCACAGTAGAGAGCATGCTGACCGGTTGCATCGTGGCTTGGTTCGGCAACTTGAGTGCCCTGGAGATGAAAAGACTACAAAAAGCAGTAAACACTGTCCAGTCCATCATCGGCTCTGACCTCCCTTCCATCGAGGGGATCTATCGCAGTCGCTGCCTCAAAAAGGCTGCCTCAAAGACCCACACCATCCTGGCCACACACTCATTTCCCTGCTACCTTCAGGTAGAAGGTACAGGAGCCTGAAGACTGCAATAGCCAGGTTCAGGAATAGCTACTTCCCCACAGCCATCAGTCTATTAAACCTGGCTCGGACAAAACTCTGATTATCAATAACCCATTATCTGTTATTTGCACTTTATCAGTTTATTTATTCATGTGTGTATATATTTATATTATGGTATATGGACACACTGATCTGTTTTGTAGTAAATGCCTACTATGTTCTGTGAGCTGAAGCAAAGCAATAATTTCATTGTCCTATCAGGGACACATGACAATAAACTCGAACTTGAACTTGAATGTGAACAATAGGTGGTTGGTGGACTGACAAGGGGTGAGGTTTAATGATCAGATGGAGCCAGGTAGGAGAGGGTGAAGGTGAAGACAGGTGCAGGAGAATGACATGCAGGAACACAAAGGCTGCCAGTGCTGGAATCTGATCAATAAAGAAGGTGATAATGTGAACCGTTAGAGGAGAGGTGAGATGCAGATGGAATCAGAACCACGTGGATGAAATATGTGGACAGCAGGTCAGAGTCATAGAGTGATACAGTGTGAAAACTGGCCCTTCAGCCCAACTTGCCCACACCGGTCAACATATCCCAGCTACACGTCCAACCTGCCTGCACTTGGTCCATATCCCTCCAAACCTGGCCTGTCCATGTACCTGTCTAACTAATTCTTAAACGTTGGGATAGTCCCAGCCTCAACTCCCTCATCTGGCAGCTTGTTCCATTCACCCACCACACCTCAGATTCCTATTAAATCTTTTCCCCTTCACCTTGAATCTAAGCCCTCTGGTCCTCGATTCCCCTACTCTGGGCAAGAGACTGTGCATTTACCCGATCTATTCCTCTCATGATTTTGTATACCTCTATAAGATCACCCCTCATCCTCCTGTGCTGCATGGAATAGAGACCCAGCCTACTCTACCTCTCTCTATAGCTCACACCCTTTGGTCCTGGCAACATCCCCATAATCTTCTCTGAACCCTTTCAAGTTTGACAATATCTTTCCTATAACATGGTGCCCAGAACCGAACACAATATTCTAGATGTGGTCTCAGCTACGTCTTATACAACTGCAACATGACCTCCCAACTTCTATACTCTATACTGATGATGGCCAATGTGCCTAAAGCCTTTTTGGGCGCCTTATCTATCTGATATATGCAGGAGGCGAGAGGGACAAATGTTTGATGGGGTCTGAAGGGGGTTATGAAAAAGGCCAGAAAAATGGGAGGACTAGTGTTGATAGTTGTTTATTATTATCATGTGTACTAAGATAGTGGAAAACTTTCACGAGCGGTGAATTGAAAGGAGGGAGGGGCATGGATGGAAAACAAACACAGAAGATAAGGTTAACCTGAAATTGGAGAATTCAATGTTCCTACCCGACAACACCCCTGGCCCTGTTTCTCCCTCTCTTCCCTGTGCCTCACTTGGATGCACACTCATCCCACCCTCCCTTCTGTTTCCCCTCCCCCTATCCCCTTCCACCTATATCTCTTCCTCTAGCTTCACATTTTGTGCCTCTTCTCTCCTTTTGTCTTCTTTTCATCTCTGGTCTTATTCCACCCATCTGCCAAACAAAGACCCCCCTCACCTGTATCCACCTATCACTTGGTCTGAAGAAGGGTCTCGACCCAAAACGTCACTCATTAACCATATAACAATTACAGCACGGAAACAGGCCATCTCGGCCCTACAAGTCCGTGCCGAACACTTATTTCCCCCTAGTCCTATGTACCTGCACTCATTCCTACTCTCCAGACTTGCTGCCTGTCCCACTGAGTTACTCCTGCATTTTGGGTCTACCTTCGATTTAAACCAGCATCTGCAGTTTTTTCCTCTACCTATCACTTGCCTGGCGTTGCCCCATCCCCATCTCTCTTCCAGCTTTCTCCCTCTCTACTACAATCGGTCTGAACAAGGACCCTGCCTAACACATCGCCTATCCATGTTCTCCATCCCAGCCATCCTGGGCCTCGATCCAACATCTCAGGGACAGTCATGGATGAACAATAAATGTACAATGTGGGTTTAGCTCCAACAGTTTGGCCCTCCCTCAGCACTGCCCCTCCCACAGTGCAGCGCGCCCTCAGCACTAAAACTACACTAAACTTTGTGTCTATCTTTGGTACCTTTTCCTCCTGAGATGCTGCCTGACCTGCTCAGTTAGCCAGCATCTTTGGTATGTCTGAAGTAGGGTCCCGACCCAAAACATCACCTATCCTTTTCCTCCAGAGATGCTGTCTGACCCGCTGAGTTACTCCAGCACCTACAGGCTCAAAGCTGAAGTAAATGATTGTGCAGAACACTTCTTGGCCTTACATTTTACCAGCACACAGTTCAATAGGGTTTTAGTTTAATCAAAAGCAACTAGTGATAAACAGTTCTTATAAAGTCTTAGAATATAGTTCCTTCCTCTATAGTGATATTTTAGTTGCCGTTGCACTTGAGTTAAATTCTACACATTCGAGAAGGTTTTTATGATGTACACTTCATGTGAGCTTTGAAACAATCTCCATGTGGACAGTAAGCAGCATTATGAATATTTACTACAGTGATAGTATCTGACAGACTAAGTCTCTGGCTGTACCACTGGGCATGAATGGGACTGGATTTCATTGTTCTTTTCAGCAGCCTCATCAAGGTCAATTTGCTTCTCATTAATCTCTGTTTGAAGACATCCCGTAAAGGAGGCTGTGACAGGGGTAGCGGTGACTGGAACCTCTGCAAAAAGACACGAGCGTTAGTAATTCAAGGGAACAGATAAAGACGCAGCAGTGTTAATCTATTCCAAGATAACGAGTTTAGTTTAGTTTAGAGATACAGTGTGGAAACAGGCCCTTTGGCCCATCGAGTCCACACCGACCAGCGGTCCCTGAACATTAACACTATGCAATACACACTAGCACAATTTACAATTACACCAAGCCAATTAACCTACAAATCTGTTTGTCTTTGGAGTGTGGGACGAAACAGAAGTTCTCGGAGAAAACTCATGTGGTCATGGGGAGAATGTACAAACTCCATACAGACAGCACCCGTACCCATAGTCAGGGTCAAAGCCGGGTCTATGACGCTGTAAGCGCTGAAAGGCAGCAACTCTCCTGCTGCACGAATGACACAAGGAGACTCTTTGGACTCTTTGGTCAGGATCCCAGTTCATGGAGCAGCATTTCCCAGTCTGATGGAAAGTTACTCCTTGCCCTGGGCTGTGTGCGGGTCCCTGACTCTGAATGACCTTGCTGTGTGTGTGTGTGTGCCGAGCTGCGACTGCTCGAACAGGGTGACAAGGGTCCGTCCTCACCAAGGGCCGGTAGGAGAACTGGTTCTAACCTTCCGCACCTTCAATGTCGGCTGTGGGAGCCTGGGACACAAAGGCTGAAGGCTCTGGCGAGGAGCGAAACCAAATGAGGTGGTGGCTGCTATGGCCAGCTGCAGCTTGGACTGTGTAAGATGGTGCCAAAATCTGCTAACTAGCGCATATGGACCCAGTGGGGTACTTAATCAGGGATTGTCTTTATATGCAAAAAAATGTATTTCACTGTGCCTTGGTACACATGATAATAAAAGAACCATTGAACCAGTTGCAGTGTCAGGTACCTGGTATTCCCCCCAGTGTGGTGTTGACTGGAGCACTCAAAGCCTCCTCCAGGATGCCCAGTTGCTTGCTCAGCTCCGAGCTGTCCACGATGCTCCCGTTAACAGTCTGATCCACTTCCAACATGATGTCCTGGGCTGTAATGGTGAGATGGATTGCGTGGTGCTCACCATCACATAGATTCAGGCTCTTGGTTCTGTACACAACCTCGTTGTCCACGGCCAGAATTAAATGCTAACGTGGAAGGAGGCAGAGTAATATGGTCAGACGTGAAGAAGTTGAAGACCATTGATGTTCAACCATGGGCAGAGTCTGGAGAGTGAGAGAGTGAGAACAGGTCCCTCCTACAGTGTGGTACCCCCTCAGCACTGCCCCCCCCCCCTCCCCCCCGCACAGTGTGGCACTCCCTCAGCACTACCCCTCCCACAGTGTGGAACCCCCTCAGCATTGCCCCTCCCACAGTGTGGCACTCCCTCAGCACTACCCCTCCCACAGTGTGGCACTCCCTCAGCACTACCCCTCCCACAGTGTGGCACTCCCTCAGCACTACCCCTCCCACAGTGTGGAACCCCCTCAGTACTGCCCCTCCCACAGTGTGGAACCCCCTCAGCACTGCCCCTCCCACAGTGTGGAACCCCCTCAGCACTGCCCCTCCCACAGCGTGGAACCCCCTCAGTACTGCCCCTCCCACAGTGTGGAACCCCCTCAGCACTACCCCTCCCACAGTGTGGAACTTTTTTAGCACTGCCCCTCCCACAGTGTGGAACCCCCCCAGTACTGCCCCTCCCACAGTGTGGAACCCCCTCAGCACTGCCCCTCCCACAGTGTGACACTCCCTCAGCACTGCCCCTCCCACTGGGCATTGGTGAGTAAGTGACACTTGAAGCAAGGATGTTTGAGCTTAGATTGATTAGATTTGCCGTGTTTGTTTGTGGTGAGGATATAGCTGGGCAATTTCTCACATTGTCAGGTGAATGCCAGGGTTGTGACTGTGAGACCCAACGCAAATTGGAGGAACAGCACCTCATCTTTTGCCTGGGCAGCTTACAACCCAGCGGTTTGAACATTGATGCTTCTAACTTCAAGTAACCCTTGATTTCCCCCTCTCTGCGTTCATGCCCCCAGTTCTCTGACTTGCTTCACTGTCCTTCTGATCTGTTGTTTTTACACCTTACCCTTCCATATCTCTAGACGCCCACTCACTTGATCCTCGGTCTGAAGAAGGGTCTTAACCCGAAACGTCACCCATTCCTTCTCTCCAGAGATGCTGCCTGTCTCGCTGAGTTACTCCAGCAATTTGTGTCCACCTAGCAACTGTACTGGAACAGCTTGCCTCGAGGCATGGATATGCAGGGAATGGAAGGGATATGAATCATGTTCGAGCAGAAGAGATTAGTTTACTTGGCAGCATGTGCAGCACAGCTATTGTGTGCCCAAGGGCCTGGTCTATGTTCTAGGATTGCAGATATGGAGTGGAGCAGATCAAGCGTAGAAACAGAAATCTGCAGGTGCTAGTTTATACCAAAGATAGACACAAAGTGCTGGAGTAACTCAGCGGGTCAGGGGAAAAAGAGTGCAGGAAAGAACTACAGATGCTGGTTTACATTGAAGATTGACACAAAATGTCCAGACTCTCAGTCTGAAGAAGGATCTCGACTCAAAATGTCACCTGTTCCTTATCTCCACAGATGCCACCTGACCTGCTGAGTTACTCCAACATTTTGTGCCTATCTCTGGAGAAAAGAGGATGGGCGACGTTTTGGGTCGGGAACCTTCTCCAGTCTGATGAAGGGTCCTGACCTAAAAGGTCACCCATTCTTTTCCCCCAGTGATGCTGCCTGACCCACTGCATTACTCCAGCATTTTCTGTCTCTCTTTGAAGCAGATCAGGTGTTGCCTGGATCCTGCGACAGGGGATGGGGGGTGGGGGTGGGTACATCAGGTGGGAACTGAGATGTATCACCATGTATCCAGACTTCTGGCTAAAGGCAGTTGTGAAAGCACCAGCTTTATCTCCAGCACTCCTGGAGGATTCCGACCCAAAACGTCACCTATCCGTGTCCTCCAGAGATGCTGCCTGACCCGCTGAGTTACCACAGCCTTTTTGTCCTCTCATGTCACTGAACCCTCTTCCTCCAATGTTTAATCTTCCACTGTCATTCACGGGACCCTGGTCTTATTTCCAGACACTAAATAATATTCTGAGGTTGTTTCAGTAGGGCCCCCAATGTTCTCTGCACGATCGGTTTCTCTCAGTGCTAGACATTACCTGCTTGCTCTCTGGGCAGTAGGCGTCAGCTATTGAGAGCGACAGGGGAACCGTGCTTCCACTGACTAATGCGAATAGCACGCCCGTGTTCTTTGATGGACGCATGCGAAGTTTCACCTCAACCTTCCAGCCGCTGCCGCTATTTTCTATTGCACCTGAAAAACGAAGCGTGAAAGTGAATGATGCGCCATCACGAGTATCAACGCCCTGCTGAATCTGTATTGAACTGGCTTGTTACTGGTTAGAACATTCCCCCAGTCTCCCTCCTGGTCCTTCGGACAACCCACTTCCCTCCCTCAGAATCAACATAATGTGAGAGCTCTGAACCGTCCTCAAGGCAAGTATATCTATTTTTATGTAAGGAGATATTGGTCCTTTTCATACCTCTAGTTTCCCTCTCCCCTGACTCTCAGTGTGAAGAAGGGTCTCGACCCGAAATGTCACCCATTCCCCTTCTCCAGAAATGCTGCCTGACCCGCAGAGTTACTCCAGCATTTTGTGTCTACCTTTGGTGCAAACCAGCATCTGCAGTTCCTTCCTAAACACTGGTCAAGTTCCAGCTGGGCAAGACACTGGTAAGGCCACCTTTGGAATATCATGCACAGTGCTGGCCACTCCGATTTAGGAAGGATGTCATTAAAACAGAAACGGTGCCAAGGAGATCTATGACAATGTTACTGGGACTGGAGCGTTCGAGTTATAGGGAGAGGCTGGCTTAATTTTCCCTGGAGCATAGGAGGTTGAGGAGTGACCTTTCAAAGGTTTATAAAAAGTTTGGGGCAGAGATAAGATGGATAGTTGCAGTCTTTCCCCCAAGATAAGGGAGTTTAAAACTAGAGGGCGTAGATTTAAGGTTAGAAGGACAAAAAAATAAAAGGAACCTCAGGGGGAATCTTTGCACATAGTTACTGCCCGAGGAAATGGCAAAGTTGTGTGGAGTTATGAGATTTATAAGACACTTGGACAGGTTCATGGATAGGAAACTTTTGGAGAGATATGGGCCAGACGCAAGCAAGTGGAACTATCTTGGTTATGAAAGATGGTCGGTATGAACAAGTTGGGCCGAAGAGCCTGTTTCCCTGCTCTATGACACCGAGACCAGAACAGTAGCTAATACCCAGCACCCTGTACAGATGCAGAAAGCTTATACTATAGTCTTGTACTATATTTTCTTGCAATAAAGATCCAGGTCCCACTTACAAATGATTTGTTCTTTTAGTTTTTGATATACAGCGCGGAAACATGCCCTTTGGCCCACCCACCAGCGATCCTCACGCACTTACACTATCCTGCGCACACTAAAGACAATTTACAATGATACCAAGCCAATTAACCTACTGATCTGTACGTGTTTAGAGTTTGGGAGGAAACTGGAGATCCCAGAGAAAACTGACGCAGGTCACGGGGAGAACGTACAAACTCCCTTAGTTTGTACATTCTTAGTTTGCTGCTAAGGGCAGCACCCTTAGTCAGGATCGAACCTGGGCTTCTGGCGCTGTAAGGCAGCAAATCTACCACTGCTCCACCGTGCCGCTCACGGTTATTCGTGTTCTGTACAAGTATCTTGGTTTTTTGTACTAACTTCCTTTTACTGTCTTGCAGAATGTTTTGGATAGGTTATTGATAATTTGAATTTGTGTGTTTGTCTGGGTCTTCATGCCTGTGTTGCTGCTGCAAGCAAGATTTTCATTATTTCTTACCTTACCGTAATTGGGAAGATGACAATAAACTAGACGACTTGCTGTCCCACATGTGTAACTTACTTACCACACACAAGATAGACACAAAATGCTGCAGTAACTCAGTGAGTCAGAAACACTTTTGTGGATCGAAACCCTGACTGAGAGTCAGGAGGGGGAGGGAAACTACAGGTATGAAAAGGTTCAGAACAAATCAGTGCTGGCACCGATGGCCAAGGAAATGTGGAGCGCACAATGGTCCATTGTTGGCTGTGGAAGAGGTGATAATGAACGGATATATGGCTGTGAACAGTGGAACAGGCGGGATAACTAGGGTGGGGGAGGGACGGAGAGAGAGGGAAAGCAAAGGTTACAAAGTTAGAGAAATCAATATTCATACTGCTGGGCTATAAGCTAAACATGAGCTGCTGTTCCTCCAATTTGCATTGGGCCTCACTGTCAGTGGAGGAGGCCCAGGACGGAAAGGTCAGTGGGGGAATGGGACGGGGAGTTAAAGTGTTTGGGCAACTGGGGAATGGCATAGGCCAAGGCAGACTGAGCAAAGGTGTTCAACAAAACAATCGCACACACATCCACAGACACACACAAAGGTGTCTCAACTCGAAACAGCACCTATTCCATTTGTCCAGAGATGCTGCCTGACCCGCTGAGTTAATCCAGAATTTTGTGTCTATGTTCACATATCTGTTGTTCTGCTTCAAGTGAGAATGTCATCGTTATGTTTTTGGACATATGACAATAAAACACTCCTAACTTTTGACTCAAGTCCTTTCCTGCAGGGTACCTTACTGCATGCCTTTTGAGATCCAATTGTACAACATTCCTTGGTTGTAGGTACATAAAAAAGCTGGAGAAACTCAGCGGGTGCAGCAGCATCTATTAGCAATGTTACAAAATTTTGAGATTTTAAAAATCAAGTCTGTAATTTATCCCATCAGATAAAGCATAAAAATAAGTTTAATTTGACACCTAATTCACTTTCATATCTCAAGTATTTAAAAAGTTATGGCCATTTTCATACTGGGAAATGAGCATCTTGTTCCCTATTGATTTTCTATGGACATAACAAAAAAGCTGTGATCGTGAACAGTCAAAAGCTAATAACTTTTTTAAAAATTAAGAGAACTGAATGAAATTTTCAGTTATCATAGATTGAAGCATTCTGAAACAAATATAAAATAATCTTACTTGGATGACCTGAAATTAAAGCATATAATTAGTTAGTTACCTAATTGTAGCTAATTTCAGACTTCAATTACTAGATCTAAACATCTATCCATTTCTTAATAAATGATTAACATTTTTAAATAGCCTAAATGTCCAAATAATATTCACAAATAATTCACAATAAAACATGATTTTAAAATCTCATTTACATTAATTTATAGGCCAAATGGAAGGAATTTAGTGTTTAATTGCTGTAAATAAATGTCCATTTAAATCAGCTTTCCAGTGGGTCCCTGTGGAACGCGCTGGTTTAGAACGTTCACATTGCGGTAGATTTGTGCCCCAAATGCCGAGAAAAATACTGCGGGATATAATGGGCCCAAAATGAGCTACTCGCAATATTAAACTTTGTATAAAGGGATCTTTAGAAGCCCTTTTTAATGTAAAAATATACAGCCAACCTTCTGTGGTTTGCTTTATGAGACCCTGCGGTTGCTGGCGGTCGCGGGTTTAGAGATTGATTTTTAAACTACTATAACTATTATTCAAGGCCTTTAAACCTAATAATAGCTTTTGCGACGGGGTCTTTCAGCGATTTTTCGTTAATAATTAACTAGGCTGAACATTTTCGATTGGAACAGCTTAGAGAAAATCGCGTTTTAAACCCGCCCCCTCTAAACGGCGCCAAAATCGCGCACACCCGCAACGGCAGATTTTCACCGACGCTTCAGGTAGGCTTTGCAACATACCTACATCTATGGAGCGAAGGAAAAAGGCAACGTTTCGGGCCGAAATCCTTCTTCAGACTTAAGTACATTCCTTGGTTGTATTTGGTGAACTAATAAGACACCTCCTCAAATAATTAAAAAAAAATAGTTAAACAGAATTTCCAGAGTCAACGGAACTTCAGTTTTGGAAGTACTGAACTCCCCCAACATGTGAGGTGGCATGGTGGTGCAGCAGTAGAGTTGATAACTTACGGCACCAGAGATCTGTGTCGGATCCTGACTATGAGTGCTGTCTATGCAGCGTTTGTACGTTTTCCCTGTGACCGCGTGGGTTTTCTCCGGGTGCACTGGTTTCCTCCCACACACCAAGAAAAGACAGGTTTGTAGGTTATTGGCTTTGGTAAAGATTGTAATGTGTCCCTAATGTGTTGGACAGTGCTAATGTGCCGGTTCGTTGGTCGGCGAAGGCTCGGAGCCTTGAAGGGCCTGTTTCCACACTGTATCTCTGAACTAAACTAAACTAAACTGAACTAAACTCAATTTCTTCTGATCGAGCAGGGACAATCATGAGCAAGTCTCCTCAAAGCCTCGCACTTACTGTAGTTGAACGGAAACGATGCATATCCCCTTCCCGGGAAGTAGGAACCCCTCTCCACGTTCAGAATGCACTGTTTGGTTTTTATGCTCTGAACGACCTCCTGGATTCCGGCCGATCCCTGGTTCATCCAATTCCACTTCCACATGCAGCCATCCAGCCGAGGGTTTATCTGGAGACAGACACAGGTTAGATCAGCCCTGCCGCATATACAAACCCATCAGGAAGGCTGGCTCCGTCCAGGGAGTGGAGTTGGATTTATGGGAGGCGGTCTTGGAGGGGAGGATGCTCTTCAAACAGCGGAACATCTTGGACAATACAGCTCACCCCCTCCACGACACACTGGTCAACCTGAGCAGTACCTTCAGCAACAGACTGGTTCCACCAAGATGCAGTACAGACCACAGGAGATCCTCCTTGCCTGTGGCTATTAAACTGTACAACTCCTCCCACCTCTGTCGTGGTGTAGACTGACTAACCCCCCCCCCCCCCCCCCCTCCCCAATCTTTGAACATTCCAAATCCTTTCCAGCCATCACTTTAATTTAATGTATTTTGTGTTTTATGAAAGTTGGCAGATCAATTTCCCTCCTGGGATAAATAAAGTTCTATCGTGTCGTATGTACGGGGTTAAACACACGCGGAGACCGTTTGCTCCCTCTCACAATGCGGGGTGAGCTGGGGATGGCGAGGGTTCTGGTGGGAAGCATTTAAAGTACGTGCTGTGTCTATTTAATTGCATTTTCTCTGCTGCAAAGCAAGCATTCCTTCAGACAGTTCCTCGCTGATTAGTCAATGTCAGTGTTTAAGGTAAAAACAGACTGAGATAGCTGTGTCTATAAGTGGGATCTTTCAGCAATCAATGGGTAGGGAATGCAGTGGGAGCCAGGCTTGTTGACAGAGACTGTGACCTTTGGGATTAGTCCCTACATCACCAGGCATGTGTCTGCAGCTCCGTAAAATCAGTCCATGAATCATTGGAATCACAATAGCAAAACATGCAGGCTTTTTTTTTTTAAATATCCAGATGCTGCTTGCAAACACTTGACATGTTGGGTCCTGTAGCTGTTACATCATGTACAGTTCTTGTGGGAGGGTGGCTCTTGGACCGGGTCTGTACTTCAAGAGTTACCTGGCTGACCTTTTAATGAAACGCCTTTCAGCCGATTACAGGAAAGCTCTGATAATCAGCTATCTGACGGTGGTTACGGCATCGGGTTTAACAGCAAATGTTTGCTGCACTTCCCTCCTCTCACTATGCTCCGGTTTCTCACTCTCTGCCTCCGACTCACCAGGGTCTCCACATTTCCACATTTCTGCTCAACTCACCTGGCCTAAGATTCCTCCTTCACCCACCCAGGGTTCAATTTAGTAAAGGTGTCAGCAGGAGAAGGCAGGACAATGGGCTTGAGAGGGAAAGATGGGTTTTTAGTTTAGTTTAGTTTAGAGATACAGCACGGAAACTGGCCCTTCGGTCCATCGAGTACGTGCCGACCCGCGATCCCTGTATACTAGCACTATCCTACTCACAAAAGGGACAATTTACAATCTTTACCAAGGCCAAATAACCTGCAATCCTACAAATAAGTTATAGGGGCAGAATTAGGCCATTCGGCCCATCAAGTCTGCACGGCTATTCAACCATGGCTGACAGGGCGGCACAGTAGTGTCGCGGTAGTGTTGATGCCTTACAGCGCCAGAGGCCCAGGTTTAATCCTGACTACGGGTTCTGTCTGACTACAGAGTTTGTTCGTTCTCCCTATGGCCACGTTGGTTTTCTTTGGCTGCTCTGCTTTCCTCCCACATCCTAAAGACGTGTCTGTGGCCTCTGTAAATTGACCCTAGTGTGTCGGGAGTAGATGCAAGAATGTTTACACATTCTCACTGTGACCTCGTGGGTTTCCGCTGGGTGCCCTGGTTTCCTGCCCCGTACCAAAGACGTACAGGTTTGTAGGTTAATTGGCCCTATGTAAATTGACCCTAATGTGTGAGGAATGGATAAGGCAGTGGGATAACATGGACCAAATGTGAATAGGTGATCAATGGGCAGCATGGATGGTGGGCCGAAGGACCTGTAGCCATGCTAAATCTTTCAATCAATCAATGAATCTTTCAATCGAAAAACGCCCCCAATACTACCACTCACCTACACACGCAATCTGCAGTGGCTAATTACTCTACCAATGTAATAAACATCACAGGGACATCAGCCGAGGTCAGGATTGAACCTCGTTGAGAGGTTCTATCGAATTAACCAGGAGTGCGGCAGGCTTGGCGAAACGAAGCTTTAGAGCAGAATGTTTACATTCATGTGTGTTAAATAGCTGCGGGCCACAGCTGTGACCGACGGCTAATCAGTGGGAGACATCGATAAAACAGTGTCGTTTCCTCAAAACATCCTTGCCCGCCCCATTCCTACCGACGTTTAGAAACTGTGAACAGATCTGAGGAAGGAGATTACATATGGAGTGATGGGATGGGCTTGTCTGGGCAAACCAGCGATTGATATCTTCATCTCTGTTGTCGTGTTATGTGGAAAGATGCGGCCCGGACTGTTGATTTTGATCACTGCCTCGTGGGCGACCTTCACAACAACGCTGCTCTCACTCTCCTCCACCGAGATCTGAAAGAGAAACCGCCGCCTCTTTTAGTTCCACACACGCAGGCACGCTCACCGCCCCCCCCCCCCCGCGCGCTGCTAAATAACAAGAATGTGCAGGGATAAATGCATAAAATGCTGGGAACATTCAGTGGATCACTAGATCTACTCGCTAGAATTTAAGATTGAGAGGGGATCTTATAGAAACTTACAAAATTCTTAAGGGGTTGGACAGACTAGATGCAGGAAGATTGTTCCCGATGTTGGGGAAGTCCAGAACAAGGGGCCACAGTTTAAGGATAAAGGGGAAATCCTATAGGACCGAGATGAGAAAAACATTTTTCGCACAGAGAGTGGTGAATCTCTGGAATTCTCTGCCACAGAAGGTAGTTGAGGCCAGTTCATTGGCTATATTTAAGAGGGAGTTAGATGTGGCCCTTGTGGCTAAAGGGATCAGGGGGTATGGAGAGAGGGCAGGCACAGGATACTGAGCTGAATGATCAGCCATGATCATATTGAATGGCGGTGCAGGCTCGAAGGGCCGAATGGCCCACTCTTGCACTTATTTTCTATGTTTCTATCAGACTGAAGATAGACACAAAATGCTGGAGTACCTTCGCTGTAAACATGCATCTGCAGTTTCTTCCTACACAACAGATAAGACAGTCTAGTGAGAGAACACTAGTAAGTGTGTAGGAAGCAACTGGAGATGCTGGTTTACACCGAAGATAGACACAAAATGCTGGAGTAATCAACGGGACAAGCAGCATCTCTGGAGAGAAGGGATGGATGATGTTTCTGTGAACTGTGAGGAGGATGTAATGAGAATGCAGGGTAACTTGGGCAGGTTGGGTGAGTGGGCAGATGCATGGCAGATGTAGTTTAATGTGGATAAATGTGAGGTTATCCACTTTGGTAGCAAAAACAGAAAGGCAGATTATTATCTAAATGGTGTCAAGTTGGGAAAAGGGGAAGTACAATGAGATTTGGGGTCCTTGTTCATCAGTCACTGAAAGTGAGCATGCAGGTACAGCAGGCATCGAAGAAAGCGAATGGCATGTGGGCCTTCATAACAAGAGGAGTTGAATATAGGAGCAAAGAGGTCCTTCTGCAGACCCTAGTGAGACCACACCTGGAGTATTGTGTGCAGTTTTGGTCCCCTAATTTGAGGAAGGACATTATTGCTGTTGAGGGAGTGCAGCGTAGGTTTACAAGCTTAATTCCCGGGATGGCGGGACTGTCATATGCTGAGAGAATGGAGCAGCTGGGCTTGTATACTCATTTTAGAGTTTAGAAGGATGAGAGGATACTCATTGAAACATATAAGATTATTAAGGGTTTGGACACGCTAGAGGCAGGAAACATGTTCCCGATGTTGGGGGAGTCCAGAACCAGGGGCCACAGTTTAAGAATAAGGGGTAAGCCATTTAGAACGAAGATGAGGAAACACTTTTTCACACAGAGAGTGGTGAGTCTGTGGAATTCTCTGCCTCAGAGGGCGGTGGAGGCCGGTTCTCTGGATACTTTCAAGAGAGAGCTAGATAGGGCTCTTAAAGATAGCGGAGTCAGGGGATATGGGGAGAAGGCAGGAACGGGGTACTGATTGTGGATAATCAGTCATGATCACAGTGAATGGCGGTGCTGGCTCGAAGGGCCAAATGGCCTACTCCTGCACCTATTGTCTATTGTCTATTGTTTCAGAAGATCCCAAACCGAAACATCATCCATTCCTCTCCAGCGATGCTGCCTGTCCCACTGAGATACTCCAGTATTTTGTGTCTGGCACCAGTTAATGCTACAGGTCTGGGATTTA
Organism: Amblyraja radiata; assembly: GCF_010909765.2. Lineage (NCBI taxonomy): Eukaryota > Metazoa > Chordata > Chondrichthyes > Rajiformes > Rajidae > Amblyraja > Amblyraja radiata. The sequence goes on along the minus strand of NC_045961.1, from coordinate 87,452,284 downwards.
TTCTGATAAAGGTCCTTTACCCAAAATATTAACTGTTTCTCTCGCCACAGCTACTGCTTGCCCCGCATTTCTGTTTATATTTCAGAGTTTCAGCGTCTGCGATTTATTTGATAGAGCACACAGTGTGGCCAGTTGGTGGGAACCCTGTGCTCTCCCTAGTGAACTCCAAGACATAGAAACATAGAAACTAGGTGCAGGAGGAGGCCATTCAGACCTTCGTGCCAGCACCGCCATTCATTGTGATCATGGCTGATCATCCCCTATCAATAATCCGTGCCTGCCTTCTCCCCATATCCCTTGACTCCGCTAGCCCCTAGAGCTCTATCTAACTCTCTCTTCAATCCATCCAGTGACTTGGCCTCCACTGCCCTCTGTGGCAGGGAATTCCATAAATTCACAACTCTCTGGTTTTTTCTCACCTCAGTCTTAAATGACCTCCCCTTTATTCTCAGACTGTGGCCCCTGGTTCTGGACTCGCCCAACATTGGGAACATTTTTCCTGCATCTAGCTTGTCCAGTCCTTTTATAATTTTATATGTTTCTTTACGATTACTCCCTCATCCTATTAAACTCCAGTGAATACAAGCCTAGTCTTTTCAATCTTTCCTCATATGACAGTCCCGCCATCCCAGAGATCAATCTCGTGAACCTACGCTGCACTGCTTCAATCCCAAGAATGTCCTTCCTCAAATTAGGAGACCTAAACTGTACACAATACTCCAGATGTAGTCTCACCAGAGCCCTATACAACTGCAGAAGAACCTCTTTACTCCTATACTGAAATCCTCTTGTTATGAAGGCCAACATTCCATTAGCTTTCTTCACTGCCTGCTGTACCTGCACGCCAACTTTCAGTGACCGGTGTACAAGGACACCCAGGTCTCGCTGCACCTCCCCCTTACCTAACCTAACCCCATTGAGATAATAATCTGCCCCCTTGTTTTTGCCGCCAAAGTGGATAACCTCACATTTATCTATATTATACTGCATCTGCCACGCATCTGCCCACTCGCTCAACCTGTCCAGGTCACCCTGCAACCTCCTAACGTGTTTTACAGCAACCACCATCTCCAGATATCACCACACAAGCACACAGCTAACAAGGTTCCTGTGGAAGTGTGACCACTGTTGCAATGTGGGAAATACAACACTTCTGAAAATGGCCACGCATCGAGTGGTAAAGAAGGCATGTGAAATGCATGCCTTCATTTGTTGGGACTCTGTATATAATAGTCAGGAAGTCATGGTGCAACTTTAGAGGTCTCGCTTAAGATGCATTTGGAGTATTGTGCTCAGTTCTGGTCGCCCCAATATAGGAAGGATGTTGAGGAAAGGGTACAGAAGATACTTGATCAGTTTGAATAGCATGCAAAATAATTCTTTTCACTCTACCTCAATGCATGTGACAATAATAAACGTAAATGAAAAACCAAGCACATTTGGGAGATTATCAACATCTACACAGCCAAGGAAGAGTGGGACGAGCTGGTGACACTCAGAGAGGGCTAGCCAATGCTGGATGGGCCACACGGCCTCCTCCTGTGCTCGATCGAGACTCCACACTAAAGGGAGAGAACTCACCGTATGCCAGTTGCCGTCATTGATCTCGGGGCCCCCGCTGATCTTCACCCTGTGGATGTGGTCATTCTTGAACTGAACCTCAATCCTTCCGTTTCGGATAGCAAACAGGAAACAGGCGGAGTTCTCCTGGGTCTCGGCGTAGAATATAACCCCCTCAGAGTCGAACGTTCTGAAGTCAAATTCTGCTGTAAGCCTGCACAACAACATCAAAAAGGCAACAGGTGGCAGCAGTGGTCATAAGCTCTAGGAGCAGAATAAGGCCATTTGGCCCATTAAGTCTTACTCTGCCATTCAATCATGGCTGAACTATCTGTCCCTATCAACCCCATTCTCCTGCCTTACCCCCATAACGCCTGACACCCTTGCTAATCAAAATTTTGCCATTTCCACCTTAAAAATATCCATTGACTTGGCCTCCACAGCCATCTGTGGCAATGAATTCCATAGATTCACCACCACCACCCTCTGACTGAAGAAATTCCTTCTCATCCCCTTTCTAAATGTACGTTCTTTTATTCAGTGGCAATGGCCTCTGATCCTCGACTCTCCTACTAGTGGAAACATCCTCTCCATATCCACTCTATCCAGGCCATTCAGATGGCAGCAATGGTCAATGGCAGTGGTGGTCAAATGGGTGGCAGTGATCAAATGGGCATCAGTCGTCAGATGGGCATCAGTGGTCAAATGGGTGGCAGTGGTCAAATGGGCATCAGTGGTCAGATATCCAGCATTGGTCAAATGGGCAGCGCTTGTCAAATGGGTAGCAGTGGTCAGATGGCAGCAGGCAGGGCACCACTGGAACACACAGAGATAGATCTGCACACCCTCCAGGCCAGCCTTATGCCCCTGTCCCACTTAGGAAACCTGAACGGAAACCTCTGGAGACTTTGCGCCCCACCCAAGGTGTCCGTGCGGTTCCCGGAGGTTGCAGGTGGTTGCCGGAGGTTGCAGGTGGTGGAAGCAGGTAGGGAGACTGACAAAAACCTCTGGGAACCGCATGGAAACCTTGGGTGGGGTGCAAAGTCTCCAGAGGTTTCCGTTCAGGTTTCCTAAGTGGGACAGGGGCATTACCCTCCACCATCACGCACACAATCACCACTTGCTCACTCCTCCTCACTACTGCCCATGGGAGCTTGCTGTGCGTGGGCGGAGGGGGGCGGTCACTATTTCCTACATTTGCAGCAATAACTTCACCGGGAGCGTTTCCGTGGCTAGCGGGAGGTTGGGGATTTCCAGGCAGTGGAAGAAGAGTAAAGCAGTTGGAAGAGCAGCTGCAAATGCAGCCAGCAAGCCCACACTGTGGGTTCCCACACTGACCTCATCGGGCAGCTCAGAACACACAGAACACGAGTGGAGACAAGCCACCCTCAGCCCAAGGTGCTTTGGAAACGGAAGCTGACAGCACAAACTGGAGAGGTTACGAGCAGAGATTCCAACAACAAATTCTAGTCGGGAAGTTTCAGCGTAGAATATAACCCCCTCAGAGTCAATGTCCTGAGGGTCAAAATCTGCTGTAAGGGGCAAGATTACTCCATTCATCTCAACTCACAAAAGGATCCCTGGGTTGATCGCTTCAGGGATAAAGTACTTGTTCTCAGTGAAACTGGCCGATGTTTATACGGTCAGAGATGTTATCACTGGGATACGGGATTCCGAGAGGATGGACAGGGAGAATGTATCTCTGGGCCGGAGGAAGGAGGAGGCTCAGGATCAGGGGCCGGACATTTAGGACAAAGACAAGAAAGACATTTTTCTCCCAGAGGTTGCAAATGTTTGGAACTCTCTCCCCCAGAAACTATGGGAGTCAGTCACCCAGAGTGATCCAGGCTGGGGTAGCTGGGCCAGTGGGTCGTGGACAGGGGGTGGTCATAGGGTTGTGGGTGTCAGGTGAGCCATGGGCTCATCTGAATAGCAGAGAGGGCCTGAGGGGGCTGTTGGCTGACTCAGACTATTTTTTCCATGTACTTCACATTCTTGAGAGTTGTCAGAGCTGCAATCAACCAGGCAAGTGCTCCATCACATGCTTAATCACCTGCAAATTGGAGGAACAACACCTCGTATTTCGCTTGGACAACTTACAACCGAGCAGTATGAAAGTGTTTAAGAAGGAACTGCAGTTGCTGGAAAATCGAAGGTACACAAAAATGCTGGAGAAACTCAGCGGGTGCAACAGCATCTATGGAGCGAAGGAGATAGGCAACGTTTCGGGCCAAACCCTTCTTCAGACTGATAGGGAGTGGGGGGCGGGGAGAAGGAAGGAAAAAGGAGGAGGAGGAGCCCGAGGGCTGAGGTAGCAAGGGGAGGAGACAGCAAGGGTTAACAGAATTGTGAGAAATCAATGTTCATGCCATCAGGATGCAGACTCCCCAAGCGGAATATGAGTTGCTGTTCCTCCAATTTCCGGTGTTGTTCACTCTGGCTGTGGAGGAGGCCCAGGACAGAGAGCGTTGATTTCTCTAATTTCAAGTAGCTCACTGCATCCCCCCCCCCCCCCCCCCCCCCACCCCCCCGTATTCAACCATCCTAGTCATCCTACTAGTTCCACTGTTGGCATCCTTGTATCCCTTTGTTATCACCTCTTCCCCAGTCAACAATTGGCCATTTTCGGCTCCATTCATTCCTTGGTCATCCGTTGCTGGTCCTGCTTTGTTCGGGCCTTTCCTTACCTCAGGTTTTCTACCCTATACTTTCAGTCCAAAGAAGGGTCTGGACCTGAAACGTCACCTATCCTTTTCCCCCCAGAGATGCTGCCTGACCCGCTGAGCTACTCCAGAACTTTGTGCCTCTCCTCTGTGCTATGGAGTGTCAGGAAATAGGCCTGATTATTTGTCTGCATGTTCCCTTATAAAATAGTCTACAGCTCGTAATTTTACAGCAGTTCCTCAAAGCCCTTGTGATGAAGTTGGAGGAAGGCCAGGCAGGAAAGCAAGGATGGAATGTGACCCCTATCCCGTGTCATTTACCGACCTGCTTCAGGACAAGAACATCGCAGTGCCGTCCCTCAGCCACTCCAGCTCCCGCAGGCTCACCTTCCCCTCGCGAGGGACAACAGCAAGGCTGAGGAACACTGCAGCAATGCCTCACCTGCTGTCGGAGGGAATCTTGAACCGGACGTAGACCACCGGGATCCCAGCGAAGAACTCTCCCATGCCAAGCATGTCTGGACTCCTCACCGGCTGGAGGGCAACGCAGGTGGGGATTGCCTGGGAGGTGACAAACCGCCTGTTAACGTAGAAAGTTCCACATGGGAAACCATTTCAAAGGCAACATTCCCCTGTACGGTCCCCACCATTTCCAACATCTCACAGTCAGCTGGCACCCAAGGCAGGCAAGGAAATCCATTGACAATACAAAGAGAGTGTGGCAGGGTGGTGCAGCCGTAGAGCTACTGCTGTATAGCCCCAGAGACCCGGGCGCGATCCTGACTACGGGTGCTGTCTGAGCGGAGTTTGTACGTTCTCCCCGTGACCTGCGTGGGTTTTCTCCGGGATCCCTGGTTTCCTCCCGCACTCCAAAGACATACAGGTTTGTAGGTTGTTTAAGAAGGAACTGCAGATGCTGGAAAATCGGAGGTACACAAAAATGCTGGAGAAACTCAGCGGGTGCAGCAGCATCTATGGAGCGAAGGAATAGGCAACTTTCCTTCCCGAACGTGCTTCCTCGCCCATAGATGCTGCTGCACCCGCTGAGTTTCTCCAGCATTTTTGTGTACCTCATCGGCTTGGCATATTTGTAAATTGTCCCCAGTGCGTGTAGGGTAGGGTAAGTGTCTGGGGATCGCTGGTCGGCGCGGACTCGGTGGGCCGAAAGGCCTGTTTCCACACTGTATCTCTCAATTAAATTAAACTAAACGGCGTAGCCATTAGGCGAGGGTGGGAGGTTTTAATGGAAATGTGCGGGGAATGTTATTTTTTAACACCGAGAGCAGTGGGGACCTGGAAAGAATTGCCAGCATTTGGTAGTGGAGGCAGAAACAATAATGGTGTTAAAATGTATTTAAATTAGCACATGGAAGTGCAGGGAATAGAGGGATTATGCATCCGGCAGATTAAATCAATTTAACTTGGCATTATGAGTGGCACAAACATTGTGGTCCGCAGGGCCCCTCCCTGTGCTGTGCTGTTCTGTTCTATGTACAAGACACAAGGAGCTGCAGATGCTTGTTTAACAAAAAAAGACACGGAGAGCTGGAGTAACCCAGTGGATCAGGCACATCTCTGGAGAATATGGATAGGTGACATTTCAGGTTGGGACTCTTCTTCAGAATTTAAATGGAGGCGGGACAGAGAGATCTGGGGACTCTTGTACAACACAGAGACAGTCAGCATGCAGGTAAGTAGGAAGTCAAAGGGAACATTGGCCTTCACTGCAAGAGGTGGAGAGCAGAATGGTAGGGGAGTTACAAGAGCAAGGGTGGAGCACTGTATCTAAGGAGGAGTAGACATGCATTGGAGGTTGGTCAGAGAAGGCTCACAGGTTGATTCCTAATATGATGAGGTTGCCTTTAGATCGAGCTTGGATAGATGAGGCTTGGATAGAGTGGATGTTGAGAGGGTGTTTCCATTAGAGAGTCTAGAATTAGATGTCATAGCCAGAATTAAACGACATTCTTTTAGGGAGGAGATGAGGAGGAATTCCTTTTGTCAGAGGGTGTTGAATCTGTGGAATTCTTTGCCACAGAAGGCTGTGGAGGGCAAGTCAGTGGATATATTTAAGGCAGAGATAGGTAGATTCTTGGTTAGTATAGGGCGGTCACGGCGGTGCAAGAGTGGTCACGGTGGCGTAGCGGTAGAGTCGCTGCCTTACAGCGAATGCAGCGCCAGAGACCCGGGACCGATCCCGACCATGGGTGCTGTCTGTACGGAGTTTGTACGTGACCTGCATGGGTTTTCTCCGAGATCTTCGGTTTCCTCCCACACGCCAAAGACGTACAGGATTGTAGGTTAATTGGCTTGGTAAATGTAAAAATGGTCCCTTGTGGGAGTAGGATAGTGTTAATGAGTGTGGCTCGCTGGTCGGGGCGGACCCGGTGGGCCGAACGGCCTGTTTCTGCGCTATATCTCCAAACTAAACTAAACTGAAAGGTGTCAGAGGTTATGAGGAGAAGGCAGGAGAATGTGGTGAGGAGAGATATATCAGCCATGATTGAATGGCGAGTAGAATTGATGGGCTGAATGGCCTAATTCTGCTCCTATCCCTTATGAAGAGATTTGAGCAAATTAGCCGAAACTGGGGTGTGTAAGAATGAGCGATGATCTCATTGACACAATGAGATTCTGAGGAGGCTTCAGAAGGTACAATATACTGTATACCGAGAGAATAGATCAGGTAGATACACAGAGTCCTTTGCTCAGTTTGTGGAGTTCAGGAATTTGTACATTCTCCCCGTGACCACATAGGTTTTCTCCGGGTGCTCCGGTTTCCTCCCACACTCCTGGAGTATTGCGTACAGTTTTGGTCTCCTAATCTGAGGAAGGACATTCGTGCCGTAGAGGGAGTACAGAGAAGGTTCACCAGACTGATTCCTGGGATGTCAGGACTTTCATATGAAGAAAGACTGGATAGACACGGCTTGTACTCGCTAGAATTTAGAAGATTGAGGGGGGATCTTATAGAAACTTACAAAATTCTTAAGGGTACACAAAATTGCTGGGGAAACTCAGCGGGTGCAGCAGCATCTATGGAGCGAAGGAAATAGGCGACGTTTCGGGCCGAAACGTCGCCTATTTCCTTCGCTCCATAGATGCTGCTGCACCCGCTGAGTTTCCCCAGCAATTTTGTGTACCTTCGATATTCCAGCATCTGCAGTTCCGTTTTGAACAAAATTCTTAAGGGGTTGGACAGGCTAGATGCAGGAAGATTGTTCCCGATGTTGGGGAAGTCCAGAACAAGGGGTCACAGTTTAAGGATAATGGAGAAATCTTTTGGGACTGAGATGGGAAAAACATTTTTTACACAGAGGGTGGTGAATCTCTGGAATTCTCTGCCACAGAATGTAGTTGAGGCCAGTTCATTGGCTATATTTAAGAGGGAGTTAGATGTGGCCCTTGTGGGTAAAGGGATCAGGGGGTATGGGGAGAAAGCAGGTACAGGATACTGAGTGGATGATCAGCCATGATCATATTGAATGGCGGTGCAGGCTCGAAGGGCCGAATGGCCTACTCCTGCACCTATTTTCTATGTTTCTATGTTTCCACAGACATAAAGGTTGGTAGGTTAATTGGCGTTGGTAAAATTGTATAATTGTCACTAGGGTGGAGGATAGTGCTCGTGACAGCTGGTCAGAGCAAAACTCAGTGGGCTAAAGGGCCTGTTTCCGCACTGTATCTGTAAAATCTAAAGTCTAAATAAAACAAGGAAAAGATTGGATACATAGAGAGGGAAAAAGATACAATGTAAAAAATAAAAAATACAATGACTGTAATTCCTGCCATCATTTTAAATCTCTCACGAGAATTGACTATTTGCTGGAGTGAGCCTCTGGAGTTTAAACTGGGTTGCCAAGGCGGATGGGTACCGTCCTCTGCACCTGTATGCTCTCGATCGGGGTTCGATCCTGACTACGGGTGCTGTCTGTATGGGTATGTATGTTCTCCCTGGGATCACGTCGGCTTTCTCTGGGTGCTCTGGTTTCCTCCCACACTCCAAAGACGTACAGGTTTGTAGGTTAGTGTTTAAGAAGGAACTGCAGATGCTGGAAAATCAAAGGTACACAAAAATGCTGGAGAAACTCAGCGGGTGCAGCAGCATCTATGGAGCGAAGGAAATAGGCAACGTTTCGGGCCGAAACCCTTCTTCAGACTGATGGGGGCTGGGGGGGGCGGGGAGAAGAAAGGGAAAAAGGAAGAGGAGGAACCCGAGGGCTGAGGGAGAGATAGGAAGGGGAGGAGACAGCAAGGGCTAACAAAATTGGGAGAATTCAATGTTCATGCCCCCAGGATGCAGACTCCCCAAGCGGAATATGAGGTGCTGTTCCTCCAATTTCCGGTGTTGCTCGCTCGGGCCATGGAGGAGACCCAGGACAGAGATGTCGGACGGGGAATGGGAGGGGGAGTCGAAGTGCTGAGCCACCGGGAGGTCAGGTTGGTAAATGCGGACCGAGCGGAGGTGTTCGGCGGAATGCCAGGGAATATTTATTCCAAACCATTACCTTATTTCTGTTTATGGGAGCTCGCTGTGAACAAAATGGCAGCCGGACCTCCTGCTCGGCAGAATGACTACAAAAGTGCTTCATTGGTTGTCAGGCATATTGGGGGCAACCCGCTGATTGAGTGTCGCCATGGCAACACCAGTTCTTCCTTTACCTCACAACTCCGTCCATCCGCTGACAACTTCTCCCCTTTCTTGCCGTCACAGAAGCAGGTGAAGCTGCCGGGGTAATTCAAACACTTGTGTGAACACGTGTCCTCCGCACATTCATCGATATCTGTGGAGGAGGAGTCAGGCTTTGACGAAACAGAATTTTTTACCTCAGAGAAGTCTTTGTTGAAAGTAACATGCCGGTAAATAAAGATGAACTCATGGAGCCCACGGCAAATAGCACAGTAGAGTCATAGTCTTACCCCGTGGAAATAGGCCCTTCGGCCCAACTTGCCCTCACCGCCCAATATGTCCCATCTACACTAGTTCTACCTGCCTGCATTTGGCCCATAGATCTCTAAACCATGTACCTGTCTAAATGTTTCTTAAACGTTGCGATAGTCCCTGCCTCAACTACCTCCTCCAGCAGCTCGTTCCATACACCTACCACCCATCGAGTGAAAATGTTACCTCTCAGGTTCCTATTAAATCTTTTCCTCCTCACCTTAAACCTGTGTCCTCTGTTTCTCAACTCCCCTAGTCTGGGCAAGAGACTCGAGCTATTCCTCTCATGATGGAGTGGGCTGCCAGACCCGCTGAGTTACTCCAGCACTTTATGCCTATCTCTGGTATAAACTAGTATCTGCAGTTCCTTCCTACACACCCAGCATGGAGAGTGATCTCTCCAAGGATTTCCTGTGTGCATTGATTCACAAATCCCATGCAACATTAGGCCAGTCGAGGGATTGGAAAAACATTGCCGCTAGAGCAGCGGTTGTGGTTTGGCACCAGCGGTTCCGAGTCCCAGCAACTCAGTGCAAACAATTTGTTGCTTTTGTGGAATCAGAGAACATTTAGAACACAGGAGGCCATTCAGCACATTCTGTGTGTGTGCGCCTAGCCTAAAATCACCGCCCAGCACCGGCTCTGTAGCCCTGTGCTCTACACGCACACACACAGGCATTGTTTAAATGTGACGATTGATTCTGACCCATCCCCCCTCCCTCCCCGTTGGACAGTGAGTTCCACCCCCATCATCTCGCTGAGGAAGTGATCTTTCCATCATCTCCTATTCCTTCTACCAAATACTTTAAATCTCCACCCTCCAGATTTAATCCTTCTGCTAAGGTAAATAAGTCCCATCAGGCCAAAGGTAAAGAAATATGAAAATGCACACCTCCAGATTCAGGGACAGTTTCTTCCCAGCTGTTATCCCAACTGAACCATTCTACCACAACTAGCACTTCAACTCCCCCTCCCATTCCGTATCCGACCTCTCTGTCCTGGGTCTTCTCCATGGCCAGAGCGAGCAACACCAGAAATTGGAGGAACAGCACCTCATATTCCGCTTGGGGAGTCTGCATCCTGGGGGCATGAACATTGAATTCTCCCAATTTTGTTAGCCCTTGCTGTCTCCTCTCCTTCCTCAGCCCTCGGGCTGTCTCCTCCTCCTCCTTTTTCCTTTCTTTAGTCTGAAGAAGGGTTTCGGCCTGAAACGTTGCCTATTTCCTTCGCTCCATAGATGCTGCTGCACCCGCTGAGTTTCTCCAGTATTTTTGTGTACCTACCACAACTAGGGATCAGTCCTGAACTACTATCCACCTCACTGGTGACCCTCACACGAAGATTGATCAGACTTTACTGGTTTTATCTTGCACTAAACGTTATACCATTATCATGTGTCTGTACACTGCGAATGGCTTGATTGTAATCATGTATTGTCTTTCCGCCGACTGGTTAGCACGCAACAAAAGTTTTTCACTGCACCACGATACACGTGACAATAACCTAAACTGAACTGAACTAAGTCCCTCCTGTTTACTCTATCTGGGCACCTCATCATTTTTATGCACTTTAATTAAGTCTCTGCTCACCATCACCATACAGGCTCAGCATAACCTACCTGCTCTTAGAAGGCTCTCAAGAAGGGTCCCGACCCTAATCACCGCCTATTTAAGTTCTCCAGAGATACTCCCTAACCCACTGAGCTACTTCAGCACTCTGTGTCTTCCTTTGTAAACCAGCATCTGCAGTACTTTATTTCCACCTCCCTACTCATAGACTCAGTTAATAAAGGGAAAAACCATGTAGCCTCCTTAATCACCTTATTGGTTATTCTTTAAGGATTTGTGGATATAAAATCCTTCTGTTCCACCCAGCAGCTTCCAGCTTACAGTTTTATCCCTTGCCCTGTGGCCCACTCCAGATCGTTCTGTTACAGTCTGAAGAAGGGTTCAGACCCGAAACGTCACTCATCCTTATAGAAACATAGAAAATAGGTGCAGGAGTAGGCCATTCGGCCCTTCGAGCCTGCACCGCCATTCAATATGATCATGGCTGATCATCCAACTCGGTATCCTGTACCTGCCTTCTTTCCATACCCCCTGATCCCTTTAGCCACAAGGGCCACACCTAACTCCCTCTTAAATATAGCCAATGAACTGGCCTAAACTACCTTCTGTGGCAGAGAATTCCAGAGATTCACCACTCTCTGTGTGAAAAACGTTTTCCTCATCACGGTCCTAAAAGATTTCCCCCTTATCCTTAAACTGTGACCCCTTGTTCTGGACTTCCCCAACATCGGGAACAATCTTCCTGCATCTAGCCTGTCCAACCCCTTAAGAATTTTGTAAGTTTCTATAAGATCCCCCCTCAATTTTCTAAATTCTAGCGAGTACAAGCCGAGTCTATCCAGTCTTTCTTCATATGAAAGTCCTGACATCCCAGGAATCAGTCTGGTGAACCTATGGCAAGAGTGTCTTTCCTCAGATTAGGAGACCAGACCTCCGATTATTCTCCAGAGATGCTGCCTGACCCGCTGAGTTACTCCAGCAGTTTGCGTCTATCTTCGGCATAAAGCAGCAGTTCCTTCCGACACATTCTGTCACACTTCTCTGTACTAAATCCATTTACGTATTTTCTGCCAAACTGATCAGACCTCTCTATCTGTTCAAAAGGGAACTGCAGATGCTGGAATATCGAAGGTACACAAAATTGCTGGGGAAACTCAGCGGGTGCAGCAGCATCTATGGAGCGAAGGAAATAGGCGACGCTTTCGGGCCGAAACCCTTCTTCAGACTGATGGGGGGGGGGGGGGGGGGGGAGAAAGAAGGAAAAGGGGAGGAGGAGCCCGAGGGAGGGCGGATGGGAGGGTTGGAGGAGACAGCTAGAGGGTTAAGGAAGGGGAGGAGACAGCAAGGGCTAGCAAAATTGGGAGAATTCAATGTTAATGCCATACGGACGCAAGGTCCCCAGACGGAATGTGAGGTGCTGTTCCTCCAATTTCCGCTGTTGCTCACTCTGGCAATGGAGGAGACCCAGGACAGAGAGGTCGGATTGGGAATGGGAGGGGGAGTTGAAGTGCTGAGCCACCGGGAGTTCAGGTAGGTTATTGCGGACTGAGCGGAGGTGTTCGGCGAAACGATCGCCCAACCTACGCTTGGTCTCCCCGATGTAAATCAGCTGACATCTAGAGCAGCGGATGCAGTAGATGAGGTTGGAGGAGATACAGGTGAACCTTTGTCGCACCTGGAACGACTGCTTGGGTCCTTGAATGGAGTCGAGGGGGGAGGTGAAGGGACAGGTGTTGCATTTCTTGCGGTTGCAACGGAAAGTGCCCGGGGAGGGGGTGGTGCGGGATGGAAGGGAAGAATTGACGAGGGAGTTGCGGAGGGAGCGGTCTTTGCGGAAGGCAGACATGGGGGGAGATGGGAAGATGTGGCGAGTGGTGGGGTCACGTTGGAGGTGGCGGAAATGGCGGAGGATTATGTGTTGTATTTGCCAGCTGGTGGGGTGAAAGGTGAGGACCAGAGGGACTCTGCCCTTGTTGCGAGTGCGGGGATGGGGAGAGAGAGCAGTGTTACGGGGTATGGATGAGACCCTGGTGTGAGCCTCATCTATGGTGGCGGAGGGGAATCCCCGTTCCCTGAAGAACGAGGACATTTTCCGATGCCCTGGTATGGAATGTCTCATCCTGGGAACAGATGCGGCGTAGGCGGAGGAATTGGGAGTAGGGGATGGAGTCTTTACAGGGGGCAGGGTGGGAAGACGTGTAGTCCAGATAGCCATGTGAGTCAGTGGGTTTGTAATGTATGTCGGTCAGGAGTCTGTCCCCTGCGATGGAGATGGTGAGGTCAAGGAATGGTAGGGAAGTGTCGGAAATCGTCCAGGTGTATTGGAGTGCCGGATGGAAGTTGGTGGTGAAGTGGATGAAGTCAGTCAGTTGTGTGTAGGTGCAGGAGGTGGCCCCAAAGCAGTCGTCAATGTAACGGAGGTAGAGGTCGGGGATGGGGCCCTGGTACGTCTCGAACAAGGATTGTTCAACGTACCCGACAAAGAGGCAGGCGTAGCTGGGGCCCATGCGTGTGCCCATAGCTACGCCTTGTGTTTGGAGGAAATGGGAGGAGTCAAATGTAAAGTTGTTGAGGGTGAGGACCAACTCCGCTAAGCGGAGGAGAGTGTCAGTGGCTGGGTATAGGTTGCTCCTCTGGTCGAGGAAGAACCGGAGGGCTCCGAGGCCATCCTGGTGGGGGATGGAGGTGTAGAGTGACCGGACATCCAATGGTGAAGATGAGGGGGTGAGGGCCCAGAGAGTGGAATGCGTGGAGGCGGCGGAGAGTGTCTGAGGTGTCTAGAACATAGGTGGGGAGGGATTTGACCAAGGGGGATAGGATGGAGTCAAGGTATGTGGAGATGAGTTCGGTGGGGCACGAACACGCAGAGACAATGGGTCTGCCGGGAGAGCCGGGTTTGTGGATTTTGGGGAGAAGGTAAAAACGGGCCGTGCTGGGGCTGGGGAACGATGAGGTTGGAAGCTTGGTCGGGCAGGGCGTGGGAATTGATGAAGTCGGTGATGGTGCTAGAAATGGTGGCCTGGTGCTCGTCAGTGGGGTCATGGTCCAAGGGTAAGTAGGAGGAGGTGTCCGAGAGTTGGCGCGTGGCCTCAGCTTTGTAGAGATCGACGCGCCAGACTACCACGGCACCTCCCTTGTCGGCTGGTTTGATGACCCAATCTGGGTTTTTGTGGAGTGATTCAATGGCAGTGCGTTCAGAGGGGGAAAGATTAGAGTGAGACAGGGGAGTGGAGAAGTTGAGGCGGTTGACGTCGCGGCGGCAGTTCTGAATAAAGAGTTCCAGAGCCGGGACTTTATGAGGGGGGTTCCACGAGGAGGGAGTGCGTTGGAGACGGGAAAAGGGGTCATCATTGGGGGGCGAGGACTCCTTCCCATGGAAGTGCGCTGTGAGGCGGAGACGACGGTAGAAGCGCTCCAAGTCATGGTGGGCGCGGAACTCATTGAGATGGGGACGGAGGGGGACAAAGGTAAGACCTCTGCTGAGGACAGACCGTTGGGTGGGGGAGAGGGGGATGTCGGGGGGGATGGTGAACACCCAGCAGGGGTGGGAGTTGGGGCCAGAGGAAGGCAGGTGGGTGGTCTGGGGACGAGGCGATGTGTGGGGGGGGGGGGTTGTGGGTGTTGGAGGAGTGGTGGGTGGTCAGGGGGTGGGGGGGGGGAGAGAGGGCTGTAATGTGGGTGGGGAAGAGCGGGGGTGACATGGTTGGGGGAGGGTCAGTGGAGCAGCCACTGAGGTTAGCAAGGCTGGGCAGACGGGCGCTAGGACCCGGTGGAGTTAAGTCCAGGAGAGTGGGAGTAAGCAGCGTGGAGGCTGCAGGCCCAGTGCAGAGTCCAGGCTCCAGGTAAGGCGACGGCTGTGGGTTGCTGGAGGGGGGTGGAGTGGCGCGGGTCACCGAACCCGATGGTCGGAGTCCAGTGGCGCGGGTCAACGGACCCGATGGTCGGAGTCGAGTGGCGCGGGTCACCGGACCCGATGGTCGGAGTCCAGCGGTGGTTGAGTCGGTGTCCGCGGGCGATGCGTGGGTGGTCCCGGTGGGCGGAAGGTCGGCGGCGAGATGAATCGGGTGCGTAGCGGCCGCCATGTTGAGAGAGCCCCGGTCCGGCGGCGATGTCGGGTGGGTCGGGTCCGGCGGGGATGTCGGAGGAATTAGCGATGGGGAGAAAGTCCGAGTTACCGTAGAAGCTGCGAGGCTGGGCGTCATCGGTCGGCAGGTGAGGGTCGGCGGCGGCATCGATGTGGAGGTCGGTGAAGGCGGCGTCCCGGTGAGTATGGAAGTCGCTCCTAGTGGCCAAGATGGCGTCGCGGGACTCGGGCAGGCGATGCGGGCCAGATTTGGGGCCCGGAGTCTGCGGGCGGTCGAGTCGCGGAGTGTAGGCGTCGGGAGCGGCCTGGAGTCGGGATAATTTAAGGTCCTTGGTGGAATTAAGGTAGGCCAGGAATTTTTAATTAAAGAGGTGGATCTTCCGGCGGATGAAATACAGCTGGGGTCCGTTGCAGGTCTGGGCTAGTGAGGCCTGAATAGAGACCTCTCTATCTTCCTGCAGTCTAAAGTTTCCTGCCTTCCAACACCAAGGTCAATTTTTAAAGCATGAACAAATTTCTCGATCGCGCTTTGAATGTTTAGGTCTAAACCATTAAATCAGATCACAAACAAAATGGACTGATCTTGAGCCTATGGAGCCCCAGTGGAAAGAGCCAGTCACTAAAACACTCAGATATATCCTGTATCCCTTATAACCCACGGGTATCTTTCACTCTTTTGATAGTCAGGGCCCTTTATCCTTTATTGCATTCTTTATTCCTTATCTTTGTACTATGGACTGCTTGGTTGCATTCATGTATAGTCTTTTCTTTGACTGGATAGCGCGCACACAAAAGCTTTTCACTGTACCTCGGTGCATGTGACAATAAGAAACAAAACTAAACTAAACTTAGAGACATCGGCCTTAAGTATATTTAAAGGGGCTGCTTACATTCGCCTGGGCGGTAGGAAGTTTCGAAGACTTGCAACCTCCAAAGAAAAGAAAATGGTCTCATCCATCTAAAATGAGTGACTTCTTATTTCGAAACAGTGACCCCTAGTTCTAGTTCTCGATCCTTCCACAAGGAAACATATTATCTCCATAACTCATCTATCAAGACCCTCTATGTTTCAATCTAAGCACTTCTCCTACTCTAAACACCAGCAAGTACAAGTCTAACCTGTCCAGCCTTTCCTATGGGGTGTTCTGCCTGTTCCAGAGATTGGGAAGTACACTTCTATCGCATGTACATACACTTCCAGTAACATATTGAAATACAGTGACCAATCCTATACTCCAGATATGGCCTCGCCAATATCCTACTTAACCGAAACATAACCTGCCTAACGATTATCTTCACTCCCTCTTAAATATAGCCAATTAACTGGCCTCAACTACCCTCTGTGGCAGAGAGTTCCAGAGATTCACCACTCTCTGTGTGAAAACGTTTTCTTCTCATCTCGGTCCTAAAGGATTTCCCCCTTATCCTTAGGCTGTGACCCTTGTCCTGGACTTCCCCAACATCGGGAACAATCTTCCTGCATCTAGCCTGTCCAACCCTATAAGGAAAACCCTATATCCTTCAGGGATTGCTCGCGACAACACAATGAAAGGCCTGGATAGAGTGGACGTGGACAGGATGTCTCCACTATTGGGAGAGTCTAGGACCAGAGGGAACAGCCTCAGAATAAAAGGACATAGCTTTAGAAAGGAGATGAGGAGGAATTTCTTCAGACAGAGGGTGATGAATCTGTGCAATTCATTGTGGAGGCCAAATCATTGGGTATTTTTTAAGAGATTGACAGATTATTGATTAATAAAGATGTTAGAAGTTATGGGGAGAAGGGGGGTGAATAGGGTGGGGAGGGAAAGATAGATCAGCCATGATTGAGTGGCGGAGTAGAATTGATGGGCCGAATGGCCTAATTCTGCTCTTATGACATGAACTTATGAACCTGCACGCTGGTCTTTTGTGAATCACTCACTGAGCACCCTGATCCCTCGGCCTCTCAGAGCTGCTTTGCCTCAAGGCCAGGGGCGCTGCACGATCCCATGAACAGCTGAACATTGCGAGGAGCGATCCCATTGCTAGAACTGGCGGAGCCACCCGCAGACCCCACAGAAACACCACGCACACCGTGTGACGGTTACAACACCGGGCCCCGCCTCCACCCCCCACCCCGGCACTGTCTAGACACAACTAGGACACTCTCTGCAAGCTGAGGCCCTCAGACCAACGTGTGGAAACTCTTACCCTCGCACTCCTTCTGGGTGAAATTGAACCTGAAACCTTTGTTGCATTCACACTCGTAGCTTCCCGGCACGTTGATGCAAGAAGCTTTCCCACAAATGTGCTGGTTCCGTAAACATTCGTTCTGATCTGTGGTGTTCCAGGAAAGAAACGGTAGAAATTAATTTCTTTCAAAAGAGTGAGTTGGATTTAGCTATGAGGGCCAAAGGAATCGAGGGATATGGGGAAAAAGCAGGAATGGGCTACTGATTTTAGATGATCAGCCTATTGAATGGCGGTACTGGTTCGAAGGGCCGAATGGCCTACTCCTGCACCTATTTTTCAATGTTCCTAATATCAAAATGAGTTTGGTGGCGTAGTCAAAGGGCAACTAATCTGCACTCAGTGAGAATTACATACACCAAGCAAAACCCCCAGGACCCTGACTCAATAAGTTCTCTCCCAAATCCCACTTGGGTGGCAGAAATCAAATTTCAGGCACACCCCAAAACTTGAGCCAGCTCTTTCAGAGAACTCTCCACACTTGTGCTTCTTGCCCCAAACACCCATCAAACAAGGGGATGGACATCACGCCAGGGGGCCACAAGTCACAAGGATGTTTGGATTAAGGATACAAACATTACCGAATAGGACATGAGTGTATGTGTAGATTCTGAGAATGCCAGAAGAGTTTTTGCAGTGTTCTTGTTTTGTATATATATATATATATATATATATTTTTTTTTTTTAAATTCTGAATAAAGTTTTGTTTTTGATGAGAAAAAAGAATATGTGTTTCTCATCACAAACAGACGGCAGTGGTTTAAGAAGAAAGTTTACCACTGCCTGCACAGAGTAATTAGTTTAGTTTAGTTTAGAGATAATCGCAGAAACACCGAGTACGCACCAACCAGCAATCCCCGCACACTAACATTATTCTACACGCACTAGGGACAATTTACTATTATATACCAAGCCAATCAGTGGATCTGTGCAGACGCCGTACATGGCAGCCACGCCGGCAGCCTGTCTCAACTTTTTCTTCTTTTATGGTTTTGGTCTGTATTTACTTGCATGTTTTTAGTGCACCTTTAGTGTTGGTATTATGTGAGGTTGGGGGGTAACCTTTTTTATCTCTTTCCTCGATGGAGATGTGACTTTCTCATAGAAACATAGAAAATAGGTGCAGGAGTAGGCCATTCGGCCCTTCGAGCCTGCACCACCATTCAATATGATCATGGCTGATCATCCAACTCAGTATCCTGTACCTGCCTTCTCTCCATACCCCCTGATCCCTTTAGCCACAAGGGCCACATCTAACTCCCTCTTAAATATAGCCAATGAACTGGCCTCAACTACCTTCTGTGGCAGAGAATTCCACAGATTCACCACTCTCTGTGTGAAAAATGTTTTTCTCATCTCGGTCCTAAAAGATTTCCCCGTTATCCTTAAACTGTGACCCCTTGTTCTGGACTTCCCCAACATCGGGAACAATCTTCCTGCATCTAGCCTGTCCAACCCCTTTTGTAAGTTTCTATAAGATCCCCCCTCAGTCTTCTAAATTCTAGTGAGTACAAGCCGAGTCTATCCAGGGATCTCCTCTCTGGATATTCTGCCAACCCCCCCCCCCTTCATCGTATCTCCGTCTGCACTGCGGCTTAAACATCGTGGAGCTGGCGGTCCCTTTGTTCAGGATCGACTACAGGAGCTCCAACCGCAAGAGCTTTGATCGCCCGACTGCGGGAGCTTCGATTGCCCCGACCGTGGGAGAAAAGGAGGAAAGATGGTATAAGTTATTTGCCTTCCATCACAGTAGTAAATGTGAGGTCGCCGAAAAAGCAAGATGGCCGTGTTGCCTGCGCTGGTGAGGACTCGCAGGGAGCGCCGTGAGCTCGGTGTTTTGCGGGGACACGGTTCCATGAGGACATCCCGGAGTCTAGTGCGAGTGTGGGCGGCTTTCTGACCGTTCAGGTGAACAGGGACTGCAGAGAGAGTGACAGCGCTCGGTACAACTCTGGTCACATCATGCTGAAGGAGCGTGTGTGTGGCCCGGACATTGAACTGATGGCTGTGGGTCTCCATTTATGCTGTGTGATCTGGGGATTCTCACACGCCGTTATGGTGGCTGTTTAAGTCTATGTTTAATTTTATGTGGTTATGTATCTTGTTTCCTTTTTGTATGACTGTTGGCAACTCAAATTCCTTGTATGTTTACATACTTGGCCAATAAATGAATTACAATTACAATTACAATTAACCTACAAACCTGTATGGAGTGTGGGAGCAAAACAGAGATCCCAGAGAAAACCCACGCGGTCTCAGGGAGAACAGACAAACCCCCCAGATTCAACCTCTCACCTAATCACTAGGGGAAATTTAGTGTGGTCAATTAACCAACCTCTCAAACCTCACATCTGTGGCATGTGTGTGGAAACAGGAGGAACCAGAGGAAAACCATAAGGTCATGAGGACAAGGTGCAAACTCCCCATTGACAGCACTGGAGTTCATCATTGGCCAACGGCTCAATCACCTGCAACACTGGAAGTCTGATGTGAGAGAGACATAGACAAAGAAAGACATGGATAGAGAGAGAAAGGGAGATGGACAACGAGAGTGAGAAGAGAGAGAGAGAGAGAGAGAGGCAGGAGAGAGAAAATCATACACACGCAGACACCGAGAGAGAGAGAGAGAGAGAGACAGACAGAGACATCGAGACAGACACACACACAGACAGGGACAGAGAGGCAGGTGCAAAGAGGCAGACGGAGAGATAGACAGGGAGGCAGACCGGGAAGCAGACAGAAAATTAGACAGAGAGGCATCAGAGACACACACACACACACAGTATTAATTTTAAGCAGAACCTCGTACCAATGCAGGTCTTCTTGTCTGAATACATGCTGTAGCCATCCTGGCAGAAGCAGCGGTAACTCCCGGGCAGGTTATGGCAGGAGTGGGAACACACTCTCTCCTCCAGCCCGCACTCATCAATATCTGGACAAGGCAACAACCAAACATTAATGAAACTGTAAACAGCCTGTTGCTTGTCTCCAACCAGCGGCTAATTAAACCTTTAGAACACATGGGACTGTTGAGGTCTCGTTAGCGTTTCATGACTTTTCAGGAGCAGGGGCTCTTGAATGCTGGCGTGACCGACCCATCCTTGTACACAGTCTGGGGTGGAAGTGGCCAGAGGGAGGAACAGCCGAGGCATAAACCCTTATCAGCTGAAGGGATTGGCCATCTGTGCTAATAAGGGAGGTAATGTCTCGTGAGTTAAGAGTTAAGTGTTTTATTGTCACATATCCCAAAATGGATCAATTAATTCTTGTTCATGAGTATGAAATTTGATTTCTCTATTTACAAATAACCTTTGCATTCCCTCTCTTTTCGACCCCCCCCCCCCCCCCACCCCCCACCCTAGACATCCTGCTAGTTTCGCTGCTTGATTCCCTTCTTCATCACCTCCTCCACAGCCAACAATGGACCATTGTGAGCTTCTTAGTAATCAGTGCCGGCTTTGATTTATTCTTAATATTCTTCATACCTCTAGTTTCTCTCTCCCCTGACTCAGTCTGAAGAAGGGTCTTGACCGGAAACATCACCTATTCCTTTTCTCCAGAGGTGCTGCCTGGCCCGCTGAGTTACTCCGGTATTTTGTATTCAAAAGTGCATTGAATGGAAACATAGAAGGAAAAGTGCGGAGCTGACCTACCATCTACCTCATTGGAGACCCTCGGACTATCTTTAATCGGGCTTTACTGGACTTTATCTTGCACTAAACATTATTTCCTTTTTCCGAAGATAGACACAAAATGCTGGAGTACCTCAGCGGGACATAGAAACATAGAAAATAGATGCAGGAGTAGGACATCCGGCCCTTCGAGCCTGCACTGCCATTCGATATGATCATGGCTGATCATCCAACTCAGTATCCTGTACCTGCCTTCTCTCCATACCCCCTGATCCCTTTAGCCACAAGGGCCACATCTAACTCCCTCTTAAATATAGCCAATGAACTGGCCTAAACTACCTTCTGTGGCAGAGAATTCCAGAGATTCACCACTCTGTGTGAAAAATGTTTTCCTCATCTCGGTCCTAAAAGATTTCCCCCTTATCCTTAAACTGTGACCCCTTGTTCTGGACTTCCCCAACATCGGGAACAATCTTCCTGCATCTAGCCTGTCCAACCCCTTAAGAATTTTGTAAGTTTCTATAAGATCCCCCCTCAATTTTCTAAATTCTAGCGAGTACAAACCGAGTCTATCCAGTCTTTCTTCATATAATAATAATAATAATAAATTTTATTTATGGGCGCCTTTCAAGAGTCTCAAGGACACCTTACAAAAATTGAGCATGTAGAGGAAAAACATGCAAGGGGAATGAAATAAATAGTAGAGACATGACTAGTACACAAAGTAAAGACAGAATTCAATACAAAACACAGTATGAGGCAATTAATGCACAGATGAAAAGGGACGGGGACGTGGGGCTAAGGATAGGCAGAGGTGAAGAGATGGGTCTTGAGGCGGGACTGGAAGATGGTGAGGGACACGGAATTACGGATCAGTTGGGGGAGGGAGTTCCAGAGCCTGGGAGCTGCCCTGGAGAAGGCTCTGTCCCCAAAACTGCGGAGGTTGGACTTGTGGATGGAGAGGAGACCGGCTGATGTGGATCTGAGGGACCGTGAGGGTTGGTAGGGGGAGAGGAGGTAAGTGAGATATGGCGGGGCCAGATGGTGGAGGGCTTTGTAGGTGAGGACCAGGATTTTGTAGGTGATCCGGTGGGAGATGGGAAGCCAGTGAAGTTTTTTGAGGACTGGAGTGATGTGATGCCAGGATTTGGTGTGGGTGATGAGTCGGGCGGCTGCGTTCTGGACCAGTTGGAGTCGGTTGATGTAGGTGGAGCCGATGCCAAGGAGAAGTGAGTTGCAATAGTCCAGTCGGGAGGAGATGAAGGCATGGATGAGTCTTTCAGCAGCAGGCGGTGTGAGAGAGGGTCTGAGTTTGAAAATTTGAAGTTTGACTTTCATATGAAAGTCCTGACATCCCAGGAATCAGTCTGGTGAACCTATGGCAAGAGTGTCTTTCCTCAGATTAGGAGACCAGACCTCCGATTATTCTCCAGAGATGCTGCCTGACCCGCTGAGTTACTCCAGCAGTTTGCGTCTATCTTCCGCATAAACCAGCAGTTCCTTCCGACACATTCTGTCACACTTCTCTGTACTAAATCCATTTACGTATTTTCTGCCAAACTGATCAGACCTCTCTATCTTCCTGCAGTCTACAGTTTCCTGCCTTCCAACACCAAGGTCAATTTTTAAAGCATGAACAAATTTCTCGATCGCGCTTTGAATGTTTAGGTCTAAACCATTAAATCAGATCACAAACAAAATGGACTGATCTTGAGCCTATGGAGCCCCAGTGGAAAGAGCCAGTCACTAAAACACTCAGATATATCCTGTATCCCTTATAACCCACGGGTATCTTTCACTCTTTTGATAGTCAGGGCCCTTTATCCTTTATTGCATTCTTTATTCCTTATCTTTGTACTATGGACTGCTTGGTTGCATTCATGTATAGTCTTTTCTTTGACTGGATAGCGCGCACACAAAAGCTTTTCACTGTACCTCGGTGCATGTGACAATAAGAAACAAAACTAAACTAAACTTAAGAGACATCGGCCTTAAGTATATTTAAAGGGGCTGCTTACATTCGCCTGGGCGGTAGGAAGTTTCAAAGACTTGCAACCTCCAAAGAAAAGAAAATGGTCTCATCCATCTAAAATGAGTGACTTCTTATTTCTAAACAGTGACCCCCTAGTTCTAGTTCTAAATCCTTCCACAAGGAAACACATTATCTCCACAACTCATCTATCAAGACCCTCTATGTTTCAATCTAAGCACTTCTCCCACTCTAAACACTAGCAAGTACAAGTCTAACCTGTCCAGCCTTTCCTATGGGGTGTTCTGCCTGTTCCAGAGATTGGGAAGTACACTACTATCGCATGTACATACACTTCCAGTAACATATTGAAATACAGTGACCAATCCTATACTCCAGATATGGCCTCGCCAATATCCTACTTAACCGAAACATAACCTGCCTAACGATTATCTTCATTAATATATAATTATTAAAATAGTTAATCTCCTTCACAGATAACGTGCACAGTCACATATCCTTCAGGGATTGCTCGCGACAACACAATGAAACGCCTGGATAGAGTGGACGTGGACAGGATGTCTCCACTATTGGGAGAGTCTAGGACCAGAGGGAACAGCCTCCGAATAAAAGGACATAGCTTTAGAAAGGAGATGAGGAGGAATTTCTTCAGACAGAGGGTGGTGAATCTGTACAATTCATTGTGGAGGCCAAATCATTGGGTATTTTTTAAGAGATTGACAGATTATTGATTAATAAAGATGTTAGAAGTTATGGGGAGAAGGGGGGTGAATAGGGTGGGGAGGGAAAGATAGATCAGCCATGATTGAGTGGCGGAGTAGAATTGATGGGCCGAATGGCCTAATTCTGCTCCTATGACGAACTTATGAACCTGCACGCTGGTCTTTTGTGAATCACTCACTGAGCACCCTGATCCCTCAGCCTCTCAGAGCTGCTTTGCCTCAAGGCCAGGGGCGCTGCACGATCCCATGAACAGCTGAACATTGCGAGGAGCGATCCCATTGCTAGAACTGGCGGAGCCACCCGCAGACCCCACAGAAACACCACGCACACCGTGTGACGGTTACAACACCGGGCCCCGCCTCCACCCCCCACCCAGGCACTGTATGTGCACTGTCTAGACACAACTAGGACACTCTCTGCAAGCTGAGGCCCTCAGACCAACGTGTGGAAACTGAGGCCCTCAGACCAACGTGTGGAAACTCTTACCCTCGCACTCCTTCTGGGTGAAATTGAACATGAAACCTTTGTTGCATTCACACTCGTAGCTTCCCGGCATGTTGATGCAAGAAGCTTTCCCACAAATGTGCTGGTTCCGTAAACATTCGTTCCGATCTGTGGTGTTCCAGGAAAGAAACGGTAGAAATTAATTTATTTCAAAAGAGAGAGTTGGATTTAGCTCTGAGGGCCAAAGGAATCGAGGGATATGGGGAAAAAGCAGGAATGGGCTACTGATTTTAAATGATCAGCCTATTGAATGGCGGTACTGGTTCGAAGGGCCGAATGGCCTACTCCTGCACCTATTTTTCAATGTTCCTAATATCAAAATGAGTTTGGTGGCATAGTCAAAGGGCAACTAATCTGCACTCAGTGAGAATTACATACACCAAGCAAAACCCCCAGGACCCTGACTCAATAAGTTCTCTCCCAAATCCCACTTGGGTGGCAGAAATCAAATTTCAGGCACACCCCAAAACTTGAGCCAGCTCTTTCAGAGAACTCTCCACACGTGAAACACCCAAACACCCATCAAACAAGGGGATGGACATCACGCCAGGGGGCCACAAGTCACAAGGATGTTTGGATTAAGGATACAAACATTACCGAATAGGACATGAGTGTATGTGTAGATTCTGAGAATGCCAGAAGAGTTTTTGCAGTGTTCTTGTTTTGTATATATATATATATATATTTTATTCTGAATAAAGTTTTTTTTTGACGAGAAAAAAGAATGTGTTTCTCATCACAAACAGACGGCAGTGGTTTAAGAAGAAAGTTTACCACCGCCTGCACAGAGTGTTTAGTTTAGTTTAGAGATACAGCGCAGAAACACCGAGTACGCACCAACCAGCAATCCCCGCACACTAACATTATTCTACACGCACTAGGGACAATTTACTATTATATACCAAGCCAATCAGTGGATCTGTGCAGACGCCGTACATGGCAGCCACGCCGGCAGCCTGTCTCATCTTTTTCTTCTTTTATGGTTTTGGTCTGTATTTACTTGCATGTTTTTAGTGCACCTTTAGTGTTGGTATTATGTGAGGTTGGGGGGTAACCTTTATTATCTCTTTCCTCGATGGAGATGTGACTTTTTCATAGAAAATAGGTGCAGGAGTAGGCCATTCGGTCCTTCGAGCCTGCACCACCATTCAATATGATCATGGCTGATCATCCAACTCAGTATCCTGTACCTGCCTTCTCTCCATACCATATAACCATATAACAATTACAGCACGGAAACAGGCCATCTCGACCCTTCTAGTCCGTGCCGAACACATAATCTCCCCTAGTCCCATATACCTGCGCTCAGACCATAACCCTCCATTCCTTTTCCATCCATATAACTATCCAAATTATTTTTAAATGATAAAAACGAACCTGCCTCCACCACCTTCACTGGAAGCTCATTTCACACAGCTACCACTCTCTGAGTAAAGAAGTTCCCCCTCATGTTACCCCTAAACTTCAGTCCCTTAATTCTCAAGTAATGTCCCCTTGTTTGAATCTTCCCTACTCTCAGTGGGAAAAGCTTTTCCACGTCAACTCTGTCTATCCCTCTCATCATTTTAAAAACCTCTATCAAGTCCCCCCTTAACCTTCTGCGCTCCAAAGAATAAAGCCCTAACTTGTTCAACCTTTCTCTGTAACTTAGTTGCTGAACCCCAGGCAACATTCTAGTAAATCTCCTCTGTACTCTCTCTATTTTGTTGACATCCTTCCTATAATTAGGCGACCAAAATTGTACACCATACTCCAGAATTGGCCTCACCAATGCCTTGTACAATTTTAACATTACATCCCAACTTCTATACTCAATGCTCTGATTTATTAAGGCCAGCACACCAAAAGCTTTCTTTACCACCCTATCTACATGAGATTCCACTTTCAGGGAACTGTGCACAGTTATTCCCAGATCCCTTTGTTCACCTACATTCTTCAATTCCCTACCATTTACCATGTACGTCCTATTTTGATTTGTCCTGCCAAGATGTAGCACCTCACACTTATCAGCATTAAACTCCATCTGCCATCTTTCAGCCCACTCTTCCAACTGGCATAAATCTCTCTGTAGACTTTGAAACTCTACTTCATTACCCGCAACCCCACCTATCTTAGTATCATCTGCATACTTACTAATCCAATTTACCACACCATCGTCCAGATCATTGATGTACATGACAAACAACAGTGGACCCAACACAGATCCCTGTGGCACCCCACTCGTCACTGGCCTCCAACCTGACAAACAACCATCCACCATTACTCTCTGGCATCTCCCATTCAGCCACTGTTGAATCCATCTTGCTACTGAGGACAGACAAACCCCCCAGATTCAACCTCTCACCTAATCACTAGGGGAAATTTAGTGTGGTCAATTAACCAACCTCTCAAACCTCACATCTGTGGCATGCGTGTGGAAACAGGGGGAACCAGAGGAAAACCATAAGGTCATGAGGACAAGGTGCAAACTCCCCATTGACAGCACTGGAGTTCATCATTGGCCAACGGCTCAATCACCTGCAACACTGGAAGTCTGATGTGAGAGAGACATAGACAAAGAAAGACATGGATAGAGAGAGAAAGGGAGATGGACAACGAGAGTGAGAAGAGAGAGAGAGAGGCAGGAGAGAGAAAATCATACACACGCAGACACCGAGAGAGAGAGAGAGAGAGAGAGAGAGAGAGAGAGAGAGAGACAGACAGAGATATCGAGACAGACACACACACAGACAGGGACAGAGAGGCAGGTGCAACGAGGCAGACGGAGAGATAGACAGGGAGGCAGACAGGGAAGCAGACAGAAAATTAGACAGAGAGGCATCAGAGACACACACACAGTATTAATTTTAAGCAGAACCTCGTACCAATGCAGGTCTTCTTGTCTGAATACATGCTGTAGCCATCCTGGCAGAAGCAGCGGTAACTCCCGGGCAGGTTATGGCAGGAGTGGGAACACACTCTCTCCTCCAGCCCGCACTCATCAATATCTGGACAAGGCAACAACCAAACATTAATGAAACTGTAAACAGCCTGTTGCTTGTCTCCAACCAGCGGCTAATTAAACCTTTAGAACACATGGGGACTGTTGAGGTCTCGTTAGCGTTTCATGACTTTTCAGGAGCAGGGGCTCTTGAATGCTGGCGTGACCGACCCATCCTTGTACACAGTCTGGGGTGGAAGTGGCCAGAGGGAGGAACAGCCGAGGCATAAACCCTTATCAGTTGAAGGGATTGGCCATCTGTGCTAATAAGGGAGGTAATGTCTCGTGAGTTAAGAGTTAAGTGTTTTATTGTCACATATCCCAAAATGGATCAATTAATTCTTGTTCATGAGTATGAAATTTGATTTCTCTATTTACAAATAACCTTTGCATTCCCTCTCTTTTCGACCCCCCGCCCCCCCCCCCCCCCACCCCCACCCTAGACATCCTGCTAGTTTCACTGCTTGATTCCCTTCGTCATCACCTCCTCCACAGCCAACAATGGACCATTGTGAGCTCCTTAGTAATCAGTGCCGGCTCTGATTTATTCTGTATATTCTTCATACCTCTAGTTTCTCTCTCCCCTGACTCAGTCTGAAGAAGGGTCTTGACCGGATAAATCACCTATTCCTTTTCTCCAGAGGTGCTGCCTGGCCCGCTGAGTTACTCCGGTATTTTGTATTCAAAAGTGCATTGAATGGAAACATAGAAGGAAAAGTGCGGAGCTGACCTGCCATCTACCTCATTGGAGACCCTCGGACTATCTTTAATCGAGCTTTACTGGACTTTAACTTGCACTAAACGTTATTTCCTTTTTCCGAAGATAGACACAAAATGCTGGAGTACCTCAGCGGGACATAGAAACATAGGAAATAGGTGCAGGAGTAGGACATCCGGCCCTTCGAGCCTGCACTGCCATTCGATATGATCATGGCTGATCATCCAACTCAGTATCCTGTACCTGCCTTCTCTCCATACCCCCTGATCCCTTTAGCCACAAGGGCCACATCTAACTCCCTCTTAAATATAGCCAATGAACTGGCCTCAACTACCTTCTGTGACAGAGAATTTCAGAGATTCACCCCTCTCTGTGTGAAAAATGTTTTTCTCATCTCGGTCCTAAAGGATTTCCCCTTTATCCTTAAACTGTGACCCCTTGTCCTGGACTTCCCCAACATCGGGAACAATCTTCCTGCATCTAGCCTGTCCAACCCCTTAAGAATTTTGTAAGTTTCTATAAGATCCCCCCTCAAACATCACCTATTCCTTTTCTCCAAAGGTGCTGCCTGGCCCGCTGAGTTACTCCGGTATTTTGTATTCAAATGTGCATTGAATGGAAACATAGAAGGAAAGGTGCGGACCTGACCTACCATCTACCTCATTGGAGACCCTCGGACTATCTTTAATCAGGCTTTACTGGCCTTTATCTAGCACTAAACATTATTTCCTTTTTTCGAAGATAGACACAAAATGCTGGAGTACCTCAGCGGGACAGGCAGCTTCTCTGGATAGAAGGAATGGGTGACGTTTCGGGTCGAGACCCATCTTCAGATTTTTTCCCTTTTTCCTATATCTTTACACTGATGATGGCTTGTTTATAATCATGAAGAGTATAGTCCTTTCACTGTCTCTTTAGCATGCAATAAAAAACTTTTCAATGCACCTCGACACACGTGATAATAATTAACTAAACTAAAACGTGGAAGAATGTAGGGCAGAGAGGAGGAGTGTTGCTACTTGCACTGCGTGTTCTTACATTCAATCCTCCCTGCAAGACGTGTAAGAAGCAGCAGGGGGGGCTCTGGGTTGGGGAGTTGATAAGATTCCTGGAGCCCTGCTTGGTCTGGTCACCTTCTATGTGGTCCTTCTATGCAGACGGCTCCAGACATGGGCAGTTGGCTGTGACTCACCTTCGTTGCACGTCTCTCCCTGCCAGCCTTCTTTACAGATACATTGGAAGGCAGCCAGCCCGTCCACGCACCGGACAGATCCTTGACGATAACACGGAGAGTTGGAGCACTGGTCTGGAATTTCTAGGGAGGCAGGCAAGAGTAAAAAGCGCTGGAAATTACCGACCGCAACGGAAAGGAATATCAACGCGATGTGAACGGGTATGGATCAAGGAGGGGCGTTGACCCTGCATTCTAGATCTTTGCACAGAGCATATCACCCCCCCCCCCATCCAACAACCAGCATCTGCAGTCCCTTGTGTCTACAACAACCCCTCCATATCTCCGCACTCCTTCATTTCCAACCTCCCAGTTATCCCATTTTCCATTGATGTTCCATTGGCTGCCAAATTTGAGAGAATTGTGGTCACAACCCAGACCGTCACACAGCCGACTCCATTTACACCTCACGCTGCCTCGGCAAGGCCAGCAGCATAATCGAGGATGAGTTGCACCCCGCCACCCTCTTCTCTCCTCTCCCATTGGGCAAAAGGAATAGATGTGTGAAAGCACACACGTCCAGATTCAGGGACAGGTTCTTCCCAGCTGTTCACGGGCAACTGAACCATCCTACCAACAACTAGAGAGCAGTCCTGGACATCTCTATCTTTGATCACACTTTACTGGCTTTATCTTGCACCAAACGCTTTTTTCATGTTATTCCCTTCATCGTGTACCTGTACACTGTGAATAGCTTGATTGTAATCATGTATTGTCTTTCCACTGACTGGTGAGCATGCAACAAAAGATTTTC
Organism: Amblyraja radiata; assembly: GCF_010909765.2. Taxonomy (NCBI): domain Eukaryota; kingdom Metazoa; phylum Chordata; class Chondrichthyes; order Rajiformes; family Rajidae; genus Amblyraja; species Amblyraja radiata. Next base: position 87,422,703 of record NC_045961.1, on the reverse strand, counting down.
ACTGTACCTCGGTTCGCGTGAGAATAAACTAAACTAAATTAAAAGCACAAGTCTGGAATTTGTCCACAAAATGCCCAAAGAGTGTCATCCGTTCCTGATGTGGTTGGGGTAGAAAGATGAGTCACGGGGGTTAGGTAATTATCTCAGTGAACTGATGACCAGACCCATGAGTACATTTGTTGACAATTCCCAATCATCCCCGTCACCAGAGATGACTCGAGTCACTTGTCCACATCCAGGGGTCGAGTGGAGCAACAAGAGGTCAGGCACTAGGGGATGAGCGGTGGGGCTGGGGTTCACTAATACCTTCTCTGTTCAACCAGAAACCAAAGGCACTAAATCTGGTAATAGTCAGGTAAATTATTCACAGAAGGACGAATGGCACATTGTGGGAGGGGAGAGGGGGGGGATTGTCAGTGTGTGTGTGTGGGGAGGGAAGGGGTGATGGTTAGTACTGCTGTGTTTGAGGAGCTGTGATTGAGCAGAACACCCCGTCACTCCCAATTTACTGCTCAATGGTCTGGTCTGTGCGCAGAGGTGAAGGAGTAACTCAGCGATTACACACGGCGCCTTGAGGATTGAATAATTGCCCCGGACTTCACAACCCCCTCTGTCAGGAGTTATCTGTGCTGGTCGGCTGGTTCATCGGCCACTGTAATTTGTGGGGTAGAATGTGTAGGAAGGAACTGAACTGCAGATGTTGGTTCATACCAAAGGTAGACACAAAATGCTGGAGTAACTTAGCAGGTCAGGCAGCATCTCTGGAGAGAAGGGATCGGTGATGTTTTAGGGCTGAAGAAGGGTTCTGAACCAAAACGTCACCTGTTTCCAGAGATGCTGCCTGACCCATTAAGTTACTCTAGCACGTTGTGTGTACACTGATCTGGAAGTTGGGGTGAATGTGGGGCGAATGGGTTCTCTGGAAGCCAGTGGGGGGATGTGACCAATGGCTGTGCCTTGAGACTCAGACTGTATGAACTCCCACTCCATTATTGTGATAAATATGAAATATTTTTTAAAAGATATGCTAATGGCAAACCCTTCTTCTTCTTCTTGCGAATGAAACATAAACCAAAGGGATAGTTGGATCTCAAGCCGGGTGTTGAGCAGCCAGTTTGTTGTCTCTGCGTCAATGTCTGCCAGGCCCTGAGCTCCATTTGGTGGGTGGTAGAGCGGGCACCCAGAGATGACACGGTTGGCTGTCTGTGGTTCTGCTCCGCATTCACAGGCTGGGCTCTGGCGGAGGGAGCCCCCATCTCCACATGCTGGCGTTGAAACGCCCAACTCCAGTACCAAGTCTGTTGAGCTTCACCCATCCACGCTCCTCTGGGGAGGCCAGACCCTGGACAGCTTTTATCTGGTGAAGCGATGTAGCTGTGTAATGGAGATGAGGTTGCCTTCCACTCCTGTGACCACTTGGTGGCTATCCAGTGTGCTTATGTCTCAGTTGGCTGGATGGATGCTAGGAGTTGTTTTCCATGTGGAGCAAATGGGTGACAGGACATCAGTCGGGGTGGCCTCTGCTCTCTGCTGATAGCCTGATGGAGGAGGTGATCTGGGTCCATGGCACGGCAAGATAGTGCCAGAGTTGCTGCTTGCCTTCTGATCCCTGCAGGCTGAATGCCTGCACGTATAGGGAGCTGCTCGACTGGAGTAGGTTGAAGGCACCCAGTGATGGTTCACAAGGTGCTGTTCAGGCTCGTATCTACCAGGCTAGTACGTCTACTTCTACTCCATACGCAGTATTCAGCTGGGGCATACACAAGAGCTAAGGCAGAGGTGCGAAGAGTTGATGGACTGGCTCCCCAACTTGTTCCTGCCAGGCAAACCCTGAAACTGTGGGAATCATCTGTAGGAACTGCTGTTGTTTCCAATCAACTGACTTGCGCCTCAGGAAACACATAGTCACACAATCATACAATACAGAAATACAATTCAGCCCAACTGGTCTGAACTGGTATGAAACATAAGATTGTTAAGGGCTTGGACACGCTAGAGGCAGGAAACATGTTCCCAATGTTGGGGGAGTCCAGAACCAGGGGCCACAGTTTAAGAATACGGAGTAAGCCATTTAGAACGGAGACGAGGAAACACTTTTTCTCACAGAGAGTGGTGAGTGTGGAATTCTCTGCCGCAGAGAGCGGTGGAGGCAGGTTCTCTGGATGCTTTCAAGAGAGAGCTAGATAGGGCTCTTAAAAATAGCGTAGTCAGAGGATATGGGGAGAAGCAAGGAACGGGGTACTGATTGGGGATGATCAGCCATGATCACATTGAATGGCGGTGCTGGCTCAAAGGGCCGAAGGGCCTACTCCTTCCTGCACCTATTGTCTATTGTCTATTGGTCCATGCCAACCAAGATGCCCATCTGCACTAGTTCAACCTGCCCCCATTTGGCTCACAACCATCTAAACCTATTGAATCCATGTACTTTTCCACATGTATTTTAACCACTGTTATAATAGTCATAATTTCCAGGAGCAGACTTAAGCCATTCAACCCATTGTGTCTACTCTACCATTCAATCGTAGTTGATCTACCTTTCCTTCTCAACCCCATTCTCCTCCTTCTCCCCATAACCCCTGACACCTACACTCATCCTTACCTCAACTATCTCCCCTGGTGGCTCTATCCATTCAGCCAGAAACCTTCTGGGTGAAAAAGTTGCCCGCCTCTCAGGTTCGTGTAAATCTTTCCCCTTTCACTTGAGTTATTTGCTCTAACTATTCCCCTCATGGCTTTATCCACCTCAAAGACACTTGCTAAATGCCATGTAATTTCTCCCCATGTAACAGTGCACGTGACAATGGTAATGTCCTAAAGTGTAAGAAGGAACTGCAGGTACTGGTTTACGGCAAAGATAGACACAAAATGCTGGAGTAACTCAGCGGGTCAGGCAGCATCTATGGAGGAAATAAATAGATGACGTTTCGGGCCGAGACCCTTCATCGGACTGGAGTCTGAAACTCAAACCAAATCTGAAGAAGGGCCCCAACCCGAAACGTCACCTCTTCCCTTTCTCCAGAGCTGCTGCCGGACCCGGAGTGACCCCAACATTTTGTGTCCATCTTCAGTGGGGATGTCAGCCTGGGGTGATCCCCTCCCGCCGACAGTTCACAGGGATGGGCGTTCCCGGACGATGTCCTACCTTTAATGCAGTTCTGCAGGGCGGCAGAGGGCCGTCTAGGGGGGAAGACCATGCTCGGAGTGCGGAACCGGTGGCGGCTGAGGCAGTCTGTGGGGAGGCAAGGAGACGGCTGGTGATCATTACAAGAGGAGTCGCCCCTCCACTTAACCCGAGGATATTCACCCCTGTATACCCCGGGGGAAGGGGAAATGATTGACCCCTCAATATACCCCAGAGATTTACCCCTACATGCCCCAGGAGAGGGGTTACGGCTTCGTATATCCCGGGGGTGGGGAAGGGGGGGTTACCCCTTCATACTCCGTGGGGGGATTCACCCCAATATCCCGGGGTATTGGCCCCTCTGTATACCCCGGGTGAGTTTCCGATCCGTATATATTTACCCCTCAGCATACCCCTGAAGGATTTACCTCCCTCTGCTCACTCTGGGGGGAGATTGGGGACAAACTTTGGGGGCGAGGGAGGGGAGGTGGGGTAGTGGGTGGGGAGGGAATCGGGGTAGGGGGGGGGGGTGAGGGGGCATTACGGGGAGAAAGCCCCGGACAGTGACCCTCACTGCTGTCTCGGTGAGCGACCGGGCTATGGGGGGGCGGCGATGAGTGGGGGGGGGGGGGGGCGGTGGTAAGAGGGGAGTGAAGGGGGGGGTGGTCTCGATGTTGCCTCACATGAGATGCTGCTCCAGACCCCGGAGGGCGGATGAAAAGATGTGTTCAGTCCGTGGGAGCGGCAAGATGAGGCGGGCTTTGGGGGGTGATGCGGAGAGAAGGAATGGGTGACGTTTCGAGTCGAGACCCTTCTTCATAGTGAGTGTCAGGGGATGGGGAGGCTAGAGATATGAAGGGGAGAGAGTAGAGGTATGAAGGGGACAGGGAGACTTAGAGGTATGAAGGGTAAGGGGTAAAAACGAGACATCGAAGGGAAGCAAGAATTTAATTGTCCTATCCACATGACAATAAACTCTCTTGACGACTTGAAAACTCAAGGAAAATGTGGAATATATCATTGTTAGCTATTGGGAAAGTGACAACGAGGTATACAATTTAATCAGGAGGGCAGTGAAACTGGTTAGAGAACTAGGATGGGGGAGGGATGGAGAGAGAGACTAGACCTGACTTGAGTCAAGTTTCCACACTTCGGGGTGGACTCATGACCTGGCACCGAGGAGTGGAGATGTGGGTTCACTAAAACCGTTCATCAGCCGGAACTAAAGACACTCAGACTGAAATAATCAGATAAACTATTCACAAAACGACAGGGGGGGGGGGGGGGGTGCAACCCTGCGGGACAGCCCGTCAGTCTCAACTTTCTGCCCAATTTTCTGGCCAAGAGAAGCTGGAGGTGTTGTAATGGTGGGACGGGATAGAAGGGCCGAAGGGTCTCCTGGTTACACACACGGCCGCAGCTCTGTCCCCAACACGACTCGCGGTGGATTCTAATCGGAACCGATCGATGTGGGAATTTAACTCACCGAGGTACCTGGGGTAAAAGTACTCCTGAAGAGAGAATGGAGAGAGAGAGGCATAAGCGAGTAAACCACAGCGGCGCTCCCTCAACACTGCTCCTCCCACTGTGCGGCGCTCCCTCAACACCACGCCTCCTATAGCGCGGCGCTCCCTCAACACTGCTCCTCCCACTGTGCGGCGCTCCCTCAACACTGCTCCTCCCACTGTGCGGCGCTCCCTCAACACTGCTCCTCCCACTGTGCGGCGCTCCCTCAACACCACGCCCCCACTGTGCGGCGCTCCCTCAACACTGCTCCTCCCACTGTGCGGCGCTCCCTCAACACTGCTCCTCCCACTGTGCGGCGCTCCCTCAACACCACGCCTCATATAACGCGGCGCTCCCTCAACACTGCTCCTCCCACTGTGCGGCGCTCCCTCCCGCACTGCGCTCCTTCACTCAGCTCAGCACAGCCCCTTCCGGCAAGGCGGCGCTCCCTCCCTCCCTCAGCGCTTGTGGCAACAAGTGCACTCACTCACCGTTTCCAGGTTGTTCTCAAACACTTCCCTCGCTTCCTCCTTGTCACAATATTCCTCGATGCATTCCCGCTCCAGGCTGCCCTGTTTGCGTTCCTCGAAGATGACATTTGCTCGCCGTTGTCTGATGAGAAATTGCGCGGCTCGTTGGTGTGTCAGGACTGTGCATGCACACAAAATAACCAGAGGTCACGCATATCCTCCCCGCACATCAGCCCACCGCGGCCAAAATCCCACCAGCCCAGAGCCACCTCGTCCCAGCCCACTGCCCCCCCTGCACCGGCCTCCATTAGTCATAGAGTGATACATCGTGGAACCAGGCCCTTCGGCCCAATTTGCCCACACCGATCAACATGTCCCAGCTACATTAGTCCCACCTGCCTGCGTTTGGTCCATATCCCTCCAAATATGTCCTATCCATTTACCATGTAACTGTTTCTGAAACGTTGGGATAGGCCCTGACTCGACCCTCATATGGCAGCTTGTTCCATACATACATCCACACCCTTTGTGTGAAAATGTGATCCCTCAGATTCCTATTAAGTATTTCCCCTTCACCGTAAACCTATGTCCTCTGTTCCTCGATTCACCTACTTCGGGCAAGCACAGCTTCATACACACCCGGAGAACACACCCCGACCCTTCAAACACCTCTCACCTTCTGACAACCAGCTAAACCAACGAGCTGCTGCAGGGGCGGGGAAATGTACCCGGGTAGGGAAACTCTTAAGATGGACACAAAATACTGGAGTAACTCAGTAACACACTTTGAAGACGGGTCTCAACCTGAAATGTCATCTATTCCTTTTCTTCAGAGTTGCTGCCTGACCGGCTGAGTTATTCCAGCATTTTGTGTCTATCTTCGGTGTAAACCAGCATCTCCAAATCCTTCCGACAAGGGAAACTCTTAGTTTGTTAGTTAGTTAGTTTATTGTCACATGTACTGAGGTACAGTGAAAAGCTTTTCTGTTGTGTGTTATCCACAGGGTGTGATACACCTGATTACAATCAAGCTATCCACAGTGTACAGGTACAGATACAGGATAAAGTAATAACATTTAGTGCAAGATAAAGTCAGTAAAGTCCGATTAAAGATAGTCAAGGGTCTTCAATGGGGTAAATAGTAGCTCAGGACCGCTCTCTAGTTGTTGATAGGGTGGTTCAGTTGCCTGATAACAGCTGGCAAGAAACCACCCCTGAATCTGAAGGTGTGTGTTTTCACACTTTTGTACCTCTTGCCTGATGGGAAAGGGGAGAAGAGGGTGTCTGGAGTGATACTCACCCCTGATTATGCTGCTGGCCTTGCCGAGGCAATGTAAGGTATAAATGGAGTCAATGGAAGGGAGGTTGGGGTTGATAGTCTGGGGTGCTATGGAGCTGTTCCCGAACCATGCTGAATGTGTCCTAATAATCGTTTGTGAACAGTTTAAAAAAAAAAAAATTAATATATATATTAAAAACTGATATTTGCAATATCTACAGTAAAACTAATCCTGGAATTATTCTGGAGGCCGGCTGTCTTTAAGTTTTAGTTTAGAGATACAGCACGAAAGCAGGCCCTTCGGCCCACCGGGTCCGCGATCCCCGGACATTTAACACTATCCTACACCCACTAGGGACAAACTAGTGTTGGATTGTAATCAATTTTTACATTTACAAAGCCAATTAACCTACAAACCTGTACGTATTTGAAAACCCTCGCAGGTCACAAGAGAACGTACAATCTCCGTACAGACAGCACCCGTAATCGGGATCGAACCAGGGTCTCCAACACTGTAAGGCAGCAACTCTACCGCTGCGCCATCGTGTCATTGGAGTTTCCTCGATATTCCCCGCTGAACCGATAACTTTCTTCACCAGTTTGTTAGCATTCCAGAGCTATTGTTCTGTGGTAAACTATTCCACTATACTGCTGTTAACTATATTCTTCACTTGTATCTTTTCTTTTGCTCTACTTGAGTTTACATAGAAACATAGAAAATAGGTGCAGGAGTAGGCCATTCGGCCCTTCGAGCCTGCACCGCCATTCAATATGATCATGGCTGATTTGTATTTTTGGATCTGGATCCGGATAACATGTAAGACAAAACATTTCTCTGTACCTTGGTACACATGACAATAATAAACCTCAACCATCACAGGGTCTGGTCTATCCTTCAGGGAGGAATTCTGTGACCTTTGGCTGGCGTTAGTGTCATGTGACCCTGCCCCACACCAACATCCTGCCGGCTCACTGACCTGTGAACTAATGGTTCAGCAAGTACCCTATGGATAGGATAGGTCTCATAGAAACATAGAAAATAGGTGCAGGTGTAGGCCATTCGGCCCTTCGAGCCTGCACCACCATTCAATGTGATCATGGCTGATCATCTAACTCAGTATCCTGTACCTGCCTTCTTTCCATACCCCCTGATCCCTTTTGCCACAAGGGCCACATCTAACTCGGCATGACTTCAGAATTAAGGGACAGAAGTTTAGGGGTAACATGAGGGGGAACTTCTTTACTCAAAAAGTGGTAGCGGTGTGGAATGAGCTTCCAGTGGAAGTGGTGGCGGCAGGTTCGTTGGTATCATTTAAAAATAAATTGGATAGGCATATGGATGAGAAGGGAATGGCGGGTTATGGTATGAGTGCAGGCAGGTGGGACTAGGGGAAACAAGTTGTTCGGCACGGACTTGTAGGGCCGAGATGGCCTGTTTCCGTGCTGTAATTGTTATATGGTTATATGGTTATAACTCCCTCTTAAATATAGCCAATGAACTGGCTTCAACTACTTTCTGTGGCAGAGAGTTCCACAGATTTACCACTCTCTATGTGAAAAACAAAATTCTCATCTCGGTCCTAAAAGATTTCCCCCTTATCAAAGTGTGACCCCTTGTTCTGGACTTCCCCAACATCGGGAACAATCTTCCTGCATCTAGCCTGTCCAACCCCTTAAGAATTTTGTACGTTTCTATAAGATCCCCCCTCAACCTTCTAAATTCTAGCGAGTACAAGCCGAGTCTATCCAGTCTTTCTTCATATGAAAGTCCTGCCATCCCAGGAATCAGTCTGGTGAACCTTCTCTGTACTCCCTCTATGGCAAGAATGTCTTTCCTCAGATTAGGAGACCAAACTGTACGCAATACTCCAGGTGTGGTCTCACCAAGACCCTGTACAACTGTCTTGAGGGATATAGGCCAAACCCAGGCAGGCGGGACTTGTGCTGATGGGACATGTTGGGTGTGGGCAAGTTGGGCCGAAGGGCCCGTTTCCACGCTGTATGACTCTCAGTAGCTCATCTCCTTCTCCAGGAATCCAGGGTTGGATTGTAATAATGTATTGTCTTTCCACTGACTAGTTAGCACGCAACAAAAGCTTTTCACTGCACCTCGGTTCACATTACAATAAACTAAACTGAACTGAATGGGACAAGAAACAGAGCAGAACCAGAAGGCGGGGCAGGTCTGGGGACACAACAAGATGGGAAGCAAGAGGCAAGCTTTTCCTCAAAATGTTCTTTAACCAGACCATTTTGCAGGCCAGAGAGCACAGTGTGAAGGCAGACACAAACTACTGGAGTTACTCAGTGGGTCAGGCAGTAGTTCTGGAGAAAAATAATGGGTGGGTGAGGGGGGGAAACTGTAGACAGAAAGTGGGGTAGGGGGCGCGGGGTGGAACTGGAGGCCAGAACAAATCAGGGCTGACAACAGATGATGACGGAAGGGTGGAGCCCACAATGGCCCATTGTTGGCTGGGGAAGAGGTGATAACAAAGGGATCAGGTCAAGTCAAGTCAAGAGAGTTTATTCTTGATAGGACAATGAAATTCTTGCTTGCTGCAGCACAACAGAATATTGCAGGCATAAATACAGAACAGATCAGTGTGTCCATATACCATAGCATATATATATATACATAAATAAACATAAAGTGCAATAGACTGTTATAGTTCAGAGTTTGTTTGAAGTTGTGTTTAATAGCCTGATGGCTGTGGGGAAGAAGCTGTTCCTGTACCAGATATCAGGCTCCTGTACCTTCTACCTGATGGCAGTGGAGAGATGAGTGTGTGGCCAGGATGCTGTGGGTGTGGGTTACAAGGATGCAAACAGTGGAACTAGTGGGGGAGGGGGGAGAGAGGGAATGTAGGGGTTACTTGAAATTAGAGAATACTACCCAGCGGTATGAACAATGATTTCTCTAATTTCTCTTATACCTAAAACCTCAACTGTTGAAGGCAAGCATACAATACGCCCTCTTTACCACTCTACCTGTGTTGCCACTTTCAGGCAGCAATGGTCTTGGATCCCCATCCCTCTGTATATCAAAGTCGTTAAGGGTCTTGCCATTAATTGATACTGTTTCCTTACATTCGACCTCCCAAAGTGCAACACCTCACATTCATTCATATTAAATTCCATCCGCCATTTCACCACCCATATCTGAAATTGATCTAAATCCAATTGTATCAATACACAATAGGTGCAGGAGTAGGCCATTCGGCCCTTCGAGCCAGCACCGCCATTCAATGTGATCATGGCTGATCATCCCCAATCAGTACCCCGTTCCTGCCTTCTCTCCATATCCCCTGACTCTGCAATTTTTTTAATCATTTGACAGCTTTCCTCCCTGTCTACAACTCTGCCAATTTTGCTGTTGTCTGCAAACGTACTAATAAAACCATCTCTATTTACATCCCGGTTGTATATATATATATCACAAACAGACCTTATCCAGTTGGAACAATACTCTTCCACCGCAACCCCCAGTCTATTATTGGTAAGCCATTGGTGTGTGGGAGGGAATGGGAGGGAATGGGAGGGGGTTAGAGAAGAGGTGGCAAGGGGGTTAGAGAAGGGGGTGGGTGTGGTGGGTAGAGAAGGGAAAAGATTGCTGGAAAGCAGGAGAAAAGGAGTTAGAGAGGGGGAGTGAAGGAGGTTGGAGAAGGGGATTTTATAGGGAAAAGAGGAGAAGGAAGGGGAGATTTAGCGAGAAGAAATGGGGATTTAGAGAGGAGAGATGAATTTTGAGAGGGGAAGGAAGAGGCGTTTAGAGTGAGGGTGGGTGGAAGGGGGAATTTGTAGAGATGAAGGTAGGAAGAGAGGATGAGGGAGGGGGGATAGAGAGGAGATTGAAGGGGGTTAGAGAGGGCGGGGGTTAGAATGGAGGGGGAAGGGGGAGGGTCAAGACAGCAGGTTTTGGAAGGGGAAAATGGGATGTTGGAGCGGGAGGGAGGAGGTGTAAAAGGGGAGGGGTCTGGAGGAGAGGGGAGGGGTTAAAATGCAAGGGGCACTGGAGAGGAGACTTGGATAAGGGGAGAAGAAAGGGCAGTTGCTGGAAAGTGTGGAAGGTGGCGGGTAGGATTGAAGAGGAGAGGTGGTGAGGGTCGGCACTGGAAGGTGGAAGGAGGGGGGGTGGAAGGGATGGGAGAGAGGGGAATGGGAGCGGGGATGGATAGGAGGGAGGGAGGGGAAGGAGGAGGGGGGAGATTTGATGCGAGGAAGGTGCTGGGGAAAGAGCGGAATTGGGGGGGAGGGGGGGGGGGGGGTAGAGAGGGATGTTCAGCGGGGTGAGAGGAGCGGCCGTGTCCCCAGCGGGTTACTCACAGGACGTGGCCTCGGACAGGGCGAGGAGGCAGGCGACCCCCGCGAGTAGTGGCCCGGCCATAGCGAGAGGGACGGCTGCAGCCGGCGCACGGATGACCCTGGATCAGAGCTGTGACTGCGTGGTGGGAGGAGCGGAGATATGGGGGAGGAGGAGGGAGGAGAGCCGCTCTCTGCACACACACACACACACACACACACACACACACACACAGACAGAGCAATGCAGCGCCTGCATGTGTGTGTTTGCACCTGTAAACTACAATGCCTCCCTCAAACACCACATCCGAATGGCCTGATTCTCCTCCTATCACGTATGACCCTTTGAACCCCCTCCTATTGACCCCTCTCTGGCCTCATTTGGCGGCGGAGACCCATAGCGGTCGTAGATAAATTGCAATTGCACTGAGCGTGCAGGAAGGAACTGCAGATGCTGGTTTAACCCGAAGATGGACACAAAATGCTGGAGTAACTCAGCGGGAGTAATTTACCAGTGTAAGGTGTGAACTCCACCCTCTTTTATGTCTTGTTCTCACACCTTACACTTCCTTATCTCTGTATCTCCCCTTCCCCTGACTCAGTCTGAAGAAAGGTCTCGACCCGAAACGTTACCTATTCCTTTTCTCTAGAGATGCTGTCCGTCCTGCTGAGTTACTCCAGCATTTTGTGTCTATCTTTGGAATTGGACTGATCACGCCGTTCTGCCATCCTTTGGTTAAACACTGACCATGTTCAGCTCCCCCCCCCCCCCCCCCCCCCCCCACTTCTTCCCCCACCCCAGCTCCCTTTTCCCACCGCCCCACCACCAGCCTCCAGTCCAAGCTCAATGTGACTATGAGCCCGGTTTACCAGTGCAGGCAGGAGCGGGTCATTTATCCCCTGTCCTGCCACTCGACGCGACTGTGGCTGGTCTGATCTTGGCACAGCTCCCCTTGCTCATAACCCCGATTCCAAAACCTGTCACTCTCGGCCGGGACCACACGGAGTGACTTGGGTCAAGAGGTTAAATGCAAGAGGATGCTTCGCTGCCCAAGGAGTTTCCATGCAGAGTTGCGATGAAGCTTCTGAAGTCTGAAGAAGGGTTTCGGCCCGAAACGTCGCCTATTTCCTTCGCTCCATAGATGCTGCTGCACCCGCTGAGTTCCTCCAGCAATTTTGTGTACCTGCGATGAAGCTTCGGTGTTCTGGATCATGGAGGCGCAGTCCTTAGAGACACAGCGCGGAAACAAGCCCTTCGGCCCAGCGAGTCCGCTCCGACCAGCGATCACCCCGGGGTGGGAGATTGCAACCTTCACGTGGTCCACCCTGTTTCGACCAATGCAATCAACCCGACGTGCACACACAAGATCGTACAGAAAAAGTTGACCTACAACTTTAGGCTGTGCACGCCATACGCAAGAAGAAGTAGAAGCGATCACCCCTACACTAGCACTCTTGTCCCACACACTAGGGACAATTTGTAATTGTGCTGGAGCTAGTTAACCTACAAACCTGTACGTCTTTTGTAGTGTGGGAGGAAACGAAAGCACCCGGAGGAAACCCACGCGGTCACAGGGAGCAGGTGCAGCACCCGCTGTCAGGATCGACCCTGGGTCTCTGGGGCTGTCAAGGCAGCAACTCCACCACTGCGCCACCATGCCGCCCCGGTCATTGAGTTCGTTCAAAACCGAGACGGGTTGATTTCTGTATTGTAAGGGAATCACTCGAGGGATATGGGGAAAGGGCCAGGAGAGGTGGACGGACGGATAAGATCATGCTGAATGATGGAGCGGGTTCTTAGGGCCAGGCAGCCGATCCCTGCTCACTGGCGATTTGATCTTCTCATTCTGCGGTTCAGCTGTTGAAACACGGCGCCTTGGGTTCCCAGTGCAGTCGCGCTAGCTTTCCATTATTTCTGAAAATGTCCTTCGCTCCCGAGGGAAGCTGCCTGAACGTGAGGTGCCTCATTGCGGACGCGAGAAGCTATGGGCAGATGACACAACCTGTTTCTTTCCAGAACAAAAAAGAGATATGCCAAGTGCTGGAGTAACTCAGCTAGTCAAGCAGCATATCTGGAGAAGATGAATACTGCAACAATTTGTGAACCCATTCCTTCTCTCCAGAGATGCTGCCTGTCCCGCTGAGTTACACCAGCATTTTGTGTCTACCTTCGATTTAAACCAGCATCTGCAGTTATTTCCTACACATGAATACGAGACGTTTCGGGTCGGGGTTTCAAACTGAAGAAGGGTCTCAACCCGAAACGTCACCTGTTCCTTTTCTCCAGAGATGCCGCTTGACTCGCCGAGTTACTTCAGCACCCTGAGTCTTTTTTCTCCATAAAACAGCACCTGCAGTCCCTATTTCTTTTCCCCAGAGATGCTTCATGATCCGCTGAGTTACTCCAGCTTTTTGTGTCTATCTTCATGTTTAAACCAGCATCTGCAGTTCATTCTTATATATTTTGCCTGCTCCACTGCGAAATCTCCTCAAGGGATGCCTATGAAGTTCTCACCCCTCTGCAACATCCTCGCATTAATCTGCTGCTCTACGCATTCATTTGTTCTATCAATTCAATTCAATTAAAAAACTTTATTGGCATGATAAAAAAAACATTGTTATATTGCCAAAGTATAAAACATGACATACATATTTGAAATGCCTAAGTATAAATACAAGTATACGATGCATGGATAGATATGTCCCTGTACATAAACTTGCAATAGGCCGATAGCCCTTTATTGATTGCTACCCGTTCTTGTAGCTGTAAGCAGTACAACACAATAGCAAGTTTAGCAATTCAATATTAATTTCTTAGTGTTAGTTAATGTCGATTAGTGTGTGCGTACATATGTCCATGTTGGTCATTCACCGTCTCTCAGGTTATGGCATGCTGTTACGTATTGTGCACCAAGATGTGCCGTATTTCCTTCGCCAAGGATTATTCTTAGTTTTGATGTATCATCTAGTTCTTTAAAATCAGGGGTTGCCACACTGAGTTTGTCAAAGTATGCTTTCCTTGTTTTGTCAAATTTATTGCATTTTAGGAGGAAGTGCACCTGTTTCAACCTCATCTGTCAAACAGTGGCTGCATATTCTGTTTTCTCTTGGTTGCCAGAATCTCTTCTGTCTTCCTTTTTCAACTGCCAAATAGTGGTCACTTAATCTGTATTTGGTGAGGGTCTGTCTCTGCTTTATGTCTCTAACAGTTGAGAGATAGTCTGCAAATTTATGGTCTCTTTTTAGGGAACGGTAACATCCTAATCTGCTTTGGCTTTTGGTTTCTTTATCCCAATGTTCCAAGTACGTTTCTTTACATTGTTTGATAATTTGGTTCACTCTAATTGGTGATTGGGGGCCAGTATTGATCTGGGGCCGGTCAGGGTTTAACTGGATAGGGTTTAACTGAATAGGGGTAGTTAGTCTCAGTACCAACTGACACAGGGAACTCTTTTCTGGGTTCCTCTTGGGTTTGAAGGGCTTTAAACTGGAGGGTATCTGGGGGGCTAGATTTAAGGTGATTCCAAAAATTTAGTGCTCTTTTCAGGATATTTATTATCAGTGGGTATCTGCCTAGTTCCGCCCTACATGCGTTTGTTGGTGTTTTCCTTTGGATACGGAGGGTGTTCCGACAAAATTCCGCATGCAGGGCCTCCGTTGTATGTTTTTCCCATTTACTATAACTATGGTGACTGAGCGGACCCCATACTTCACTACCATAAAGCGCAATAGGCTGGATTACACTGTGAAATATTTTAAGACAGATTTTAATTGGGATTAGGATGTTGTAGAATCTTCTTTTTATTGCATACAGAGCTCTTTGAGCTTTCTCTTTTAGTATCTTCTATATCTCTATATCACCGTCTATATCTCTCGTTTTCCTTTCCCCTGACTCTCAGTCTGAAGAAGGGTCGTGACCAGAAATGTCACCTATTCCTTTTCTCTAGAGATGCTGTCTGACCCGATGAGTTACTCCAGCATTTAGTGTCTATCTTCGTCGGTTGAGGAGACTATTGTAACAGGTAGCAGAGAGACCCTTCCCTAGACACCACAGGTGGATCTATCTCCTATCTTAAAGATGGTCATCACACTTAGCCCTCTCCGAGGTCATCACCTCAGTATGTTTACAATATACATCAATGATTTAGATGAGGGGATTCAAAGGAACATTAGCAAATTTGCAGATGACACAAAGCTGGGTGGCAGTGTGAACCGTGAGGAGGATGCTATGAAAATGCAGGGTGACTTGGACAGGTTGGGCGTGTGGGCAGATGCATGGCAGATGCTGTTTAATGTGGATAAATGTAAGGTTATCCACTTTGGTAGCAAAAACAAGAAGGCGGATTATTATCTAAATGTAGCAATGTTACAAAATTTTGAGATTTTAAAAATCAGGTCTGCAATTTATCCCATCAGATAAAGCATAAAAAGATGTTTAATTTTACACCTAATTCACTTTCATATCTTCAGTATTAAAAATGTTATGACCATTTTCACACTCGGAAATGAGCATCTTGTTCCAATTGCTTTTGCATTGACTTAACACAAAAGCTGTGATCGAGGACAGTCAAAAGCCCATAACTTTCTTAAAAATCAAGAGAACTGAATGAAATTTTCAGTTATTATAGATTGAAGCATTCTGAAACAAATATAAAACATCTTACTTGGATGACCAGAAATTAAAGCATATAATTAGTTAACAACTTAATTGTAGCCAATTACAAAATTGACCATTGTGACGGAAATAGTAATAAACACCCTGACTGCCTTGAAAATTCAAAAATGTGATATTCTCAAGATCAAAACTTTAATATTATTGTATTATATGCTGTAAGTCTGTGACAGATAGGTAAATAGATTACAATTTCTAGCAATAGACCAAGTCTTTATGGAGAAGATCAGCTGCTAGCTGGTACATTGGCATATCATAATCAGTAGCATCATCATACTCCTCAGATTGTAACCAATAAGCAACTCTGTACAATTTGTTTTTCCTCAACTTTTTAATTTTGGCATTGTAAACTATAGGTTTTTGCTCTTCAAACCAAGCATGACATGCCTTTCTACCCACTACTTTCCCATTAAGAATGTCCTGTAGATTCCTTTTCTTAAGAAAAGGATATTTTTTTCAAAATAGCCTAAGTATCCAAATAACAAACTATTCCCATTCACACAAGAATTCACAATATAACATGATTTTTAAATCTCACTGCCATTAATTCATATGCCAGATGGAAGGAATTTGATGTTTAATTCCCATAAATTAATCTAGAAACATCCACAATATAATCAAAATTGTAATTTTTTATTAGGGAAGTACAACGGGACCTTGGGATCCTTGTTCATCAGTCAATGAAAGTAAGCATGCACGTACAGCAGGCAGTGAAGAAAGCGAATGGCATGTTGGCCTTCATAACAAGAGGAGTTGAGTATAGGAGCAAAGAGGTCCTTCTGCAGTTGTACAGGGCACTAGTGAGACCACACCTGGAGTTTTGTGTGCAGTTTTGCTGCCCTAATTTGAGGAAGGACATTCTTGCTATTGAGGGAGTGCAGCGTAGGTTTATAAGGTTAATTCCCAGGATGGCGGTACTGTCATATGCTGAGAGAAGAGTGGCTGGGCTTGTACACTCTGGAGTTTAGAAGGATGAGAAGGGATTTTATTGAACCATATAAGATTATTAAGGGTTTGGACATGCTAGAGGCAGGAAACATGTTACCGATGTTGGGGGAGTTCAGAACCAGAGGCCACAGTTTAAGAATAAGGGGTAAGCCATTTAGAACGGAGATGAGGAAACACGTTTTCACACAGGGAGTTGTGAGTGTGGAATTCTCTGCCTCAGAGGACTTTGGAGGCCGGTTCCCTGGATACTTTCAAGAGAGAGCTAGATAGGGCCCTTAAAGATAGCTGAGTCAGGGGATATAGGGAGAAGGTAGGAGCAGGGTACTGATTGGGGATGATCAGCCATGATCACATTGAATGGCCGTGCTAGCTCGAAGGGCCAAATGGCCTACTCCTGCACCTATTGTCTACCCGTTGACTCCACACTAACTACCTGTCCAACAATGCCTCCGTTCTGAAAATCTTCTCCTCATCCTCCAACCTACTCTCCCACCTGGATATAAAGTGACTGCTCAACTGTGGGGGACGTTCATCCAAGGCCTTGAACAATCCATCCCACATTTGATTTCTAACTATTCCTGCTACTAAGTAGAGTCATGGTTGCATTATGTACATCGATTTTTGCACTAATAAAGCCTAGTTTCCTGGAATAATTGATCATTAATTTATTATGTTATTGATCACTATATTGTGGTATTGCATTATGGAGCCTGTAAAAGATGCAGTTCCCGGTACAGACAGCAATGGAACAATCTTGGCTCTTGATGGGAGACATCATCCTGAAACATTAATTCTTTCTCACTCTACATATGCTGCCTGATCTGCTGAACATCGCTGCTATTCTGTGCTGTCTCGTTGATGGTTATTATTCATTATTTAGTTTAATTTAGTTTAGAGATACAGCACAGAAACAGGCCCTTCAGCCCACCGAGTCCACACCGACCAGCGAACCCATATTAATGCTACACACGAGGGACAAATTAACATTTACCAAGCCAATTAACCTACGAACCTGTACAACTTTGGAGTGTGGGAGGAAACTGAAGATCTCGGAGAAAACCCACGCAGGTCACGGAGAGAACGTACAAACTCCGTACAGACAGGCACCCGTAGTCAGGATCTAACCCGGGTCTCTGGCGCTGTAAGGCAGCAACTCTACCCCTATGCCATCTTTTATTGCTATAGTTTTCTCAGTTGTATGGTGAAAAACAATTGTTTTGGTTACTACCAGGCAAATCATAGCATATGTGAGTTACCTGGCCATTGTGTCCATGTGGCATTGGAAGCATCTTGAACAGAAGCAGATGCCAACCAATTACAGTAGTGGTGGTTGCCAATTGCCTGGGATACACCCGAGGTCAGGACAGAATCTCTCTCTGTTTGTCAGTTGAGTATAGTCATACAATGTATAATTAGGGGACGGAGCAGAAGATGAGATATTGGGAGAGTTTCTGATGACGCCTCACTCAATCCTGAAGGATTTGGCCATTGGTACCAAACTGCCCTTTTCATCACCCAACCTCTGTGATGCCAGTCATGTTTAATGCAAGAGTACAAAGCTGTTAAAAACTCATGGTTTTATTTGGCAGTTAAAAATACAGTGTCCCATTAATATATTCATGTACAGTAAAAGCTTGGTTATTCTGCCAGTGCTTTACTTGACTGGTGCCAATCAATCAAATAAGGTGGCTAACCCAACCTTAGCCTGCCCACTTCCTTAACACTCCCTCAATGTTGTCTCAAGCTGTGGCCAAATGCACCCCTAATCTTAGCCCAGGTGCTTCCTCAATGCTGATCCAACCTCAGCCCAAATACTCCCTTAACACTGTCTCTATCACTGACTGCACACTCCCTCAACACAGCCCTGAGTTCAGCCCAGACATTTTATGACACTGCCCAATATCATCTGGGGCATTTTCTTAACACTTTTCTAACTTCAGCTCAAGATAACGCCACCCCAGTACCAGCCCAGGTGTTCCCTCAACACTAGCCAAATATCAGTTCAGATGTTTCCTCAACACGGGCCCAAAGTAAGTCGAGGCATTCCCTCTGACGTGCTGATCACCAGAGTATGCCTGTCGATCTGTCAATGAACCAAGCTTTCAATGTTCACGGTTTAAGTTACAAGGATTGCTGCAAATTTCATCCTGTTGACTGAACTGGACACTCATATGGAAGTAACATTTCCCTTTAAAGTTACAGAAATTGTAGTATATACAACATGTTCAATACACTTGTTTAAAACATGATAAATCAGTTCTACCGCTATGACAGTGGTTCTTTAAAAACAGATATACTAATATACAACTCCCAGCAGCGCACAGGAATTCCAACTACCCACGATTGAGGTTGTATTTCTTATTCCTTTAGATAAAAATGTGCAATTGCAAATGAAGTTTTAAAATGGTTAAAAGTGAAGCAGGAAGCAGGGTCATTAAAAAGACTTTTGCAACAGAGCAACTGGGTCCAAACTCTATCGCTGTTGTTCGTTAATGTTGTTTCACGGGGTGATGGGGGAGGGAGGACATCGTGTTTCTCACAGGTGCCTCATTGGAAGCCTTGACAAGGTCATGTCCATTCAAGGTCACGCACGGACGTACTCAGTTGGATTTAACGCATAAGAGAGCGTCACCACTGGACATGAGACATCACTGTGAATGCACAGCAGACTGTTGGTACAGTGTACACATTCCCTTTAAATAATGGGACTTTGTCACACTATCAAACAGACAGTGGTATAAATATGGGACAATATACAATTGCAGACAAGAGATTCTGACAGAATGGCACAACTTAATGCTGACTGAGAGACATTAGAGACGGCAGCTGCTGAGTTCTGGAGCAAAAACAAACTGCTGGAGGAACTCAGCAGGACAGCCAGCATATGTGGAGGTAAATAGACAGATGATGCTTCAGGTCGAGCCAAAACGTGGCCCATCCATTTACCTCCAAAGATGCTGTCTGACCCGCTGAGTTATTGAAGCAGTTTGTTTTTTGGTTAACACTGAGTGAGACAGGTCAGCTCGGAGTCTGATCTGGTCCTCAACCCAGAGGCAGCAGTGGTAAAAAACAATGGTGCGAGTGGATCTCGATGGACCCAGACCCAGGCGTGATCCCCAGGAACCCGGCATGGAGGGGCGACCGTTTCTCACACTGGTTTGGACCAAGAGTCATTTTAAAAAACATCACAGGGAGATAAGAATGTGGGGACAATACCACAGATGTCTAACTGCTAAAGGGTAATTATGCAAAGCTCTGTAGATGGCAATCATGGCACCTATATCTGGGACAAAGCCCCATACTCCAAACCCCTGCTTCTGATTAGTGGCACTGCCAACATTACCACAGAGTGCAGTATCTGCACCTTAAGGTTAGTTTGCTTCATCAGTCCAATACCCAGCTGGGCTGACCCAGTCGTGGCAAACTCTCTTCACTGGAATCTATCGCCGACTGGTTCACTTTCAATGATCATTCAACTGATCGCTGCTTAGAACGGGTATAAAATAACTGCCCCAAAGGCAGATAGTTAGTCATCTGTTATCTGCAGATAACTAAAGTGCATACTGTAACAGTTTGTGGAGACATCGTTAACATGGTATGGAAAAGTTGATTAAGATGAACACTGCAAATCTGTACACTTTACACAAATTATCCTCTATATCTCAAATTTAGTTTCGAGCTGGGACCAGCATTTTCAGGTATAAAGTAACTCTCTCGGCTTTCCAGTTCTTTCTCAAATCTGCTGGTCACACAGAGTTGGTTGGACGTCTCGAGGTCTCGGTTACGTGGCACTGAAGGGTCTTATCACCAATTGGATGTTCCCTAAAATAAATCAAAATACAAATAAACAAGTTTAAAAATAGCATTTTTTTCACGTTGGCAATAAAGAGGGTGCTTATTCACAAACCTAGGGAGATAGCTCGACAAGATAATACTTCCTTTCATGAATAAAGCAGAGGTTCTTGACAAGAATCCTGGACCATACCATAGATGCATAAAGTCAGAGAGCAATACAGCATGGAAATAGGAAGGGTTCCGACCCAAAATGTTACCCATTCCTTTTCTCCAGAGATGCTGCCTGCCCCGCTGAGTTACCCCAGCACTTTGTGTGTATCTTCGGCATCTGAACTTCCTTCCTACACATGGAATTAGGTCCTTCGGCCCAATTCGCCCATGGTGCCTAACCGAGCTAGTTGCACACCTGCATCTGCCCTATATCTCTCTAAACCTTTCCTCTGTTAGTACTTGTCCAAGTATGTTTTAAATGTTGTAATTGTATCCACCTTAGACACTTCCTCTGGCAGCTCTTTCCATGTACCAACCTTCTTGTGTGAAACAATTGCCCCCCAGGTCCCATTTAAATCTTCCTCTTCTCACCTTAAACCTACGTGCTCTCGCTTTAGTCCTTGCCTCCGTGTGAAAAAGACTGTGACCGTTCACCATCTTTTGAGGAAGAGAGTTCTAAACACAGCCCATGTTTGGAATGGGTCCTGAACTGGCCAAACAGTGCGCTGAATCATTCTAATTTACGACATGGAACAGGCCATTCAGCCCATCGCCCTGGTGCTGGTGTTCACGTTCCACACAAACCTCCTCCTGCCAATCTTCATCTCACACCATCAGTAAGAGAACAATAATGCAACCTATCCCACTTGGGGCATTTCTTAGAGGATTGATATTGGAGAAAGTAAAAAATATGAATAAAGAATGACTTACTGGCTGCCATACTTGGTCCTCGTGAACTTGTTCCTCTTGTACTGTGTGTGCTCCAGGTCCAGGGTCTGGACAGCAGCTATGATCTGCTTGAGGACTTTATACGTCTCTTGCGGATCATCGATGATAAAGGTTGAATACTCCTCCTGCTCTGGCCCGTCATACACAGACTTGCTGCCACAAGCCTCTGGGAACAAAGGTGAAATGGAGCCGATTATTTTTAGTTTAGTTTAGTTTAGATATACAGTGCTGAAACAGTCCCAATTCAGTTCCGTTTATTGTCAGGTGTATCAAGGTACATTGAAAAGCTTTTGCTGCGTGCTAACCAGTCAGCAGAAAGTCAATACATTATTACAATCGATCCATTGACAGTGTATAGATACATGATCAGGGAATAACAAGCTCTTACTGAACAAGCTCCTACGCGAGAGCAGATCTATGCAGACCAATAAAGCTTAGCTTCGGTTTGTGGTTGGGCTGAGTTAGCTGATGAGTACTAATTGGAACTCAGCCACAAGAGAGTGAAGACAAGGTGTACTGCTGATAATCACTGTAGAGGTTCACATTTGGAGCAGGACAGCCCAGCTATCAGCGTGCCACTGCACAGCAACTCAGCCTCAAGCTGAACTCTGTTTGACATAACTTTACATGGTATGTATGTAACTACAGAAGCAGGCCATTCAGCCCCTCTGCTCCATGATGATATTTCTGCTTCACACCAGTCCCCTCCCAGCCATCTGCTCCTACTTCACTCTCCCTTGCCGCCCCCTTAAGCCCATCTCTCCAGTTCCCTCGGCCTGATCCTGGTTGGAGTGAGTTTACAATTTCACCATACTCGGAATTCCTGACAGGATCTATTGGTGACCCCTTACAGTAAAGGACCCTAGTTCCACAAAGGGAAATCTCCCTGTTAAGTGAAAGCATTAACCTTTCCAAACTGTTAAAGTAGTCCATGAGGTTCCCACACTCGTGTTTTCCAGAGGATGGATGACAGCCTGTTTAACCTTCCTAACAGGTACAACATCTCACTACTGGTATTATCCTTGTAAATCTTTTCATAATTTCTGGATCAGAACTGTTGGTAATACTCCACGTATTGCCTTGGTATGTACGACTGCTTTATTCAAATCGTTCATTAATTGAGAATTAGTAATTTATTAACCTTTAATCATTTTGTGGTTGGGACATCAAGGATTTACATCGGGACATCTCGATGGCAATTCAATTGTTAATCACTTTCTGAGCATCACTTCAAGATTCAGCATCTGACAAGCAGGTCTGTCAAGTGCCGAGATTAATAACATAGAAACATAGAAAATAGGTGCAGGAGTAGGCCATTCGTCCCTTCGAGCCTGCATCGCCATTCAATATGATCATGGCTGATCATCCAACTCAGTATCCCATCCCTGCCTTCTCTCCATACCCCCTGATCCCTTTAGCCACAAGGGCCACATCTAACTCCCTCTTAAATATAGTCAATGAACTGGCCTCAACTACCTTCTGTGGCAGAGAATTCCATAGATTCACCACTCTCTGTGTAAAAAATGATTTTCTCATCTCAGCCCTAAAATACCTCCCTCTTATCCTTAAACTGTGCCCCCTAGTTCTGGACTTCCCCAACATCGGGAATAATTTTCCTGCATCTAGCCTGTCCAACCTCTTAAGAATTTTGTAAGTTTCTATAAGATCCCCCCTCAATCTTCTAAATTCTAGCGTGTACAAGTCGAGTCTATCCAGTCTTTCTTCATATGAAAGTCCTGCCATCCTAGGAATCAGTCTGGTGAACCTTCTCTGTACTCCCTCTATGGCAAGAATGTCTTTCCTCAGATTAGGAGACCAAAACTGTACGCAATACTCCAGGTGGGGTCTCACCTCGAGACGCAGTTTAATCCAGTGATTTCTGGGCCCACCAGTTTAGTTTAGTTTGGAAATACAGTGCGGAAACATGCCCTTCGACCAACCGAGTCCACGTCGACCAGCGATCCCTGTACACTAGCACTATCCTACACACACTAGGGACAATTTACAATTTTTACCGAAGCCAAATTAACCTACAAACCTATACTTCTTTGGAATGTAGGAGGAAACCGGCGAATCTGGGGAAAACCCAGGCGGTCATGGGGAGAACGTACAAACTCTGTACTGACAGCACCCGTAGTCAGGATCGACACCAGGTCTCTGGCACTGTTAGACAGCAACTCCACGGCTTCGCCACTGTGATGCCCCCACACTCCACTTATCACTTAAAAAAACGGAAATATGAATTCTTCATCACTGGGACCAGGAGCTGTTGGATTATAGTGCAGTCCCAGCACATTACTGCTGTCCTCACCCGGGCTGTGATCACCCTCCTCCTCCATCACACCACCTCCTCATCCCACACCAATATGGCTGACTCTCAAATTGTCTTTCAGGCTGGTGTCCTTGCAATAGTCTTTTCAGGCAGCAACTGCAACCTCCCAAGAATTCATGTATAAAACTCCCCACTCCTCAAACTAC
The DNA here is from genome assembly GCF_010909765.2 of Amblyraja radiata. Lineage (NCBI taxonomy): Eukaryota > Metazoa > Chordata > Chondrichthyes > Rajiformes > Rajidae > Amblyraja > Amblyraja radiata. The sequence goes on along the minus strand of NC_045961.1, from coordinate 87,399,193 downwards.
AAAGGTATTCTCCTCCCTGCACTTTCCACCAGCCTCTGTAGTCCTAAAGTTGTCATCACGTTTTGCACCTCTTGCATCAGTGACAGAGGACACAGTTTTACGTCAGATTTGCAGCATCTTTCACCTTGCATCTTCTCCAGCTTGGTCCTGTGAGTGTTGAAGAGGGAGTAAATATGCTCCGTCTCGCGGTCACCGTCTACGTCCAGCTGAATGTCTGCCGGAAGGCCACTGCACAGAACAGACACACCACATGGGATTCAAATCAACGTAATGGCCACTAGCCCAAAAGGTAAAGCACTTAAAAGCACAGTGCGTGCAGGCTTTACCAAAGGCAGACTGTTAAACACACAGTGTCACAACAAAATACTTTAGTTTTATTTTAGAGATATAGTGCTGAAACAGTCCCTTCGGCCCATCGAGTTCCGTGCCGACCAATTATCCTACACACACTCGGGACAATTTAAAATTTTACCAAGTCAATTAGCCTCAAACCTGTTGGTCTTTAGAGTATGGGAGGAAACTGGAGCTCCCGGGGAAAACTCACGTAGCTCACCAGGAGAATGTACAAACTCTGTACAGACAGCACCTGTAGTCAGGATTGAACCTGGGTCTCTGGCGCTGTAAGGCAGCAACTCAACCACTGCAAAGATGGCATTTCGCTCCCTCCACCACCAGTGCACAGTGGCCATCTTCTCCTTGTAGAGGGTGGTGAATCCCTGGAGTTCTATGTTCTAGCGGGTAGCGGAAGTCGGGTCATTACAAATATTTGTTAAATTGAGGAATAAACAGGCTGGAGAAGTGACACAGAAGAGGAGTTGAGGCCAGCACAGGTCAGTCACAGTCATATTGAATGGGATAGGTTTTGAGGGGTCTGATGGCTGTCTTCTTGTTGCTACCTGCAGAGGTTTTCAGTGGAGGTTGGAAAGAGTGGTTTGAAAAAGTGCACTGGTCATTGGGTTAGTAACTCGGGAGTATAAATTTGAAAAAACAGAAAATGAAGGAAATACTCAGCAGGTCAGGCCGCATCTGTGGGAAGAGAAGCAGAGCTAATGTTTCAGGTCAAAGACCCTTCGACAGATGCAGGAAGGAGATAAAAGTAGCTTGTTAGACTCTAAGGAGAGTCGGGTGAGTGGTAATAGAAGGTTCTGGACCAGTGGAAACCTCATTCACCATCAACCCTTAAAGTCTCTTCATAGTCAAAGCTCTAGGGTCTCATATCAGTGATTTTTCTTTGTGCTTTCTCCCAGACCTTGACTTCTATTCTTGAGATAGAATCTAGATACATTAAAGATCGAGAGCTGTGTAGGAAGGAACTGCATGTGCTGGTTTACACCGAAGATAGACACAAAATGCTAGAGTAACTCAGCTGGTTAGGCAGCATCTCAGGAGAAAAGAAGGAGTCCGACCCAAAATATCACCTATTCCTTTTCTCCAGAGATGCTGCCTGACCCACTTAAATACTCTTCACATTTTGTGTCTAATGAAAGAGAGCTCTTGTATTGTAAAACAGAGTTCATCCACAGTAATTTCCTGATAAAGCAAAACCAGATGACCATGGGGATATGCAGTACATTTAAGATCACCTATATATGCAAAGGACCGTGTTAGGATAATTTTTTTTTTGTATTTAGAGGGGTTAGGATGTTAAAAGTCGAATCAGGATCAGTAAGAGAAGAATTGTTTGGTGTATAGGAAGGAACAAAAGAAGGGTCTCGATCGGAAACGTCGCCTATTCCTTTTCTCCAGAGATGCTGCCCGCCCGCTGAGTTACACCAGGATTTTGTGTCTATCTTAATTATCTAGTGTCGTTTAGTGTAGTTTATTATTATCACGTGTACTGAGGTACAGTGAAAAACATTTGTTTCCATGCTATCCAGTCAAAGAAAAGACTATGCATGATTACAATCAAGCCGTCCAGAATGTACAGATAACGGATACAGGGTATAACATTTAGTGAAAGATTTGCTGCTGAAATAAAGATTTAAAAGAGTGGTCTGATTGTAATGGGTGACAGCAGCTCCTCTTCTGGGACCAGCACACAAAGAGTCTTCTGGCTCCGGCACCACATTTAAAAAAAGTAAACTTAGAAAGGTCTTAATATGTGGGTAAGTGGGACTTGTACAGACAGGTAGAGGGTCTGCTCATCTTACCCAGTGCAGGGGGCACACCCAGGGACACCGTCCGCACTGGCCTTGCAGCACAGCCAGTGCCCGTTGAGGTAGGCCGATGGGTGGTACGTGGTCAGCCGCTTCTGGTTGCACTGACTAACTTTGGTCAGGATGTCCATCCAGTCTTTGGCCTCCACACAGTTGTTGGCCTGGATGTACAGCGCTCTCTCGGGCTGAATGACTTGAAACATCTGATTTGAAGCAAGCACAAGATTCAATTTGCTCATACGCTGTATTAACCCAGGTGGCAATCTTAAATTCTCCTATTTTCTGCAATTTGGGTGGAGGATTGCACAATGTCAAATCCCTTTCAAATCCTTCTATGATGTATCCCTCCCCATCTCCAGCCCTCCATATCCTTCCTACCTCCAGTCATCTATAGCCTACTCCTCTAACCCTTTATAACCTTCCCTCTTTATGTCTCCATCTCTCCAGAACCTGCCCCATCTTATCTCTCCACCCCCCCCCCCCCACCCCCCCATTAGTAGTCTCTTGAGCATCCTGGATTTTAATCCCTGTTTCTGGCAGCCGCACTTTCAACTCACTATACGCCCTCACAGAATCTTTGTGTCTCTCTCCCCCATAAGACTCTCCTTAAACTTATGTCTTTGACCAGGCTTCTAGTCACCAGCCCAACTCCTCTTTCTGTGGTTCAGATTATGTCTAGCGCGTTTCCTATGAAGCATGGCAAGACATTACAGGCACCATGTCAATGTGCTTATTGTGGCAGTATGCAATCTTCCCACATCCAAACGTGGTCCGTTTCCACCCAGTCTGAGCCCCAGCGTTAAGCACTTCAGTGAAAATTTCCCGAATCTTCCATCTTTACGTCGATGCACACAATCTAACATTCTACTCACATTTTTCATTTTGAATGATTCTTCCTCTAGTTTCTCAACTGCGAGGATATTTTCAATTGGAATATTGTACAGTGGGTGGTCACCTAAAAACATCAGGAAAAGAGCTCATTAAAAAAACTGTTCCTTCCAGAGTGGAAATTTGTCTGAAGCTTTCTGGCCAAGTTCATTATCTAAATCATCAACCAACTGGACAAACTCATTCATATAGTACACAAAAACAGGCCTCACATTGCCTCTGCCTCATGCAAGAGGATTTGAACACAAGATTAAAGGTGTCTAATTGCAATTATATTGGACCCAGATGAGACTACGCCTTAAATACGTTATCGATCATGAAGGATATACTTGCACTGGAGAAAGTGCAACAAAGGCTCATCAGACTGATCCTGGGATTTCATTGCCATGGCTGAGAAGGCCAAGACATTGAGAATTTTTAAATTGGAGGTTGATAGGTACTTTATTAGTGATGGCATCAAAAGTTACAGGGAGAATACAGGAGCATGGGGTTGAGAGGGAAATATAGATCAGCCATGATCAAACAGCAGAGTAGACTCGATGCTCCAAATGGCCAAATTCTGCTCCTATGTCTTATGGTCTTATGGAATTCCAGACTGGATTTATTGGAGACTGCTTGATGTTGATGGTCCCTCCTTTTGGGCTCTGCTGATGTGGAATCTTACTGAACCTCCACTCTCGACAGGAATTCAAGAGGCAGAGAAGGGACAGCAAACTGTCAGAGTGGGATGATGGTGTGCACATAAAGTCATCAAGATGGACAGGGACAAGGACAATGCGAGGGAATCTACGTCAGTGGTGGTCTTGAGGCTGCCTCATGCTAGCCCCTCCCTGCCCTCTCTATTTCCACAATGCCATCTCCTTCTATCCCCTATTTCTTCATCTGTTTATCAAACATCCCCTTAAATCCATCTCTGCCCTTCACCTCACCCACTGTTTGTGGGAGTGAGTTCCATTCTTCCTACTCCCTGGGGAAAGATGCACAACCACTATTTTCTTCCAAGTTATCTGACTGATCTCAAGCAGCGGTTGCTGAGTGGAAAGTCACAGTTTGCACCAAAGATCTTTTAATGCTTTTGCTCCCACTCAAAACTCCATTGATGCCATGACAAGATCTTGCTCCCAACATATGTTCGTGTGTGCTGGCCTCAGGAAGGCAACTGAGACATGGAGCTTGGGAAGAATCATCAGGGAACATAAAGCCAGTGAGGATCCAGGCCCCAGGGGAACACTGCTCCTGTACTAGGAGGGAAGAGCTGTGAGCCACTTCACCTTTGTGCTTGTGATAGGTGAGTTCATGGTTGCTCAAGCGAAACCACCTCTTCTTAAAATTCTTCATGCCAAAACGCTTTCTTCCTTGTGCCCTCTTGATCATACACCTAAATGGAAGTCCAAAAATATAATTTGGAAAGGTTAGTAAATGAAATCTTTACCAGGTAATCAATGTATAGGAGCCTAAAAACTGTAAAGTCCAGGTTCAGGAGCAGCTTCCTTCCCTACAACCCAGGGTCTTGAACACAACAAACTCCAACTAAACTAAAGATTGCCTTGGTTGGACTAGGGACTTTGGACTTTGTTTTGTTTCGCATTACATTTATTTATTTTGAATTCCAGACATCTGATGATACAGAGAATGATAGCTGAAGAAAGATTGGCACGCCGAGTAGCCTTTGCTCCTGGACTGGATGAACCATCCAGATCACCATGACGTATTAGTTTTATAGTCTGCTTTGACGGTAAATTGTTGCACCACACACGGCCTTGGTTATTTTGTTTATTTAATTTCTATACAAAAACACCCAGAACTTGGCAGTGTTATCCTCTAAACTCTTGACTTTGCCAAGAATTATATCTAATCCCAGACTTGCAAAGATTGCCCACTCATCTCTAACACTGCAGCTTTCCATCTGACCCCTGTAAAATATTAACTGTTTTCTCGGAAAAAAAACAAGCTCCTGACCAAAGAATGTGAATCACTGATTTCAGATGTTAGCAACAAATCTGGGAGCGTGCTTAGTGCCCACATTGGTGGAAGGAGAAGTCAGAGGAATTGGAATGGATGCTGAAGATACTCATATTCCAGCAACTCTCAGCTCCTCACTGCACCACAAGTGACTGTGAGAGAGTAGGATGGATTCATAAGTGTTCAAAATAATAAAGGGGCTTGGACAGTAAATATGAAGCTGTTTCCAGTTGCAGGAGGATTGCCGAGTTAAGGAGACTAACTACAGAACTGGAACCACATACATAGCGGTTTTTCGGGGCGATCGGGAATGCACTGTCTGAAGGGGTAAAGGTGAAATATACTCAAGAGGAACTTTCAAAGATACAAAATAAAGAGGAAAATCACAGAGCTATGAGGAAAATGCCTGGGAGCGGGGCAAATCCAAGAGCCTTTTCCCAGAGCTACCACTAACATAATGAATCAACTGCCAGCACTAACACGAATCAACTGCAAGATTCATCTGATTTTAGTGGGGATTCAGTGTCAAAAACAAAAAGCTGGATTTTCTTCCCTCATGGAGAGTTTAGAATGCGGGAGGCACACTTAACCCAGTTGTTTACGGTGAACAAAGGGTGGACACCAGAACTTCTGCTGCGTAATATGTGGCAGCCCTGAGAGCGGGTTCTGTACATGATGGTGGATGGTATGCAACAGCATAAATTCTCCGAAATATCTGAGTTTCTATGACTCACTGGATTAAAGGAGAATTGGAATACAGCTGAAATAATAAAAAAGTTGGTCTTGTAAAAGTGATCTTAAAGAAGTTGGATTGTTGTAAAAATCCACCTAGTTTATTGATCTCCTGCTCAGCTTTAGCTAATATGCGACTGCTGTCCACAGTAATGTAGTTAACTCTTGCCCTGTGAATCGGTTAAGCAAAATCCTCTTCTATCCTGGGTGCCCTTGTATATCAGTCACTGAAAGTAAGCATGCAGGTTTGGCAGGCAGTGAAAAAAGCAAATGGCATGTTGGCCTTCATTGCGAGAGGATTTGAGTTTAGGAGCAAGGAGGTCCTACTGTTGTACGGGGCCCTGGTGAGACCGCAGCTGGAGTATTGTGTGCAGTTTTGGTCTCTTAATTTGAGGAAGGACATTATTGCTATTGAGGGAGTGCAGCGTAGGTTAATTCCTGGGTTGGCGAGACTGACACATGATGAAAGAATGGGTCGACTGGGCTTGTATTCACTGGAATACATTCAGAAGAATGAGAGGGGATCTTATAGAAACATAACATTCTTAAAGGATTGGACAGGCTAGATGCAGGGGAAATGTTCCCGATGTTGGGGAGTCCAGAACCAGGGGTCACAGTTTCAGAATAAGGGGTTGGCCATTTAGGACTGAGATAAGGAAATCTTTTTTCACCCAGAGAGTTGTGAATCTGTGGAATTTTCTGCCACAGAAGGCAGTGGAGGCCAATTCACTGGATGTTTTCAAGAGAGAGTTAATTTAGATCTTAGGGCTAAAGGAATCAAGGGAAATGGGGAGAAAGCTGGAACGGGTTACTGATTTTGGATGATCAGACATGATCATATTGAATGGCGGTGCTGGCTCGAGGGGCTGAATGGCCTACTCCTGCACCTATTTTCTATGTGTAGAAGAAAAAATTAAAATCTCCATTTAATTTTGGCATCTCTCGTTGACCAGGTGCAGAAGGATATCATGGGAATTTTGGCAAAACAAGTTTCAGACGTATTATCTCTTGTTTGGAAATGCTTAGCATGGTGAATTAAAGCACAGCAAATTAGGACATAGATAAGGAAGCCTGTTTCTCAGTGGGAAGTTATTGAATGCTGGATCACAATGTGACAATGTAACTAATGTGATCAAGAACACAATAGCAATCGCTGGGTTGACCACCCACTAGTAGTGCAGAAACGTTGCAGTAAATGGGGGCTTATGATTGGCTCGGAGAGGGAGCAGTGGTTGAAAGATGAGATAGAATAATGGCAAGATGCCCTTGTATTATGTTTGACTTGTATTAACCATCTGTTGTTGAATAAGATTAACATAAACAAAAAGTATATTAAGACTAATGAAATAATTAATACCCACGTAGTAGATAGTAATAACAAGAAAACATATAGCCAAGGACGAAGTATATTTTCGTATAGTTATATCTAACAAAAAAAAAGTTGTTTACTGCACTGTATAACTGTCGGCTAATTCTGCTGCAAAGACAGAAACAATGAGCAGTTAACTGCCACCATCTCTCCATATCATGCAATAAAGCTTCTTGTCTGTTTTTCTGTCAATTTCCTCAACACTATGTTGCTATGTTTCTATCGAGTAGTTAGGTCACCAGCATCAGTTTAGTTTCATTCAGTTTAGAGATACAGCGTGGAAATAGGCCCTTCGGCCCACCGAGTCCGTGTCGACCAGCGATCCCTGCACACTTACACTATCCTACACACACGAGACAATTTATAGTCTGAAGAAAGGTCTTGACCTGAAACATCATCCATTCCTTCTCTCCAGAGATGCTGCCTGTCCCGCTGAGTTACTCCAGCATTTTGCGTCTACCTTTGATTTAAACCAGCATCTGCAGATCTGTTCCTATACAGAGACAATTTACAATTATACCAAGCCAATTAACCTACAGACCTGTACATCTTTGGAGTGTGGGAAGAAACCGGAGCACCTGGAGAAAACCCACACGGGTCAGACCGTACAGACAGCACCCATAGTCAGGATGAAACCCGGGTCTCTGGAGCTGTAAGGCAGCAACTCTACCGCAGCGCCACTGTGCCGTCCATTCTCCTCAGGGGAATGGCAACAAACATTGGCCTTGGAATGTAGGTCACATCATGAGGGAGATGCAGGGTTTTCTGTGCAAAGGTTACTCATAAATAGTTTCATTTGAGTTGGACTGGAAAAAAAATGTATTTACCACAGAGAACAATGAGGTTTATGAACTCACCCTTCCTTTAACACGATTGGCTGCTCAATGCTCCTGTGGTCCTTTCTTCCGGAGGAGGAGATTAAATCTAGGAACTTCATACAGATCACAAACGCAGTGTTAAAGGGGGCACATCTGGACGTACAATCTGCCAACAAATTCCCTTTCTCTGCAAGTATGCGACTGTCTGTGTAACAGAGGAGTTGTGACCCTGGAAAAATCCAGAGATCTGTCCCCAGACAATTACGCAATTTGACATTTCCTTCATTTAAGAGTATTTCTGTGAAAAAAACTTAAAAACAAACTATTTTCCAAGATCAGGATAAGTTTACAGATCAGCTGGCTTTTACTGATTGAGAATTTTTTATTTGCAACATCTCAAAGGGAGTCTTTGGGATTCCTAGATAAACAATAGTGGTAAAAAAAACCTCGGCTGCTCAGGCACCCAATCCAACCTGACTCCAACAGACCCTACCCCTAACGTCACCCCCCAAAAAATGCCAAAATAATTCAAATTCAACCCCAACTGAATTCTCCCACCACCACAATAGTGGGTGGCAGTCAGGACAGCATAGTGGCGTGCAGGGTAGCACAGTGATGCAGCTGGTGGAACTGCTGCCTCACAGCCCCAGCGACCCGGGTTCGATACTGACGTCGGGCCTTGTATATATGGAGTTTGCAAGTTCTCCCTGTGACCGCGTGGGTTTCCTTCGGGTGCTCTGGTTTCCTCCCACATCCCAAAACTGTGTGGGTTTGTAGGTTAATTGGCTTGTGTAAATTGTTACATGTGTGTAGGGAGTGGGATAATATAAAAGTAGCGTGAATGAGTGATGGACGGTCTGTATGGACTCAGTGGGCCGAAGAGCCTGTTTCCATGCTGCATCTCTAATCTAGCCCTAAACCCCACCTCAATGGAATCCCATATTCAAATACAACCCCAAAGCCAATCTACGTCTAATCACATAGAACATCACTAAAACCAAAATTGGCTACAGGCAGGTCAAAAGGTCCCTTGCATTTAATCATGTGGAGGGCCACATGGTTGTGACTAAAATTGCACGACTAGCGTGTTTTTCACAATCTTAGGACACCACAGGTGCCAATGAGGTTCTTTGAAGTGTTAGCATTAACTGATGGATAAATATTGGCCAGGACATTAAGGTTAGGTTTCACGGGCAACACGGCATATGATGAATAAGCTTCTGAATCTTCAAGATGGATGTTTTTCAGAGCAACTATGACCACGGCATTTACATCAATAAAATATTACTTACATTTCTTACAGCATCTGTGTATTTCTTATCATTAAAGTGCTCGTAGAAAGCGGCCATGTAGGTTTCCTTAAAACTTGCCTGCAGATAAAATTGAAAAACATGTTACTCTTCAAGTGGGTAAGCAAGGAGATATCAGTGAGGTATTTATTGGCATTCCATTGTTAATCACTAAACCGGGGGCTGCAAAATTCCATAATGACATTGCTCAGCAACAGAATTGGAGGCTTATTTGTTCATTCAGGGGATGTCGGAGTTACTGTCAGGGAGTGGCTGACACTCATAGCTCAATAGGCAATAGACAATAGGTGCAGGAGTAGGCCATTCGGCCCTTTGAGTCAGCACCGCCATTCAATGTGATCATGGCTGATTATCCCCAGTACCCCATTCCTGCCTTCTCCCCATATTCCCCGACTCCGCTATCTTTAAGAACCCTATCTAGCTCTCTCTTGAAAGCATCCAGAGAACCGGCCTCCACTGCCCAGTGAGGCAGAGAATTCCACAGACTCACAACTCTCTGTGAGAAAAAGTGTTTCCTCGTTCTAAATGGCTTATCCCTTATTCTTAAACTGTGGCCCCTGGTTCTGGACTCCCCCAACATCGGGAACAAGTTCCTGCCTCTAGCGTGTCCAAACCCATAATAATCTTATATGTTTCAATAAGATATCCTCTCATCCTTCTAAACTCCAGAGAATACAAGCCCAGCCGCTCCATTCTCTCAGCATATGACAGTCCCGCCATCCCTAGAATTAACCTTGTAAACCTATGCTGAACTCACTCAATAGCGAGAATGTCCTTCCTCAAATTAGGGGACCAAAACTGCACACAATACTCCAGGTGTGGTCTCACTAGGGCCCTATACAACTGCAGCAGGACCTCTTTGCTCTTATACTCAACTCCTCTTGTTATAAAGGCCAACATGTCATTCGCTTTCTTCACTGCCTGTTGTACCTGCATGCTCACCCCTAAACTGAGTCTGAAGAAGGGTCTCGACCCGAAACGTCACCCATTCCTTCTATCCAGAGGTGCTGCCTCACCCGCTGAGTTTCTCCAGCATTTTTGTCTACCTTCCTACCAATTTGTTCATTTCACAGGGTGGTGAATCAGATTCAGAGCCAGTTTCTTTCCAGCTGTGATCAGGCATCTGAACCGTCCTCTCATCAGCTTGAGTGCATTCCTGACCCTTTGAACTACCTATAATTGGACTTCATCTTCCACTATCCTTTATCTGTGCACTATACACAACTCGGTTGTAATCATGTATAGCCTATTCTTTGACTGGACAGCACACGTGTACATTGGTACATGTGACAATAATAATCTAAATAACTAAAGAATCAACACATTGTTGGGGGTCTGGAGTCACATGTAGACCAGATTGGGTTGACTTCCTTCCCCTGAGGGACATGGGTGAACATTTTGTTTTTGTGACAAACAAATAGTTTCAGGTTGAACTTATCTGCTATTGGATTTTTATTCCAGACCTATTTAATAAATCAAATTTATTTCTGAGATTTAAACACTGGCTCTCTGGTCCAGGGCTCATGATTACAAGTCCAGTAACAATAACATTATGGAACTTAACAGTGCACCTGATTTGCTGTACAAAGGGCCTTCACACATAATATTGTGGGCTGATTTCAGCAGCGTTTGAAAGTTGAGTGGCATGAACTAGTTTTTCAAATTAATTCACTAAACAGTGATTACCAAGGGTGATGTATTAAAAGCAGATGACTAATCATGTTTTTAACATTTACTAAATAATGTAAAATAAGATATTTTATGATCAATCAGGGACGTGGCAGGGAAATCATAGTTGCACGCATGTTGAGAGCTTATATGCTTTGTTACAGATTCAGAGGCAGATCATTGCAGGGGATCAAAAAGCCTTTGCACATACCATAAGTAAATGTTGGCAGCAGGATCACAGAATTCCTTAAATCTACTCCTCCATGGGTGCTTGAGAATATTTCAAACAATCATAACAAATTATGAAGCATGTCAGAAGAAATTGTGTAAGCCCCCATTTCCCAGAAGGAAGAATGGACTGACAGGTCTTTTTAGTTTCTTTTACGATACAGCATGGAAACTGGCCCTGCAGCCCAGCAAGTCCATGCCAACCATTGATCACCCCGTTCAAATTGAATCTTAGATGGACAACATAGAGGATTCTATTCTATGTTAATCCAATTTCGCATCAATTGTCCACATATTTGGGGCAATTTACGGAGGCCAATTAGTCTACAAACCTGGACGCCTTTGCGATGTGAAAGAAAACCGCACCCGGTGGAAACCCATGCAGTCACGGGAAGCACGTGCAAACTTCACACAGGGAGCAGCCGAGGTCAAGATCGAACCCGGGTCTCAGCCGCTATGAGGCAGCAGTTCTACTAGCTATGCCACTGTGCCACCCATAGTTCTGTGGTTCCATCTTTCTGTTGTTCACTCTCAAGTCATCAGCTGTTGCTGACAAAGCTGGGGTTAAATGCCCATTGCTGAGAAAATGGCGTTGAATCACCTTCTTCCTGAATTATTGCACACTATATGTGAAAGGTGGTCCCACAACGGTGAGCGTCTTGCTCTACCACGTCACCAGGCAATTCAGAGTCGTTTATTGTCAAATGGGCTGAAATTCCTTGTTCACATGAAAGTCACGGAGTAAATAGTATACAAGGTAATGATAGATACAACAAAATAATACCATGCCAAATGAAAAACAGCTAAATATGCAATGATTGTAATACAATCTGAAGTAGTACAAAAAAACTTAAGTGCAATTACAGAATAACCAAATGAGGTAAAGTTAAGAGTAAAAGCACGTGGTGATATCTCCAGGAAGGGGGTGGGGAAGAAGCTGTTCTGAAGTCTGAATATCCGAGCTTTTAAGGCCCTGTACATTCTCCCAGAAGATAGAGGTGATAAAAATGGAATGGCCAAGTTTCTTTCTCTCAAGAACTTTAGTGATATTTAATAATAATATAACATCGATTTTCACAATAACTTTGCATGGAAATTTGCTTTTTTTTTTGCTTAAATAACTATGGAATGTTCAGCTCTGTTAAGGGTCTGTCCAATTGTCCACACCCCCACCAAGCATAGTTAAAGCATGTAAGATAGACACAAAATACTGGAGTAACTCAGCAGGTCAGGCAGCATCTCTGAAGAAAAGGAACAGGTGATGTTTCGGGTAGAAACCCTTCGTCATACTTATTAAAGTCTGAAGAAGGGTTTTGACCCGAAACATCACCTGTTTCTTTTCTCCAGAGATGCTGCCTGACCCACTGAGTTACTCCAGCATTTTGTGTCTATCTTCAGTGTAAACCAGCATTTGCAGTTTCTTCCTACACAGTTAAGGTATAGATGGGAATGGTGAATTGGGACTACTGCACTGTTAAAACATTACATTCTCCATTAGCGTGGAATAAATGAATAAGAGGACTTACAGACTTGGATTTCGATAAGCTACCCAAGGTCTGGATGGTCTTGGATACCAGAGTCAGGGTCCGTGCTGTTAATGGGTCCTGAAGAGAAGAGATGATTACCAGATCCTGATCAACACATTCAAACGGCAGTAAGCTGGAAAAACAACCAGGTTCTATAAATGCAATGTTGGTGAGGAGAAACCAGGGAGCACGAGGGGAGATTCCATGTTTATTATTTTGTTATCTTCAGTTTCCCTCCCAATTTTTATAATTTGAAATCTATTTCACATTGGAATAGTTGAATGCCAATACCTATCCTGTTTACCTTCATCTTGGTAATCGAATGATAACGTAGTGAATCACCACTTGCAGTCATTAATAGCAGTTGAGGTCAGGGTGCAGCTATGCACTATGTTGCTTAGGCAATACCTCAATACCTTAAATATGATGTGCAGTTGTGGTCACCATACTATAGTAGGTAATAGGAGGCTTTATAGAGGTGTAGAAGAGGTTTACTAGGATGCTGTCTGGATAAGGAGAGGTTGGACAAACTAGGATTATTTTTTTCTGGAGTGTTGGAGTTTGAGGAAACATCTGACAAGTTTACAAAATCAAGAGACATAGGTAACGTGGACAGTCACAGTCATTTTCCTAGGGTGGCATGTCAATGACTAGAGGGCATAGATTTAAGGTAAGAGGAGGAAGTTTAAAGGAGATATAGGAGGAAATTCTTTAAACATGGTATGTGCCAGGATTGTGCTTTCAGGAAGTTGTGGAAGCAGATATGGTAGCAACATTTAAGAGACAGGGTAAGGGTATATGGCTGTTTTGTGGTTAGTACACATGTGGTGGGCCAAAGGGCCTGTTTCTATGCTGCACTTCCCTGTAGAACTCCACCATTCTGGGTGACATTGAGATTTCCAGTTACTTTTTTTTTTAATTTTCTAACGGGTCCTGAAGAGGAGATGCTTACCATTCTAGCCCTACTCAGTGCAGCACTGACAGCAATACCCAACAATTCCTTGAACAGCAGCGAGATCAGGCAAGGAAATTCACTGTGTTAACAAATCAGAATAATTGTCTGGAATGTGGCTGACACTTTGCAAACAGCAGGACTTCATAAATGAGAAAAAGATAAATAACACGGAGGTCAGTGAGTTTAAAGGAGATGTGCAGGGCAAGTTTTTTACACAGAGAGCAAACACCTATCATGGGGTGGTGGTGGAGGCAGATATGATAGTGGCATTTAAGAGGCTTTTAGATAGGCACACATATATGCTGGTAATGGAGGGATATAGATCACATGGAGGCAGAAGAGATTAATTTAACTTGGCATCATCTTCGACACACACATTGTGCGTTGAAAGGCCTGTTCCTGTGCTAAATTGTTCTATATTCTAACAAATAATCTATTTTAATGATTGAGTGATAAATATTTTAATGGCTGAGTGATAAATATTAACCAGAATACTGGGGAAAACTCCCATGTTTAACAATGCCAGAGTTTATTTTTTATTGGTTCAATGTCTCATCTGAGAAAGAGCTGAAACCTGGGTTATCCTCTGACAATGCATACTCCCTCAGTACAGCGATGGGAAGGTTTACCTGGGGGTCAGGAGTGAGAGATGGGCTCATGTGCTTCTGGTGGAATGCATTACCAAGTATTAGTTAATATTAAATCATTCAAACAGGAATGTCTTGTACAGTTAATGATTTACGGAAAGGATAGAATAGAGCCAATTAGGTGCCTATCCATGTAAGAGAGTCCTTATATTGAAGGACCCACACTGTGGGCAAACATGAACTTTGCCATGTTCCCAATATGATGTTCACATGTCCAGTTCTATTTGCTTGCCCTCCGTACTCTATAGAGCCATGTTTTTGAGAAAGCACGATGACCATTGCAGCAGACTAGTTCCTGATGTTGTTTGTTCTGGGCAAAGTCTACATGACGTACTTACTGGATGGTGAAGGTGGAGCTGGAACAGGTTCGGTGAAAGAATAGCTGGTGCAAAGAATCGCAGGAAGATAAAACTGCTTACAGCTGTGTACCGAACATCTAGATCACCTAGAAAAACAGTTTTCAAATTAGCATTGGATAGCTATGCTTGGATTACAAAGATGCTTTAAAGTATAAGAACTCAACCTTAGGACCACTGTGTTTTATCAGTTAATGCTAAACCACAGCCACAAATATCACAAAAGGCAGCACGACAGCATATTGCCTCTCAGTACATCCTTAAACTATTCCTCACTGCACTTCTCCAATTCTGGGTTTTCCTGCATCTCTGATCTAAATTATCTTTAGCTACTAGAATTTCCTCCTCACACCTCTCTGCCACATTCAAGTTGTGCCTGAAAGCTTTCTTCTTTCAGCATGCCTTTGCTCAACTTTTCTAATGTTTTCTGGATTGTGGGTCCTGGATGAAGCTTCCCCCGAAATACGAGTTCTTGAAGCTTTGTGGGTTTTTTTTTTAAAGAGTAGTTACTATTATGCAGGCAAGCATGAAGCAAATAGCAAGCAAGTCCAATGCTGGTGAATGATACATGTTGGCCAGGATATTGGATGAACTCTCTTCAAATAATGCTAATGTAAAGGGCCTGTCCCACTTTCACGACCTAATTCACGACCTTTTTTACTCGTGGACACTTTTCATCATGCTAGAAAAACGCCCCGACCTACTTGATGCCACGAGTACCTACGACTAGCATCACAACCTCCTACGACCTACCTACAACCTCCTACGACCTTGTGACGACCATGCCGCGACTATGAGTCAAGGGCAAACTTGGCAGAGGTCGTGAATTAGGTTGTGAAAGTGGGACAGGCCCTTAATTAAATTTGCCTGTGCTAGACTGTACAGGTGTTAGATAGGTGTTAGAGAGTGTTAGATAGCCCTCTATCCCTATAATTATATATAATTGTATACTATTCACAGGCCATTCAGCCCCTCAGTTCTACAATAACATCCTCTCATCGCTCTCCATTATCTGATCCCTCTCTCCTTCGTGTGTCTTAAACTCATCTCTGTTCCTCAGCTCAACCCTTCCCTGTCTGACTAGGTGTTACATTCTCTTTGCTCTGGAATTTCTGATTAGATTTTTTGGTAACCATCTTATATTGATGGTCATCTGGTTTCTGTCTCAACTATGTGTAAATACCTTCTCTACATTCATCCTATGAAACTACTTCTGAATCCGACAGCATTTGATTAAATTAATTCATGGTCTTCCCATCGGCTATTTTAGTCTTTCCTCATCATTGTAACCTCTCAGTCTGCCAGCTTTGTTGTAACTTCTGCTGCTGTTTCTCCAGTGTTTTGGTGTTCCTACATACAACGAGGAGACCAGAACTGTGCACTGTGATGCAAGTCTGAGCTGACAATGATGGCTGGAAACCTGAACCCTTCACATTGTTCCGTGACTAAAAAGGATCAGCAGCAGGTTAATGATTCTGAACGACAGCACACGCTACCTTGGAATCTCTTGGCAGCAGACTCCCTCAGTGAGAAGAAAATGTCACACATGACTGTGGGGCAACTCATGCCTGACGTTGTGATGACATTGAAAATCCTTTCAACGTATTGCCTGAGGTTATCCTGTAACACAATGGAACAATGATAATGGTGTGTAATACTCATACATTTAGCTCCACAAGACAGCACAGTTGAAATAGCAGGAGCAGCACCTTTGGTCTCACTGAGTTGGTTATGATTAAAGGAGTTGGTCAGATAGATAAGAGAGAAATTATTTCCCATGGCAGAGCTAGGAGCTGGGAAATGGGAAAAAACTTTAAACTTCAAGGTGGTCAGGGAGAAACCTCACACAAAGGGTGGGTCAAATTAGTTTAGTTTAGTTTGAAGATTCAGCACGGAAACGGGCCCTTCGGCCTACCGAGTCCACATTGACCATTGATGTCCCATGTACGAGTTCTTTGTCCTACACACACTGGGGGAATTTACAGAAGCCAATTACCCAACAAACCTGCAAGTCTTTGGAATGTGGGAGGAAACCAGAGCACCATAAAAAAACACACGCGGTCACAGGGAGAACGTGCAAACTCCGCAGACAGCACCCATGGTCAGGTTCAAACCTGGGTCTCTGGGGCTGCGAGGTAGCAACTCTACCGCTGCGCCACCGTGTCACCCTCTTGGAATCTGGAACACAACAGAAAGAGCCGTTGAGGCTGGTGCTCCTGATTGGAAAGTTGAGTGGATGGATTTTTAGTGAATTCTACAATCAAGAATATTAGGATGAAAGATCCTACAATCAAGAAAATTAAGATCAGTGATCTGATATACGACAGGACAGGTAAGATGGTCCGAATGGCCTCCTCAGGATCTATCAGCTTCACAGGGCAGGGATGGACCATGGAGACCTGTGATGCACCTCATGAAATTAATGATTATTAGTGTCCACAATCAGTACTGTCAACAGCAGGAGCCTTCAATCAATCCCCTGCATAGTTGCAACTGTGAAACATAGCAAATAGGTGCAGGAGGAGGCCATTCGGCCCTTCGAGGCAGCACCGCAATTGAGGTTGAGCACCGCAACTTTGAGGTTAACCCTCAGCATGGGTACCTTTAGTATGGTCAATATTTTTCTTGATCATGTCATGATCACAGCTTGCAACGAAGGGCAATGTGCATGTATGACGATGAAAGAGTTACGCATCAGCTAATCCTTGCAAGAGTGTCGTACATGTTACTTGGTTGTGGGCTGGTGATATAAGGGGCCAGACCTGATAAGGAAGGAAGATCTCCTTTCCAAAACGACATAAATTAATCTAAAGCAGAACACAGTGCTGGAGGAACTCAGTGACTCAGTCTGAAGGGACCCAACCAGAAACGTTGCCTGACCATTCCCCCCACAGAGGCTGCCTGATCTGCTGAGTTTGTCCAGCACTTTGTGCTTTGTTCAATCTTGTGCCTACATCAATTGCCTCAATTAGTCTTTACATTAATTAGACAGATTCACAAACATCTTTTCTTGTATATCTCGTTTCAGATTCCAACTACCTTCTGGGGAAAAGTTATTCCTCAGATCCCCTCAAAATCTATTACCCATTAAACCTGTTTAGATATCTCTGCTGTGGGGAAAGTTTACTTCTATCAACCCTTAGTGCAGAGAAAGCAGGGAAAGCAGAAGGACTTGGACAGGTTGGGAGAGTGGGCAGAGAAGTGGCAGATGAAATCTAGTGTAGCAAAGTGTGGAGTCATGCATTTTGGTAGTAGGAATAAAGTCATAGACTCTTTTCTAAATGGGGAGAGAATCCAGAAATCGGAGGTGCAGAGGGATTTAGGAGTGCTGGTGCAGGATTCCCAAAAACTTAATCTGCAAGTCGAATCCGTAGTAAAGAAAGCAAACGCACTGCTAGCATTTATTTCGAGATGGCTTGTATACAAAAACAGGGATGTAATGCTGAGGCTCGATAAGGCGCTGGTCAGGCCACATTTGGAATATTGTGAGCAATTTTGGGCACGATATTTGAGGAAGGATGTGCTGGGTCTGGAGAGGGTCCAGAGGAGGTTTACAAGAATAATCCCAGGAGTGAGTAGGTTAACATATGATGAGCCTTTGATGGCACTGGGCCTGTACTAGCTGGAGTTTAGAAGAATGAGGGGGGACCTCATTGAAACATACAGAATAGTGAAAGGCTTGGATAGAGAGGATGCGGAGAGGATGTTTCCACAAGTGGGTGAGTCTAGGACTAGAGGTCCTAGCTTCAGAATTAAAGGACTTTCCTTTAGTAAGGAGATGAGGAGGAATTGTTATTTTTTAGTCAGAGGGTGGTGAATCAGTGGAATTCATTGCCACTGAAGGCTGTGGAGGCCCTCAGTGAATGTTTTTAAGGCAGAGATAGATAGATTCTTGATTAGTATGGGTGCCAGAGATTATGGGGAGAATGCAGGAGAATGGGGTTAGGAGAGAGAGATAGATCACCCATGATTGAATGGTGGAGTAGACTTGATGGGCCGAATGGTCTAATTCTGCTCCTATCACTTATGATCTTACGATCTGTGCAACCTCACAATTTTGTCCTCAAAATGGCCTAACAACTCACCCCTGATTCTCCCACCACCCAGCTCAATTGGGGGCAACTTACAGTCAGCACGTGAATGCTGACTGCATTCTGACAGAAGCAGATCATAAGGGAAACCCAAAGGGGAAATATGGAAATTTCATACAGACTTTGAAAAGTATACAAAAGGAAATACCAATTTGAATCTTCTAGATTATTATTGGAATAATAATCCAATTACATAACCTCTATAGGACCTGAAATTCAAAAGTGCTCAATTAAATAGAATGATGTCCTTGTTAGATAACGCTGAAGGTTCTCACCATGTTGGCCTCCAGGTTCTCACCATCCTTCAGCTTAACTGGGTCAATTTCACAGGACTTGTGAACTTCACATATCTGTAAAATGGAAATGAAATTCTGGTTCAATAATCATCTGTACTAACAGCTTCTAAACAGATTAAACAATGCAAATGATTCCAGCCTTGGGGTCCCCCCTTCAACCAAAGACATCCCCTCTGTAAACTACCTCTAAATCAAGAGATAGTATCATTCTGCAAATGTTGAATCTTCACAGACCCCAATGATGCCTGTTTGATTCACCACAATTCTCATTTTTGTTATTGTGGTTCTATTGTGTTGGATGTTTAAGAATGTAATTTTCTAATTCTGGACATTCTTTTTCCCAGTTACTGCCCCTATGTTGTGCAGTTGAGAGTGGACAAGTGTGAGAAAGTGTATGTGTAATAAGAATGTATGTGTGAATGTGTGAGAGAGACAATGTGCAGATATATGGGTGATATGTGGGTGTATTCAAGAATACAAGAGTGTATATCAGTAAGAATAACTGTGTACGTACAAGTGTGTGCATTAGCGATTGAGTATATATGAGAGGGAGTGAGTGTGGGTGAGATGAGTGTTCGAGTGCACACACGAGTGTGTCATGTACTTTGTGTCAGCGATTGACCGAAGCAGCCTCCGACACAGTCCTGGTTACCTCGTCGATAACGGGCTTCAGTGTGACCTGCAGGTAGTGTCTCCCCGCCAGTTTCATCGTCTCATCTATGCACTTGGAGGTCAGGGAGTTGCCTCGGAAGATGGTGTTAGGATCTCTGCAAAGAAACAGACTGGTATCACAACCGGTTCGTGAGATACAGGATCAGAGTCTATTGTTCTCCCTTCTATGGACAATATTACGAGCAGCCCCTTGGAGGCTCACCCACAATCTTTAACTAAGAGTTTGTCTCTTCTTGTCTATCCAAATAATAAAAAACATAGTGGTACAGCGGTTGAGTTGCTGCCTTACAGCGCCAGAGACCCGGGTTTGATCCTGCCTATGCTTGCCTGTACAGAGTTAGTACGTCCTCCCTGTGACCTGCGTGGGTCTTCTCCAAGATCTTTGGTTTCCTCCCACACTCCAAAGACGTACAGGTCTGTGGGTTAATTGTCTTGGTGTAAGTGTAAACTTATCCCTAGTGTGGTTGGGTGATGTTAATGTGCATGGATCGCTGGTCGGTGCGCACTGGTGGGCCGAAGGGCCTGTATTGGCGCTGTATCTCTAAACTAAACCAAAAAAAAACTACACAACCAATTCCATTACAATCAGTTACAATGTCATGCATGTAGAAATATCACCTGTAGTTTTCCACAGGAGAGACAAAATGTGACTATTGGGCCATGCTACATGTATAGGCTGTGTTACATGAGATGAGGTTTGTGTTGGGGTACCAGGCAGCTGGAGTTAGGTTAGCCTGTGTTAGACCCATGGAAGCTGGGTGATCAGGACCTTGACGAGACCTCAGGAGGCTGTAGGACAGCAGGAGGTGAAGGGGTAGTAAGAGCACTAAATATTTTTAAAGCTTTAACACCCTTTGAACACATTTGTCCTCTTCTAAACGTGTCCCGTGCACATTGCTCTATTTACGTGGAGGGATGTGAGCAGGACGGTGGAAATTTTAAAGTGGGGAGGAATGAAGCACGCTGCTGCGAAGAAGAGAGAAAACGACAGCTAGACTGTGGGATTATCACGATGCACACATCACTTGGAATGAGACACTGATTTACTTACAAGGTCCTGTTTATTTCAGCGTTAGCTATGGCACTGATGAAGGGAACAATCCTTCCGTAGTGCAGGAAGAGCCTGACCAAGGGCATGGCAGCTTGCTGCTTCTCACGGCACACTTCACCCAGCACGTGGGCGGCAGACGAAGAAACCGGCTGTGGTGGCAGCGTGGGCGCGTGAGCAGGGAGAGGGGTGGGGTGAGAAAGGAATGGGGAGTGAGGGGCAAGGTGGAGGGATGATGGAGCGGGTTGAGCCGAAAGATGTTCAGCAGGGAGAGGAGGGATTGAGGGGAGATGTAGCGTGAGCAGGGAAGGGGTGAGTGTACAGGAAGGGGTAGGCGTGGGCCATGGAGGAATGGGTGAATAGGGGGAGCAGGAAGGAGGAAGGGAGAGGGGGAGAATAGAAGATGGAGAGTAGGGATGATGGGGAGCACAGAGTATGGAGTGTGAAGGAATAATGGAGGGAGTGAGTGGAGGAAGGAGACATGTGATGTGAGAAGAGTAGGTCAGGGAGGGCCAAAATATTGAGCATGGTTGTGGAGAGTGGGAAAAGAAAGTGGGAAGAGAGGGTGTGGGAACAGAACAGGGTGAGTGGAGAGGTGAGTAGGAAGAGGGTTGAGTGGGAAATGGGGTGCAGGAAGGAGGAGAGGAATGAAACCAGAGAAAACACAAGTCAGATTATACTGCAGGCAAAATAAACCACCATTCAACTTCATCCATAACTGTGGGAGGAATGTTTACAGTGCTGGTATTACAGCTGGTATCTCAAGGCAGACTGTTGACCTTCCATGTCTGCTAGAGCTGAGAGTCTAATGCCATCTCCCTGCCCTTTCCCCAATTATTTCTCATTCAAACATTCGCCATGTAAAATGCATCGCCCACAATCACCAGGAGAGGGCAGTAATACACTGCAGGGCAACCCAGTGAACAAGGGTTCTGGTCTTCCTAACCGAAGTGGCTCATAAAGATAAAGGGACACAAAGTGCTGGAGTAACTCAGCGGGTCAGGTAGCATCTCTGGAGAACATGGACAGGTGACATTTTGGGTCGAGACCCCTCCCCGTCTGAAGAAAGGTCTCAACCAGAAACGTCACCGATCTGTGTTCTCCAGAGATGGACTAGGAATAGGAATACTTTATTATCAATGTGACAAGGCACTTTGCATGTATACCCAATGTATACAAATGCTGCCTGACCTACTGAGTTACTCCTTCAAAGTATTCCTTCTCTCCATAGATGCTGCCTCACCCGCTGAGTTCCTCCAGCATTTGTGTCTACCTACTGAGTTACTCCAGTACTGTGTGTTCTTTTGTGTGTTAACCAGCATATTTATTTATGCATCTTGGCTCTAAAAGATGCTCATTACTCACAATTCGGCACCGGAAAGCGCGAGCTAATTTCTCAGTGTGAGATTGGTGCCACTTTAAATCCCCAACAATGAACTGTGCATAAACTCCATAGAAGTTCCATCTGGGAAGGCCACGGCCCATCAGACTCATGGACTCATGAAGTCTGGCACTAGCTGCTAGCAGTGCCTCAGACTTACAGAGGCAATGGCCCCAGTCAAATGCTGACTTCGGGCACTGTCTATGTGGAGTCTGCACATTCTCCGTGACTTTGGGTGCTTTGGTTAAGTCCCGCATCCCAAAAGCATGTGGGTTGTTAATTGGTCACTGTAAATGTCCCCAGAGTATAGGTGGTAGGATGTAGGAGTTGAGGGTCAGCACAGATGAGGTGAGCCAAAGGCCTGTTTCCATTCTGTATCTTGCTATGACTATAATATACAGCACAGAAACATGCCTTTGAGCTAGCTGAGTTCACACCAACCATTAAGCACCCATATACCTTAATCCTGCACTATTTTCTCATTTTATTCTCTCCACTTTCTCATCAACCCCCCCCCCCCCCCAGATTATACCACTTACCCATACACAAGGGGCATTTTACAGTGGCTAATTAACCTACAAACTAACACACCATTGGATGTGTGAGGAAGCAGGAGCACTTGAATGATACCAGTGAAGTCACAGGGAGAATGTACAAACTCTGCACAAACAGCACTG
This sequence comes from Amblyraja radiata, assembly GCF_010909765.2. Taxonomy (NCBI): domain Eukaryota; kingdom Metazoa; phylum Chordata; class Chondrichthyes; order Rajiformes; family Rajidae; genus Amblyraja; species Amblyraja radiata. The sequence continues at coordinate 87,376,413 of NC_045961.1, read as the reverse complement.
TAGGTTGGAATTAAACCCGAGTCGTTGGAGCTATGACCCTGCACCTCCCCTATCAAATGTGTCACTACACAAAAGCTTCCACTAAACTCTGACATCTCCCTCTTACCCATTACCTTATTCTAATCTCCTTGGATTCTTCTAGCTTCTTGTTTCCCAAATTCCACTTTTGCTGATGTCAGCCTCATGCTTCACACTCTACCAAGGCCAGGTCTGAAGAAGTGACCCAACTCGAAATGTCACCTGTCCGTGTTCTCCAGAGATACTGCCTGACCCGCTGAGATACTCCAGCACTGTGTGTCTTTTCAGCATTATCATGTTCATAAGCCACAGGAGCAGAATTAAGCCATTTGGCCCATCGAGTCTACTCCACCTTTCAATCATGGTTGATCTATCTTTCCCTCGCAACCCCATTCCTCTTCTCCCCGTAACCTTTGACGCCCTTGTCAATCTCCACTTTAAAAATACCCAATGATCCAATGACAATGAGCCATCTATTTACACTATACATCAATGGTTTGGCCTCCACAGCTATTTACAATATACATCAATGATTTAAATGAAGGGATTGAAAGTAAAGTAACATTAGCAAATTTGCAGATGACACAAAGCTGGGTGGCAGTGTGAACTATGAGGAGGATGCTATGAGAATGCAGGGTGACTTGGACAGGTTGGGTGAGTGGGCAGATGCAGTTTAATGTGGATAAATGTGAGGTTATCCACTTTGGTAGCAAAAACAGGAAGGCAGATTACTATCTAAATGGTGTCAAGTTGGGAAAAGGGGAAGTATAACGGGATCTGGGGGTCCTTGTTCATCAGTCAATGAAAGTAAGCATGCAGGTACAGCAGGCAGTGAAGAAAGCGAATGGCATGTTGGCCTTTATAGCATGAGGAGTTGTGTATAGGAGCAAAGAGGTCCTTCTGCAGTTGTATAGGGCCCTAGTGAGACCACATCTGGAGTATTGTGTGCAGTTTTGGTCTCCTAATTTGAGGAGGGCCATTCTTGCTATTGAGGGAGTGCAGCGTAGGTTTACAAGGTTAATTACTGGGATGGCGGGACTGTCAAATGCTGAGAGAATGGAGCGGCTGGGCTTGTATACTCTGGAGTTTAGAAGGATGAGAGGATATTTTATTGAAACATATGATTATTAAGGGTTTGGACACGCTAGAGGCAGGAAACATATTCCCGATGTTGGGGGATCCAGAACCAGGGGCCATAGTTTAAGAATAAGGGATAAGCCATTTAGAACGGAGACGAGGAAACACTTTTTCTCACAGAGTTGTGAGTCTGTGGAATCACTGCCTCAGAGGGCGGTGGAGCCGGTTCTCTGGATACTTTCAAGAGCTAGATAGGGCTCTTAAAGATAGGGAGTCAGGGGATATGGGGAGAAGGCAGGAACGGGGCACTGATTGGGGATGATCAACCATGATCACATTGAATGGTGGTGCTGGCTCGAAGGGCCGAATGGCCTACTCCTGCACCTATTGTTTATTGTAGCGATGAATTCCACAGATTCACCACACTTTGAATAAAGAAATTCCTCCTCATCTCCTTTCTAAAGTACATCCTTCTATTCTGGTCCTAGACTCTCCCACTAGTGGAAGCATCCTCCATTTGGGATGAGGGTTATGGGCAGATTGAGGGCCAGACTGTTCTCAGGTCTTCAGACTCTGGATAACATGAATGTCAGGCTCAGGACTTGGGTTAAGGGTGTCATTCATTACTCATACCTCAGCATCTGCTGATTTTATGGTAAGGTCCCTCAGAGGATCGTAATAATGACATGGAAATACGTGGTCTTCAGTGTAAACAATGTTCAGCCGCAGGGAGCCCAGGTCGACCAGTTTAACGGGCTTTCCATTATCCCTGGGATGCAGAAAGTACCTGTGAAATTTGCAAAACAAAAGAGCAATTATGGAAACATCTTTTCCATCATGTCGGAGTGCAACATTTTGATCCACATTTCCTGGTTCAGGCTCGATCCGATTCCTTAACAATTCAGTAGTGTGCTTGGCTGAGGAGGCACACAGCTGCTTTTCCTGCTCACAGAATATCAGCTGCCCCTGTAGTGAGCACCGTTGCTCTTTCCATCTTCCATCTGCAACTAACTGCTATGCAAAAACTGCTATGAAAATTAATCAACAAATGGATTTATCCAATTCCGACGTGGGTTTATGTTACTCAGACAGATTGTGGCTATATACTTTACCCAAGATAAAAGACTAATCCTGTACACTTAAGCTGCTGATAAACAATGGCAGGCCAACCTTATCACCAATCCACCCAAACCCTCAAATAAAAACAGGATAAGGTTGAATTTTCACGGTTCTTATTTCAGATTCCCCCCTTCTTGCTCTCCCGTCTGATGCCTCTGTTTGTTTACACCCCACACGGTTCCACTTTCACCAGTCACAGTTGCTTGTTATTGAGCAGGGTGCACACGCCTAAATACAGACATTGAACATAACTCGTTATCTGTTGCTCACTCTGCTTCTCACAGAGATGTTATTAAACATGTCAAGCCCTCAATTACCAAGCTTGATGGGACGGAGACAGCTTTAGAATCTTCAGCGGAAGTCGCAGTTCTCCCAGAAATTCATCGCCAAACTTTAAGTTACTGGCATTCCAAAGTCCAATCCTGGAAAAATAATCAACACCGCAGTTGAAGACACTAAAATAACTACTGTGGTCGTTATCGTAACATCTCAATGTAAATGCAAGTCTTGCATGTGTTTTAATTAGATAAGGGGGTGTGACAATTGCAGTTATTCATTGTATAATGGAAATAACCAGGAAGCTAGAAAAAAAGGAACTGCAGATGCTGGTTTATAACAAAGATAGACACAAAGTGCTGGAGTAACTCAGCAGGTCAGGCAACATCGCTGGAGGAAAAGGATGAGTGATGTTTCGGGTCGGGATCCGAAGAAAGGTCCTGATCCGAAACTTCACCCATCCTTTTTCTCCAGAGATGCTGCCTGACACGCCTAGTTACTACAGCTCTTTATGGGATTACAGATGCTGGTTTACAAAAAAACACACAGTGCTGGAGTAACTCAGCGGGTCAAACAGCATTTCTGGAGAACATGGCTAGGTGACCTTTCGGCCCGGGACCCTTCTTCAGACTTCTTCCGATCCAAAATATCACATATCCATGTTCTCCAGAGATGCTGCCTGACCCGCTCAGTTACTCCAGCACTTTGTGTCTTTTTTTTCACTTACGTTAGGAATTGGCTGCTCCTACCAACTTTACCTGGTTTGGATCTCTGTGTGACTCCAGTCCCACACCAACATGGATAACCCATAACTGTGGCTACCAACATGTTCATTGATGGTATGAAAAGAAAGACTCAATAGCACCACATTCTGAGAATAAAAGAAATAAAACTGCTCCAGTGAAGTTAATACTACTCCAAACGCAAAAGTGAAAGCTGATCTATACCATGGTGCACCATTGACATTTCTAATAGAGGATGTCTAGGACTAGAGGTTATAGTCTCAGAATTAAAGAATGTTTCTTTAGGAAGGAGATACAGAAGAATTGCCTTGGAGTCCAGAACCAGGGGCCACAGTTTAAGAAAAATGGGTAAGCCATTTCAATCGGAGATGAGGAAACACTTTTTCACACAGAGAGTTGTGAGTCTGGGGAGTTATCTGCCTCAGAGGGCAGTGGAGGCCGGTTCTCAGGATACTTTCAAGAGAGAGCTAGATAGGGCTCTTAAAGATAGCAGAGTCAGGGATATGGGGAGAAGGCAGGAATGGGGTACTGATTGAGGATAATCAGCCATGATCATATTGAATGGCGGTGCTGGCTCGAAGGGCCGAATGGCCTACTCCTGCACCTATTGTCTATTGTCTATTCAGTCAGAGGTGATGAATCTGTGGCAATCTTGGCCACAGAAGGCTGTGGAGGCCAGGTCAATGGATATTTTAAAGGCAGAATATTGATAGATTCTTGATTAGTACAGGTGTCAAGGGTTATGGGGGGAAGGCAGGAAAATGGGGTTGGGAGAGAGAGATAAATCAGCAAAGATTGAATGGCGGAGTAGACTTGATGGGCCGAATGGCCTAATTCTGCTCCTATCACTAATGACCTGATGATCTCACTGATCACTCACAGCAGGTCTTGTGCAAACTGATTCCTAAGTAAGTGAATCCATGCTTGTGGCAAACAGCCTCGCTGGGATAGAACAGTTCAGAGTTGGAACTGGTTGGCTCATTGCAATTCTACAATCCATTCCTTATGTACACTGTAGCTCTGCTGAGAAATGAGAGAGAAACAAATTTCGCCAATTAATATGGTCACATTTTGAAAGAATGCCATGAGTTGCATTCATATTGGCATCTAATTGGTTACTCTGCAGAATAATCTAATATCCAAGAATTAGAAGGGCACATTTCAAGATGTTTGTCATTAACCAAATCTCGAAAAAAAACATTCTTGTGGTTAGTGATCTAACTCCAGTTTTTAAAAACACATTTCCTGTCAGCACAGTGGTATTCAAATGTTTTGTTTGCTGCATGTCACTGTGAGAGGATGTACCAGCGACAGTTCCGAGCCACAACTGCGCTGAAAGGAAACTATGGAAGGAGAGAAAAACAGGATGGGATTGCATAATACTTGGTGAACTCTTGCACAGAGCAACATCAGGAAGTAGTTTGCATTTAATGAAGGAACTATGGGCAATGAGTGAACCAGCACCACGTGCTTTCCTAACTTAAATAAAAAAGAAAGCTGTCTTCTGTTGATGTTTGTGGAGGGAATGCTGGACAAGAGCTGAAGGATATTTCCAGTTCTTCATCAAGGGAAAAAATACATTTGCTGGAAAACTTAAATTGAAAGAAAACATGGAAAGGCACAGCGGTTTGGGCATCCACTGTGGCGAGAGAAATAGAATTAACATTTGACGCGATAAGCTCTCAACACAGCAAATGAAAAGTCATCAACCTAACATTTTAGCAGTTCCTCTCTCCACAAATGCTGCCTGATCTGAGGAGTGTATCCAGCATTCTGTTTTCTACTCCTTGTTCTCTGTCACTAGGTTAACTCTTGCATTCCAGGTTACCAGTGGAAAGCGTGATGCATTGACCCTTCATCCCATCGCCCGTCGAATACGGCATCACCTTTCACCCCATCAGCCGTTGCATTCTACACATAATCCTCCGACATTTTTCCACTTCAACGGGATCCCATCACTAGCCACATCTTCCCATCTGCACCCCTTTCCGCAGATACTGTTCTCTCTGCAGCTCCCTGGTTCACTCATCCCTTCTCACCCAAACCACCCCTTCCCCACGTACTTTCCCCTGCAACCGCAGAAGATGCAACACCAGTCGCTATACCGCTTCCCTCGAATCCTTCCAGGGACCCTGACAGCCCTTCAGGTGAGGCAAAAGTTCACTTGCATTTCCTAAAACCTCATCTACTGCATCTGTTGTTCTCGGTGTGAACTCCTATACATCGGCGAGACCAAGCGCAGACTGGTCGATCATTTCGCTGAACATCTATACTAAGTCCGCCTTGGCCAACGTGATCTCCCGGTTACCAAACACTTTAACTCTCCCGCACATTCCCATACTGACTTTTCTGTCCTGGGCCTCCTCCACTGTTCAGATATTTTGCTTGGGCAGCTTAGAACCCAGCGGTATGAATTATGATTTCTCTAATTTCAAGTAACCCTCACATTCCCTCTCCCTCCTTCCCATCCTCACCCTAGTCGTCCTGCTAGTTTTCCCGCTCGTATCCCTCTGTTATCGCCTCTGCTGCAGCCAACAATGAACCATTGTGGGCTCCACGTTTCCTTGGTCATTGGTGCCGGCTGTGATGTATTGAACGTTTTCATACCTCTAGTTTTCCTCTCCTCTGACCCTCAGTCTGAAGAAGGGTCTCAACCCAAAACGTTACCTATTCCTTTTCTCCGAGATGCTGCCTGATCTGCTGAGTTACTCCAGCATTTGTGTCCATCTTCGGAGTAAACCAGCATCTGCAGTTCCTTCCTACACAGCTGCAAATAACTTCTTGCCTTTGATCCAGTGGGGCATGTGGGAGAACTCGTGCTGGAACCAAGCTTAGGAATGAAAGTGCCTCTGAAGCAGCCTTTAGAAAACATTCTTACCTGATCTCCATCTTCTCCACATGCTCCTCTTCAACATCGAAGTGTGATTTTCGACTGTAGCTGCAAGGCTTCGTCACCTGCATTGCAAGAAGTCAGTGAGTTACGTCCTTCAGTGCACAGGGAGGCCTCAGTGTAAACTATGACAATGGTTAAGATGATCATTACAGCTTGCAATGGCTGCTAATGCCAAAGACTGGAACCCACACCACACCTGTAATCACCTGGCCAGACACATATTGGGTACGAGCCTTCATCCTTTGTCGGGAGAAGGATGCTCAGCACAAACCTGTGTTGCTGCGTGTAACTGGGCTGGATGGCGGAACAACAGCCAGAATGATCTGATATGCACAGCAGAGGCACGATGGGCCGAACAGCTTTCTGTGCTGATTTTGAGAGTGCAACTCACCTTTCTGCAAATCTCTATATGTGCAGCAAGATACTTCTGAGAACTAATGAGTGAGTAGGAAGTGAGATGATGGAGAGTGAACAGGGGAAACGGTGATGGAGAGGGTGGGATAGAATAAGACACGATAAAAAGTTGGCTAAAAAGGCGAGATAAGGGAACAGGTCGGAATGGAATGAAGAGCGGGAGATGAGGGAGGGGTATGTAGGAGGCAGAAACTGCTGATGAGCAGAGAGGTTAAGGAAGAAAATTGAAGACATGAGAAGCTTTTGAGGGCAATTAGTGAGGGAGGTTGTAGGTACTACAGGCCAAGGAGATTACACAGAAACCCAAAATCAAAGACAGTTTCCTATGTGATAGTTCAGCCAAGTTACACCAAGTTTTACAACCGATTATTTTTGCTGAATGTGAGAAAGAAATGTTATTGCTAGTCTAAGCAGTGGTTTAAGGGGTTTGACCTGGGAGCTGCAGATTTTCTGTGGGGAGGTTATGAGTCTGCACCAGGGACTTACATCATAGTTGCACACTGTCGCAATGGAACATCTGCACTTGGGAAGTGTGCAGAGGGAATGTGGCATGGGAGATCTGCAGTAGTATCCAACCTGGAGCAGTACAGTAGTCTGTACAAGGAGTCAAGAGTGTTTTATTGTCATATGTCCCAAAACAGAACAATGAAAATCTTACTTGCAGCAGGTATGTGAACTTAGAACTCAGTCGATACCATAACAAACAACAAAAACTTGTTCAATAAATGTTAAAAAATAATTTTGTGCAAAACTGAAAAGCCCGGTGCCTAGTGCAATAAAGGCAGTTCGGAATTCATAGTTGCAGACCGCAGTGTTCAAAGGCCTAATGGTTGTTGGAAAGAAGCAGTTCCTGGACATTAAAGTTTCCAGCTCTTATACCTTTTTCCCGATGGCAGGAGTGAAATGAGCGTGTGGCCAGGGTGACGTGGGTCTTTGATGATGCTGGCTAGCTTTTTGTGGCAGCGCCTACTATAGTACCAGTGATGGAGTGGAGTGCTGTTTGTAATCTCCTTCATTCCAGGGCATTCCGAGCTGTTGAACCAGGCCAGTGCAGAGCCTTCCCAGGAGATTCGCAATGACAGATCCGTGCAGTAAATCTGCGCTGGGAGTCTGTGCTGTATACATGTATATTATTATGTTGTTTATTAACATGGCCTTGCACAGCAGATACGCAGAAGTCTGCAATAGAGGCCCTACCGACAAGTACACATGGGGATCTTGTGGGATCAGCACAGGGTCCACGTTTTTTTCAAATAACAATGTCATGAGGATTTATTCCAAAATCTAAGCATACATCTTCCTAGCATCAGTGCCGCATTCACACAGGTGAACTTGTACAGAACAATCCTTTGAGAAAAAGTAACTAATATTTTAAACTGTGACTGGTAAATGTAGAAAATTAATTCTCAATAAATATGCTATTTTGCAAAAAGATGGAGCCTGCAGCTCCTCCTTGTGTCCTGTTAATTAATCTAAAATGAGTTAACTATACTACTAAAGATAGAGAATTGCACAATTGTCATCTAAGTTTTGAATAATTGACCATACAGTGGAGCCTCACTTATCTGTGCTATCTTTATGCATTTCTCAATTATTCATGGAATTCCAATTGCAATTTTTAAATTAATCTTTCAAATCATTCTTGATTCAGCTGCGTTTATGAGTGGTTACAGGGTCCACGTTAGGAGGTCTGAATGGGAGAACCTCCTGGTGGGGTTTACTTCACTAGCTACCTCTACTGGGGGTCCACAGCTGGCTAACACATTAAGTGGGTAGAAGGGAGAATAACTCACCCATGTGACAATGATGCCCACTCAGTCTCAAACAGACTGAAGCAGACTGGCCATTCCCGCCACTTGGTCGTGAAGAATGGACAGTTACTTTTCAGATAATTCCTTGAGAACTTACCTCAAAATAGAACATTTCATCAAACTGTGGATTGTTTGTCTTTCGTTTTACTTTTGTTTTCTTAACCTCTGACCTAACACCAGAAAACAGAGTCAGATATCTGGTCCATGCACAATATGAAGACTTATCCAACAGGAAACAAAGGCAAAAAGGCAGAATCCTGTACATGATGGAGCCAAGATAAAATCAAAACACTGAGGAGATATTCTGCAGGACATAAGTTCATAAATTCTAGGAGCAGAATTAGGCCATTCGGCCCATCAAATATACTCTGCCATTCAATCAATAGGCTGATCTATCTTTCCCTCTCAACCTATTGCCTTCTCCCCACAATCCCTGACACCCTTGCTAATCAAGACTCTGTGAATCTGACATATAGCATCTTTGGCGAGAGGAAGATTGGGTTAATAATGTCTGCGGATTAACTTCCTATCCCAGTGCTTCACAGGGTTCAGATGTGAACGAACGGTGTTCTATTTTATCCATACGCAAATTACTAGATTAGACATCAGATTTTACTCTTCACTGGTCAATACTTGCCAGTATTTAGCTGATCGTATGGGATTCTGGAGCTACAGATTAGAACTACATCCTTCAGTTCAGGTTACAACCCCAGAAATATACCACATGTAATAAAGAATAGTGGAAACAAAGAACTGTAGGTGTTGGTTTACAAAAAAAGACATAAAGTGCTGGAATAACACAGAGGATCAGGCAGCATCTCTGGAGAACATGGATAGGTGATGTTTCGGGATGGAACCCTTCTTCAGATAGTCTCCTTTATTTCCATGTCCTCCACATAAATCGTGATAATTAACGATCCTTCGCCACCTCTCCGATCACCATCATTACTTGTGTCATTCCTTTTCTTCTGGTTTCCATCCAAACAGAGATATCCCCTTTGTTTTTGTTTCCCCTCTTTCTGTGCAACTTAAAGCGTGTTTGATTTCTAATTTCTCCAATGAAAAGTCCTGGACATAAATTGTTAGCTGTTTTGCTCCACATATGCTGCCCACTCTGCTGATTATTTCCTACATTCGCCATTTTTATTTCATTTTTTCAACATCTGCAGTTTTCTCTTTCTGAACAAAACTGATCGCAGTCAGGATAGTAAAAGAGACTCACTTTACAAAGATACAGGGCAGCCAAATACAGCAGTTACATTATGACTGTTGACATAGCAAAATTAAGTGGGAAACACTGTTGAAGAAAGCTTAGACATTTTATTCAGGTGATATTGACAGTCTTTCTTCGTAGAACAAGATATGTGCTGAAAACCATAAGAACTGATAACAAAGTGTGCATAGTAAGGTTGGTTACATGGAAATCTATATTGGATGTTCCGGCAGGTCGCAAACCTATGATAAATAATTGTAACTTAATGGATACCTGGATGGGCTTGACAAGGTAATCGTCGCGTATGGATCACATTGGCCGTTGACTATTGGCAAATCTTGGCACTCTAAAACACTGGAAAAAGATTTAAAAAAACAAAGTGATTATTAAAATGAGACATTTCTTTCTGCTCTTCTTGCTACACAATCTGTCTGTGTGGGGTTTGAGATGGAATCAGTCCACCAAACACTGAGAACATCCTATGCTTCATGCTAAGGCGAGGCTCTCAGTGTTCTCCATTCCTCTATAGATATTATTGTTTTCCTTGTTGCACAACCTCACCATCAGTCCCCTTTATTTTTATGCCTTTCCCCCTGCCATCCACGTAATCCTGTCTCCTGGGGTTTACCGGATCCGATTAACCTAATACTCCTGTGCATGCCATCCTATATTGGCTCCCAGTTAAGTAATAACTCAATTGTAAACTCTCTAATCACTCCATCGTCTCACCCCCCCCCCCATTCTCTGCTGAAACAAGATGATGTGATGTAACAGCCACTGATATTCGTGACCCAATGGCACAACTAAACAGACAAATTACACGTGAAGCATGTAGAAAACCAGGAGCTTTGATTTAAAACTTAAAACCCCATGGAAATTTCTGAGCAGGAAATCGTTTTATAATTTCCAGTGATGTTCAGCAGGAATATATGAACACTTTTCTCCCACAGAAACAATTTAAAATAGCCTCCATGAACAAGTTAATGCTTGTTGCATATTTTGCTTGTGTATACTGTCTTTCAGCTCATAAACACTGTATCCATTCCCTTTAAGTAATCTGCCAGGGTTCCACATTACTCAAATAATGCCAAGGCACTGGGATGGAAAGAGACTGGACTATCCCTGCAAAGGAAATCACGACAGAATAACAAAATGGTACTTTTTCTTTATAGACTAACGATATGTTTGACATTTTGACAGTGGTTAGTTTTTACATTGTGAGAGCCTGCTCCATTCAATGCTCGACCCACACACTGTTCTTACTTACTCTGTAATAAAATAAATGTCAGCATTTCCAGACCCTGTGATAGTTCACCACTTCAGAATGTCACAACGCACTGAAGTAACTTCAGAGTTCAGTGCCTCCCATTGTGCCTCAATGGGCAAAAGCTGCCATGGACAACAATGTGATAGTGACCTGACAAACAGTGACAGCAGTTGCAGGGTGACTATTAACTACGATGGTGCAGCGATAGAATTGCTGCCTTGCAGCGCCAGAGATCCATGTTCGTTCCTGACTATGGGAGCTGTCTGTACAGAGTATGTACGTTCTCCCATGACCACGTACGTTTTACCTGTGTGCTCTAGTTTCCTCCCATACTCTAAAGACATACAGGTTTACAGGTCAATTGGATTCGGTAAAGATTGTAAATTGTCCCTAGTGTGTAGGATAGTGCTTGTACAGGGATCGCTGGTCAGCGTGGACTCCGTGGGCAGAAGGGACTGTTTCCGCGTTGTATCACTAAACCAAACTAAAGTAGTGTTGCAGTGGTATTGATAACAACCTCCCGAGAGAGCAAACACCTCCAAACAACAATGCATCCCATGACGACTGTTTAAGAGGGAATTTATGTGTTGGCCATACCAACAATAAAAGCCGAACCAGCCATTTCTCTTGTAGGTGAACGTGGGAGTTTGCCCTGTCCAAACTGGACCTGCATCTAGAACATTGCATTTCAACTGCACTTTAATCAACTGTAAAGCCAGTTCAAGTGTCAAGAATGTTTAATTGTCATATGCATTGAAAACGGAATAATGAACATTTTATTTGAACTTCAATACGGTTCAGATACTTAGCTGTAAACATGCCCTAGCTCTGCCTTCACCTCTTCCACAGGCTATTTCCCTGTCTGCATGGAATCCACTTTATAAAGAAGTCTCTTGCTTTCACGCCTCTGTGTCTCAGCCACTCTCTCCTCACCCCTAGTTCACTGCCTACCGTCTGGAAGCACAATGATGTCCCTCTACACCAGGAGAGTCGGAACCTACTTTTAAACGATGCAAATAAATTATGAGTTTGACTTAAAATCTAGCCCAACTTATCAGGTTAGTTTTACGAATGTTGAACTTGAGTGAGGGGCAAAGTCGATGACCTTTAATTGAGAAAACACGCTTCCAGAATCAGCAAAAGACAAAAAAATATTTCTGAAACCAATGATGCCACTGAATCCTTGATCAGGAATGCCTAAAGTGGCTGATGAGATTGAGTGATTGAAAGATATGGAAACCTTTGGCCCACCGAGTCTATGTGATCATCGATCACATTAGCTCTATGTCATCCCACTTTTGTATTCATTCCTTACACATTAAGGATAATTTATAGAGGCCAATTGACCTACATGTAACATGGACATTGATCGAAGTAATTCTGCTCTGGAATCTCCAGGAAAAAGGAAATAAAATAATTTTGTGACTTTGAGCACTTTCATTTATTAGTTATATAAAATTGGACAGAGTAAGGAGAACTACTAAAATGTGTGAAGAAATCTCCAGGAATACATCTAGAGGGACCTGGTAACAATAATATTGGCTGGTAACAACAACATGCTAAAAATTCCATTGCATTGCTTTACAGCAATAAGCAATGAAAATTGACACAACCAGGAGTGTAATAAGGTAATGAATGATTGCTTCTAAGAACATTTGACCAACATTCAAATTCGAATAAAATGAAATTTAAGGAAATTTAAAATTCAAATTAAACACTCCGGGCCACTAGGTTTTCGCTGGCTTGGGACCATGTACGATGAGTCTCATACTCACCATTTATCCCCAGTCACATTATCCCAACACCAGATCCATGGATCTCACTCCCAATGACCTGAAGCCCAGGCCTGGGTCCCCCATTCTCCAATCCAATGTTCTAACATCCTCAGATTTCCCCACGCCCAAAGCCTCTGTAATGGGTCTCCAACTCCATTACCCAAACCTTCCATCGTCTCCCAGACAGCTCAAATCCTTCTATTCCCACTCTCGTCTAAATCTTTAATATTCAATCATGGCTGATCTATCTCTCCCTCACCCATTCTTCTGTCATCTCCCCATAACCTTTGATATCCGTACTAATCAAGAATCTATCTATCTCTGCCTTCAAAATATCCACTGATGGCCTCCACAGCCTTGTGTGGCGAAGAATTCCACAGATTCACCATCCTCTGACTAAAGAAATTCCTCCTCATCTCCCTCCTAAAGGAATGTCCATTAATTCTGAGGCCATGACCTATAGTCCTAGACTCTCCCACTAATGGAAACATCCTCTCCACATCCACCCTATCCAAGCCTTTCACTATTCGGTAAGTTTCAACGAGGTTCCCCCCGCATTCTTCTAAACTCCAGCGAGTTCAGGCGCAGTGCTGTCAAACGCTCATCACATGTTAACCCACTCATTCCTGGGATCATTTTTGTAAACCTCCTCCGGACCCTCTCCATAGTCCGCACATCCTTCCTCAGATACGGTGCCCAAAATTGCTCACAATATCCAAATGCGGCCTGACCAGCGCCTTATAGAGCCTCAGCATTACATCCCTGTTTTTGTATTCTAGCTCTCTTGAAATATTTCACTCAATGAAATCCTACTCTACCCGCTCCCTTTAACCACTTACTCTGTCTAATCCCATTCTCTTCTCACTCTGCACATGCTGACTATTTCTCTTTTTCTAGCTACTACCACACACTACTATGAAAAAAGTGATTGAGCTCTATAGCAAGAATTGTTTGTTCCAGTCGAAATGTTGTCTCGTTTTGACATTGGCACCATTGGTGCATGACCTTTCTAGTGCCAGTCTTATCTTGGGCGTTGTTTCGTAGCAAAACCTATTCTGCCACTAGCTGAAACAAGCCAGAGGTCATTGTGCAGAAAAGATTTATGTTTCTATGGAAGGTCAGTGCTGGCTCACATTAATCTTCTGGTTTCCAAGGGTTATAAGGTTAGTCTGTAAATGGTGCCAAGATGTAGACTGTCCATTATCAAATTATGAATCTAATTTAATACCTTTCTTGGGGTGAATTACCATTGGATCCTATACATTTGGACATCTTTTAAGTTCTCTCCATTTCCTTGAGTAGAGTCAAGGGACAATAGAGATCTGAACCATTCATTGTGTACAGTCACTAAATTTCTTCTGGTGATTCAGACCTGTCTGTGGACGGGAATCTGAAGTGATCACTTTTTGCATTAACAGGTGTTCATCACAGTGTTCTGGACAAGAGAGATCTCCTGGATTAGCTTCACCTAAAAAAATCAGATTTATTTTTGTTCTCTGCTTGCAGGAAAGTTTGCTGTCATGTTTCTTTCCTCAAATGTATGATTCTCCCAGCTGTTTTAAGATGGGAATAGGAATGCTTGTATTGTAATGTGCAAAGTATTACAGAATGTGTATTCGACCGGATGCAGCAGAAGGTCTTTGCATGCTTGTCATTGTTCTTGAGCTAGAAAGTGCATTAGGTCTCGCACTAATTGCTCCCTTGAGATGAATTCCACCTTTTTTAGCAACGGTGAACGCTAAGATCACAAAACAAATCTCACTGTATAGTCTATACAACATGAAAACAATATTAAGGAACAAATAAAATAGTTCTTACCGTGTAGCCAACTTATGGCAAGTGCTCCCACAATCAGTGATGACTTCACTAAGTCTCAGCTCCAGGTGAACTTTGCCCTGAAATGGTCATTTATATAATCATAATATAGTCAGTTCTCCAATAAATCTTTTATTTAATGAAAAAACTGAACACTTGCATTTCTATACATTACTTCAGATGCCTTAAACAATTCATGGCCAATGACTTCCATTTTTAATGCAATCACGTAAAGAACATGATATAGGGTGACGCGGTGGCACAGCGGTAGAGTTGTTGCCTTACAGCGCCAGAGACCCGGGTTCGATCCTGACTACGGGTGCTTGTCTATACAGAATTTGTAGATTCTCCCCATGACCTGTTTTCTCCGGGATCTGGGTTTTTCCGACATTCTAAAGACGTACAAGTTTGTAGGTTAATTGGCTTGAGTAATTGTAAATTGTCTCTAGTGTGTAGGATACCGTTAGTGTGCGGGGTTCACTGAATGGTGCGGACTCAGTGACCAATGTAGGTATGTTACAAAACTTACCTTCAGCAGCGCTGCAATTCTGCCACTGGCCGTGTGCGCGATTTTGGCGCGTTTGAGGTGGGGGGGGGGGGGGCGGAGTTAAAACGGGGTTTTTTCCCGACCTGATCCTGGATTATATTTGTTGGAGTGCAAGATGTTGCTAAAGAATCGTTCCTACGGCCGTTCTGTGTGTTTTTAAAAAAAATTCACCCGACAAGTTAATCGCTGGAATGATTTTAAAACCAGCTTCTGAAGCTGTCAATGCCGACAACGGGGACGGATTTTATGGAGGACCAGGTAAAAGAAAGTAGTTTATTTTTATGTATAAAAGTGTTTCTTAAGATGTATTTAATTCACATTTTAAGTTGCGAAACGGTGATTTCCCCCCCCCCCCCCCGAAGAACCGGCAGTGTATTTGCTGCCGATATGGGGGACTAAATTCACCGCATCCTGAACGTTCCAAATGGTCCCGTTCCAGAAAATCCCACTCGCAAGCTGATTTAAATGGCCATTAATTTACAGGTATTAAACATGAAATTCCTTCCATTTGGCCTATAAACCCATGACAATGAGATTTTAAAATTATGTTATATTCTGAATTCTTGTGTGAATGTTATTTGGACACTTAGGCTATTTAAAAATGTTAATCTATTCTTAAGAAATGGATAGATGTTTAGATCTAGTAATTGAATTTTGTAATTAGCTACAATTAGATAACTAACTAATAATATGCTTTAATTTCAAGTCATCTAAGTAAGATTGTTTCATATTTGTTTCAGAATGCTTCAACCTATAATAACTGAAAATTTATTTCAGTTCTCTTAAATTTTAAGAAAGTTATCGGCTTTTAAATGTTCTCGATCACAGCTTTTGTGTTAAGTCAATGAAAAAGCAACAGGGAACAAGATGCCAATTTCTGAGTATGAAAATGGCCATAACTTTTTTAATACTGAAGATATGAAAGTGAATTAGGTGTCAAATTAAACTTCTTTTTATGCTTTACCTGATGGGATAAATTAAAGACTTGATTTTTTAAATCTCAAAATGTTGTAACATTGCTAACCAAAGTGCCTGTATTTCTAAACTAAACTAAACTAAACTAAAACTAAACATTGTAACCAATATGGTCACAGTTATGTTAAGAAATTTTGACTCTAAAATTCAAAAATGGAAGAATGAATATATGTCGAAGCTGTGTTAGGCTCCACACAATAGGATAGCACAGATTTACTGCAGCACTGCTCAGCACGAAAAGGTTGTAATATAAAGAAAGACGGAAAGAATTGAAGCCATTTTCGGCAGAAATTAGGTGCTGATTTGATAGTTGAAGGCATGGGATGGAGCAAATGGAATACTGCTTCCAATCACTGAGTCTAGACTAAAAAAATTATAAATCGATGGATCAAGGAGCAGATTATTGCATTGAGAATAATGAAATTGGTGGGTGAACCTCTGGAGTAAGTGAATCAAAGACCATGTCAACAATTATGAAGACACACGGAACTGCATATGCTGGTTTACAAACAAAACACACAAAGTGCTGGAGTAACTCAGCAGTCAGGCAACATCTCTGGAAGACACGGATTATACATGTCTTCCAGAGATGCTGCCTGACCTGCTGAGTTACACCAACACTTTGTGTTTTTCTTTAACAAAGATGAATATGTTTGAGAGAAATCTGAAGGAAATTGGTAAGAAAGATTTGTGAATACGGTGGTTGCAGGAGGAGAATGTAGGATGAAGGGCCAACTACAGCATTAACAGCAGGCCAGGCCAGTAACAGACAACAAATGACCTGTAAATGGCAAGCCCTATTACTTAATTAGTTAGTTTATTATTTTGTGACATGTTGTGAAATACAGTGAAAAGCTTTGTTTCGCATCCTACCCAGTCAAATTGTACGATACACGAGTACAATTTTACTTCGGAGTCACGTGAAGAACCCGCTTCCAACGCATGCGTGTCATATCGCTACACGCATTGCAACGAGTCACAGCAGGGGTTCCTCTAGTGGAGAATTTGAAAGTCGGGAGCAGCAGGTAAGAGACTCTGCGTTCCTTCCACTTACCTTTTAGATGGAGACATGGACCGGATCCATGAAGGCTGCGGAAAACTGGCGGGGGAGAACCGCGGAATGCGGGCAGCCGGCAGCAGCAGCAACGGCACGCGAAACTTCCGGAGTGGAAACAGCTGTGCCCGACTTCGCTCCCGCACCGGCAAAATTCACTTCTCGGCCGGGCGGGAAGCGAAGCAAAAGACGTCCCATATGCCAGTCTCAAGCGAGTCTGGCTTGGAGCAGTCGCTAGCGGCCAGTGCCGAGATTACCGGGGCCGGTTGAAGCAGCTCGAGGACAGGGAACAACCACGAGGGACCAGTGCTGTAAGTACCGGGGTTGGTCCGAGGGGTCCCTACGGCAGCCGGGAGCGGCCAGTGCTGAGGGCATTGGAGCCGGTCTGACCGGTTGCAAAACGACCGCAGAGGGACCAGTGCCGTGAGCACCGGGGTTGGTCCCAGCGGTTTAAAATTAACGCGCAGCCGGGAGCGGCCAGTGCTGAGGGCATTGGAGCCGGTTTGACCGGCTGGAGAACAACCGCAGAGGGACCAGTGCCCGTGAGCACCGGGGTCGGCCCGAGCGGTTGGAGCTAACGGGCATTGGAGCAGGTTTGACCGGCTGGAGAACAACCGCAAGCGACCAGTGCCCGTGAGCACCGGGGTCGGCGGTTGCTCAAGGAGATCCTCCGTGGCAGACTCCGGGAGATGGAGGCTGCCACAGTGGGCAACCAATAAGCCCCACAGCGGTACCCCTCGGGGGCTGCACAGTGTCTCTTCCTCATCAGAGGAGAACACGGAGGATCAGTTCTGGGCAGACCCTGAACGGGCCGCAGAACTACTCACCCCCAGCAGACCCTCCGTGGCAGACTCCGGGAGATGGAGGCTGCCACAGTGGGCAACCAATAAGCCCCACAGCGGTACCCCTCGGGGGCTGCACAGTGTCTCTTCCTCATCAGAGGAGAACACGGAGGATCAGTTCTGGGCAGACCCTGAACGGGCCGCAGAACTACTCACCCCCAGCAGACCCTCCGTGGCAGACTCCGGGAGATGGAGGCTGCCACAGTGGGCAACTAGTAAGCCCCACAGCGGTACCCCTCGGGGGCTGCACAGTGTTTTTTCCTCATCAGAGGAGAACACGGAGGATCAGTTCTGGGCAGACCCTGAACGGGCCGCAGAACTACTCACCTCCAGTGAGTCTGGGGTGAAAGGAAACATGTTGGAACTCCCTGAGGGACGCTCAGGCCAACGGTGTGCGGGCGGCACAGTGCCCGTGAGCACTGCACCGCGCTGGAATTGCAGTTGCAGCGCCGCAGGGAAGTACTGACGGCACAGGGGCCGTGAACACTGCACCGCGTTGGCACTGCAGGACCTACACCTGGGAGAACATACATCGTTGGAGGGATGCAGGTCCAAGAAGAAAGCCTTTAGTGGGTAAGTCCCGTGGCAGCACCTTTTTACAGGGCTGTAGCTCACTTCTATTACTACAGGGAAGTGCTTGAGGGAATGACAGATCCAGGAGATGAAAGCAGCTATATCATAGGGCTATATCATGCTTTCTCCCTCCCCAGCAGACTCTTCTATCAGAAGAATGCTGGGGTCAAGTCCTGGACAGGTAATAAATATAGTGCTGTAACTATGAGGTGATGCCATTCTTAGTCACCAAGTCATAGAGTGCATTATTGGTCATTTCCTGATAGAAATACAGGAATTATATGTTGAGATGAAGGATTTAGCAGGCCAAAATTGATGGCATATTCCATCCTCATCTGGCAGTCACAAGGGAGTGTCTGTTTTATGTTTCAGGGGAAATCAACAGGGATAAGTTAAAGCTAACTGGGGAAGATCTATTAACCAGATTAGAAGCTAGCATAGACCACGTGGCTTGCTATCAACTGGTGGGGCTAACATTAGCCATAGCTGTCGCTGGCCACCGAGGATTGTAAATCCATGAATGTGCTAACCATTTATTTATGCTCCTGGAACATCCAACTGGGATTGACGCGGGCCTGCGTTAACCCCAAACCTCCAAGCAAAACCCTTTATTTGGAGGTGACCCAGCTAGAAGGTCAAGGAGTTGGACGATGAAGCCAATCTGGAGCTCACCTAGACGTCCAAACATCGTCCTCAAAGGTATCGCCTTGTGCTGGAAGATGTATACACCCACAACACACGGCCTCGGGGATCCAGAAGGAAACAGAAACCCACTGGTAACTAAGGAGGTCTAGTTCTTACTAAATTAAGGCAGGAAGAAGGTTGGTTCACATGGCAGTGACTTTGCCATAAGGAAGGGTACAGCCTTAAGGGATGCTTGCAGGGAATTAAACCATCCACCAGACTGGGAGTAGAATATTGGCATTAGGGGCTGTGTGTGCCAGCCACATGATATCGTGACCTTTACATAATCAAATTACTGAGCGCTAACACGCGTCACTCAATAATTTATGGATCATTCTGACAGACCAATGAAGCAACCAACAGAGGCCACCATGGTACTAAAAGGTGGAACATACATTCACCATTAACACGGTCAATATGTTAGTAACTTTACCAAGAGATAAAACCGCAGCCCTACAGGAGGACTGCAGCAAGCTTCTTAACACCAACAGACCCTCCATTAGACGGGTAGCCCGGATAAATGGGGAAGATTGTGGCTACATTCCTGGCCACACAATTTGGGCCATTACATTATCAAAGTTTGCAAAGAGCAAAAATTAGAGCACTCAAATTTAACAAGGGTCATTTTGATAGGCCTATGGAGCTACCTACAGAAGCTATAATTGAACTACAGTGGTGGGAAATATATCGACATCTTGTGATCAATTGGCAAAATTAATTTGGCAATGGTGTATCCAAAGAAACATTTGGATATCGGCAACATACCTACCAGGGAAGCTAAATTCAGTGGCAGACACCAGGTCACGCAAATTTAACGAAAACACGGAATGGATGTTAAATAAAAAATTTAAAAAATTTAAAAAAATAAAAAAGTATTTGCTGAAATTACAGCAAAATATGGTACGCCAGATATTGATTTTTTTTTGCATCCAGGTTGAATCACCAACTACCAAGGTATGTGTCCTGGGAACCTGACCCTGGGGCAGAAGCTACAGATGCTTTCTCACTGCATTGGGGGAAATGGTGTTTTTATGCATTTCCTCCGTTCTGCCTCATCAATCGGTACTAAGGGAAATTCAACAAGATTCGGCATCTGGGATTCTCATAGTACCCGATTGGCCTACTCAACCGTGGTTTCGGTTATACAGGGGATGGTGTTAGAACCATGTTCCCTTATTGGACATAGCCAAAATTTACTAATTCATCCAGTGACTGAGGGCAGTCACCCATGCCATAAGAATATGGATTTGTTGATTTGTAGAGTCTGAAAGACCCACTACACGGCATGGGGCTGTCAGACAGGACTATGAATCCCATCACATCAGCACAAAGACTGTCAACACAAAAGCAGTACCTCAGACATATCAAGAAATGGGGCAAATACTGCTTTGACAACAACCTAGACCAAAGAGCCAAGAACATTCTGGCCGTATTGGAATTTCTAACAAACCTCCATTGTGATAAACGATTAGGCTACAGTGCCATCAATAGTGCCAGAAGTGCATTTTACGTTCTATAATATAATTTGCCCGAAAGGTTACAGGGCTATGATTTCAATTTAATAAATTTATTTTTCGTTATATCACACAAGTCTTGTATGAGTGTGTTTAAAATTACTAATGATACCTTCTCCCAATACCCAAGGCAGTTGTGAAGCATGGACTCGTTTCCACGGCATGAGGTCACAGAGCTTTGAAATCTTCACGTAGTCACTCACGTGACTCCGAAGTAAAATAGTAAGATTAAATGAGAACTTACCAGTTTGAAGTTTGATCTGTATTTTATGAGGAGGAACGTTGAGGGAATACGTGCCCTCCGCTCCCACCCTCCTATGATCATATCAAAAACTGGTATCTCTTTGATAATCTTACTATGTTAGGTCATTATAGTTTCTGTGACCTCACACCGCTGCTTTGAAGAATGACACGCATGCGTTGGAAGCGGGTTCTTCACGTATTCCCTCAACGTTCCTCCTCATAAAATACAGATCAAACTTCAAACTGGTAAGTTCTCGTTTAATCTTACTATCATACATTAGTAAAAGAGTGAAATGGTTGTTGTGGACAAGTCGATCCTTTTCTGGGACAGCAAGCAAAGAGTCGCTCCATTTTGGCACCATCTTACTAACTGAATAGCTCAGCTTTCCAAGTAAAAGCATTGAGGAGCATAAGACAATAAAGGATATGAAGACAGAGTTATGGGGAATAAGAGAAAGATAGAGAGGGGAGGAGAGGAGTGAAACAAGTAGTCAGATGAAGGGCATGAAAAAGAGAGACATACATAGATGAACACAATGAAGGAGGGAACAAGAAGTGAAGGAAGAAAAGGAGTAGAGACAGGAAGTAAGAGAAAAAGAGAGAGACGAGGGAGGAGTGGAAATTAAGTTATGCATTAATTGTACTGGCAGTGACTCTGCCTAAGGGCATGTCTGAGACTTCCTTCAACGATGACCACTTCCTGAATGCCATGACTGAGAAGGAAGGAAAACCAAAGATCTTAGAGCAGAGCAAGATGGGTTACTCTCACGCAAATGTGTAGTACGCTCATGGGCGGATTCATGGGTGATTATAGGACCCATTTTAGCGACCAGTCCCCGCCATCTTGTTCCACCATCTTGCTCGCCATCTTGTTCCGCCATCTTGCTTCCGGCCAATGATCGGATCTTTGTTTCCGCAGCGGGGAGAGGGAGTGCGCGGCCCGGGGCAGCGGGGAGAGGGAGTGTGGGGTCCGGGGCAGCGGGGAGAGGGGGTGTGGGGCCCAGGGCAGCGGGGAGAGGGGGTGCGCGGCCCGGGGCAGCGGGGAGAGGGGGTGCGCGGCCCGGGGCAGCGGGGAGAGGGGGTGTGGGGCCCGGGGAGAGGGAGTGGGCGGCCCGGGGCAGCGGGGAGAGGGGGTGCGCGGCCCGGGGCAGCGGGGAGAGGGAGTGTGGGGCCCGGGGCAGCGGGGAGAGGGAGTGTGTGGCCCGGGGCAGCGGGGAGAGGGAGTGAGCGGCCCGGGGAGAGGGAGTGGGCGGCCCGGGGCAGCGGGGAGAGGCGGTGCGCGGCCCGGGGCAGCGGGGAGAGGGAGTGTGGGGCCCGGGGAGAGGGAGTGGGTGGCCCGGGGGAGAGGGAGTGAGCGGCCCGGGGCAGCGGGGAGAGGGAGTGTGGGGCCCGGGGCAGCGGGGAGAGGGAGTGAGCGGCCCGGGGCAGCGGGGAGAGGGAGTGTGGGGCCCGGGGAGAGGGAGTGTGCGGCCCGGGGCAGCGGGGAGAGGGAGTGTGGGGCCCGGGGAGAGGGAGTGTGCGGCCCGGGGCAGCGGGGAGAGGGGGTGCGCGGCCCGGGGAGAGGGAGTGTGGGGCCCGGGGAGAGGGAGTGTGCGGCCCGGGGAGAGGGAGTGTGGGGCCCGGGGAGAGGGAGTGTGCGGCCCGGGGCAGCGGGGAGAGGGGGTGTGGGGTCCGGGGCAGCAGGGAGAGGGAGTGTGGGGCCCGGGGCAGCGGGGAGAGGGAGTGTGGGGCCCGGGGCAGCGGGGAGAGGGAGTGCGGGGCACGGGGCAGCGGGGAGAGGGGGTGTGGGGCCCGGGGAGAGGGAGTGTGCGGCCCGGGGCAGCGGGGAGAGGGAGTGTGGGGCCCGGGGAGAGGGAGTGCGCAGCCTGGGGCAGCGGGGAGAGGGAGTGTGGGGCCCGGGGAGAGGGAGTGTGCGGCCCGGGGCGGCGGGGAGAGGGAGTAAGCGGCCCGGGGCAGCGGGGAGAGGGGGTGTGGGGTCCGGGGCAGCGGGGAGAGGGAGTGAGCGGCCCGGGGCAGCGGGGAGAGGGGGTGTGGGCCCCGGGGAGAGGGAGTGTGCGGCCCGGGGCAGCGGGGAGAGGGGGTGTGGGGCCCGGGGCAGCGGGGAGAGGGAGTGTGGGGCCCGGGGCAGCTGGGAGAGGGAGTGTGGGGCACGGGGCAGCGGGAGAGGGAGTGTGGGGCCCGGGGAGAGGGAGTGTGCGGCCCGGGGCAGCGGGGAGAGGGAGTGAGCGGCCCGGGGCAGCGGGGAGAGAGGGTGCGCGGCCCGGGTCAGCGGGGAGAGGGAGTGCGCGGCCCGGAGAGAGGGAGTGAGCGGCCCGGGGCAGCGGGGAGAGGGGGTGCGCGGCCCGGGGATAGGGAGTGAGCGGCCCGGGGCAGCGGGGAGAGGGAGTGAGCGGCCCGGGGAGAGGGGGTGAGCGGCCCGGGGCAGCGGGGAGAGGGGGTGCGCGGCTCGGGGAGAGGGAGTGAGTGGCCCGGGGAGAGGGGGTGCGCGGCCCGGGGCAGCGGGGAGAGAAGGTGCGCGGCCCGGGGAGAGGGAGTGAGCGGCCCGGGGCTGCGGGTAGAGGGAGTGTGGTGCCCGGGGAGAGGGAGTGAGCGGCCCGGGGCAGTGGGGAGAGGGGCATAGGAGGGAGAGAGACATTGTAGTGTGGGGGCAGGCGAGGGAGTGCCGGGGGGGGGGGGGGGGGGGGGGGGGGGGGGGATAAGGCCTAGTGTGTGTTTATAAACATTTTATTCTTTAACAAGAATTAACAGAATTATGAACTAACAGAATTATGAATCTAACCCTATATCACACACAAAAACTTCCCCCGCAATGTCAATTACCCTGCGAGTCGGGTCGGTTCCGGTTACTACAAAATCAACTCAAACACTGCTTGTGAGCCATTTAAAAAGAAATGATTTAAAAAACATTAAAAAAGACAATTACCAGAGTTAAATGTTATTCTTGACAAGAAGTATGAACTGACAGAATTATGAATCTAACCCTATATCACACACACAAACTGTTGCCCCGCAACATTGATTACACTGCGAGTCGGGTCGGGTCAGGTAGGCTCCGGTTACTAAAATGGGCGGGGAAAAATGCCCAGGATCCCCTCCATAGCGTACTACACGTCAGCCCATTGTATTTCGCAGGAGTAGCCCATCTTGCTCTGCTCTAAGATCTTTGAGGAAAACTGTGTGCTTTGCAAACTCTCTCAGCCCCAAACCAACCTGTCACTGGAATGAAAATGATTAGCAAAGTTGGAAGTGTGCGAAGTGGCAGAGAGCACTGTACTTCACATGCTGGATTCCATCTTCATATTTACCAAAACTGATAAATTATTTCACTGTGGAGGTGAGGGGCCTCTCAAAATAATCGGTAAAATACTTTCAGCTTTTTGGCACACAAAATATTCACCTGTGACGAAGGGTGATTTCAGTTGCAGTCAGTCGGCTCCCTTTGTGTGACTTCTTAGCTCAGGGCCAAGCCGCAACTGGCTGCGTGACATGTGGAAACAGTCAAAATGCAAAGGCTGGCCAAATCTGGGATCTAAATCCTGACCTACCAGTCCACAGTGCAGGATGCAAACCTTGCAGGTGCCAGCTCACCTGACTGCTGCTCCTGGCAACTCCACAAGCTAATGACTTCTTAAACTCACTTCTGCATGTGGAACATGGGTACAGTTCCACCGGTACATTGATGGGGTGAGATGAGAAAGGACAGGAATAGATAAGTGCAATGCATAATCACCATTATGGTTAGATTTGTGCTGAATGTTCTGTATAACCTTGCATCAGTATTGTGGCCCCACTTCCAGTGTGGTTGTTCTCTGGCGGGAATGCCACCCTGACAAACAACTGGAGCCCACATCCACCTGAAGTGGAGAGTATTCCAAATCAAGGGGATTACTAAATAATGGGAAACACCGATGATGCAATGGAATATTATTTTTTTCTCTCTCCACAGTGCTTGCATTTTTTGTTTTTATTTGAGTGTCAGCAATTTTTTTAACTTTTCTACTAAATGATGTAGAATTTTTCAGCTGTCCCGGAGAACTCTCCAGCTCCCTAGCGAAGATATGCCACAAGACCTTGTGTGTCCTTGGTTAATGGGAGGATGGAGAGAATCCGCAATGGGATAGGGTTAGGGTGGAATTAATTTATCATGTTACCCTGTTGAAGTATGAACTTAAAAAGATTTTTCAGCTGTAGTATTGACCATTTAAAAGTATTAAAAATGGCAGCCTTTACTTTCTCCCTTCCCTTATGTGGAAAAAATTCAATGTAAATAGGGAAACTAACAAGTGGACAGGTGCCTGCTCCAACACCAGCTTGCCCTGGTGGAACCTGTGCATTTGTGGAAAGCAGCAAATATAAATAGACTGTTACCAAACAGGGAAACACTTCAGCGGTGTGACCTGATGCATTAATTACTCCCCTTCCCAACCACCCTAACCCTACCTCATTGCAGATTCTCTCCATCTTCCCATTAATCAAGATCATAATAGGTCATGTGGCACATCTTCAGAAAGGAACTGGAGAGTTCTCCAGGTCTCAATTGAAATGTTCTACATTATTTAATAGAAAAGCTTAAAAAACCCGACAGAAACACTCAACAGGTCAGTCAGCACTGTGGAGGGAGAAGCAAAATTAATATTCCATATTTCTAAACTTTCATCCCAATACTTGCCCTAGTGCATGTGTTGCAACACATGGTGCTCTCGGCCAATACTTCCCCGATCAACATCTTCAAGTATTAATGTCTTATTGCTACAGCCGGTTCTTGGAGAGCGCAAGTGGCTGGCTGGTGTACTTTGACAGTGGTTACTCTCGATTAGCTACTCAGCTCCTTGGGACATCTCAATTTGGGAAAGGAAATACAGGATTTTTCTTTTTCTTGAACTCACAAATTACAAATTTTTCTTTTTCTTGAACTCACCTGAACTTCTGAATCGGCATCTACCGGTTGCAGTGGGAACCAGGTATCCCGGTTGTGATACTTCTGAAGTTCATCCTTCTTGACAGCAACCTTTCCTACAAGCAGAGAATAAGATATCTACATGATCATGATCTTGTCTTTCCAGAATACCCCCCACCAGTTTACATACCAACTCAGTTGCTTGTTTTGTCCTCTAAACACCTGCCTCTTGCAAAGACACTATCCCTATGAGTTCCGCTGATCCTTACCAATCACCCCACCAGCCTGCAGTCAACACATCTTTCTTCAACATTTCTGCCGCCTTCAACGTAATCCCACCACCATCTTTCCAAACCCTCCATTTTCCGTCTTCCGCAGAGACCATTCCCTCCTCCCTTCGCAACTCCTTCGTTTACTCGTCCCATCCCACCCTAACCACCCCCTCCCCAGATATCTTTCCCCGTTACCACAGGAGATGCAACACATGTCCCTATACCTCCTCCCTCACATCCATCCAGGGATGCCATTAATCCTTCCTAATGAGACAGAGGTTCACATGTAACTATTCAAACCTCATCTACTGCATTCAAACACTAAATTAACTTATAATTAACAGCAAAAGCTGCCTGTTTTTGTGCACGTGTTGACGTTTGCTCATATCTTAAAACATGCATTTTCTGCTAAACTGCACAGTAGAGATTCTGAACGTAGCATTCTTAGCCCCCTTCGGTCATGGGTGTCTGCAGGGTGCTATTCTCTATATGGAGGACGCCTGTGGGTGACATTGCTTAACGTGGGGAGACTGGTGCACAGACAGCCACCCTACGGTCCTTGACAGATCTAGGTCGGGATCCAGTGTCATGTAGTCCAAGACGACCAGAGATCCTTTTCTGCTGCAGCCTTCATCCACCTTCCCAGCCATTGTGACGCTCCACTAAGGTCCCCATCATCCTCTGCCAGTTCCACCCGTTTTGGTTGGATTGCTCTTTGTCAGAGACCTCCCCCTCGACCTTTCTGCCATGGGTGGCCCTACCAGGAGCATCGCTCCAGACGGCATTGCTGTCAGGATCTCAGGTCAACACAAGCTTCTCCACCACGACATGGTGACAATCCACGGAGAAGACTTAGCATTACCATCCATGAAAACCATTTGCTGAGTAAATAACGGCAATATTCACATCTGCTTCTCTTCCTGAAATTGTGAAATCCTTAATCTCCTTTCTAATGGTTTCACGGCGAATACAAAGATTTTCCAGCTCCTGACCCATCTGCATAAGTTCTTCTTCACATTTGACTTTCATTAGCTGTAGGTCTTTCTTTGGTTGTCATTACAAATAGTCAATAGTCAATAGTCAGATTTATTCGTCACATACACAACGAAGTGCAGTGAAATGAAATTGTCAGCAGTGGTACAGTAAAAAAGAACACACAATACACAATAAAAAAATTTAACACAAAAACATCCACCACAGCATTCATCACTGTGGTGGAAGGCACAAAGCTTAGTCAGTCTTCCTCCATTTTTCCCTGTGGTCGGGACCATAAGCCTCCACAGTTGCCGCTGTGGGCGGCCAGATGTACAGGCAAGGTAAGTTCCGAATCGGTGCTTCCCTACCAGAGACCGTGGCCTGAAGATGACGTAGGCCGCAGGCTGGCGTCGGAGCTCTTCTCCAGGGATTCCCGGCGAGGGATCCCGCTCCGGATGGTAAGTAAGTAAGCCCCCGCGTCGCCCGCGGGTAGATGCACCGCAGATCGCGGCTTCAAGCTGTTGTCGGCCGCAGGCCGGCGGTCGGAGCTCTTCTCCAGGGCTCCCCGGCGAGGGATCCCGCTCCGGATGGTAAGTCCCCACCGCGTCCGAGGTTAGAAGCACCGCAGTCCGTGGCTTCTAGATGATGTAGGCCGCGGGCCGGCGTTTGGAGCTCTTCTTCTCCGGGGTCCCCAACGAGGGATCCCAGGCTCCGGATGCCACGCCAGCTGGAATCTCTGCAGACCGGCTTCAGGCTGCAGGCTGTCGGCTTCTGGCTGCCGCGGGCCAGCAATCGGAGCACTCCCTTCTGGCGACCCCCCACGATGGCTCACCAGCTCCACGATGAAAAGCTCGCGTTGCGCCCGCTGCTGAAGCTCTGGGCCCGTCTCCGAGAAAGGCCGCACCAATCCTTGGTGTTAGGCCGCGAGGGTGGCGACATGGAAAAAGTCGCCTCTCCGTGGAGGAGGCGACCGAAAGCGGTACCTCCATTACCCCCCATCACCACCCCCCCCCCCCACACAAGACACACCGAGAGACATTAAAACAAACATTTGGACATACTAAAAAAAACAAAAAAAGTTGAATTGACTAACGCTGCTGGCAGGGCAGCCGTCTCGCAGCGCCCCCACCGACCAGTAGGCTGCTTAGAGGAACTGCTCATTGCTGTGTGACACCATGTGACTCAGTTTTCATATCTTGAATTAACCAGCATTCCATCAACTCGAACCATTAAACAGAACAGAATCGGGAACAGCTTCTTCCCCTCCATTATCTGGCTTCAAACCAGAATTCCTTCCATCGTTGGTCGTTGACCCCGGTGGGCCTAAAGGCCGGTTTCCGCGCTGTATCTCTAAACTAAATTAAACTAAACGGTGGATGCCTATGCGTCGCAATTTTTAACATGGGGCGGATGGACAGCCACCTCATGGTTCTTGACGGAGAAAGACCTGGATCCAACAGCATGCACTCCACAATAGTTGAAGTCTCTCCCTGCAGCAGCCATCTTCTGCCTTCTCAGTGGTGCTCCACCTGCTGGCCAGCCAACATCCTCCGCCTGTTTCACCACTGAGGTCTTCTTGGGTCACACTTTGTCAGGAATCTCCTTCTCAACTTTGTTGCCATGGGTAACCCTGCCAGTCCCATTCATCAGTGATCGTGAAAGTTGCATGTAGGTTCCACAAGCAATTCAAATGGCATTTTAACTTTTAATACAATTATATTTAAGTACAGTGGCAAGGAAGATTTACTGTAATTGAACAGGGGCTGGGTAAGACTGAACATGGAGTATTGTGCTTGGTTTGATCTCCTTACCTATGAAAGGAATATATCCATGCTGTAGTGTAGAGGAATATAGTGAAGGTTCAGTTGATTAGTTTGCCCCATGTGGAGAGATTGTGTAAATTGGTTCTTTATTCTCTTGTGTTAAAAGACTGAGAGAAGATCTCATTGAAACGAGGTCTTGGCAAGGCGAGGAGTATAGAACCATGGTTAGGGAAACAAGAGAATAAATCCTTGCCAAAGACTGGAAAAAGGTTGGTTCCCTGCCTATTATCCACCTCACCTACAATCGGAAAATTCATCCAGAGGTTTCAAATGGTTAAACATCATAGCTCAGTTTGGAATTTATGAGGTTATTTAATTTACAATTTCTCTTTATGAGTCTTAAAGTGATGAATAATCTAACACTGAGTCACTTTGTGAATAAATAATCCAGTATAACCATTACTCAGGCTTTTGACCGAGCTTCACTTCAAACCTTCATTCAGACGGTT
Organism: Amblyraja radiata; assembly: GCF_010909765.2. Lineage (NCBI taxonomy): Eukaryota > Metazoa > Chordata > Chondrichthyes > Rajiformes > Rajidae > Amblyraja > Amblyraja radiata. The sequence continues at coordinate 87,347,144 of NC_045961.1, read as the reverse complement.
CTGATGAGCACATATGGTTATACCCATTAGCCAACCCCCAAATACATAGCACACTTCTTCCATGGCAGCATCCTGTTTGATTGATGGATGCTCAAATCAAACCGTTACTTGAATTTCTCACTCACTGCACCATTTTTAGTTTGTGAAGTGTAGTTACTTTCAATGAAGTATGAATCAAATTGGTATATTCTGTTATCTTTAGTTGACATGTAATTACACTTAAAAACGACTAAAATAAATGGAATTAACCAAAAGCTACAAAATGTTCAAATCTTATCTTATATTACTAAAAGTCTGATCTTGACCGCTTTTGGCCTGCTGTGCTGCGATTTCCGAGAGAACGCCGCCACCTACGGCCGTCATTTTTGGTCACCTCGCTCAGAGCCCCCCTCCGCCTTCCGAGACCGGAGGATTTTTCCCATCGATGAAAAATCAGAGAGATATTAATGTTTAAAAATATTAGCCATTCTCTCTGCTGCCCCTGCTGGAGGGAGGGGGAGGGACTATAAAACCAGGAAGTGGTGTGCCTCACTCAGTCTCTGCAAGATGGAGGAAGCCAGAGGGTCACGTCTCTCTGAGCTCTGAATAACAATGAACACATGTCTACTCAACTGTGAGTGCTCTTAAAGTGGTTTGGAAATGAAAATATGGTTGGTTTGAAGTAAAAATGCACTGCAAATGGTTGTTTGGGTGAAGTAATAATGCACTGCAAATGGTTGTTTGGGTTAAAGTAAAAATGCACTGCAAATGGTTGTTTGGGTTGAAGTAATTGGTGGAGGGTGGAATTGGTGGAGAGGTGGAATATTGCGTCGGGGAACCAGCCCTCCCATGTGAACATGGGACCCAACGGGTCCCACTTAGTCTAGTAACATTCTAAAGAGCTCTCTCAGTTGAACATTAAAGTTAACATGACACCATTTCGAAGAGATGGAGCCAAGTTCTCTCTAGAATCATTAGCAATATTTATCCCCAACCAACACCACTGAACCAGAACATCACACAAGAAGACAGAGTGCTGGAGTATTTCAGCGGGTCAGGCATAGAATGGATAGGTGACGTTTCGGGTTGGGTAAGGATCGTGACCTGAAACGTTACCAATCCATGTTCTCCAGAGATGCTGCCTGACCCACTGAGTTACTCCAGACACTTTGTGTCTTCTTTTGTAATTCAGCATTTGCATTCCTTGTTTCTTCATCCTGCTCCTGATTACAGTAGCTTGCTGTTCCTCAACGGACTGCCTTGCAACAGTCTACATTTCATTGGTTGTATATTTCACTGGAAAATCCTGAGGCCATGCAAGGTATTATAGAAATACTTAGTAACTGGGCATGGGAAATAAATGTAACACAATAGTAAAAATGTGTAAATCCTCACTAAATCCATGATTAGGCCAGTTTTCAAATGTTAAGTACCGATCTTAAACTCCATTAACTCATATTTCTGTGAATAAAAGGCCATTTCAAGGCGTCCCAATTGTGAGCTCTGGGCATGTGGAATCAGAGGACAACCCTGCTGCCATCATCACTCCTCTGATTAAAGCCCAAGGCAGGATGACAGATTATGCAATCTATTTATCTGAGCAAACACTCTGATGATGCATGCTGGAAACTCTGTTGGTAAGGAAAGATTGAGCAGAGTGATTAATGCTGGAACAGTCTGCATCAGAATTAAAATGAGAACAAATGTTGACAGGTTTCCAGATCAATAGTGCAGTAGCCTGAGTGGTTCGAAGAAAATCTCAAGCCTGCAGTCATCAAATGATCACATTTCCTCCAAGATCTGTGTGCTCCTTTATGTTCAACCTCTTGTGCAACTTTGATGCATTGCTGATGGCCATGTTTTCAGCTGCCTGGACGCTGGAATCCAGAATCTCCTCAATAAACCTCTCCTTACCTCATCTGGAATCACCTGTTCAAGATGTCTGTTAAAATCTATTTCTTTGACCAGCTTTTCATCTTCTATGAATGTCTCCTGATGTGAGTGCTTTATCCAAGAATGCTTCCACAAAGCATCATGAGACATCGTATTATTTGTTTGAATAAGGGTATTCACATAAATACTTCACTCCAAGAGCAGGATATCCTATGGTGAGTAACTTACCTCCTGACACCCAAAGTCCTTCCACTGTCTACAAGGGAGAAAGCAGGAGTGTGATGGAACATGCTCTACTTGGCTGGATGAGTACAACTCCAACAACTGTAAAGAGGCTCAACATCTTTCAGGACAAAGCAGCACACTCGATCGGCACCCCAGCAACCACTCTAAACATTCATTCCATCCACTGCTGGTGCAGTGGTTGCAGTATGTACCAACAAAATAATATGCTGCAGTCACTCACTCAGGCTGCTGTAACAGCACCTCCCAAACCCTCAACCCCATACACCATGTCAAGCAGGTGCATAACAACTTCACCACCTCAGATTCCCGTCCAAGTCACTTGCTATCCTGATATGGAAACATATCACCTTCGTCATCAGTGGATGTAAATCACGGAACTCTCTATCTGAGAGGAATGTGGGAGCACCTTCCGCAGAAGTGGCTTTAAAGGGCAGCTTACCAGCACTTTCTCAAGAGCAACTAGGCGTTGGAAATTAATGTGAGCAAAGCCTATATCTTCCACAATATATCAAAAATAAATCCCTTGGCGCTGCCCTCCAACCATGTGGTGTTCCCTTAGACTGCCCTTCTGACAGTCCTATGCACCCTCGTTCCTGCCATTCCCACAGTGTGGCCCTCCCTCAGTACTGGCCTTCTAACAGTGCTAACGTCAGGCTAAAGATTTAATTCAAATCTCTCGGAAGCGATAGGACTCATCACCCTCTATCAGCACAACTGAAGCACAGCGTAAGTTTAGAAGTTTGATGGGACATGGACTAAATGTGGGCAAATGTGACTAGCTTAGATGGGACAACTTGGTTGGCATGGACGAGGGGCGCATTTCCATTTTGTATGAGTCTATATGAGCTCTCTGATGACGGTAGTCAAAGCCCAAAGATATCATGCACTGATGCTCGTATAACATTAGCCTTCTGTCAATGGCCGTTTTGGAAGAAGTTCATGAATTAGTAGTCAAAAGCATTGTTTCCTGGTGAAGCTTGGGACATTTCCATTACACTCATTAATGATTCACTATGCTGCAGACTGAAGCTGCCAATTAAATGGGCACTTATCTTGGATCCTAACAGGGCCTCTCTCTATGTCCAGGGAAGTGGCTGGTAGTCAGCCGGTGGAGGATATCCTGTGATAGGAATTGTCCACTTTTTGTTTCCTACCAAACTGCTTGATTCTACCTTGTTGCTGACAGTTATAGTAAATATCAGGAGTTTGTATAATCTTCACTCGTTTCATTGCTGTGGTTAAATAATTTAAATAACGTTCTCCTAGCCTGGAATATATCACTTGCCCCATGTGACACGCCCAAGATTAACTCCTAACATGCTTTTGATAATTGACATGAAGCCATTCCAGGAATAATGATTGCCTGGTAGTGTGCCTCTGAGTCATGGGCAGAAATCCCAGGGGGATGTGGGGGTGGGGGATGCATGTCCCTCCCATGTTTTGAGAGGTGGGGGACAATCCCACCCATGTTTTGTAATCCGGATTTTGAAATTCGGTGAAAGAAAACTATTAAAATCTCCGCCTTCTGCGAGACAGTGGGGGTGTCACTGTTAAGCGCTTGTTAAATATCTCTATTAACATTGTATTAACACGATGTGTCACCAATTGTGTTTTGACCTTCAAGTATTACTGAAGGTACTGAAGAAATACTGAAGAATTTCTTAAAGCTGTCTGATGCGGGTACAATTACCATTTGAACTAATTGGATGTATTGGTGGATGGGAAAGATTTAAACGGGTATCGGATTTAAATGGGTCAGGTCATTAAGGGCTCCGGTCGAACGGGTTTCCTGGCTGGCTTGCAGGCAAGTCCCTCATTCACGATCACTCACGTTATTTAGTATTTTTTTCCCATCTCTCTCTCTAACCAACACTCTGTTTTATGGTTTCTGCAGACATGTGTCAATAGAGTATACTGACTTTACTCTAGAACGAGTATAAGAAATGCAAAGGAAGACACAAAATGTTGGGGTAACTCAGCGGGACACGCAGCATCTCTGGACCATCTCGACCTGAAACATCACCCATTCCTTCTCTCCAGAGATGCTGCTTGTACCGCTGAGATACTCCAGCATTTTGCATCTACGTTCGATTTAAATCAGCATCTGCAATTCTTTCCTACACATAAGAAATGCAAAGGTAAAATTCACTTGAGGAGATGCCAGAGTGCCACAAACAACAGACCAAAGGCAAATTAACTACTCAGCAAAGGTTCCACTTACCAATAATTGAATCCCTCCGAAAGACATCTCTATCAAAAATATAAAACGATAGGTAGCGGAAGCTTCTTGGAATTTCACAATAGAAATCTTCACCATAAAACGGGCTGAAATGAGATATTATTCTTTCTTAGTTTACTTCAGCAATGGAAGATAAAAAACATGTTTTTTTAAATAAACAGACACCATTAGAAGTCTGACGTAGAGTCTGAAGAAGGGTCCCAACCCGAACCGTCACCTACCATGTTCACCAGAGATGCTACCTGACCCGCTGAGTTATTCCAGCACATTGTCTCTTTTTTTGTAAACTAGCGTATGCAGTCCCTTGTTTCTGTTAGAAAACTTTCAGATTGCAAGCAGTCAACAGGTTGTTGGTCAAGGTGGTGCCATGATGTCTAGATGTCAAGACCAACTCTTATCCGCCTGCACTTAATCTATATCTCTCCATTATCTGAATATCCTTATGCCTATCTAATGCCCCTGTCCCACTTAGAAAACCTGAACGGAAACCTCTGGAGACTTTGTGCCCCACCCAAGGTTTCCGTGCGGTTCCCGGAGGTTGCAGGTGGTTGCCGGAGGTTGCAGGTAGTGGAAGCAGGTATGGAGACTGACAAAAACCTCTGGGAAGCTCCGGGAACCGCACGGAAACCTTGGGTGGGGCGCAAAGTCTCCAGAGGTTTCTGTTCAGGTTTCCTAAGTGGGACAGGGGCATAAGTCTCTTAAATGCCACTGTCGTATCTGCCTCCACCACCACCTCCAGCAGTACGTTCGAGGTACTCATCCCCCGCTATGTAAAAAAATTATCCCGCACATCTCCTTTGTCCTTCTTACATTTAAACTACGCCCTCCAGTTTTTGATATTTCTATCCTGGGAAAAAGGTTTGGATGTCTACGCTGTCTATGTCTCACAATTTTACATACTATATATCATTATACATTAAATATCATTCCATTAAGTGTGAATAAACACAAAGTGAAAGACCAGAAGATAACTCTATGCAGATTAATGACACTGCCAAGGGTAATTTGTACAGAATAAGACTGCAAGGAATATGGAAGCAAGTTTGAATGGCTACTTGCTGGAACATTTTTAGTTTAAATGGACAGCAGCTGGAACCAGCTGCAAGGCAATTAATGTCAGCTTCTAGAGTCTGCAAGAAAAGTGTTGAGTTTGATGCTGCAAATTCGAAAATTACTCACAGATGTCAATGACTTGCTCAGTGCATTTGTTGTTTACATTACACCAGTAGGTTTCAGAATGGTGGAGACAAAATGCACAATGGAATTGGCAGCACACAGGTGACGGATCAGAAAAGGCCATTCAGCCGTACACACCTTCCCTCTAAAGCATTCACAAGGAAGCCGACATGCATTTCTGTCGAGTCTTTCACCTCCTCAGTATGCCCCAAAGCTTTGCAGGCAATTATGCAGTGTACCAATGCAAGGCATACAGCAGCACATTTGTACAAAGATAGTTCCCACAAATTACAATGACCAGAAATTCAGTTTTTAAGTGTTGGTCAAAGGAGATATATTGGTCAGAGCAACAGGAACATGAGTCTTGGCTCTTAGTTGAAATATGTTTTGTGAGTTAACAGAGATGATTGAGGTTTTGTGAGGATTTTGACATTTTGGGTCAAGCCCCTTCTTCAGATCAACTTGAAGAAGAGTCCTGACCCAAAACTTCACCTATCCATGTTCTTCAAGGATGCTCCCTGGCCCACTGAATTACTCCTAAACACTTTGTGTCTTCTGTTATAAACCAGCATCTGTAGTTCCTTGTTTCTAAACTAACTAACTAACCCAACCAACCAATTAACTACCCAACTAACTAACTCTTCATGGAATCAATAGTCCAAAAGATGTGGTAAATCCCAGTAAACACAAATTTAACACCAGTTGGAATACTGTGTTGGACGCAAGTCCGACTCCGAGAGCTAGCAGAGGAGAAGATTCATGGATATTCTCAATGTCTCCATGGCCCATGGCTGCTCAAAATTGACAGGGTGCACTCAGGATGGTACAGTGCATTCAGAAAGTATTCAGACCCCGTGACTTTGTTCACATTTTGTTACGTTACAGCCTAATTTAAAAATTGATTAAAAATTTTTTTTTATCAACAACCTACACACAATACCCCAGAATGAAGATGCGTAAACAGGTGTTTAGAATTTTTGCAAAGTAATTAAAAATAAATAACTGAAATATCACAGTTACATAAGTATTCAGACACTCGAAATTGAGCTTAGGTTCATCCTGTTTCCATTGATTATCCTTGAGATGTTTCTACAACTTGATTGGAGTCCACCAGTAGTAATTTAAATTGATTGGACATGATTTGGAAAGACACACACCTGCCTATATAAGGTCCCACAGTTGACAGTGCATGTCACAGCAAAAGCCAAGCCATGAAGACAAAGGAATTGTCCGTAGACCTCCAAGACATGAATGTGTCGAGATACAGATCTGGGGAAGCGTATAAAACCATTTCTGCAGCATTGCAGGTCCTGAAGAGCTAAGTGGCCTCCATCAATTCTTAAATGGAAGAACTTTGGAACCACCAAAACTCTTCATAGACCTGGCCGCCCGGCCAAACTGAGCAATCGGGGGAGAAGGGCCTTGGTCAGGGAGGTGGCCAAGAACCTGATGGTCACTCTGACAGAGCTCCAGAGTTCCTCTGTGGAGATGGGAGAACCTTCTGGACGGACAACCATATCTGCAGCACTCCACCAATCAGGCCTTTATGGTAGAGTGGCCAGATGGAAGCCACTCCTCTGTAAAAGGCACATGACAGCCTGCTTGGAGTTTGCCAAAGGCATGAGAAACAAGATTCTCTGGTCTGATAAAACCAAGATTTAACTCTTTGGCCTAAATGCCAAGCGTCACGTCTGGAGGAAACCAGGCACCCCTCTTCACCTGGCCAATATCATACCCATGCTGAAGCATGGTGGTGGCAGTATCATGCTGTGGTGATGTTTTTCAGTGGTAGGAACTAGGAATAGTCAGGATCGAGGGAAAGATGATCAGAGCAAAGTACAGAGAGATCCTTGATGAAAACCTGCTCCAGAGCGTTCTGGACCTCAGACTGGGGCGGGGGTTCACTTTCCATCAGGACAACGACCCTAAGCACACAGCCAAGAAAACGCAGGAGTGGCTTCATGACAAGTCTATGAATGTCCTTGAGTGACCCAGCCAGAGCCTGGACTTGAACCCGATCGAACATCTCTGGAGGGACCTGAAAGTAGCTCCCCATCCAACCTGACAGAGCTTGAGAGGATCAGCAGAGAAGAATGGGAGAAATTACCCAAATACAGGTGCGCCAAGCTTGTAGCGTCATACCCAAGAAGATCGCTGCCAAAGGTGCCTCAACAAAGTACCATGTAAAGGGTCTGAATACTTATGTAAATGTGTTATTTCTTTTTAATTACTTTGCAAACATTTCTAAACACCTGTTTTCGCTTTTTTTATTATGGGGTATTGTGTGTAGATTGATGATAAAAAAAAGAATTTAATTAATTTTAGAATAAGGCTGTAACGTAACAAAATGTGGAAAAAGTGAAGGGGTCTGAATACTTTCTGAATGCACTGTACAGAGTACCTTGAGCATCACGAACCAGGAGCACACAGTGGTCCAGCATAAAATGGTGCAAGGCGCACACCACCTCACAAACTACTCACCCACTTGGCCCACCTCCCGCACAATCTGTTATTCTGTTTGTGTATTGTACTTTAATGTTTTGTTTGGCATTGCTTCAGATTGCACTGCAATCTTTTGCACGATTCTGCTGTTTTGCATTCATTGTTGTATTTGTTGTATCTATCGCTACTATGTATATGTTTGCTCCTGTGAGCTTCGTGAGAAGGAGGAATTTTATTGTATCCTTGTGAGTATGACAAAGTACATCTGAATCTGTATCTGAGGTTACATTTTAATCAAATAACCTAACCAATTAATTTGAGTGCTCTTTTAAAGAGCTGGGTAGGCCTGACTGGCAGAATGGCTTGCTCCTCTGCAAAGCAAATCTACAATAGTGTGAGTATTCAGTTCTGGGGTAAAGGCATCACTGACAATGCACCACTTGCTCCCATTCCCGTCGCTCCTGAACTGAAGGGCTTCTGTTTCAGAGTGGAAAAGTCAACCGAATCCTTGTGTGTCTGCAGCCAGGTCAGATACGGACTGCTCATTTACCCTCTCTAAAAGAACATTATTAGTGCATTTGTTAGGTATTAACATTAGGTAAGGTGACCAAAAGGTCAGGTCAAAGGGCTAACTTTTAATTAGCACCTTCTCGGAGAACTGAGAGGTAGAAATGCGGTGACAAAAATGTAAAGTTTTTTTTGTTTGTTTTATACCAATATTTGCATTAAATAATAATTTTGACAAAATCTATTGGAGCATATCAACCTTATACCTCACAGCCTCACAATACAACTTTATTGAACAAAGGGCCAGCCTTCAAATAAAAAGGGTCAGGTTCCTAAACACTGCTCGAAATTGCAACAAGCTGCAGCGAGGAATGTGATGTTTCAGAAGACTCCATGGGGAAACAAAAATCAAAAGCATAATTTCTCCCTCTTCCATTTAGACCAGCCCCACATCTTTCAGAACAAGATGCCTGTAAGTTGAATACTTCAGCAGAGGGAAGCAGGGAGGGGATACTGGAGATTAATGTATTTGTTCCATGGTTGACTGTTAGAATGAGGCTTTTGTGCAGTTCACCATCTGGTTTTGATTTGATGCTATATGACACCAATTAATTAGCATCCATCACAAAGACGAGGCTAAGTTCGGGTGATTCAATAAACCACAGGTCCTACATTACTTCAGAATTTTAAGAATCCCAACATAATGGCTGTTGTTTTGGTCAGCATCAGATCACAATGAGCCATGAGCAGCAGTAATGTATCCCCTTCCCCCCCACTCCACACCCCACCAACAACTCCCTCCCTTCCCAGCCCTTAACCTGCTCTTAACCATATAACCATATAACAATTACAGCACGGAAACAGGCCATCTCGGCCCTTCTAGTCCGTGCCGAACACGTATTCTCCCCTAGTCCCATCAACCTGCACTCAGACCATAACCCTCCATTCCTTTCCCGTCCATATAACTATCCAATTTATTTTTAAATGATAAAATCGAACCTGCCTCCACCATCTTCACTGGAAGCTCATTCCACACAGCTACCACTCTCTGAGTAAAGAAGTTCCCCCTCATGTTACCCCTAAACTTCTATCCCTTAATTCTCAAGTCATGTCCTCTTATTTGAATCTTCCCTACTCTCAGTGGGAAAAGCTTATCCACGTCAGCTCTGTCTATCCCTCTCATCATTTTAAAGACCTCTATCAAGTCCCCCCTTAACCTTCTGCGCTCCAAAGAATAAAGACCTAACTTGTTCAACCTTTCTCTGTAACTTAGTTGCTGAAACCCAGGCAACATTCTAGTAAATCTCCTCTGTACTCTCTCTATTTTGTTGACATCCTTCCTATAATTAGGCGACCAAAATTGTACACCATACTCCAGAACTCTTACTTCGCTCCTGCACCTAACCCCACAATCTCCACACTCTCACCGCCTCAACATGACCTAACCTCCTGAACGCACCTCTTGTTCCCTCACTCTGCTGTTATCTCAACGCCTCCTCTCTCAGAGTGTCCTTTCTCTTTGAATCTCCCTCTCCCCGCCATATCCCACCCTATCCCTCTGATTGACATTGGGATCTTCCTGGCTCCTGATGAGAATGCAGAGCTCCCTCAGTGCTTTAGTCAACATTCCCCAACAAAACAATACAACCCATCAAAATAGATGAATTGGTTATGCATCTCCTTGGCTGTTGCTGGGCTCTTTCTTTGCACCATAATCTGCCTCATTTGCCGAATAAGCACCTTACTCTTCCACAATCATGTACTGTGCGTGCATGGCTTTGGCACACTCTGCTCAGCCAATATTACAGAAACCCTGTCCATGCAACTACCTCCCTCACTATTGTTTGATGTCAGAAGCTTAGTAAAGATGTCAACTAAATTGCTCCTCTCACCCAGCCCTATCCGTGATGGAAGGAGCTAAACAAACATAATGCGTTTCCCTGAGTAACACCCCCAGACCTCACACATACCCCTCCTTGTTCCACCCATTATCTACTGGCCCCTGTCTCACCATCGCCCTCCACCCTCTCCTCCTTATCCCTCTCCACTCTCAGTCCTGATGCAGGGTCTCAACCCAAGATGATTCTCTCTCAGATTTTGTTCAACCCGCTGAGTTTCTACAGAGTTAGTTTTTTTGCCCACACTCATCTCTTGGATTACCTTGCGATCACTGACCTTGTCATGATACCTGACTGGACACTGGAATAGGAAAAGGCCATTCAGCCCTTTGGGTCTGCTCTACCATTGACTGACATTCAGAATGGTCTGTATATAAACTCAATCTCCCCACCTTGCTCTGTAATATTTAATCCCACTACACTATGTAAAACCAACAATTCCTGTCATGACATTCTCAATTAATCCCCACGCTCGGCAAACTTTTGAGGGAGGAAGTTCCAGATTCCCACTACCCCTTGTGTGAGCTAGAGCTTGCTGACATCACCCCTGAAAGTCTGGCTCTAGTTTTAAGCTTCTGTCTGTATGTTCTGGGCCCACAACCCACACCATAAACAGTTTCACTCGTTCAACCCAAGCAAATCTTTCAATCCCCCTTTAATCTTCTACACTCAAGGGAACACAAGCCCAATGTGCACACGTGGACTTAATTGATTAACTCTGTAAACCCTGGGGGCTGTAGGGGAATAAAGTGGATTGAAATTCTGAGCCCTGCTTGACAGAAATATTCCGGTCACTGAGATTGCTGGCTTACAGCCACTGTTCACCACTGTTCACTCACAGCAATCATCGGCAACAACAACAAAAACTGCTCTCAGCAGGTCTTCACACAGATTTCAGTTTTGTGTGCATGATTAAAAAACAGTGAGACAATCTCACTTTAGTTTCCCAATAGAAAACAAACAAAAAGAACTCTGAATGTTCAATTGGCGGAGCTGAAGATGTAATGCCTCTTTATATGTTAGTCAAGGGAAACTCTTGTTCAAACGCTGGCTCTGAAATATCTTATCGGAAGGAAGAGTGACAAGCAAAATCCCTGGTTTCATTCATTAAAGCCTCTAATGCTCAACTGCAAAGATTTGAAGCTGAACAACAAATGGGTGATCAAGGACATTTAAAATGCAAGGCCTTAGACCGAGCTGCTTAATGCATGAAGTTGGCTCAAGGCAATCATTTAAAGCTGAATGGTGGGACACCTTCCAAATTTCCCCCAATGCTCTGAGCATAGCAGATGCTAGGATAGCTCCAGACTCCATCAGCTGAGGCATCAACAAAGCTTGTTTGTGCCTTTCAACTCCAATGTCGTACTCTGTCTGCATACCTGTTGCAACAGTAGATTAGTCATTCAACAGCTAAATTAACAATAAGACTTGGGCATTCTGGATGTAGAAATAGGAATAGCCAGGATTGTTGGGCGGCTCCATGATTTCAAACAGAAAATTATTTCAAACAGGGCAGCACAGTGGTGCAGCGGTGGAGTTGCTGCCTTACAACGCCAGAGACCTGGGTTCTATCCTGACTATGGGTGCTTGTCTGTACGGAGTTTGTATGTTCTTCACATGACCTGCGTGGGTATTCCCCGGGAGCTCCGGTTTTCTCCCACACTCCAAAGATGTACACGTTTGTAAGGTAATTGGCTTGGTAAAATTATAAATTATCCCTAATGTGTGTAGGATGTAGTGTCAATGTGCGGGTATCGCCCCTGGTCAACGCGGACTTGATGGGCCGAAGGGCCTCCGCGCTGTATCGCTAAACTAAACTAAACTAACTGAGCTTCTAGATTGCGTTCCCAGCAGGTAAGGTGGGGGTTAACCATTTGCTTTCTCAGGAGAGCTGCTCCAGTTTCTTTGTGGGGCTGAATTTCATCAACACCGACTGCTCTAATTGTGTAGCCACCTTGATGTACCAACTTCTCCCAAGTTCAAGCTACAATAATAAAATCTGACACTAAGTCACATAAGATGATGTTGGGGGTATTGTCAAAAGTTAAGTTTTAAGGAGAAGAGTAAAGTTGGTGATTTTGGGAGGGAATTCTAGTCATAGAAATTCCGTAGCTAAATGCTCCTTCCCCAATAGGGGGTAGACAAAAATGCTGGAGACTCAGCGGATGAGGCAGCATCTATGGAGCGAAGGAAATATGCGACGTTTCGGGTCGAGACTCTTATTCAGAATATGGGGAGTGATTAAAATCAGCGATGATTCAGCATCTGTCTCTTTGTGGATGACACAGCTAGTCTATGACATTCTTTGAGCTGGTACTGAACAAGAAAATATTAGTTTATTTTCTCTTTAATTTCTTATGTTCTTTTCATGTCTCACTGGGAATTAGTTAGCTGAGAATGGGTAGGGCTGTGCATACAGGTTTGATGGATTAATGGCTCCTGCAATTATAAACGACCATATTTAAAACTATCAATCACTCCAAGGCGAGGTGGGAAGTGGAAGCAGTGGGAAGTGAAGCCCATGGTCATAGTGGCTGTCGGATTCACACCTCAGGTGATTTTACAGGTACTCGTCTATAAAAAACATTGACCATATACACTGCCAATGCCTGAAGCTCTGAGTTTTGATTAGGAGTCAGTAAAGTGACCTACTCCCCCTTCACCTGCTTTGCTTTTGAAGGGATGGGAATTATCTGTTGCTAATAAATATATTCTCTCACCAGGTGCCACATCTCATTATCAACTCTATGTCAATGCGTTTTGTGTTCAAGTCCAGAAACAAATCATTCATATAGCATGACACAACAGTGCATAACTAAGAATCCCATGGCATCACTATGAAGAACGTTCAGCGAGAATTTTCTGGTGCCTGGCTAATATTTGTCTCTCATTGACTAAATATGACACCTGGCTGAGGTATTGTGCACAGACTGGCAGCCATACTCCTACACTTCAAAAATTTCCAAACTTTCAAATTACTTGGTTGGCTATGAAAGGCTTTGAATATCGTGAGACTGATGATGTTTTAGAAATGTAAGTCATACTAATGTTCTTTGTAGGTACAAAGTAAAATATGCAATTGCTTTAAAAATCTCTGCAAGGTACGCAGCTGGGTGGCAAAGTAAACTGCATGTATTCCTCAACATCCCATTCAATTTAGCACCACACTTGAAAAGCCCATTCGATCCCTTCACCAACCACACATTCTCCTCTCATCATCAATGGTCGATTTGACTAACATTTACGCTTGGTCTGCCAAGGCTTGCAGGATTTCCCGTTTGCTGTCCATTTTAACCTCCCTTTCCATTCCCATGCTGATCGTTCTGACCTGGGCCGCCCGCCTACATTGCCAGGCTGAGGCCATTTGCAAACTGGAGGAACAGCACCTCATATTCTGCTTGAGTAGCTTACATCCTAATGATATGAACATTGAATTATCCAATTTTAGGTAACTACAAAACCAGGGCGGCACGATGGCACAGTGGTAGAGTTGCTGCCTTACAGCACTTGCAGCTCCAGTGACCTGGGTTCGATCTGGACTACGGGTACTATCTGTACGGAGTTTTACGTTCTCCCTGTGACCGCGTGGGATTTGTCCGAGATCTTCGGTTTCCTCCCACTCTCCAAAGACATACAGGTTTGTAGGTTAATTGACTTGATATAAATGTAAATTGTCCCTAGTGTGTGTAGGATACGGGGATCTCTGGTCGGCGCTGCCTCGGTGGGTCAAAGGGCTAGTTTCCGCACTGTATCACTAAATTAAACTAAACTAAAAACCATCCCCCACTCCATATATCCCCACTTCCCCCCCACCCACCTGCCCTGTGCTCCACCTGGACTTGCACCTATGTCTCCTGTCCCCTGCCCCTTATATTCCTTCACTAGCTTTACAATTCGCAAATATTCAATCGTTTTATCTCACATCTTCAGTCTTTTCTTCTCTGACCTTTGTCCAATTATCTGCCTATTAAAAACCCTCCTCACTTGTATCAACCCATTAGTTGCCAGGTTTTGTCGTGCCCCTCCTCTCTTCCACCTTTCGTATCCCCCCCTCCCTCCACAATCAGTCTAAAGGATCCCAACTTGAAAAGTCAACTATCCATGTTCTCCAAGATGCTGCCTGACCTACTGTTACCCCAGTATTTTGTGTCTTTGTTTCTAAAAGCAAAATGTGAAAATGCTTTGAAAACTGAAAAATCGCTCAGCTAGTAAGTAAACTGCACATTTTCCTCTCCATCCCATTCTATTTTACCACCTCACTTGGAAAGCTCATGCTATTCCTTCACCAACCACACATTCTCCTTTCTAAACACAAACCCGTGACGCTAAGGGCTAATCTCAAACATATTACCAGCAATCAAATTATATGGTTCTTGAGGATTTTAATCAGTCAAATGCGCTCAGCAATGCTTATGCCAAACTAGTTATGATGAAGATAGAATCTCTGAGGTTCCTCTGATCCAAACCAACTTCCACAAAGATCAAACTTAGATAAAATCACCTCAATGTTTAGTGTTCTCCAATTAAGAGGTAATTCTGTTTAATCAGACTATTTGGAAGGATTAGATTATGTGTTGACTGACAGGAATGTTCTGAACGGGCCAAGCCATGACTCAGGAGATGCACCATTGCTCCTGAATCAGAAGACTGTTGTTTCTGGATCACCTCCTGAGATTTGACAAAGAAAAACTAAGGTCACGTAAACGCAATACTGAGACGTAGGGAGAACACGCAAACATAGACAACACTTGAGGTAGGGATCGATCCTGGGTCTATGGTGGCGCTGTAGGGTGGCAGCTCTGACAGCTATGCCACTGTCATATTCCTGTTTGTGGAATCTTGCTGTGCGAGGACTCATCCCCAATACATCTCATTGTCTAATAGGTGCTTTGGGAGTTTGCGGAACTGTAGAAATGCAAGTCCTCCTTCCTGCCATCTTTCTTTCTGAACCAAAATAGATTCTCAACGATACATCGCTTGCAACTCATTCCAACAGTCACACATCAATTCCATTCAGAAGTTCAAAACCAGTAGGCTCAGTCTCAATATCCATAAGTAGAGTACAAAGTGTTGGAGTAAATCAGCAGGTCAAGCAGCATCGCTGGAAGAGATCAAATTCAGAAATTTAAAGAAGGGGTATGAAGAAGGGTCTCAACTGAAAAAATAGCCTAATCATGACCTCCAGAAATAATGCCTGATCCGCTGAGTTCCACCAGCACTCTGACTATGCAGGATTGCAGAATTTGCAGTCCCTGTGTCTTAATATCCCTTATTCCTTTATCTATATTACTAGAAGTGTGTGTGTGTGTGTGTGTGTGTGTGTGTGTGTGTGTGTGTGTGTGTGTGTGTGTGTGTGTGTGTGTGTGTGTGTGTGTGTGTGTGTGTGTGTGTCTGTGTGTGTGTCTGTGTCTGTGTCTGTGTCTGTGTCTGTGTCTGTGTCTGTGTCTGTGTCTGTGTCTGTGTCTGTGTCTGTGTCAGTGTCATCTGGGCCCAATCTGGTTAATTCCTATTTTCTTCCAAACGCTAGGCCACAGCCTTCCCATTTTCACACATCCTACTCACAGTTTCCCCCTGGGGACGATAAACATCTTCCCATCGCATTTCCATCTATATTTCAGAACTTTTAGATCCTTGAGATTAAAAAAACAGCCCGGACTCACCCATTTTGAGAAAAGAAAATCCAAATGACATCACAATGCATTCGCAAGGCAGGACGGGACACTCTGGGAGGGAGAGACACTCCAGCGCTCGTGGTCCGGTGCCCGGCACCCGAGTGATGTCACAATACACTCGCAAGGCAGGACGGGACACTCTGGGAGGGAGGGACACTCCAACACACGCGGTGAACGAGGAGTGGCGGCGGTTGCCGGCCGCCCGGTGCCTGGTGGGGAGGCAGCTGCCACGGGCCGAGCCCGGCGACTGGGCCTGGGCTGGAGCCGAGCCTGGAGCTGGAGCAATGGCCGAGCCCGGGGCTTGGGATGGGGCAGAGATAGAAGCCACCGGTGGAACCAAGGACGAGCCTGGGTCCAAGATCATGGACGGTGAAGTCGTAACCTGCACTGGAGCCCAGGCGGCGGCTGAGCTAACGGCTGGAGGCTGCCGCTGGAACCAAGGATGAGCCTGGGTTTACAGCCAGGGCCGGGTCGAGTACGAGAACCAGGCCGAGTTCCAGGCCCTGGCTCTGCTCTACAACCTGGGTAGGCCCTGAGGCAGGGAATGGGAGGAGGATGAGGGAAATGAGGGGGAGGGAGATGCGGTAGGGTCTCTACCCCTCTCCCTCTCTACCGCCTCCCCCTCCCTCCCTACCCCTCCCTCTCTGCCCCCTCCCTCTCTACCCCTCCCCCTCCCTCTCTGCACCTCTCCCTCACTATCCCCCACTCCCTCTACCCCCCCTCTCTACTCCCCTCCCTCTCCCTCTCCCACTCTACCCCTCCCTCTCTACCCCATCCCCTCCCTCTCTACCCCATCCCCCTCCCTCACCACCCCCTCCCCCTCCCTCTCCACCCCACCCTCCTCCCTCTCTACCCCCCCTCCTTCTCTGCCCCTCTCCCTCTCCACCTCTTCCCCCTCCCTCTCTACCCCATCCCTCTCTGCCCCCCTCCCTCTGTGCTGCCCCTTCCCCTCCCTCTCTACCCCTCCCTCTCTACCCCCCTCCCTCTCCACCTCCTCCCCCTCCCTCTCTACCCCATCCCCCTCCCTCTCTACCCCTCCCTCTCTACCCCTCCCTCTCTACCCCTCCCTCTCTACCCCTCCCTCTCTACCCCTCCCTCTCTACCCCTCCCTCTCTACCCTGATTGAGGGGACTGAGGTATTACCTGCAAGGTCAGCATTTATAGCTCATCCCTGAGCTGAATGGGTGGGTTGCAGCCATCACATATATTTAAGAGAGTGGGACCCTTTCAAGATGTAACTAGAGTAGCACCCCAGGGATCAGTTCATGGCTCTCAAATGTTCAATATTCAGGCATGAGACAGGAAAAAACTGAAGAGAGGTGGTGGTCCATGGGGCATTGTCACCTGGTAGAGTTCCAACGGGCAACGCCCCTGGCGGGGGTAAAAGTGGGCAGTGCCCCCTTTATGCAGATTTTTTTTGATAATTGTACCTTGAAATGACACCGTTTTCTTGCCTGTTTACCCTTAATTTATACTGTATTATTTTTTAAATTGTACCTTAAAATAACACATTTTACTTGCTTATCACTTAATTTACACAGAAAATTTGTAATAATCATACCTTAAAATGACACCAACTCCTTGCTTGTTTACACATGTCATATTGAAAATATTTTATATTACACCTACACCTACTTGTAACATGATACCTGTTCCTTGTTTGTTTACTCTAATTAGAGAGAAATATCCTTTACATAGGAAATTTTAAATAATTTTTTGATAATTATACCTTCAAATGACACCATTTCCTTGCTTGTTTACCCTTAATTTATACTGTAATTTTTTGAATCAGGTAAAAAAAAACATTGTTGCGTCTGTGACATACAGACTCTTGAATACTTTAGTTTTTCAAATGTACGTAACTCTGTGCTTCCCGCCCCAACCCCGGTAGGTAGGCCTAGGGGACAGAGGAAAACCGCTACTCTACGAGTACTAGCCGTAGAGATGCGCATGCAAAGACAGTCGGCCCGCACCCGCGTACATGCTTTCCAGTAAAATCGACTCAGCGGATTTCCACACACTCAACCATCGGCGCATCGGCTCACTGTCTCGCGGAAAGCCATTTATAGCGGAGATTTAGAGGTTTTTTTTAAATTACCGAATTTCTAAATCTGCGGAAATCCGCAGATCGGCAAAGAAATCTCATGCCTGATTATTAACGTTAATTACCTAGAGGAGGTAATGAATAACTGGCAAGAAAATAAAATGGGGAAGGCGGCTCAACCATGGCTAACGATGGAAATCACGGATAGTGTTAAATCAAATGAAGAGGCATATAAATTGGCCAGAGGAAGCATCAAACCGTAGGTCTGGAAGAAATTTAGAACTCAACAGAGGAGGACAAAAGGGTTAATTAAGAAGGGGAAAAAAGAGCATGAAAGAAAGCTTGTGGTGAATGTAAAAACTGACTCTAAAAGCTTCTTTAGATATGTTAAAAGGAAAAGATTAGTGAAGACAAATGTAGGTCCCTTACAATCAGAGACAGGTGAATTTATAATGGAAAACAAGGAAATGGCAGAACAGTTAAACGAGTACTTTGGTTCTGTCTTCACAAAGGAAGACACAAGCAATCTCCCAGAAATACTAGGGACCGAGGATCTAGTGGGAGTGATGAACTGAAGGGAATCCACATTAGTCAGGAAATGGGGGTGTTGGGTAAACTGTTGGGTCTGAAGGCAGATAAATCCCCAGGTCCTAATGGTCTGCATCCCAGAGTACTCAAGGGGGGTGGCCTTAGAAATCGTGGATGCATTGGTGACTCGACTCTGGATCAGTTCCTGTGGATTCCTATGGTAGCCAATGTAATTCCACTTTTTAAGAAAGGAGGGAATGAGAAAATGGCGAATTATAGTCCAGTTAGCCATATCGGTAGTGGGAAAGATGCTTGAGTCAATTATTAAAGATGTTATAGTGGCGTATTTGGAAAGCAGCGACAGGATCGGTCAAAGTCAGCATGGATTTATTAAGGGGAAATCATGCTTGACTAATCTGGAATTTTTTGAGGATGTAACAAGTAGAATGGATAAGGGAGAGCCAGTAGAATGTGGTGTATCTGGACTTTAAAAAAGCCTTTGACAAGGTTCCCCACAAGAGATTAGTGTGCAAAATTAGAGCACATGGTATTGAGGGTAGGGCATTGTGACAATGCCATTGTCACGGATAGAAAACTGGTTGGCAGCCAGGAAGCAAAGAGTAGGAATTAACGAGCCCTTTTACAGAATGGCAGGCAGTGACTAGTGGGGTGCTGCAAGGCTAGGTGCTGGGACTGCAGCTAATTACAATATATATTAATGATTTAGATGAAGGGATTAAAAGTAACATTAGCAAATTTGCAGATGACATAAAGCTGGGTGGTAGTGTGAGCTGCAATGAGGCTGCTTTGAGGCTGCAGGATGACTTGGATAGGTTGGGTGAGCGGGCAGATGCATGGCAGATGCAGTATAATGTTGATAAATGTGAGGTTATCCACTTTGGTGGCAAGGACAGGAAGGTAGATTATTATCTGAATGGTGTCTGATTAGGAAAAGGGTGCAATGAGACCTGGGATAACATAAAGGCAAAAATATATTCATTTCATCAGAATAGCCAAACTATTGAGGTAAATTTAAAATTCAGTAATGGAAAATACATCTACCATAAGGATTTCTCCACTATTTTGGTCCGAAACACCTCCTCTTGATCCAGATTGACTGTGCAGTAGCAGTCCCTCATCTTATTTGGCCCTGGGTAAGGAGGCATGTTTTTTGCTTCTCCTGCAAGGCAAGAATAAAAACAGGTAATTGGCATTGAAATCAAAACTAAAGCAGCCCGTTTGAACTCTTAACACTAACTACCTTCAGAAAAGTTGCATGTTGCAGATTACCTTTCTCAGCCCTTCAGGGTTACATGTAACGTTCTACAATTATTGTATGTTTAATATATAACAAGTCTCCAGGCTAAAGAAGCAATAATTAAACTAAATCTAACACTAATACACCAAGAGGATACACTAGGTCAATTATTTGAAAACTAGAACAAGGATGTAATTTCTTTATGAATTGAAAGGAGAAAAACGGAGTGAGCTGGAGAGGTTTGTGAGGGAAATCCAGAGCAGAGATCCCAACAGTCAAGGGCATTGCCGTCAATGGCAGTGCAACCAAAAATTAGGGTTAATCCTAGGCTTGAATTAGAGATCTATAACGACCATGAAGAGAAACAAGGTAGGATTAGGCAGATTGAGAGAAGGGCAAATCAAGAAGACATTTTACCTCAGGATACCTAAAAACATTTCACACCAAGTGAAGTGTAGAAAGGAACTGCAGGTGTTAGTTTATCGTGAGGAAAAGAATAGATGACATTTCCCGATTTGAAACCTCACCCATCCCTTTTCTCCAGAGATGCTGCCTAACCCGCTGATTTCCTCCAGCACTTTGCGTCTACCTTTACACCCAGTGAAGTTGGTTACAAGTCAACTGTTGTTGTAAGGCAGGTGATGAGAGAGCTAATGTGTGCACAACAAGCTCCCATTAAAAGCTAGTGTGTTTAATTAACTGAGGAGATCCCTTTTTTGAATTATGCAAGGGATCTTCTACATTGACCTGCATACTTCCTTTCAGTCTGAAGGAAAACTAACCCTTCCTTATTATTTACTGCTTCTTGTTATTTAACTAATGTTCTGGATCGTCGAATGGCATCTGGACCCGCAAGGTTAAGTAGGAGGGAGGCCTTGACAGCGTCGGGTTCATTTCGGTGTGCAATGTTCATGTAGTGTCGGTAATCAATTTCAAACGTGGCCCAACGTTCACCGATATCCGCATCAAAGACAAGTGGGTCAGGCTTTCGACAAGAAGAGGCCATCATAAAGCAAAATAAAAACTCACAAAAAAGATAAAAGAAACCCGATATACAGAAGGACATCAAACCACTTCTGACGCCATGTAGATATACACCAGACACAGTATGTGATTCAAGTTCATCTTTAATCGGCACTGAGACTTTAACAGCATGAAGGATGGTTGGTTGTCAGTACATCCTAGCTGCTTGAACTGGACCGTGCTGGAAGCAAGTGTTAGTATAAGTGTTACAGTGGGGTGGAGTTAGTGATGCTGGCTTGTGTGTGATTGGTTGACATGCATCATCAATCTACACCACCATGCTGCTGGATGGTTAACTAACTGCATCGGAAACATGTACTTAATTTCTTCCCCTCTCCAACTTTTGTTCCAATGGCACACCCAGATGGGTCTGTGTTTCATTGTGTCAGATGAAGCAAGACACTGCAAGACACAAGAATAGAGCCATCAACTGAGTCTTCCTTACCCTCTTTGGGAGAGAATTCTAAAGATTCGCCATGTCCTGGGTGAAGAGGTTTCTCATTACAGCACAAACGTCTGTCTGGATTATGTGAGGGACTCCAAAAAGTTGCTTGAACCACTGGTTTTATAGTGGGATGTGCCATTGAAACAACCACTGGACAGGGGAAGAAATTAAGTACATGTTTCCTATGCAGCTAGGTAACCATCGAGCAGCGTGGATAGAAAATTGGCTAAATAACGGGAAGCACGGTGGCACAGCAGTAGAGTTGCTGCCTTACAATGCCTGAGACCTGGGTTCAATCCTGACTATGGGTACTTGTCTACACCAAGTTTGTATGTTCTCCCCTTGGGTTTTCCCTGGGATCTCTGGATTCATCCCACACTCCACAGACGCACAGGTTTGTAGGTTAATTGGCTTGGTATAATTGTAAATTGCCCCTAGCGTATGTAGGATAGTATTAATGTGCGGGAATCTCAGGTTGGCGTGGACTCAGTGGGCCTGTTTCAGCCCTTTATCTCTAAACCAAACTAAACAGTGAACAATAAAGAGGGGTCAGTTTTTTTTCAGACTGAAAGGAAGTATATAGTAGTTTCTCAGGAACTGGTACAGCTTTTCTTCACATTGGAGTTGGGTGTAAAGACACAATTTTCAAATATGCATGGTAAAGCCTAGAGACATAGTGAGAGGAGGACAATAATTGATTCAAAGAGATATAATGAAATGGCAGACAGTGGCAGATGAAATAGAATGCTGAGGAATATGAAGTGCTACATTTAAAGTGATGATCTGGGATATATATGAACAGCCTGTTGAACGTGGCAGCACATGGTGAAAAAGAAGTTAAAAAAACATACAGGCTCCTGGAGTTTATAAATAAACATATTGTGCAAGTCAGGAAGTCAACGTGGGCATTATAGAACACTGGCTAGACAACAACTGGAATATTGCTCGAGTTCCAGTTGTCACACTTTACATTTTGTGAAGACTTTAAAATTATTGCAAGGATGAGGAATTTCAAGACTGGAGAAATTGTGACTAGCTGGAGACTGCGGAGATCCAATGCTTGGGCCAAAGATATTCACAACATGTACAAACAATTTGGGTGAGGGAGACCAAATACATTTCTAAGTTTTCTCATGACTCTAAACTTGGTAACATTATGAGTACATGATGAGGATATTAGGAGTTTTCCAGGGGATATTGATAAACTGAGTGAGTGGTAGATGGAATATAATGTGGAAAAACCTGAGGTTATCTGGTTTGGTACAAACTGTATAACAGAAAAGCTTAGTATTTTACATTAGTTTCGTTTAGAAATACAGTGTGCAAACAGGCCCTTCGGCCCACTGAGTTTGTGGATCAGGGATCACCCGTACATTAGTTCTACCCTACACACTAGGGACAATTTATAGAAGCTAATTAACCTACAAATTTGCAAATCTTTGTGATGTGGGAGTGAAAAAACTGGTGTGGTCACAGGGAGAACGTTCAAATTCCATACAGACAGCACTTGCAGTCAGGATTGAACCCACATTTCTGGCGTTGTAATGCAGCAGCTCTACCTCTACGGCCTTCCAAAGTGCAGCACTCCCTCAGTACTGCCCCTCCCAAAGTGCAGCACTCTCTCCACTCAGCCCCTCCCACAGTGAGACCCCCCTCCCCACCACTGCCCCTCTCACAGTGTAGTACTCCCTCAATGCTGCCCCTCCTACAATGAGACTCTCCCTCAACACTGCCCCTCCCATAGTGCAGCACGCCCTCAGGCGTGTTCCTCCACAGTGCAGCATAGCCTCAGCACTGGAGACCCAGTTCAGCACAGCCTCAGGACTAGAGACCCAGCAAACTACAATGACAATAAAACTTTCTAGTAGTTCACAGGTCTGGAATGCACTACCATAGTACAGGCAGATTTCACAGGAAGATCTTTCTGAAAGGACAGAACCTGCAGGGCTGTGGGGAGAGGGTATGGGAGTGGTGATAGCTGGATAGAGCTACATAGAGGCAGTATCCTCTCGATGGGCTGAATTCTGCTGATTGTGCCAAAGAGAAACACTACCCCTTTGTGTCAACTAATCACTGTACAGTTAGATAACCGCAGGCCATTGTGAAGTATCTGTAACTATCATGAAAATAATAGCTGGTTAACTTAACACAAGTTTCTTTGCAAAGCTTGTTTCAATTACCAGAGCTCCTCCCCCTGAAAATGAGGTGGCTCTGGTTTCAAGGCTCACTTCACCAATTAAACCTGAGCACTTCATTACAATGCTGAGGAGTTGTTACAGGTAAACAGCCTTTCAGGTGAATACTGAGAATCACATTGCACTGTCTGAGGGAGACACGTTTTACAGTGTCCCCACCAACAATCATCCATCAACCATTGTGGAGATACTCAGTTAGAAAGATGCCAGTTTCATTATCACAGAACAGCTTCCTGCACTGAATCCAACTTGGCATTCTCTAACCCCGAGGGAGTTTTGCACTGTCAGCGAATCCATGCTAAGGGAGCACCGTATCGTGGGAGGGGCAGTACCGAGGGAGCACCTCCCACCGCACTGTGGGAGGGGGTGTACTGAGGCAGCGCTGTACTGTACGAAGGGCAGTGATAAGGAAGCGCCGAAATGCGGGAAAGGTAGTGCTAAGTGAGGGATATTTCTGACAGAAAGTCACATCATGGGATGCACAATGCTGGGAGCGTGTCATACTATGGGAGGAGCAGTATTGAGTGGAGCATCGCACTGTAGAAGGGGCAGTACTGAGGGAGCACTACACCATGAGAGGGTGAGTACTGAGGGAGTGCTGCACTGTCAGAGGGACACTGCCCATTTGAAGAAGCAATATTAAGCAGGTGCTGCATTGTTTGAGCTGCCTTCTTACAAATGAGACGTTAAACCAGGTCCCATCCACCTTCTCAGTTGGACAAAAATTATCCTGCAGTAGACCAGTAGAGTTCTCACCACTGCCAATATTTCTTCCACAATCTCTATCACTAGAGCAGGAAGTCTGACCACTATGGGTGACGCTTTGGGTCAGGACCCTTCTTCAGGATGTTTACTGGAGTCTGCTGGGTGCAGATAAGTGCCATCCTACAGCACGACAACGAGATGATCACAGTGACGGCTTGCCAGCAATTCTCCTGAGAAATTTCTTCTCTGTGCACACTCACAGGGTGCCAGATGCAGGAACATCTGGCCTCAACAGCAAGTGGAGGGGGGGGAGGGGGGGGGGGGGAAGGGGTCTGCAAAATGAACTGAACTCAACTCAACGTTACAGCAGGCCAATACTGTTATCAAGCATTGGTGTGGTTTCACTAAAAGGACACGCTTTTTCAAAGACTTCAACTATTTTTAAAATTAATTTGCATTTAAATATTTTTAACAGCATTTTTAAAGTAATTATAACTATTTATATATATTTCAATTGTGTCAGAATATCCCCGATCGTCAGTCTCACAGCCCAGAGGGACTGATTAAAGTAGTTTTGATGCTGAGCTAATTTGGCGTGTATAAGCGCCACTCCCCAAACGTAAGATGTTGCCAGAGAGCTTGCCTGACAAACAGTACAGTAATTACACCTATAACAGACAGTTTCTGACTTTGATTTGTCCTTTTGTGTACCTTACATTCATTTATTCTTTGTACCTTTTCATGTCTCTAGTTTCTCTCTCCCCTGACTCTCAGCCTGAAGAAGGGTCTTGACTCGAAATGTCACATACTCCTTCCCTCCTGAGATACTGCTTGACCAGCTGAGTTACTCCAGCAATTTGTACCTATCTATTTCTGAACACCTCCCCTCCCTGCCACCCACCCCATTCTTTCCCACAACAACCCCCAAGAGAAAAGCCTTTAGGCTCCATCAATTTCAACATCTGGTTTTGAGGCTCCCAGACACTTAACCTTGAACTGAGACTTGCACTGCACATAGGGATGGTGCAAGCAGAAACTAACCCATTTTAGAGGGATTCGAGTGTCTGGGACCTCCCAGCCTCTGGGGCTATAGGGAAAACTTTCTGTGCGGGAAAAAAAACACACAGATACAAAGGGAAAACAGATAAATGGCAGAAAAGAAACAAGGAAAAATAAAGACAGAAAGATACATTGAGGGAAAATAACATGAGAGAAAATAAACAGAGAAATAGAGAGGAAGAGAGAACGGAAACAGATAAATGTGTAGAGAGTGGTTAGAGCTCAAAACCTAGGAGAATCTCCCAGATTTGAAGCAAATATCTAGTTTCTTCTCAGCCTGGCCAAGTTACCACTTGAGCAGAAACTACAATAAAATGGTCCCACGGATGTACCTAAAGTCTTGGAATTCCAAATCCCAATAGGCACAGAGACAAATCTTGAGTCAATACGGTTTCACTTCAAGAAGTAACAGTGTTACATGTTGAAAAACACATCTAATACTTTGCAAGGTTCTCATTACCATTGAATGAGCTGCTTTTCATCATGAAGACTGAGCATCTGTCATTCTGAATGCAAGTCAATTTACAACATCAGAAATCTACAGCTCAGGCAGAGCAGAAGCAATGACAGATCATGACTCAGAAATAGAGGTCTGGAACAGCTGCATGATTTCAGACTTCAGGATTTCCACTGAGAACAGGGCACAATTCAACTCCACTTCGTTTCAAAGTAAACAAGAATGGGGGACAGGAACCAAGACAGCGTGGATCAGGGAGAAGTTTGACAAGGTAACGAGACAAAAACTGCACTAACTTCAATAGGCATCAACCATATAATAACCATATAACCATATAACAATTACAGCATGGAAACAGGCCATCTCGGCCCTTCTAGTCCATGCCGAACACTTATTCTCCCCATGTTCCACCTACCTGCACTATATACCATATCAAGTGCTCGTGTAACTCAGCAGGTCAGGCAGCATCTCTGGAGAATATGGATAGATGACGTTTCGGGTCAAGACCTTTCTTTAGTATCGACCAGACGCATTACTTAACTGTGTTCTCCTGAGATGCTGTCTGACCTTCTGAGTTACTCTAGCACTTTGTGTCCTTTAGTGTATTAACATGCATCTACAGTTTTTTGTTTCTACTTTTCTTTAATAGGCACCACTTGCTCACCCATTTCTACTCCAACTCAAAATACGTATGTTTTGTTATTAACGATAGACACAAAGTACTGGAGTAACAACGGATCAGGCAGCATCTCTGGAGAAAAAGGATGGGTGATGTGTCAGGTCGGAACTCTTCTTCAGACTAAGGTTTCTGCCTATGAAATGCTGGCTGGGTCCCATATCACACGCGGAAGATGGATTCCAGAGGATATTTAAGGTGAAGATCTCTCTAACAGGTTGACACTAAACATTGCAACAAAGATAAAGTTAACACTTGGAAGAATCCCACAACAGAATCCACAGTTAAGGTGTGTGGCAGGGACAATGCTCCATAACTGAAAGACGATGGATGAATATGATCAGAAGGCTGTGCACCAACATGGATCATGGATGAACCATTAAGAGAAATGTGAAATACACTGGTCCAACATGGATTGAATTGCATTACATTGAATGACATTACATTGAAAACCAGGAAGGTGCTAAATACAATAATTAAAAATGAGAGGTTTATTGACCCTGAAACATTATCTCTGTTACCCTCTCTACAAATGCTACCTGACTTGATGAACATCATTCATTTATTTTGATGGTCCTTGAACTAAGAAGATTATTAAAAGTAGAATTGATATATAATAATATTCAGTGTTAAACCCAATCACCAAATGAAAACTTGGTAAAAATAGAAAACTGGTATCATAAAGTGAGACATCAGAAATCTCCAAGTTGGCCCGCCAAAGTTTGTATGACCTTCTTTCTATGAAGCAATGTTTCCATCGTATTTTTAGATTATAGT
Organism: Amblyraja radiata; assembly: GCF_010909765.2. Taxonomy (NCBI): domain Eukaryota; kingdom Metazoa; phylum Chordata; class Chondrichthyes; order Rajiformes; family Rajidae; genus Amblyraja; species Amblyraja radiata. The sequence goes on along the minus strand of NC_045961.1, from coordinate 87,319,925 downwards.
TGTGCCAAAAGTCATGGAAGGATGTGACATAATAGAAGACAACTGTTTCCATGGATCCAGATGAGGGATATGGATTCTGGTTTACATGCAGGACAATGAGTAGGATAAATGTTTCCTCAGCATCGACACACTGCTGGGCTGAGAAACTATAGCAGAGACCACTCAACAATTAATGTGTAGGAAGGAACTGCAGATGCTGGTTTAAAACAAAGATAGACACAAAAAAACTGGAGTAACTCAGTGGGACAGACAGCATCTCTGGAGAAATGGAATAGGTGAAGTTTCGGATGAAGACGCTTCTTCAGACTGAGAGTCAGGGGAAAGGGAAACTAGAGATATAAACAGAGAGATCTGGAACAAATGAATGAAAGGTATTCAAAAATGTAACAATGATCAAGGAAACGGTCCATTGTTAGCTGCGGGCGACGTGAAAACGAGTTAGACAATGAAACTCACCAAGACGATAGTGGAACTAGTACAAAGACTAAGGTGGGGGAAGGACGGAGAGAGAGGGGATGCAAGGGTTGATTGAAGTTAGATAAATCAATAGTTATACCGCTGGGTTGTAAGCTGCCCAAGCAAAATAAGAGGTGCTGTTCCTCCAATTTGCGTTTGGCCTCACTCTGACAATGGAGGAGGCCTGGGACAGAAAGGTCAGTATGGGAATGAGAAGGGATGTTCAAGCGTTTAGCAACCGGGAGATCATAGAGACCCAGGCAGACAGAGCAAAGGTGTTCAGCGAAACGATAGCCAAGTCTACGATTGGTCTCACCGATGTATAAGAGGCCACACCTGGAACAACGGATACAGCACATGAGGTTGTAGGAGGTGCAGGTAAACCTCTGCCTAACTTGAAAGGACTGTTGGGGTCCTGGACAGAGTCGAGGAAGGAGATAATGGGACAGGCGGTGCATCTCCTGCGGTTACAGGGGAAGGTACCTGGGGAGTGGGTGGTTTGGGTGGGAAAGGATGAGTTAACCAGGGAGTTGCGGAGGGGGGAAAATGTGACTAGTGGTGGGATCCCATTGGAGGTGGTCGAAATGTCAGAGGATTATGTGTTGATGGCGACGGCTGATGGGGTGAGAGGTCTAGGGGGACTCTGTCCCTGTGGCGACTAGGGGGAAGGGGGAGCAAGAGTGGAGCTGCATTTAATAATGGGTTAAATTGTGGCTGATAATGGGAAAATAAAGAAAATTGGGAACAGAAGCAGATTTGGATACTGTGCAGGGAAGAAGACAAATATTCATTATGTTTGGTACAACATCCTATTTTTATGTTGTAATTGGTTAACAAAGAGAGCCTGGAGAAGTGTGCATTACATTGAAAAATAGCAAACAGTTGAGATTACGTACAACTCTACAAAGGCGAAAGGGTGTTCAGCATCAACAAAGTGACAGAGCACGACTCCAAATTCCTGGGATCCCCTTTGGAATCTGGAGCACTGCCTTTGGATTATGCATATGTGGCATGTCAATGTTGAAGGAAACCAAAGAAGGTGTTAATAAATAGTGGCTTAATTTTGCCTCATGTAGCAGGAAATAAATGAATATACCATGACATGACACATAATTCAAGATCTCACTCTTCCAAACAGTAACCTAATGAGGAAAAATTCTCAATTTCCTCCTTCCCCCACTGCCCACATCCATCTCCCATTCCCGGTCTCCTCTTTCCCCTTTACACCATACTTTTCTCCCATTCCACCCATATCCCACCCTCCGGCTTTACATTTCACTCCTCTTTTTTCTATTCTTGTCTGACAGCTTCTTGTCTCCTTTTCACCTCCAGCCTTTGTCACGTACTCCATTCATCTGCCAAACAAGCCTCCCGACTCGCCTGTATCCAGGCCAGATTTTGCTCCGCCCACCCCTCTTTACCAGTGTTCCTCATTCCCTCCCCTCCACCCAGTCGAACCCAAAACATCATCTGTTCATTTCCTCCACAAATGCTGCCTGACCAGCTGAGTCCCTCCAACATTTTATGTTTTGCTCCAGATTGCAGTTTCTTGTGACCCCAATAAAAATATATTTCTGGATTGTTCCAAAAGATCCGTTTATGGAGCTTCACGTTCTCATGTGCATAATTTGGCAGGTCATTTTAATTTTCATTTCTACGACTGAGAGTCTAAATGTTATAAACAAGGAAACAGATGTTAATCACTGGGAACAGTAATTCCACACAAACACAGAGAAAGACCAACACTTGAGGCGCATGAGTTCAAGCTATTTCAAAACAGAATATAGTCTTCAACAGTTGGATCATCTTCAAAGCTATTTTGCAATCAGCGTGATCGCCTGGACTATTGTAAGTAGAAAAAGCAAGGGAACCCAGGATGAGAATTCTCCATTTTCCATAAGAAATACACAAGTACACATTAAATATCTTCCTCTCATGAGGAAATATTTTTACACTGCGAGAGGTTAGGATCTGGAATGCACTGCCAGAGGTGGTAGTTGGGCAGATGCAGTTGTGGCATTAAAGCAAAAGCTTGATGAGTACTTGAAAGGAAAGAATCTGCAGGACTGTAGGGGGGGGGGGGGGGGGGGGGGGGGTGGAGTAGAACTGGCTGGACGGCTTTTACATAAAGAGCTGAGCAGCCAAATGGATTCCTTCCATGGTGCAACTTTCCTGCAAGTCTGTTTAAAAGTTCTACATTTATCCTGAGAGCCACAACCCTGAAAACCCACAAAAGAAAATAAGGAGAAAACAAACAAACACTGAGTAGTCTGCAAACAACTGTTTACATGTGGGATTCCCTGTTGTAAATTGGCATGAAGTCTCCAGCTGCCAATTCACACATCTGTAGAACCGCCAATGCTCAGTTGCAAATGTTAAGTTGCCAACACACAAATACACGCACATAAAAGCATGCATGCACACGCACACACACAGGCACACACGCACAGGCACATACACACACACGCACGCGCACAAATCTACACATACACACACACACATATCCTGGACAAATGTTAGCTGGAGATCTTGGGGAGCTAAGAGATAATAATAAGCACATTTGTAGCCCTCGGCCTCAGTTCTTCAATGTAAACTGGAGTGTCTGCATGGGAAGAAAGCACAGCTTGTCCTGTGCTCTGAGCCCAAGTATTAGTCAAGAGTCAAGTCTGTTTAATCGTCATATGCACCAGGAGCAGAACAATGAGATTCCTGCAGCTTACCAGGTACCTTAAACAACACAACAAATAAATATACAATAATTTATCAGTTATTCCAGGTAAACTAGACCATGATTATGCAAGCCAAAGTACTCAGCCGTAGCAAAAGTCCAAGTAGTTCAGTGCTGAAGTAGGGTTGTGGTTAGAGTTGTGCAAGGAGATTCAATAACCTGAGAGGAAGAAGCTGTAATTGAGAGGAAGAAGCTGAACTTGAACCTGGGAGTAATGACGAGATGAGAGCGTGTCCAGGGTCATTGATGATATTAGCTGCCTCTTGAGGCAGTGCTTCCTGAGATCCCTTTAATGGTGGGGAGTTTAATGACAAAGCAACATCCGCCACTTTCTGTAGCCACTTTCATTCTTGAACATTCGAGATACCGAACCAGTCAGTATGCTCACCAACCTACACCTGCAGACATTCAATATGACTATTTGGTGACATGCTGAATCTCCTACCTATACCCCGGCAAAAAAGTAAGTCACTGGCACATTGTTCGAGAACTATACAAAGATAGTTTACAAAAATATACTGCAATGAATTCAGGAACTGGTATTGATCGAGGGAAACAGATTCATAGCAAACATCTCCAACTATATCCAACTACTGAGTGTTTCCAAGAGATTCAGATATATTGTGAATCGCATCTGAGGTTCGTGGAATCAATAACTCGGACGCAGGCAAACTAAATGTGCTTAAATATGCCTTTCAACAGCCCCTTGGTAAACTCAGAAGAGGAACGGAAAACTACGTACTGTATTCCTCTCGATCGATCACGTTTAAGTTTACTTATAATTACATATTAAGTGGCAATAAGAACACCTATGCCAGGATTCTATGCATTGATTACAGCTCAGCATTTAATACTGTAATACCAAATAAGCTTATCTCTACACTGCTGGACCTTGGATTTGGGGCCTCTATCTGCCACTGGCTTCTGGAATTCCCGACCAGCAGACCTGTCGGTTAGATTTGGTCATAACATTTCCTTCACCCTGACCCACAAAGGTCACAACCCCTCAGGTCCCCTCAGAGTTGTGTGCTCAGTCCCCTGTTCTACTCCCTGTATTCCCATGATTATGTGCATACACACCAACTTGATCTTTTAAGTTCACTGATGATACCACTGTGGTCAGCAGCATTTACAATAATGGAAGTAATGAGATGAGAGCAGGGTGGTGTGGGTCTTTGAGGCTATGCCTCCTGTAGATCCCTTGAATAGTCGGGACGTCAGTACACATGATGGACCGGGACATAGAACATAAAACAGTACAGCACAAGAACAGGCCCATTCATCTCACAATGTCTGTGCCGAGCATGATGCCAAGACCATCACTTATTTACCTGCACATAACTCATATCCCACGGTTCCATGCATACCCACAAGTCTTCTAAATACTAGTGCTTCTACTTCAACCACCACCCCTGGCAGTGCGTTCCAGACACTCATCATCCTCTGAGGGAGTATTTGATTTTTCATCCTGAGAAAAAGATTCTGACTGTCGACCCTATCTATGCCTCATAATTTTATATCTTTCTATGAGGTTCCCCCGCAAGTTCCTGCGTTGCAGAGAAAACAATCCAAGTCTGTCCAGCCTCTCCCTGTAGCCAGAGGTATATTAGTTTAGTTTAGAGATACAGCGTGGTAACAGGCCCTTCGGCCCACCGAGTCCACGCCGACCAGCAATCCCCGCACACTAACACTATCGTACACACGCTAGGAACAATTTACAATTATAAAAGCCAATCAACCTACAAACCTGTACGTCTTTGGAGTGTGGGAGGAAACCGGAGATCCCGGAGAAAACCCACGTAAGACACGGGGAGAACATACAAACTCCATATGGACAAGCACCCGTGGTCGGGATCAAACCCAGGTCTCTGGTGCAGTAAGGTAGCAACTGTACCGCTGCGCCACCATGCCGCCCATATAGGGGTATATAAAATCATAAGAGGTAAAGATAAGTGGATAGTCACAGTCTTATCCCCAAGGTAGAGTAGTCCAATGCTAGATGGTATAGGTCTAAGTTGATAAGAGAAAGATTAGAAAGAGACCTAATGAAAATGTCATCACACAGAGAGTGGTGTGCAAATGAAACAAACAAACAGAGTAAGTTGTGGAGGCAGGCAGAATGGTGACATTTAAATGACATTTAGACACATGGATAGGAAGGCCTCTAGAAACAGGATGGGAAGGGCTTCTAGGAATACAGGTCAAATGCAAGCAAATGGTACTAGCTCAGTTATAAAGCGTGGCTGGCACGGATGAGAAGGGCTGAAGGGGCTGAATATCTATATGACTGTGAGTTGCCAAAGCAAACATAAGTTTGGAGTCCTGAGTCCGAAGAAGGGTCCCGATCCGAAACATCACCCAACCTTTTTCTCCAGAGATGCTGCCTGACCCGCTGAGTTACTCCAACGCTTTGTGTCAATCTTTTAAATTGCCTCCTGTTGTGAAACGGTAGTCTGCGATCTTAACAGAAAATGGCATCACTTTGATTACTATATAGTGGCCACGTCAATGGACATTTTTAAGGCAGAGATAGATTCTTGATTAGTATGGGTGTCAGGGGTTATGGGGAGAAGTCAGTAGAATGGGTTTAGGAGGGAGAGATAGATCAGCCATGATTGAATGGCGGAATAGACTTGAGGGGCTGAATGTCCTAATTCTGCTCATATCACATGACCTTATAAGCTTATGACATTTTGGGTCGGGATCATTCACCCGTTCATTCCCTCCGCAAATGCTGTCTGACCTGATGAGTCTCTCCTCCACTTTGTATTTTGTTCAAGACTCCAGCATCTGCAGTTCCTTGACTATCCTTTGAATTAACTGGCTGCTACCCCTGCTCCATGTCTCCTGAAGCTGTTTGCATATCTGTAATGATTCAAAGATTTATGGGAGAATTTGCGTGGTCTGCTCTCCGTTAGTAATCAACTCTGTAACCGGGGGGGTGCCACTGACCTGAACGGAGGAAGGAACAGGACGAGAAATTAAAGGTAGGAGGTCTTGTGGAGCAGGTACAGGAGCATAGAGCTGTTGGCTCTCATAGCTCGTTACTACACATAATACAGCAAGCATCAGATGCCAAGATAGAACAGCAGGTCCAATAGAAATTTGGAAGCATGTCAAAGCAATTTAAGAGCCTTGATGTTGAGATAAGTTTAATAGCTACTATTTAGTGTCAAGCTAAATATCCACTCCAAAACATTTGAAAATGAGGAATTAACTATTTGCATTCCTTGCATCTTTGGTGTTTCTGGAACTGAAACTCATTTAAAAAAAAATCCAAATAAACCAAAATAATTATCAGCTGATATAGGCAGGTAAGCTCTGTGTACAAAATCAAGAAAATAATAGATCGGGTAGCTGCACAGAGTTTCTTGGCCAGAGTAGGGAAATCGAGAACCAGAGAACATATGTTTAAGACTGGGCGGGGGGGGGGGGGGGGGGGGGGGGGGGAGATTTAATAGGAACCTGAGGAGTAACTTTTTCATGCAAAGGGTGGTGGGTGTATGGAACAAGCTGCCAGAGGAGGTAGCTGAGGTAGGTACCATTGCAGAGTTTAAGAAACATTTAAACAGGTGCATGGACAGGACAGGTTTAGAGGGATATGGGCCAAATGCGGGCAGGTGGGATTAGTTTAGATGGGACATGTTGGTCGGTTGTGGGCAAGTTGGGCTGAATGGCCTGTTTTCACGCCGTATGACTCGACATTTGTTTGGTATGTCATGCGACATTCTGGATTCAAGAGATCCCCTAACTGTCGATTACAATTAAATCACTGCAGTTAGTTCCTTTTTGCAATCTTTGCAGTTAGTTCCACAATCTGTGGTTGCAGCAGCGTTCCCACTAACCTACCCTCATCTGGATTTTGGCCCATTACAAAATAGACTTCTCGCTCTCTGTGTGTCTCTTCTATAAAAATCACTGACTATGTCAGGCTCTTTGTATAGCACCACTCCCTTTCACACAACAGAAGTATTTTTATTTTGTTGAGTAAGGATGATATGGCAATGTAGGTTACAGGGAAAAAAAGACCAAATAAATTCTAATCCCTCCACCACTGTCGGGCATGCATTCACCAGCTGAGCCCCTCAAATCCGGAATTCTCCGCTAAACATTTCATTATTTTTTCTTTCATTGAGAGACTTCTTAAAACCAGAGAGTGGTGAATCTCTGGAACTCCCTGCCACAGAGGGTAGTCGAGGCCAGTTCATTGGCTATATTTAAGAGGGAGTTAGATGTGGCCCTTGTGGCTAAGGGGATCAGAGGGTATGGAGAGAAGGCAGGTACGGGATACTGAGTTGGATGATCAGCCATGATCATATTGAATGGCGGTGCAGGCTCGAAGGGCCGAATGGCCTACTCCTGCACCTAATTTCTATGTTTCTACCCCAGTAACTAAATCATCTGCCTTAATTTGTGGCTCAGTGCTCCTATGAAGAACCTTATAACGCTTTACTATGTTAAAGATGCTACGTAAATGGAAATTCTTTTTACAGACTGCAATTCAGACAGTTCAAGTCCGGTAGAATCTACAATGGATAGCGTAAAACTGGACACTAACTGCTTCTCATGTATCCATAAGGCACACATTTCCTGAACAAAGATTGACAAGAATATAGGAACGACAGAAACAAGGAACTGCAGATAGACACAAAATGCTGGAGTAATTCAGCGGATCGGGCAGCATCCCTGGAGAAAATGGTTAGGTGATGTTTCGAGTGGGGATCTTTCTTCAGGCTGATTGTATGGGGAGTGTGGTGGGGGGTGGGGGGGAAGGAATTGCAGATGCTGGCTTACCAAAAAAAGACACAAAGTGGTGGAGCACCTCAGAAGATCGGGCAGCATCCCTGGAGAATAAGGATAGCTGATGTTTTGGGCCAGGACCCTTCTTTAGACTGACAATAATATCTTGTTTCTGCTTGATTTCTTTGGTTGAAAGTACATTTTAAGTCTTATATTCCTTCTTGTCTTTTCTCCTTAGAGAACAAGTGTTTCCATACATGTCTGTTGGCAACATGCATCAACCCAGTGCTGTACTTATTGCAAGAGCTTGTGCTGCAGTAACACTGTGGGAAAGGAATGCAGTGTGGAACTGGCAACAGGGAGTTCCATCTTACTGCTCCCTCTATATATATATATATATATATATATATATATATTTTGATATATTTATTCCCCCCCACAACTCTGTGCCCCCCGGGATCCATTCTTCCCTGCCTGACAGCTGAGTGGTAATCACTTAAGGTATTTCTGACAACAACAGTTTAGCTTACGAGAAGGCCACACCAGATCCCACATCACCGCAGAAACAGTGTGGCCTGCTGTGCAAAATTTTCAAAGCAGGAAATGGTAAAATCTGCAAAGCATCCAAAGTGGTCACATTTATATGAGTTCATCTTCCTGACCGTGACGGCTTTGTGCCCATTCCCAGTAACACTGCAGTCTGCATTATATTCTTAACTCTTTACCAGGTGCAGCAGAAACACAGCTAACACTGATGTTTTTATTCAGCCTTTCAGCCTATTATGAAGCCTTTTCCTTGCTTCAGGATAGCCAGGCAGTCAATCCTGTCCCAGTCACTATTTCTACCGTTGTTTAATTCACACACTGTCTGCTTATGAAATGACAGATTATTCAGCCACAAAATGGTGGGCACACACAAATTCACCCGCCCTGGCAAATGTGTGAAAGTTCACCTGGCAATGTACTGTGGCAATTACTTGCATCTTGGTGTCAGACTGGGCCAGAGTGTGGAGGCTGGGGGCTTAAGGAACCCTCTCTGACCCACAGTGTCCTTAAGGGCAAACCTCTACCGGGAGGCAGGGAAAGCTCACCTCAACAACACATAGAACATAATAATAATAATAATATAATAATAATAATTTGTTTATAGGGACAGTGCATATTAATGAACATTTGCATGTAAATATGCGAGATTGTAGCCAATCAGTAGCTAATTTCCGTCTCTAGTCCCAGGCAAAGGTAGGTGAAGTGTCTTGCCCAAGGACACAACGACAGTACACACTCCAAGCAGGATTCGAACCGGCCACCTTCAGGTTGCCAGCCGAACACTTAACCCATTGTGCCATCTGTCGTCCATAGAACAGTACAGCGCAAAAACAGGCCGTTCGGCCCACCATGTCTGTGCCAAATATTTTGCCAAGACCAACTCTTATTATCCTGTGGATGATAATCCATACTCCTCCATTCCCTGCATATCCTAGTCCTATCCAAAAAACACTTAAATGCTACTATAATAATTCCACCTCTGTACTCAAATCCCCTTGTAATGTGGGCCAACATACCATGAATATTCCTTTTTTTTTAATGTACCTTTCGGCAATCTGTACACAAGTACCCCATGTCTCTCTGAACACCAACACTTACAATCTGTCACCATTTCAAAAACACTCCCCCTTCTTACTTCTTTCTTCCAAAGTGAATGAGCTCACTCTCTCAATATCAGGTTCCGGCTGCCAGTCCTTGCCTATTAATTTACCCATCTAGTTCTCTCTGTAGCTTCTTTGCATCCTCCACAAAGCCCACACTCCCATCCAGTTTCATATCATTAACAAAGATGGATAAATTACATTTGATCTCCACAACAAAATCATTGATTTCGATTATGAGTAACTGGGGGTTCCAGCACCTATTCATGTGGCACTACAACCAGCTTCACCCTCACAAGCTGAAAAATGGCTGGTTTATTCATACTGTTTCCTGTCTGCTAATCAATCATTCTCAGTACCATGCACTCTAATGTTAATTAATAATCTCTTTGTGGCATTTTATCAAAGGCTTGTGAGTCCAAATACACCACACTAACTGGTTCATTCTGGTCTACTGCAGCAGCTGTAACTTCTAAAACCCCAACAAATTTCATAACCTCATAGAATCTGAAATTAACAGCATGGAAACAGGCCCCTCGGTCCACCTTGTCCACCGACCTAATCCCATATCCTTTACCTCCTTCCTATCCGTCGTACCTGTTAAAAAGCCTTTTAAACATTGTATCTGTATCTGTCTCCACCACTTTTTCTCGCAGCTCATTCCATATACCCACCACCCTATGTATTAATTTTCCCTCTTCTTATCCCAAATCTGTACCCTCTAGTTCTAGACTCCTCAACCATGGGAAAAATATTCTGACTATCAATCCTATTTATGCTCTTCTTCATTTTATAAACCCACATAAGGTGACTTGGGCATTTTTTACCACCCTAGTTTTGAAAATGTAATTTGTCAAACACCAATTATAATTAGTTAAACACAATTTTACTTTCATAAATCCATCTTGACTGCCCAATCCTATAATTATTATCTAACTGTCCTGTTTTCACTTCCCTTATAAAAGATTCCTGTTCACTGTTTTGTCTCTTCCTCTATTCTTAATTTGATTACATAATGCTACCTTCCAATCGGAAGGAAATATTCACCAATCTATGTAATTTTGAAACTTTTCAGAAGTTTTGAAATACATCCTCTATCACATGAACTAAATTCACTGCTATATCTGACAGTAAAGTAAAATGTCCATTCCGAAGAACATCCATTCCTCAGTCGGAATGAGACTTTACCAGAACTCATCTCCAAACCCCATGATAGCCTTCGTCCAAACATGGGCTGAAGGACTGAATTCTAGAAGTGAGGTGAGAGTTGGCAGAGTGTAGCAATCAAGCAGCCTTGGTAAAACTGAAAACTACGGAGAAAATTACAGTATGTATGGGAAGGAACTGCACATGCTGGTTCACACCGAAGACAGACAAAAAACGCTGGAGTAACTCAGCGGGACAGGCAGCTGACCTGAAGTCTGAATAAGGGTCTCAACCCGAAACATCACCCATTCCTTCTCTCCAGAGATGTTGCCTGTCCCGCTAAGTTACTGCAGCATTTTGTGTCTATCTTCAAGAACAACACAGTGGCTGGAGTCATACCTTGCATAAAGGAAGACGGCTGAGATTATGGAGGGCAGGCTTCCCAGCTTCAGAACATCATTATAAAGGTCCCTCACAAGAGTCTTCATTAATAATAACCTTCTCACCATATCAACACCTGAAGTAGCGATATTTATTGATAATTGTAAAGCGTGCATCTCCTCAGAAAGTGCCAGGTAAAGATCACCAACAAGATGTGTCTTTAACTATTTACTCATGTCATTCAGTGAGCTGCATTGCAACCATCAAATCGCAAGACATTTTGAGCAGCTGCCTAAAGACTGGAGCCAGAAGAGTAGGATGAGGCTGGGAACTCTGCAGTGAGTCGTTGACCTTCTGGCTCTCCAAAGTCTGTCCCACATCTGCAAGCCACAACATCAGGACTCTGTAGAATATTCTACATACACTTGGATGAATGCTGCTATAAAAATAATGATAAAGCAAGCAATTGTCCAGGATAAAGCTGTCCATTTGATCATCGCCCGTTCATCATCCTCAGTGGCACAGTGGTAGAGCTGCTGTCTCACTGCGCCAGAGGCCCAGGTTTGATCCTGACCATGTGTGCTGTCTGTGTGGAGTTTGTACGTTCTCCCTGTGACCGTATGGGTTTTCTCCAGGTGCTCCAGTTTCCTCCCACATTCCAAAGACACGCAGGTTTGTAGGTTAATAGGCCCCTGGTATGTAAAGTAGCATGTGAAAGTGGGATAACATAGTACGGCTGATCAATGGTTGGAGTGAACTCGGTGGGCCGAAGGGCCTGTTTCTACACTGTATCCCTAAACTAAACTACTCATTGACCTCATCCACGCCGATGCACACATCGTGACTGCAGTGTGTAACAGCTATGCAATATGTGGTAGTAAATTAAAAAGGCTACTCCATGAGCCTGCGAAACCTGCCAACTGTACCACTCTGAGAAAAAAGGGCAGCAGGCACAGGGGAACAACGTTGCTGGCATTTTCCCTCACAAGTCACGTACAACCCTGACTTGCAAATATATCTCTGGTCCTTCATTGCCACTCGGTCTAAATCCAGGAACTCCTTCTCCAGGAGCACCAAGGGAGGAATCTTCACCAGAAGGTTTGTGGTGGGTCAAGAAGGCAGCTCAACAGCATCTTATCAAAAATAATCATGGAGGGCAATAAATACTGGCCTTCCCAATTATCCCCATCCTATGAATGAACTGGACTGACCAGTATCTGTGAAACCTGGGCTTGTGGAACAGACAGGAATTTATCGGAGCTAATTCATTTTAATGGCAGTTCCTTCAACACCATCTCACCACGGCGATGTTTTCCATAAGTTTCAAGAAACAGCAACATTTCTCCTTGCATTCAACTCAGTCACCACCTTAGACATTCACTGCTTCCACGCCAGCACACACATAGTGACTGCAGTATGTACTAGTTGTACAATATGCCGCTGCTACTCGCTGAGGCTATTCCAAGCGCCTGATAAAGCTGCAGCCTGTTAGTCAACAATTTGATCAATTTAACTCCTTCTCAATTCAGTAAAACTCCATTAATCCGGCACGCTCAGAACTTTAGCGGTGCTGAACTAGCAGATTTCCCAGGCATTTCATACCCTTATTTAACATTTCAGTCCATCAAGGCGATCAGGATCTCCTAGTTGCTATCCATTTCAACAGCTAGGTCTGCCATGGCCTGCAAGATATCCCGGTTGCTATCTATTTTAACTTGTTTTCCCATTCCCATACTGACCTTCCTGTCCTGAACCCCCTACATTGCCAGAGTGAGGCCACACACAAACTGGAGGAACAATACCTCATAATTCCGCTTGGGTAGCTTACAACCCAATGGTATGAACATTGAATTCTCCAATTCCAGGTAACTACATAGCACACCTATCTCCCTTCTTCCCCTATATAACCCACCCCTTCTTTTCCTCACCCCCACCACTGTGCCCCACCTGGACTCACACCTCTTTCTCAGCTCGCCTTCCACCTACATTCCTTCCACTAGTTTCACAATTCCCAACTTTTCAATCCCTTTGTCTCGCACCCTCTGTTTTTTTCATCTCTGGCCTTTGTCTAAGAATCATATAGCCCTCCTCATCTGTGTCAGCCTATTATTTGCCCGGCTTTAACCTGCCCCTCCTCTCTTCCAGCTCCCCCAACCCCCGCCCCACCAGAAATAGTCTGAAGAAGGATCACGATCCAAAACATCACCTATCCGTGTTTTTCTGAGATGTTGCCTGACCCACCGAGCTACTCCAGCACTCTGTGTCTTCTATTAATCCCAACACGTTTTTTTAATTCACTTTTATTTAGATTTTGCACGGTATGACACAACATTTTCCAGTGAACAAGTTTAAAGAGAGTGCAGGAAATGGGGCCCCGGCAATTTGGAAGCGTATGTAGGATCCAAGGCACTGGCAAGTAAGAAGGTAACATTACCGGACACCCTATTACCTAATTTTACTGCATCAAGTTTCCACTTTGATTGCAATTTAATATATATTATCCTTAAAGATTTACACCCAAACAATCGCTTTGAATTATCGAATAAAGCTGCAGCGGAAAGAGGCTGCTGCTTTATTTGGGTGAAATGTTTAGTGCAAAGACAGCGAAAACTCGACTAGTGGCTGTGGATTTGCGATGGTTCTGGTTATCTTTAAAGCATCTACTGACACACTGAGAGTGAGGGATGTGACGGGGTGGTGGTGTGCAGGATTCTGTTTCAGTCGAGACAGTGTTGGGAGACAGAGGCAGAGGAATTCAAGGGAAACGGGGTGTAAAGTGATGACTAGAGACACCGCAGTTATTCTTGGGATACGGAGCAATGAGCTGGGCATTGTCAATGGACCAGCTGTAAACAATAGCACCACTGCTACATCACAAATAGCAATAGGAAAGAACTGCAGATGCTGTTTAAATTGAATTACTGGAGTAACTCAGTGGGACAGGCAGCATTTCTGGAGAGAAGGTATTGCATGACGTTTCCCATTCCGTCTCTCCGGAGATGCTGCCTGTCCCGCTGAGTGACTCCAGCATTTTGTGTCTACCTTCACAAATAGCATAGCTTTCTCCGGTTTACAACAACTTCCATTCACACAGTAAAATATTTAAAGGTACTTCCGAGAAGCACTCTCAGACAAAATCTGACACCAAGCTATGTATGAGGGTCAAAGGCCAAGTGATCAAACAGATAGGTTCCATGGTGACTCTTAAAGGAGACAGGGTTGTGGGGAGCGAGTTCAAACACAAAGCACCACCTACCTTCTCTCCATACCCCCTGATCCCTTTAGCCACAAGAGCCACATCTAACTCCCTCTTCATTGGCTATATTTAAGAGGGAGTTAGATGTGGCCCTTGTGGCTAAAGGGATCAGGGGGTATGGAGAGATGGTAGGTACGGGATACTGAGTTGGATGATCAGCCATGATCATAATGAATGGCGGTGCAGGTTCAAAGAGCCGAATGGCCTACTCGAATGCACCTATTTTTTATGTTTCTATCATCGATGGTGGAACTGGGATTACAGAGGAGTAAAACTGGAGGGGCGCAGAGATCTTGAGGGCGCAGAGACTATACAGAGGAACAGCTCCGGGACTTGCAAACGGATCTGAATGAATACGCCACAGTCATTACAGACTTCATGAAGAAATGTGTTGAGGACTGCGTCCCAACATAACCTTCCGAGTGTTTCTCGGGAAATTGCGGCGCCCTGGTTGGCTGCGGCAGCATTGACTCTCGATAGGGATAGCGACAAGTTTTCTACAATCCGGCTTCATAACTTGCAGCGGGCAGGTTGCAAGTTAACGTACGATCATGGGTCATCACTGGAATTACAACAGTTAAGCAGTAGAGACTACGTGGACGTTGAACTTGAGGAACGCCTGCACTGTCTCGGACTGCTGCGTCGGGAGGACCCAGCGGCCTGCAGAGCCGCGGAGACATTCACAAACACTGGCCGCTACAGAAGGACACGGAGGCGGCGCTACAGAAGGACACGGAGGCGGCGCTACAGAAGACGGAAGCGGGGCTGTCGAGGTGGGCTAACGGCGAGGCTAAAGGCTAACCCGTGGAGGACACCGCTCCCATCCGTTCTCCTGTCGAATGTCCGCTCTCTGGAAAATAAAATGGATTATTTACATCTGGATCTCACAACAAAAAGGGAGGTGAGAGACTGCTGCGTTATAGTTCTGACAGAGACATGGCTAAACTCATCTGTACCTGATGCGGCTGTTAGCTTAGGGGGGCTAACAACATTCCGGCTCGACAGGGACACTGTTTTGACTGGTAAATCCCGGGGTGGGGGTGTGTGCATCTACACAAACAACAGCTGGTGTAATAATGCTACCGCTGTTTCCAGCCACTGCTCTTCGGACATAGAGTTTTTGACTGTGAAATGCAGGCCATTCTATCTGCCACGGGAGTTTACTGTGGTTAGCATTACTGCTGTATACATCCCCCCCGCGGCCAACACTAAGGAGGCTCTGCGTATTCTCTACCGTTCCATCAGTGAGCTGCAAAGAAATCATCCAGAGGGCGTTGTCATTGTTGCTGGGGACTTTAACCAGGCCAACATGAAGACTGTCCTCCCTCATTTCCATCAATATGTGGACTTTGCTACACGTGGAGAGAATACGCTGGACCGGGTCTACAGTAACATCAAGCAGGCTTTCAGAGCAGCACCCCGACCTCACCTCGGCTCCTCTGACCACCTCTCCGTAATGCTCATCCCAGCCTATAAGCCCCTGCTGATCAGAGAGAAACCCACTGTGAAGCAGGTTAGAGTCTGGTCTGAGGGAGCTATAGAAGCACTCCAGGACTGCTTTGAGTGCACGGACTGGGACATGTTCAGGACAGCAGCCACTTACAACCAAAACATCAATTTGGGTGAGTATGCCATGTCTGTGTCGGGATACATACAGAAGTGCATGGAGGACGTCACTGTCATCAGGAACATCATAACCCGGGCCAACCACAAACCTTGGATTACTGCAGAGGTGCGTGCCATGCTGAAAGCACGGAATGCGGCTTTTAAATCTGGTGATTTGGGGGCTCTGAGAACAGCGAGAGCCAACCTCAACCGTGAAATAAGGAAAGCAAAGCGCGCCCACGGACAGAAAATCCAGGGTTTCTTCCAGGATGATACCAACACCAGGAACATGTGGGAAGGCATCCGGGCCATAACAAACTACAAGGCCCCTCAGATGTCTTGTAAGGATGACACAGTCTTTCTCAATTAACTCAATAATTATTTCGGCAGGTTTGAGGCACTGAACACCACTACAGTGAGGAAATTAGAGCCTCAACCAGGAGAACAGACACTGTCTTTTGAAACTGCTGAAGTCCGCAGAATCCTGGAGGGCATTGACAAGCGAAAGGCAGCCGGACCGGATAATATACCGGGGCGTCTGCTTAGGGGATGTGCCGACCAGCTGGCCCTGGTTCTGACAGACATTTTTAACACCTCCCTGAACCAGGCCATTGTTCCATCATGTTTCAAGACAGCCACCATCATACCAGTCCCCAAAAAGTCCACAATAACCTGCCTGAATGATTACCGCCCCGTAGCACTCACACCAATAATAATGAAGTGCTTTGAGAGGCTTATTAAGCAGCACATGGTCTCTAAACTCCCCTCCAGTTTTGACCCGTTCCAGTTTGCTTATCGCCCGAACCGCTCCACAGAGGATGCTATCTCCTCTGCAGTCCACCTGAGCCTACAACACCTGGAGGAGAAGAACACCCACGTGCGGATGCTGTTTGTTGACTTCAGCTCAGCATTCAATACAATAATCCCCCAGCATCTGGTGAGCAAACTGGCACCCCTAGGATTCAATACCACACTATGCAACTGGATCCTGGATTTCCTTTCTGAAAGACCCCAGTCTGTGCGGGTGGGGAAGAACACCTCCTCGGTCATCACACTGAGCACCGGCTCCCCTCAGGGCTGTGTCCTGAGTCCGCTGCTCTTCACATTGATGACACATGACTGTGTCGCCAGGTCCACTACTAACCATTTCATCAAATACGCGGATGACACAACAGTAGTGGGCCTCATCCGCAACAACGACGACCAGGCATACCGAGAGGAGGTGGAGCAGCTGGTGAGCTGGTGCAGCAGGAACAACCTTCTCCTAAATGTGGACAAAACCAAGGAGATTGTCGTCGACTTCAGAAAGAAAAATCAGCCCAGTCACACTCCGCTGTGCATCAACAACTTAGCAGTGGAGCAGGTGAAAAACATCAAGTTCCTGGGAGTGCATATAACGGATACCTTAACTTGGACCACAAACATCACATCTCTGGTAAAACGGGCACAGCAGCGTTTGTACTTCCTCCACAGGATGAGAAGATCACACCTCCACCCTCCCATCCTCACCACATTCTACAGAAGCACCATTGAATCAGTCATGACCAGCTGCATCTCTATGTGGTGCGGCGGCTGTACAGCTGCGGACTGGAAGTGCCTTCAGAGAGTGGTGAGGACAGCGGAAAAAAATCATTGGGACTTCTCTTCCTTCCATCATGGACATTGGTTACAAACGCTGTCTGACAAGAGCTAAGGGCATTACCAGAGCCCCCACACACCCACAATATGGACTGTTTACACTGCTGAACTCTGGGAGGAGGTACCGCAGCATGAAGAGCGGGACAACCAGGTTCTGCAACAGCTTCATCCCCCAGGCCATAAGACTATTGAACTCACAATCAAACCGATGCCATAACTTTCTTATACATTGCCACTTTTAATAACTTTCCTACATATCTATTTTACAGAACTATGCACATGAAGCATTTTTTTTTGACACACTAAGCACTTTTACTGATCGCCTGATATAAATGTTATATTCTGCTGCTACTTTGAAGAGTCAATGCAACGAAATTTCGTTCAATGTGCACTGTGTCTATGTGTATATCTGAATGACAATTAAAGTTAATCTATCTATCTAACCAGAAGCCTTGGATGCACTCTTCTGAAGTCCAGATCCCGGACATTCATGTCTGGAGATACAGAGGTCGACAAGAAGTCCAGAGACGACCTTGGTAAGGCCATCAAAAATGTCAAAAGGGACTTCTGCTCCAAGCTGGAGACTGAGACGGATGTTTGGCAACTGTGGCAGGGCTTGAATGCCATCACCTCCTACAAGGCAAAATCAGGAGGCAGCTCAATTGTCAGCGAAGCATCACTCCCTGACGAGCTTAATGCGTTTTACGCACACTTTGTTAGGGAGAATACTGATGTGCCTTCCCGAGCCCCCATTCGCCGTGATGGTATGTCACAGTCACAGAGGCCAACGTCAGAAAATCCTTCAGGGGGGTGAACCCTGGGAATGCACCTGGACCTGATTGTCCCCATATTCCTTGATTCTGCTAGCCCCTAGAGCTCTATCTAACTCTCTTTTAAATTCATCCAGTGAATTGGACTCCACTGCCTTCAGTGGCAGAGAATTCCAGAAATTCACAACTCTCTGGGTGAAAAAGATTTTTCTCATCTCAGTTTTAAATGGCCTCCCCTGGTTCTGGACTCCCCCAACATTGGGAACATGTTTCCTGCATCTAGCTTGTCCAGTCATTTTATAATTTTATATGTTTCTATAAGAATCCCTCTCATCCTTCTAAATTGCATTGAATACAAGCCCAGTCTTTCCAATCTTTCCTCATATGACAGTCCGCCATCCTGGGGATTAACCTTGTGAACCTACGCTGCACTGCCCCAATAGCAAGGATGTCCTTCCTCAAATTAGGAGACAAAACTGCACAATACTCCAGATGTGGTTTCATGAACAACTGCAGAAGGACCTCTTTACTCCTATACTCAAATCCTCTCGTTGTGAAGGCCAACATGCCATTAGCATTCTTCACTGCCTGCTGTACCTGCATGTTTATTTCACAAGTTAAACAAGATGGAGCATTGAAAAGCACTGCCAACTGTCTGGGAGCAAGTTTATACTGACTCAGCAGATGGGACACTTCCACAAACATGTTTAGAAAGCAATGCTAAAAATTTAGTTTAGTTTAGTTTAGTTAGCTTATTATTCACGTCAACCGATGGTACAGTGAAAAGCTTTTTTTATCGCGTGCTATCCAGACAGTGAAAAGACTATACATGATACAATCAAGCCGACAACAGTGTAAAGGGAATATTGCTTAGTGCAAGATAAAGTCCAGTAGAGTCAAACAGTCTTCTTAAAAACCTATTCACAAAATCAGTGGAGGTTTATCAATGCATAAACTCTTGAGAGCTCATTCGGGTGAAAATAGGCAGTGCAGATTACCGCTGAGGTTTGATGGGGAATGTATGTTCATTGTCAAGGTTACCAATCCCTTCAAAGTTTTTGGGCAGGCAGTTTGAATGGTTTGAGGCCACCATAAATGCGAGGCCCCAATTTGTTGGCTACTCCTCTTGTGACAGTGTTTCCACTTTGAAGGAAATTACTTGAAATTCAGGAAATTCTGGGTGTCTTCGGCTAAATATAGGGAAATGGAATAATTTCGGGAAATTTCCGCAACCAGCCTGCGAACGGGTGTAAAGGTAATACACACAGCACTGCCGGTTTGGCGCTCAAAGGTTTAAACAGAGCGCTGTCAGTTTAACGCATGAGAATTTAAACAAAGAGCTGACGGCTGCAGCACTATGGGTTCTAAATATAGCGCTACCGGCTGCAGCGCTATGGGTCACAGACTGGTCGGGAAAATTCTCATATAACAATGGAATTCTCTTTCTCAGTGGAAGTTGAGCCTTGCCTTTTGTTTATTTTTCAGGCAGTGGTAGAATTCTGGATAAGCCTAATGGTGAAAACATACCAGTGGGCAGTGGGATTGCAGTTACATTGGGATTGGCCTTGATTTTACAGAAGGGGACGAGAAGGAGAGAGGGAGAGAGGGAGAGGAGAGAGAGGAGAGAGAGGAGGGAGAGGAGAGAGAGGAGAGAGAGGAGGGAGAGGAGGGAGAGGAGAGGAGGGTGAGGGGAGGGAGAGTGGGAGAGAGGGAAAAGGAGAGAGAGGGAGGGGGAGCGAGAGAGGGAGGGAGGGAGAGAGTGAGGGAGGGAATGAGAGGCTGCTGAATGGTTTGAGAAGTGACAGGTAATAAAATCCACAGAACAAGGTTTCACCGTGGAACACCCAAGCCTGTTTGTGCTGTGATATTTTCTTTTTCTCCCCTTCAGTCATTTTCAGCATTGGAATGCCACCTGGTCAGACATGCCTTTCCAAAATTCAATGGAGGCAAATCCCTTGCTCACAATAGTTGAGCTTAGATTACACGCAGTGTGCATAGAATCACCGTATTCTGAGAGTCTCCACACAACACCACAGCAACGCAACCTCCTCACAACACTGATCAGCCGAGAACAACCTGTAATCATCTGCTTAACGGTGACTATACAAGAAAGGTGATCAATGTAACTGCAGCGTCTCTGACCCTGTGGTGTATATTGTAAAATCCAACATCATCCTGTGTGCAGAAGTAAGGAAATGCCTTCTGGATTCATTTGCTGCTGGGTTGACAGTTCTGGCAGAATTTTCCCCAGAAACCTTCAATGACTGACGTCCCTCCTCCAACCACCGTATTTATTTATAATTTAGATAAATCTAACCATTTTTCCAAATGTTCTAACCGTTATACCATAAAAAATGTAATTAATAAACAAGTTATCAAAGAACTTTACAACCTCCTTAATGTTGCAGACATTTACTTCAGGAAACTTGATACACAACCTCTTAACATTTTCTGGTGTACATGGATCCGGGAGTGGTGAGAGGCCTCAGACTTCGAGAGACTCCAGGAAGGATCAGTGGGACAGTGGGACTCAAGATCTGAGATGGGAGGGAGTTGGAGTGAATAGGGAAGCGACAGTCATAAGAACACAGTCGTACAGCAGAGAAACCAGCCCATTGGCCCATCACATCAACGTCTATCTTTTTGCCCATCCACACTAATTCCATTTTCCTGTATTAAATCCGTGTTCTTCAATAATGTAAGGGGCTGTCCCATTGCGGCGACCTAATCTGCGAGTTTAGAAGAGTGTCTTCGACCTTCAAACTCGCAGCATGGTCGACACATGGTCCTAGGTCCTATGAGGTCGCTGGAACTCTCCTTCATGCTCGAGGGAAGTTCCCGAATACTCGTGCTCTCAACTAAGTTGCGGAACATTTTTCAGCATGTTGAGAAATTTTCCGTGAGTAAAATTTGGTCGGCATGGTTCTTTTGAACTCGTAGTGCAATGGAGTGGGGTCGCTATTTAGTTACAGGCCGTCGAAGGCAGCCGTAGGCAATCTCCTTCGCTGACCGGGCTTTTTGATTGGCTCATTGGAGTTTTCAGGACCATGGAAAACCTACCGGTAATGTTAAATGCCCGCTAAACTTTATTATACTTCTTAAAAGTGTCTCCACTCCTTCTCCCCACCTTCCTTTCCCCCTCTCTCCCCCCATCCCCCATGCTCTCTAAAGGACTTACAGTTACTGTGCAGCCTTCCTCTTCATCGCGGGTGTGAATTTCAGATAGCGCTCCCCCGCTTTCCCTGGCCCTCGCCTTTGCGATGTGTTTGTGTGTGTGAGTGCGGTCGGTCGATCCAGCTCGCGGTATCAACACAGAGGGTCAATCCTGCTCGAGGTTTTCCAGGCGAGTGCCCTCGAGCTTGAAGGTCGAAGACACTCTTCTTAACTCAAGGATTAGGTCACCGCAGTGGGACAGCCCCTTTATTTATTCAAGCGTCTGTCTAAATGTCTTTTGAACATAGCGATGGTATCTGACTACTCCACCACCTCCTCTAGCAGTGAATTCCAGATATCAATAACTAACTGTATAAAAAATTCCCCCCAATTTATCTTTAAAACTTCCTCTCACCTTCAAACTTTTGTTAAGGATACACTTACCATGAAAAAGGTTTTGATTTTCTACCCCATCCATGCCATTCGATCTGACAGCACTCCGTCTAACTGTCTGACCCAAAACGTCATCCATCCCTTTTCTCCAGAGATGCTGCCTGAACCACTGAGTTCCTCCAGCATTTTGTGCCTATCTTTGGTATAAACCAGCATCTGTAGTTCTTAGTTTCTACATTATTTATCCATCTAACCTTCCAGCTGATCTATATTCTGCTGTAGCTTTAGCCGACCTTCCTCATAATCTACCATTTTTATGACATCTGCAAACTTCATGCCTCTAACACTTATATCAAGGAGATAAGGACATAATTAATATATATCACAAACAACAAGGGGGTGGGAGATTGCAACCTTCACATGGTCCGCCCTGTTTCGACAAATGCAATCAACCTGGCGTGCACAATCAAATAAGATCAAATCGAACAAGTTGTCCTTTAGGCTGTGCACGCCATACGCAAGAAGAAGCCAAACAACAAGGAACCCAGCATCTCCGCTGTGGTACACCACTGGTCAGAAAAACAGGAAAACTTCCTTCCACTACAACTGCACAACAGATTTAATTGGCTTTAACTAGTTTTCAAGTGATCCGTGGTTGTGATAGATGCTACAGAAATGCAGTTCAATCATTCCTTACATTGGCTGCACTTCACAAGTTTATTTTGGTTTAGTGATACACCTGGAAACTGGCCCTTCGGCCCACCAAGCTCACACCAACCATCAATAACCCATTCACACTAGTTCTATGTTATCCCACGGTCACATCCACTCTCTACACATTAGGGGCAATTTACAGAGGCCTATTAATCTACACATCAGCCCCTCTTTGGGATATAGGAGGAAACCGGAGTACCAGGAGAAAATCCACGCAGTCACAAGAAGAATGTGCAAACTACACACAGACAGCACTCAAGGTCAGGATTGAACCCGGGTCTCTGGTGCTGCGAGGCATTAACTCTACAAGTTGCGCCATTGTATGCTTGGCTGCTCCTCATAATATAGCTACATTTAGATTCCAATCTTCAGTGGCTCTCTTCAATTCTGCACCCATCTAGTTTCATCCACACACTTGCACACAGTTCCCATACTCTGCACAAAGTTCCTTATCCTATGTCTGCCTGGTTTACAATGTTTACATTCGGTAAGCTGTGCAGCAGCGTTAAAAAAATCCTTCGGTCCACTACGTCCCTCCACTAATCCACTTAGAACCATATCCTTCTGCGTCTTGGCAATTTATATATCTGTCTAAATGCTTCTTAAATCTAGTAACTGTATCATCAGTGTACAAAATATTGAGAGGAATAGATGGGTAGATGCAGAGTCTCTTGCCCAGAGTAGGGGAATCGAGGACCAGAGGACATAGGTTCAAGGTGAAGGGGAAAAGATTTAATAGGAATCCGAGGGGTAATTTTTCACACAAAGGGTGGTGGGTGTATGAAACAAGCTGCCAGAGGGGGTAGTTGAGGCTGGGACTATCCTATCATTTAAGAAACAGTTATACAGGTACATGGATAGGACAAGTTTGGAGGGATATGGACCAAGCGCAGGCAGGTGAGACTAGTGTAGCTGGGACATTGTTGGCCGGTGTTTTACCGAAGCCAATTAACCTTCAAACCTGTACATCTTTGGAGTGTTGGAGGAAATTGGAGCACCCGGAGAAAACCCACGGGAGAACGTACAAACTCCGTAGACAGCACCCGCTGTTAGGAACGAACCCGAGTCGCTGGCGCAGTAAGGCAACAATTCTACCGCTGCACCACTGTGCCGCTCAAAATTATGTGATTATTAGTCACATTATTAATGCAATGCACTTATGTGAATACAATTATGTGTATTGAGATGAACCCAGATTGAAACAAAAGTAATGGGCTCACGGAAGCAAATGCAACCTTCCGCCTTGTAAACTTTTGACATCAGTGTGAGGTTTCATCTCATCTAGTGCCCCGTGCACTCACACCTGGGGAACATCATGTAATCTCCCTTCCAGTCTGAGGAATTACTGCTCGCCATTGCTCCCTGATTTCTGCCCCGCTGCCAACCCCGTAACCATGCAGCCACTGTCTCCCTAATCCCAGGGGCTTTAGTGTTGCTAACAAGTATAGGCAGAACTTGGCTCAGACTCACAATTATGTGCAACAGAACAGTGACTGCACTCCAAAAAGAATCCAGCGTGAGAAGTGCTTCAGAGAACGTAGACTCTATTGTCAGACATTATATAATTGCAACTGTTTTTATGAGTCTGAAGTTTTCATTGTGTGTAACTGTGCTTCCCACAACCCCTATACTGTGAACACACCTCTCCCCTTCGCCAAATTAATGCAGACAGGGGAATAACTGGTAAAATCAGAGGCAACGGTGGAGAACTCCTCACTGGATACTGTATTATCCAACACACAAAGTCATGGTAGCAAGGTAAAGATAATGAAAACGTTCTCCTGTGGTTTGCATCCACCCCACAGAACATCTCTCCACTTGCGAAAGGAATCCATTCAATGTGACTCCTCTGAGACATCAAGAGAACGTCAATAACAGGAACATCGCTTTGTCCAGAATTCAGAGACAAGAAATTGCAGATGCTGGATTGCAAAAAAAGACACAAAGTGCTGGAATAACTCAGTGCATCAGCTAGCATTGGAGGACATGGATAGGTGACGACATTCTTTAGGCGTTCCAGGCTGAAGAAGGGTGTCGACCTGAAATGTCACCTATCCGTTGTTGTCCAGAGATGCTGTCTGATCTGCTGATTACTCCTTGACTACTCCCTGATTACATTTTGTCTTTTTTCTTAACCTCCAGAATTCCCACCCTAAATCTCTTAGTTTCTCTCCCTTTGTCTTTGGTCATCTGTCCCGAAAGCTCCTTGTGAAATATTAATTGATAACATTTTTCAAAATTCACCAGGATCTTTTAGTTACATTAAAGTCTATAATTAAATACATATTCTAATAAAAACATTGATTATTTTTTCTCTTCCCACAGTCTTGCCTGACCTACTGAATATTTTCAGCATTTTCTGCTTTGATTTTTGATTTCAAACCTCAATCTTTGTTGATTTTCAGATATATGATTTTCAGATATTATTGAGATGAAAGCCGTTAAAATTAGCAATGAACCACAAAGCATCTTTTAAGGCAAGGGGGGAAGGATTTAACAGGAACCTGAGGGGGTATATTTTTGCACAAAGGGTGTAAAACCAGCTGCCAGGGGAGATAGTTGAGGCAGGTACTATCACACGTTTAAGAAACATTTAGACAGGTACAAGATAGAATAGGTTTAGAGTCCAGTTTGATTTGCTTATTGTTATTTTTCTATCTTTTGGCACAGATCAAGTCATTCTCCTGCTGTAGGAGAATTTTCTCCTCAGGGTCGTGGAAGACACACATAAACCTATCAGATATAAGAGTTTAGCAAGAGAGAGGAACTCAATGTGCGTATCAGTCAAAAAAGAGTACAAGAGAAGATTGTGAGCTTGAACAAACACAAACTGCTGGAGAAACTCAGCGAATCAGGCAGCGTTTGTGGAGGCAGAGGAATGGTCGACGTTTTGGGTCGAGACCCTGCTTCAGGAGCTTGAAAGTTGATCACTCCAAAAAAGGTCTGCACAAGGTATCTTTAGAGATGCTGACTGTCTGGTCTCACTTTCCAAAATTCCATGGATTCTGGCATTCTTTCTATAAACTGGAGGCCAGCAAATGTGACCTCACTAAAAAAAGGAGGGAGACCAATCTGGGAAGCACCAACCTGTTGCCAAATGTCAATGACAGGGAAACTACTTGGATGTATAATAAAGAATGCAATAACAGAATACCTTTCAGCAGTGTCCATGTGGACTTATTAAAGAAAATCATGTTTGATTGATCTCCCTGGTTCATTTAGAAATGCGGCTTATGAAGCAAAACAGGGTGAACCAGTGGATGTGGCGTATCTGGATATCTCAGGTTGGCAGGCTTTGACTGGTGACAATCAGTGCTTCTCACAATCTTTCTCGATGATTGGGTTATGGAGACCAATGTCATATTTCCATTTTTACAAAGGAAGATGTAAAATGGATGAATTTATGAGGAAATGGACAAGGTATTGAGAGGAGAGAAAAAAACAGATGTAGTCTGATGACAAAAAATTAGATGTTAACCACTATGGTGCACACAAGAGAAACGTGAAGTATTTGAGATGGGATGGATGTGTTTCTGTACATAAATTATTGAAAGCCATCATACAGGTGAAGCTAGCAATTAAAAGGGCAAACACGTCCCCGCCCCCCCCCCCCCCCCCGCCCCCACCCCCCCCAACTTATCTTTATCGACCCATCCAAGTGATGGACAAAGACAAGACTCCGCATTCAATTTTCCATTGCTGCTGGTGTTGAGACACTCTGCTCATTTTTTTTTTAATTTTTTTTTTTTTTTTAATTTATTTATTAGAAGTAGACATATTATAAAATGTAGTTACATATTATAGTAAAAAAACTTTTCATATACATCAGTCATACATTATTAAAATTTTCCATTATCAATTACTTCTGCTTCTAGTGTTTTTATTTTTTATAGAAAGCGGGAAAAAGAGAGGGTAGAAAGTTACAAATAAAAAAGCAAAAAAAAACACAACAGAAAAACAAGGGAGGTGGAATGGGTTACCTGTAATACATCAATGGAGATAGGTTCGTAGGTTATAAAGTATAGCTTTTCATCTATTCCTGAGTTCAAGTTTCAGTTGGGTCCTCGTGCTGTGCCAATCTATCCCTTCAGATAGTTAATGAATGGAGCCCAAATTTTATGGAAAAGATCTTGTTTGTCCATTAAGACAAGTCTAATTCTTTCTAAGTATAGGGTCTCCGACATTTCCGTAATCCACATTTTAATTGTGGGGGTTGTAGGGCCTTTCCAAAATTTTAATATTAATTTTTTTCCGGTTATTATACTGTAGTTGAGGAAATTTCTTTGGTTTGTTGTGAGTGTTAAGCTTTGTTCTGATATTCCAAGTATTATTAATTTTGTGTCTGGGTCCAGTTTTGTATTAATAACTTCTGAAGTTATTTCAAAAATATCAGTCCAGAAATGTTTAAGTTTTATACAGTTTGCAAACGTATGTGTTAAATTAGCCTCTAAATGTAGACATTTATCACAAATAGGAGAGATTTGTGGGAAGATTCTATTTAGTTTTATTTTAGCGAAGTGTAAGTCTATGTAAGACCTTGAATTGTATTAAAGTATGTCTGGCATTTAATGAACATTGATGTATTTGTTGTAAACTTTCGTCCCACATATCTTTCGTGATTGGATGACCTATTTCATTTTCCCATTTGTATCTATATGGTTCGGTCGGTGGTACCTCGTTGTTTTGTAGGGTGTTATAAATATAAGCTATTAGTTTTTCAGTATTAGGATGCTTGTTCAAACATTCATCAAGAATTTCTGATTCCCTATTCCTGTAGACTTGTGTATTAGATTTAACATAATCTCTAATTTGTAGATATCTGAAGAAATTATTTGAGTGCAGTCCATAATTCTGTTGTAACTCTTGAAATGAAAGAAAAGTACCTTTCCCATAAAGATGTCCTATATTTTTGATTCCATAATTTTTCCATTGTGTGATACCTTTGTCCATAAAGGATGATTTGAATAAAGGATTATTTACAATGGGAAGGCAGAGTGGTATATTATTCAATTTTAAATCTTTTTTTATTTGTTTCCAAATTCGTATTCCACTATGTATTATGGGGTTTTCTTTATAGGTTTTTTTGTGGTTTTGTGGGGGCAAATATGATCGGTCCAATTTCAAAAGGTAGACAGTCTTCCTTTTCCATCATTAGCCAATCTGGTTGTTGATCCATTTCTTCCAGCCAGAAATTCATGTTTTTAATATGGACTGCCCAAAAATAACACTCTGCTCATTTAGACAGTACAGTACAGAAAACTGTTAATGGGTTGGACTTGCTAGTGTCACAGGACACTCGGGCCAATAATCTGGCAACAGCAGTTCAAATCCCATCAACATTGCTGGGGTTTTAAATTCAACAACTTAACCTAGAACTTAACATCATATATTGGCAACATGAACCGAATCATCATGAAAAACATCTGATTCATTAATATATTTCAGGACTGAAAATCTGCCATCCTTAGTCAGTTTAGCCTATGTGACTCCAGTGCCACCAATTCTCACATGCCCCTTCCGTGAGGCAGCAAGGAATGGGGAATACATGGTGACACTGCTGGTGGCATCCACATCTCAGGAGCAACCACGCGGTGAAATGGAACACGGTGGCACAGTGGTAGAGTTTCTGCCTTACAGCTCCAGAGACCCATGTTCGATCCTGACTACGGGTGCTGTCTGTAAGGAGTTTGTATGTTCTCCCTGTGACCGCGTGGGTCTTCTCCTGGTGCTCCGGTTTCCTCCCACACTCCAAAGACATTGGCTTCTGTAAATTGTCCCTAATGTGTAGGATAGAACTAATGTACGGGTAATTGCTGGTCCGCGTGGACTCGGTGGGCCGAAGGGCCTGTTTCCACGCTGTACCTCTAAACTAACCTAAATTAAACTAATATCTTCACTCCCCAGTTCTGGCTACTTGCAAATATACCTGAATTCAATCATTTCCAGTGGTGCCCATGCCTTCAGGTGCCTAAGCCTGACCTCTGCAATTCCATTTACAACTCTCCCTGTCTCATCACCTCCCTTTGGCCAGGACATGTGGCTCTGCAATTGGCAGGGGTTAATGACAGGCACACAGAATATAGTTACTGCTGCTTGTCTGGTTCATGTGAATCACCTAGGCATAGAATGCTATGAGTCAAGTGCTGGAAGATGGAATTAATATGGATGGGTGCCCACTGGTTGGAATGGACGTAGTGAGCCAAATGGACTGTTTCCATGCTGTCTCTATGACTCGGAATCAAACAAATTAAATGTGGCTTGACTCAGTAAAAGGGCACTATGAAGACTAATGTGTAGATAAAATGTCAATGCTGCGACACTTACGATCAGTCAACAATTCATAGCAATCAATATTGCTATAAGAATGGTCATGAGCAATTATTCCAACGGCTATCACATATCATGCCAGCTTGCAGAAATGTCAGACAGCGTGACGGGACAGGCTATCCAAGAATAAGGAATTTAGTGGCACTGAATAATTATTGACAAAAAGAAAGAGTAAGACAATAAATGCTGAGAAAAGGGTACAGATACCTGCTGCACTTCCAGCAAAACAGACACAACTAGAATGTGAGGGTGAGCGAGACAGAGAGTGTGGGTGAGAGAGTGAGAGTGATTGTGAGAGAGGGTGAGAGAGAGGGTGAAAGAGAGAGAGAGAGAGAGAAAGGGGTTAGAGAGAGAGAGAAAGGGGTGAGAGAGGGGGTGGGAGAGAAAGAGGGTGAGAGCGAGAGAGATAGGGAGACAGGCTTGTAGGGCCGAGATGGCCTGTTTCCGTACTGTAATTGTTATATGGTTATGTGAGAAAGAGAAAAAGACAGAAATGAGTCAGAGATGAGGGAGGAGATAGGAGGTAACAGCAGTGGGAAAAGAGTTGGGAAAGCATAAATAAACTTGAAGATGGTAAAGTAAAGGTGGATGAACCGAGTGTCAGTTTCAGCAGGCTGCCTGCCTTGTGCTCATCATGTGATCTGTATTGTTCAGGATGGGCTCCGGTTGAGAGGAATTGCTGGTTAGCCTTCACCTGTCAAATGGTACCCGCTGGAATTTCATCAGTGATTATTATGAGATGGGCTCCTTGGGTAATGTGTTTGTCTTGGAATTGGAGCGTTGCAGCTTTGAGTTCCATTTTAAAGACTGGAGCTCTGAAGTAACACAGCCTGGAGGTTAAAGAATGTGGCTTTCCAATAGTATATTAATACATGGCCTCATCCACCATATTGAGGAGGGCGGGTTTGGGGGAAGGAGGCATTGTGTGGAAATCAACTCAGATGTCTATAATCTGATGGCTATAACTAATCCGACAGATGTCTCGACTCCCAATTTGCATCTTGTAAGGACCATTCCATTTCCCAGTCTAACCATCTCCATCATATTTTCTCTGATGAAGACTTTCCAACCCCATACCTTTAAGATGCCAAACCTTGAATAACTAGGATCTCAACCATCTACATTGTATTTCCTACATCTTTCTTCTCAGACAGGAGATATTCCTCCACTCTCCTCTCAGCCAGTATAAGGATAGGGTTCCCTTGCCCTCATCTTCCATCCCATCAGCCTCTACATTCAAAATATAATGCACCAAAATCCCATGTAATGCCACCACCAAACAAATCTACCCCTCCCCTCCCCAACAGTGCACTGTTTCTTCTAGGACTGCCTGGTCCAACTTCCATCTCCACTAACTGCTCCATGCTACTTTCCTGTACAACTGCAGCTAATGTAATTCCTATACTTTTACCTCTTCCCTCTTTGCACCATCAACATATGCAAACAGTCATCTCAGGCTCATGATGTGGTCTTCTCTCTACTGGAGAAATCAATTGCAGATTGGGCCATTCCTTGATAGAACCCCCTCTTCTCAATCCACAAGGTGACTCCTCACCTTCCCCACCCCACCTCCGCACGGACCTCTCTGTATTGGTCTCATACAATGTCCAACCTACTTAGTATAAAGCCAAGAACCACCTTCTCATCTTTCTTTTTGGAACATCTACTCTCAGGATTTATATAGAATTTAACAATGTTTGGTAAACCCATTTTGCAATGCTTTCCATGAACGTGGCTCTACCCTTCAGAGAGCAGCCATTCCCCATTCTGCAATTTAAAATATAGTCCTCGTTTCACTTTTCTAATTCCAATTGGGTCCAAATGACGTCCCTGTTTCTCTCCCATGGATGCTGCCTAATCTGCTACATGCTTCCAGCATTTCCAGTTTTTATTTTGGATATCCAACATCTGCAGTTTTTTCATTTCCATCTGCCTTCTCAGATTTTATTCAATGTCCCACTTGGTGTACTGCTCAACCTTTTCCCACAAACATCATTGGAACAAACACAAACGTGTTCCATTCAGGGCAGGTGCAGATAATTAATTCTGCCAAAATCTTGCAGCTACACTTAGTAAGTTCCCCCATCACCCCACGGGGTAACATTTGGCCTTTATCATCATCATAAACGTTCAGCAATTCTCTGATTCCAATAAGGAAGACACGCTCTAGGCAATAGTCAGAAACCTCTATATTAATTTTCTAACTCACATGATCAAGTCTGGATCATTCCAGCATTTCCAGTGGAATAAATGAGATTGTGGGCTTGGCTCCTCACATAAATAGTTCATAGTGTATCCATAGCGATGTCCTTAATTGGAAGTGTCAAACTGGATGGCAGTAAATGAACTGCAGAAATACAAATTAAATGAGAAATTCAGGTGAAACCACCTTTAGGAACCACAAGCCATT
Source organism: Amblyraja radiata (assembly GCF_010909765.2). Taxonomy (NCBI): domain Eukaryota; kingdom Metazoa; phylum Chordata; class Chondrichthyes; order Rajiformes; family Rajidae; genus Amblyraja; species Amblyraja radiata. The sequence continues at coordinate 87,288,562 of NC_045961.1, read as the reverse complement.
TATGGCCACAATATGAAGCTTTAAATGAGATCACATCAGTCAACTTTGGCGGGATGGCGGGACTGTCATATGAGGAAAGATTGAAAAGACTAGGCTTGTATTCACTGGAGTTTAGAAGGATGAGGGGGATCTTAGAGAAACATATAAAATTATAAAAGGACTGGGCAAGCTAGATGCAGGAAAAATGTTCCCAATGTTGGGTGAGTCCAGAACCAGGAGCCACAGTCTTAGAATAAAGGGGAGGTCATTTAAGACTGAGGTGAGAAAAAACTTTTTCACCCAGAGTTGTGAATTTATGGAATTCCCTGCGACAGAGGGCTGTGGAGGCCAAGTCACTGAATGGATTTAAGAGAGAGTTAGATAGAGCTCTAGGGGCTAGTGGAGTCGAGGGATATGGGGAGAAGGCAGGCACAGGTTATTGATAGGGGACGATCAGCCATGATCACAATGAAGGGCCGAATGGCCTCCTCCTGCACCTATTTTCTATGTTTCTATGTTTCTATGTTTCCACACTTGGTATGAATTGGCAACAACACTTTTCCCTCGATAAGCATCAACACAGGGGCGCCTCAAGGTCATGTGCTCAGTCCCCTGCTCTACTCACTCTATACCCATGACTGTGCAGCTAGACACAGTTCATCTTTAAATTTATCGACAACACCAACATTGCTGGACGAATTATGGGTTATGATGAGTCAGTGGATAGGAGGGAGATCAATCGTTTGATTGAACTGTGCCAGAACAACAACGTTTACTTTAGACGAGGGAGTCCGAGGATCCACAAACTTGTCTTCATCGACAGGTCAGCGGTGGAGAGAGTCAAAAACATCAAATTCCTGGAAGTGTATCTCTCTGAAGATTTTTTTCCAGGGCCCAGCATATCAATGCAATCATTAAGAAAGCCCATCAACACCTCGACTTCCTCAGAAGATTGAGGAGATTTGGTATGTTGACAAATATTCTTTTGAACTTTTACAGGTGTATGGCAGAGATCACATTGACTAGTTGCATCGCGGCAACTCAAATGCCCAGGAACGAAGGAGGTTACAAAAAATAGTGGGTACCACCCAGTCCGTCAAGGGTACTGACGTCCTCACCATCAGTGGAGTCCAGTCGTTTCCATCTTTTCTGATAGAAGCTTTCTCCCGTTTATTTCAAAGGCAAGAAAAATGAAACACAGTGAAAGGTCATAGTGAGTTGGGCATTTCCAAACATAGCCTGTGCAAAATAACAGAGCATGATCAATGTGACAGAACATAGGACATGTAAATGTTCCTGATCTTGGGGTTAAGTGTTTAAGGATTGCCGGTTTGACGAGGCATTGGATCGGGAGCCCTCAGATTGTGCATCATGTTAGCAAACCAACTGAATACCATTGTCTGAAACTACAGCTGAAAACCAGTTACTTGGCTAGGGAGATGGGTGCATTACCTCACTGCATTGCACAGACAACAAACCCTCTGTGTAGAACTGCATTGTAAGGCACAGTCACCACAACGTGACAGTCAATGCTTCCACTCAGCCTGTGTCAGCATGCCAACATGAATCTTCAATTCGGAGCATTGTGGTTCATGTCTGGCTACAGAAACTTTATCAAGTAAACTAAAAAGATCCCAGCGAAGTAACAAGGGAGAGAAGCAGCGCGGAGGGAGCGCTGCACCGTCAGACGGACAGTGATGCGGGAGTGCCGCACTGTGAAGAGGTGCAGCGCTGAGGGAGTGCAGCAAAGTCAACGAGGACAGTACTGAACGAGGGCTGACACAAAATGCTGGAGTAACTCAGCGGGTGAGGCAGCATCTCTGGAGAAAAGGATTGGATGACGTTTTGGGTCGAGACCCTTCTTCAGACTGATGTCAGGGGAGACATCAGTCCGAAGAAGGGTCTCGACCCGAAACGTCGCCCATTCATTTTCTCTAGAGATGCTGCCTCACCCGCTGAGTTACTCCAGCATTTTGTGTCAGCCTTTAATTTAAACCAGCATCTGCAGTTCTTTCTTACACACTGAAGGAGGGCTTCTCAGTTAGATGGGCAGTACTGAGGGAGTGCTGCCCTGTCACAGGTGCAGCGCTGAGGGAATGCCACAAAGTCAAGGAGAGTATGGAGGGAGTGCGGCAAAGTCAAGAAGGTCAGTACTGAGGGAGTGCTGCACAATCAGAGAGGCGGTGTTGAGGGAGTGCTACCCTGAGAGAGTGCCGCATCGTTAAAGAACACCACTGAGGTAGTGCTGCTCTGAAATAACCCAGTAAACCAGCCAGTTTAACAATGGTGAATGGACAATAAATACAGGCCTCGCCAGGCACACTCACATCCTGTGAATGAATATTAAAAGTATTCTTGGAAATATTTGATCTGGTCCTATATCAGCAGGTACTGATGCAACTTTCCTCCACCCTCATCACAGCCTTCATTTTCCTCGTTGGTCTCCTAACCTCCACTCTCCGCCTCATCCAAAACTTATGCCTGTACCTATCCCTTACCATCATCTTCACCTAATAGGCATGAACCCCCATTATTTTTTTAGTTTAGAGATACAGCGCAGAAACAGGCCCTTCTGCCCACCAAGTCCGCACCGACCAGCAATCCCCGCACATTAACATTATCCTGCACACACTGGGGACAATTTACATTTATACCAAGCCAATTAACCTACAAACCAGTTCGGTTTTGTAGTGTGGGAGGAAACTGAAGAACTCGGAGAAAACACACGCAGACACATGGAGAACGTACAAACACCGTACAGACAGCACCCGTAGTCGGGATTGAACCCGGGTCTCAGGTGCTGGAAGCGCTGTAAGGCAGCAACTCTACCGCTGCGCCAACGTGCCGGCCACACCTGTGCTAACTTAACTTCATGTGCCTTCCATTTGCTTGCCTTCTTTAGTCCTAGAACTCAGTTTCACTGGCACCAGACATTTTACACTTCCTGGTTTATAACAGGGATACAAAATTATCATACACTTCAAAATCATGCACGTACATGTGCTTAATTCAAGGATAAATGCACCTAACTCATCTGCCAATTGCAAGTTCCTGGTGATTTGTAAAGGCACATGATTGGGAGTGGAGTACAGATTTACTAGAGCTGAAAGAGTTAAGTTATTAAACCAGAATGGATTAAGCTTTACTGTTTTTGTATTTAGGACATTGTCTAATTAAATTCAAAATAGTAGAATAAGAAAGCAGTAAAAAAACTACTTCTACTGGTTGAAGTGGGGTGTGACATGTGCTGCACTCCCCAACACAAACCAGAGTGATGTTAGTTTAGTTTAGTTTAGATACAGCACGGAAACAGGCCTTTCGACCCATCAAGTCCACATCGACCAGCAGATCCCCGCACATTAACACTACCCTACACACATTAGGGACGATTTATTTTATACCAAGCCAATTAACCCACAAACCGGGTCGTCTTTGGAGTGCGGGGAAAAAACGAAGATCTCGGAGAAACCCCAGGCAGGTCACGGGGAGAACGTACAAACTCCGTACAAACAAGAACCCATAGTCAGGATCGAACCCGGGTCGCTGTAAGGCAGTATCTTTACCGCTGCGCCACCATCCCGCCATTTGTTAGAATGTTAGAATATGAGATTGGCTGTTAAGAGATGGCATCAGGAACCAGCATTGGAGGGCTCGAGATGGATGGCTGGGGAATCCCGGCGGGGATTTGCAGCTTAGACATAGACCAGCTGCGATTTAATTGGAAGGTGGGGCAATCCTGAGGAAATGAATGGCTTCTCCCTGTCTCTGTGAAGCAATACAATTACTTCAGATAGCACTATGTGATTTATGAGAAGCATATGAGGTCAGACAGTCAATAAACCTGTACAGGGTCTTGGTGAGACCACACCTGGAGTATTGCGTACAGTTTTGGTCTCCTAATCTGAGGAAAGACATTCTTGCCATAGAGGGAGTACAGAGAAGGTTCACCAGACTGATTCCTGGGATGTCAGGACTTTCATATGAAGAAAGACTGGATAGACTCAGCTTGTACTCGCTAGAATTTAGAAGATTGAGGGGGAATATTATAGAAACTTACAAAATTCTTAAGGGGTTGGACAGGCAAGATGCAGGAAGATTGTTCCCGATGTTGGGGAAGTCCAGAACAAGGGGTCACAGTTTAAAGATAAGGGGGAAATCTTTTAGGACCGAGATGAGAAAAACATTTTTCACACAGAGAGTGGTGAATCTCTGGAATTCTCTGCCACAGAAGGCAGTTGAGGCCAGTTCATTGGCTATATTTAAGAGGGAGTTAGATGTGGCCCTTGTGGCTAAAGGGATCAGGGGGTATGGAGAGAAGGCAGGTACAGGATACTGAGTTGGATGATCAGCCATGATCATATTGAATGGCGGTGCAGGCTCGAAGGGCTGAATGGCCTACTCCTGCACCTATTTTCTATGTTTCTATGTTTCTATCATGGCCTACCAAAAGGTTTGAAGCACGCATTTTCTACGTCTTTTATTTAAAAAAGAAACACACTATTTATCGATTCCATGCTTTTATTTGAGCAAGAGTTTTTGTCATAGGCATCAAATCATTCAGCATGGAAATAGGCCCTTCAACCCAACTGGTCCATGCTGACCAGAATTTTTCATGATACGTGGAATTTGCCAGTGTGGGGCCAATAATCCCCCTAAGCCTTTCCTATGCACGTACTAGTCTAAATGTCCCCATTGTACACACCCCTACAGCATCCTCTGACTTGTGCATGCACCCGTCACCCTCTGCGTGAATAAATTGTACCTCAGACCCTTTTTAGATCTCTCCCCCTTCACCTTAAACCTGCGCCATCTAATTCTGGACTCTTCTACCCTGGGAAAAAGACTGTGCCCATTCACCTTATCTATGCCTTTTGTAAACCTCTCTAAGATCAGATGTGAGCTGTGTCTGGGGAAGGCACTCCTGTTCCACATGGGCTACAAAGAGTGGTACAAAATCCGTTACCTCTTCCCCAAAGCAATGCTCACCTCCATTCAACTGCCTGGCTTCCCATTGCCTGGCAATCGCAGCCACCCAGGATAATCGGCCTCCAGCATCCTACATCACAGGTCTCCCGCTCAAAAACGCTTAAATTACCAGTTCTCCTGGGAGCAGATTGCCTCCTTAATCCTCTTTCTCTACCCCCCAAATTCGAGGAATTGGAACTCTTATATATCGGCGAGACCACGCGCAGGCTGGGCTATCGTTTCACTGAACACCTACGCTCAGTCCGCCTTGGCCTGCGCAACCCCCGTTTGCCAAACATTTCAACTCCCCCTCCCATTCCTATTCTGACCTTTCTGTCCTGGGTCTCCTCCACTGTCAGGGTGAGGCCACACGCAAATTGGAGGAACAGTACCCCATATTTCGCTTGGGCAGCTTATAACCCAGCGGTATGAATATTGATTTCTCTAATTTTAAGTAACCCTTGCATTGCCTCTCTCTCCGTCCCTCCTCGACCCAAGTTGTCCTGCGAGTTTCACTGTTCATAGCACTTTCCTGTTCCCTGACTCTCTAGTCTGAAGACGGGTCTCGAAAGGTCACCTATTCCTTTTCTCCATAGATGCTGCCTGACTGGCTGAGTTACTCCAGCATTCTGTGTCTATCCAGGAATAGGAAACAGCTTTCAGGTATTATTTTCTAAATTTTATCCACTGATCTGACTCCAACTCAACCATCCTTGACCACGCATTCAAATGTACAATTGAGAGACTCGCTTGCTACAATGCTTGTAAAACTGTAAATGAGTCAGAAATATCATGTCTGGAACTGAATCATTTTAGAAACATAGAAACATAGAAACATAGAAATTAGGTGCAGGAGTAGGCCATTCGGCCCTTCGAGCCTGCACCGCCATTCAATATGATCATGGCTGATAGAAACATAGAAACATAGAAATTAGGTGCAGGAGTAGGCCATTCGGCCTTTCGAGCCTGCACCGCCATTCAATATGATCATGGCTGATCATCCAACTCAGTATCCCGTACCTGCCTTCTCTCCATACCCTCTGATCGCCTTAGCCACAAGGGCCACATCTAACTCCCTCTTAAATATAGCCAATGAACTGGCCTCGACTACCCTCTGTGGCAGGGAGTTCCAGAGATTCACCACTCTCTGTGTGAAAAAAGTTCTTCTCATCTCGGTTTTAAAGGATTTCCCCCTTATCCTCAAGCTGTGACCCCTTGTCCTGGACTTCCCCAACATCGGGAGCAATCTTCCTGCATCTAGCCTGTCCAACCCCTTAAGAATTTTGTAAGTTTCTATAAGATCCCCTCTCAATCTCCTAAATTCTAGAGAGTATAAACCAAGTCTATCCAGTCTTTCTTCATAAGACAGTCCTGACATCCCAGGAATCAGTCTGGTGAACCTTCTCTGCACTCCCTCTATGGCAATAATGTCCTTCCTCAGATTTGGAGACCAAAACTGTACGCAATACTCCAGGTGTGGTCTCACCAAGACCCTGTACAACTGCAGTAGAACCTCCCTGCTCCTATACTCAAATCCTTTTGCTATGAAAGCTAACATACCATTCGCATTCTTCACTGCCTGCTGCACCTGCATGCCCACTTTCAATGACTGGTGTACCATGACACCCAGGTCTCGCTGCATCTCCCCTTTTCCTAGTCGGCCACCATTTAGATAATAGTCTGCTTTCCTGTTTTTGCCACCAAAATGGATAACCTCACATTTATCCACATTATACTGCATCTGCCAAACATTTGCCCACTCACCCAGCCTATCCAAGTCACCTTGCAGTCTCCTAGCATCCTCCTCACAGCTAACACTGCCCCCCAGCTTAGTGTCATCCGCAAACTTGGAGATATTGCCTTCAATTCCCTCATCCAGATCATTAATATATATTGTAAATAGCTGGGGTCCCAGCACTGAGCCTTGCGGTACCCCACTAGTCACTGCCTGCCATTGTGAAAAGGACCCGTTTACACCTACTCTTTGCTTCCTGTTTGCCAGCCAGTTCTCTATCCACATCAATACTGAACCCCCAATGCCGTGTGCTTTAAGTTTGTATACTAATCTCTTATGTGGGACCTTGTCGAAAGCCTTCTGGAAGTCCAGATACACCACATCCACTGGTTCTCCCCTATCCACGCTACTAGTTACATCCTCGAAAAATTCTATAAGATTCGTCAGACATGATTTACCTTTTGTAAATCCATGCTGACTTTGTCCAATGATTTCACCACTTTCCAAATGTGCTGCTATCCCATCTTTAATAACTGACTCTAACTGGTCTGTAATTCCCCGTTTTCTCTCTCCCTCCCTTCTTAAAAAGTGGGGTTACGTTTGCTACCCGCCAATCCTCAGGAACTACTCCAGAATCTAAAGAGTTTTGAAAGATTATTACTAATGCATCCACTATTTCTGGAGCTACTTCCTTAAGTACTCTGGGATGCAGCCTATCTGGCCCTGGGGATTTATCGGCCTTTAATCCATTCAATTTACCTAACACCACTTCCCGGCTAACCTGGATTTCACTCAATTCCTCCAATCCTTTGACCCGTGGTCCCCTGCTATTTCCGGCAGATTATTTATGTCTTCCTTAGTGAAGACGGAACCAAAGTAGTTATTCAATTGGTCCGCCATATCCTTGTTCCCCATGATCAACTCACCTGTTTCTGACTGCAAGGGACCTACATTTGTTTTAACTAATCTCTTTCTTTTCACATATCTATAAAAACTTTTGCAGTCAGTTTTTATGTTCCCTGCCAGTTTTCTTTCATAATCTATTTTTCCTTTCCTAATTAAGCCCTTTGTCCTCCTCTGCTGGTCTCTGAATTTCTCCCAGTCCTCCGGTATGCTGCTTTTTCTGGCTAATTTGTACGCATCATCCTTCGCTTTGATACTATCCTTGATTTCCCTTGTTATCCACGGATGCACCTTCCCTGATTTATTCTTTTGCCAAACTGGGATGAACAATTTTTGTAGTTCATCCATGCAGTCTTTAAATGTCTTCCATTGCATATCCACCGTCAACCCTTTTAGAATTAATTGCCAGTCAATCTTGGCCAATTCACGTCTCATACCCTCAAAGTTACCTTTCTTTAAGTTCAGAACCATTGTTTCTGAATTAACAATGTCACTCTCCATCCTAATGAAGAACTCAACCATATTATGGTCACTCTTGCCCAAGGGGGCACGTACAACAAGACTGCTAACTAACCCTTCCTCATTACTCAATACCCAGTCTAAAATAGCCTGCTCTCTCGTTGGTTCCTCTACATGTTGATTTAGATAACTATCTCGCATACATTCCAAAAAATCCTCTTCCTCAGCACCCCTGCCAATTTGATTCACCCAATCTATATGTAGATTGAAGTCACCCATTATAACGGTTTTGCCTTTATCGCACGCATTTCTAATTTCCTGTTTGATACCATCTCCAACTTCACTACTACTGTTAGGTGGCCTGTACACAACACCCACCAGCGTTTTCTGCCCCTTAGTGTTTCGCAGCTCTACCCATATCAATTCCACATCCTCCAAACTAATGTCCTTCCTTTCCATTGCGTTAATCTCCTCTCTAACCAGCAACGCTACCCCACCTCCTTTTCCTTTCTCTCTATCCCTCCTGAATATTGAATATCCCTGGATGTTCAGCTCCCAGCCTTGGTCACCCTGGAGCCATGTCTCCGTGATCCCAACTATATCATAGTCATTAATAGCTATCTGCACATTCAACTAATCCACCTTATTACGAATGCTCCTTGCATTGAGACACAAAGCCTTCAGGCTTGTTTTTACAACACTCTTACCCCTTATACAATTATGTTGAAAAGTGGCCCTTTTTGATTTTTGCCCTGTATTTTCCGGCCTGCCACTTTTACTTTTCACCTTGCTACCTATTGCTTCTACCCTCATTTTACACCCCTCTGTCTCTACGCTCACACATTTAAGAAACCCTTTCCCTTTAACTCCATCCTCCACTATCCCATTCGACACCCCACCCCCCTTATTCAGTTTAAAACCACCCGTGTAGCAGTGGCAAACCTGCCTGCCAGAATGCTGGTCCCACACCTGTTAAGATGCAATCCGTCCCTTTTGTACAGTTCCCCCTTACCCCAAAACAGATCCCAGTGATCTAAGAATCTAAATCCCTGCCCCGTGCACCAGTTCCTCAGCCACATGTTCAGGTCCTGTATCTCCCTGTTCCTGCTCTCGCCAGCACGAGGAACAGGCAGCAAACCGGAGCTCCGACATCGTTTGTGCCGACATGCACTACCACTTCCGGATGTTCACCTTCGCCCTTGAGGATTTTCTGCACTCTGTCCGTGACATCCTGGATCCTGGCACCAGGAAGGCAGCACACCATCCTCGCATCCCGTCTGTTGCCGCAGAAACCCCTGTTCGTACCTCTCACAATGGAGTCTCCCACTACAATGGCGTTGCCTGCCTTAGGCCTTTTTGGTTTTGGCTCAACAGCCCTATTCGCATCACAAGCCAGTCCGCCGCCCAGTGTAAACACCTCTTCTGTCCCGACAGCTTCTAAGTGGGTGAACCTGTTCACAAGAGGTACAACACCCGGGGACGTTGGCATTCCATGCTTCCCTCCCGTTCTCATGGTCTCCCACCTTCTCTCTTCCAGTACCTTAGGTGTAACAATCGTACTGTAGGACTTGTCAAGGAACGACTCCGTTTCTCGGACGAACCGGAGGTCATCCACTTGCTTCTCCAGTTCCCCAACACGGCCCTTCAGGAGCTCTACCTGGATGCACTTCTCGCATTTGTAGCAGCCAGAGGCACTAGCGGTGTCCTTGACCTCCCACATACTGCAAGCATCGCACTGAATCAGCTTGCCTGACATTTCCTTCTTTCGTCTCCGAAGACTCTCGAGCCAAAGACTCACACTTTTCTCACAGGGCACTTCCCTCACAAGGCCGCTCGCTAAGAGCAGTCTTGCTTAAATTGACTCATAAATTGCCTGATTTACCAATTTACAAACCAAATTCCTCAGTTTTCAACTGTTTTCCCAGCACTGACTCACTTCTCTCCTCCCACTTGGGCTAGAGCCAATCAGTCGTATCTCTTGCTAAGCTCCTGCTGCTGTTGTTGCTCCCAAAGCTACAGCAGTTCTGAGTCTTGGTGATTTTACGCTCCAATCACCTGCAATTGTGCAATAGTGGCCAAACTACTAGGATATTTAAAGGCCAGGTTCAAATTCAGGAGGCCGCAAGAAGTGCAAAGGCGGTCTCTCTTGCCAAACAGGGGCAATGGATGCAGTGGGAAGGTGTGGAGCGGAGGAAGATCAGCTGGAAAGAACTATGGGAAATGGAAGCAAGCAAGATCAGCTTCATCATCAGAGCGACTTATGACGTGCTTCCATCACCAAAGAACCTCCATCAGTGGTACGGCGAGGATCCAACCTGTGCCCTCTGCCCAACTCCAGCGACCCTCAAACACATCATGGTAGGCTGCAAGACCAGCCTCACGCAAGGGAGATACACGTGGCGGCATAATCAGGTACTAAAAAGCCTGGCATCAGCCCTTGAGAACAGGCGGTGTGCGACCAACTCCTTGCCTCCGAGAGCAAGCAACCCCCTCCCCCTAAGGGCAACAACCTTTGTCCGAGAAGGACAGAAAACATCTAAACATCCTTCCACCAGATCAGAAGAAGGAAACCTATGCAGGGCCCGCGGCTGGAGGATGCTGGCGGACATCGGCCGACAACTAGTTTTTCCACCTGAAATTGCTTCCACCAACCTCAGGCCAGACTTGGTGTTCTGGTCCCCTTCACAGAAGACTGCTTACATCATAGAGCTCACAGTTCCATGGGAGAACTCTGTTGAGGAGGCCTATGAGCGTAAGAAGCTGCGTTACGCAGAGCTTGCAGCAGAGGCAACGCAGCGTGGCTGGAACACCAAAGTCTATCCAGTTGAAGTGGGATGCAGAGGATTTGTTACGTCATCTACCATCAGACTGCTGAAGGAGCTTGGAATCCACGGTCAGGCTCTGCGGAAGACCATAAGATCACTCTCAGAGGCGGCTGAAAGAAGCAGCCGGTGGATTTGGCTCAAGCGGAAAGACCCATGCTGGGCCTCAAGTATTTCAGGGTGAATCTTTGGGACGGTTTGACACGGGACACGCGCTGAGGGCTGATCATCCTGCAGCGGGCCGCCCTTGTGGAGGGTGTATAGTGTTAAAAGGCCGAAACACCCAGTGATGCAAGGGTACACTACTGATGATGTGTCCTGTGCCCAACTGTCCTGAAGGTTACCCAGGCCAAGATATACGTATCCACTTCCCCACCCCCCCCCCCCGCCCCCCCCCCACAGATGTTGAGCGTCTACCACTCTCAACAATCAACGAATGTCGTGAAATGCTCCCCACCTATTGGCACAAGGGACTTCTTAACATCTTGTCCTGTGTATTTGATTCTAGAGAATGCCCCTCAGACATGCTATCGACTAAAAACCTACAGTGAAAAAGCAAGTAGCTTCAGCCTGATTACAGCAGCGCCTTGACATAAACTTAATAAAAGTAGATATGAAAGACACAGACAGCAAAATTGACTGAGTAATGACATTGTCTGATAAGAATGACCACAGCTGGAGAAGCACTAATCAACAGGGACATATATGGTTCTGCCTATCACAAATAAAACCACATTAACAAGACAAACATTCACCAGACTGACTTCCTGACATTATTATTAACCCTTTCACAATTTATCAAGGAGGCACATTGGAATCCTTGACGATTAAACAAACATTTCTGCATCACCAGGATTGTTGTAATCACACAACTGTCACAACCCAGGCTTTTTGTTATCTGCCTGCTTTCACCTATCACCTACCTGCCTCTGTCTCCCAACTCCGCCCCTTCCCCACCTGGCTCCATACATCTGTCAGTCTTCACCCCTCCTGGGTCCACATCTCACTGGCGCATGTCTTTCCCCCCCCCCCCCCCTCCCCCATCCATTCCCTTTCTCCCCTATCTTCACTCTCAACCTTCAGTCCTGATGAAAGGTCTCGACCTGAAACGTGACAATTTATTTCTCCCCACAAGTGCTGCTCGACCCACTGAGTTCCTTCAGCAGTTTGTTTTTTTTACAAAATGGTCTGTCAGTTCAATTCTGTGCTCCCTCACTCTAGGAAGGATATCAAAACCTTGGAGAGAGCATAGAGGAGGTTTACTTGAATGGCCCCAAGTTTTCATGTAACTGAAGTCACTCAGTTATATGAATAGATTAAGGAAGTAGATCAGTGTTTTGTCCTGATCCAAGAAGCACATGTTATTTCAATATCTATAACAAAGTAAGGGAATGGAACAGTAGGAGGCCATTCAGTCCCTTGAGTCTGACCCATCCCACAATTACATCCTGGCTGCTCTACTTGACTTTCTCTAGATTGCTCAATATCTTTGGTTGCAAGAAAACGTTTAATAAAGTTAACAAATTACCTCATGCCAACTGCTGTTTGTGAAAGAAAGCACCAAACCTCCCTGATCCTCTGGCTAGTGCAGAGCTTCCTGACTTTGTTCCTGAAACCCTGGCTCTAGTTTTCAAATAACGTCATGTCCCAGATTCACAACCAACAAGAATAGATTTGGAAGACAGAAACTATCAGCTCCCCCTGAAAACTTCAATTTAATTTACCTTTAATCTTCTAAATTCCAGGGAATACAATAGTGGGATCTCGCCTTGGAGCCCAGGTATCATATTGGTGAATCTGAGCTATGCTTTTTCTTTGTCTGATATACCTCCCCTGGAGTGTGGTGTCCAGAAAGGCTCCCAGTTCTGGGCAGAGCATTCAGAGGACAATTCTTAAATAATCTCACTGGTGCAATGTCTCCCCAATGCCTGCGTGTTTTCAAGTTTACGATCGCAATACCAAAGTTTAAAAAGTTTTAATTTGAAGGTGTTTTCTGGTATGTCCCACATTACTGCATATTGAGAAATTGTAGGCTTGATTTTTAACCCTGCCATTCTGCAGACCCCAGAATTGAGGCGGCACAGTAGCGCTGCAGTAGAGTTGGTGCCTTACCACGCCAGTGACCCAGGTTCGATCCTAACTGCCGGTGCTGTCTGTACGAAGTTTTACGTTCTTTCTATGACCACGTTGATTTTCTCCAAGTGCTCCGATTTCCTCCCACATGCCAAAGACGTACAAGTTTGTAGGTTAATTTGCTTTCTGTAAATTGTCCCTAGTGTGTAGGATAGTGCTAATGTACAGAGTGATCGTTGGTCGGTGCAGACTCGGTGGGCCAAAAGGCCTGTTTACACGCGGTATCTCTAAAATCTAAAGTCTAAAGAATTGGTGGATGGCTTTGAAGAGGGGCAGCTGCTCCTATTCACTGCTACCCCGACTCTGCCTCCCTCCCACGAATGGAATTCCAACCTGTTGCTCCGTCGAGGCGAGAGGTCAGGGTACTCACAGGAAGAAAAATCCATTTGTCACTGTGCAGACTGGTCTCTGAGGACAAACTGACCTGTGATCTTAAACCAAGGAATGCACAGTCAAAGCCTTCAAGGCTCGGCAGACAGATCAACAGGGGCTAATGAGTCAGAAGCACAGATAAAGGCAAGCTGCTTCAGCTTTGGGGCCAGCAGCAATAGCAACGGTTCCTCTGGGATTCCCTCTGTAGCTTGGCTCATAGGCAAACTGGTTTCCAGACATTGAGAAACCAGATCAAGGGATTACATATTTATCACAGAAGGCAGGGGAAACTTCTCCAGACCGAGAAAGTCATGAGGTTGCAGGTTTCACTTCCAGAATTAGAATGTTTGAGACAGAAAATACATCCACATTCTAATAATAGATTTGAGAAGTTTAGTGTTTAACCCAGGTTTAGACTGGAAGGACAAGGAATAATAATAATAATAATAATACATTTTATTTAATGGGCGCCTTTCAGACATCTCAAGGACACCTTACATAGTAATCGGAATAAAAACATATAATCGGAATAGAACAAGTAAAAAAGACATCACAGAGACACAAATTAAAAACAGAATTCAATCCAAAAACAGAAAATCAAAAACACAGTGTGAAGAGAGAGCAGCGGCAGCCAAAGCGCGCCAGCGTCCACTCTCTCTTCACGGCAGCCATCTTGGACACAGACCTACAGGACTACAATTAGACAAAAAAAATCATCCCCCCACAGTGGATAGCACTGTGGAGGAAGGCACAATGTCCTGTCCCCACCCCATGTTCACCCCAAAGTCAGGCCTATTGAGGTCACCGCAATTGCCTCTACGGAGGCCCGATGTCCCTGGCCGTTCTCACCGGGTGGTCTTGCCCCGGCGTCGGGAGAGTCCTTTCGGCGGCTGGGCCACCTGGAACGGCCGCTTCCTGGTTGGAGCCCACGGCTGCCGAAGCCGACAAGGCCGCGCCGGTTTGGAGCTCCCAGGCTCCCGATGATAAAGTCGGCGCCGCCTCTCCGCACTGCCGCCTCTCCGCACTGCCGCCTCTCCGCTCCGCAGACCCGCAGCCCGGAGATGTTGCTCTCGGCAGTCCAGCTCGCCAGAGCTCCAGCGCGTCGCTCCAGCGCGGCGACCCAGGCAAGGCATCGCCAGCTCCACTCCGGTCCGCTCCAGCGCTCCAACGCTGTGCCGCCGCCGAGGCCGAGGTGCTGGGCGGTCCCCGCCAGGAAACGGCGCTCCAAGCCCGCAGGTAGGCCACGAGGACGGGTCGACGGGCAGCCCGGAGAAAAGGCTGCCACACCGACCAGGTAGGGACCTAGAAATAAAGTTACACCTACCCCCCCCACATTAAAAGACCATATCCCCTACAAACAAAAAAACAGGACTCACTAAAAACTATTAAAAAAAACGAATTTAAAACGGACGGCTGCTGGCTAGCAGCCGTTCACCAAGATGGCTCCTCCTCCACTGGAATGGAGAAAAATAGAACATACAGGAACCATTCAGCAGATCAGCTTGCATTCATGTGGAGATAAATAATTCATGTTTCAGGTTAATAACTTTAATGAGGATTTTATCATCATCAACCTGAAATGTTTCTGATTCTCTCTCCAATGATGGCGTCTGACGTTGAGTTTTTCCAACATTTACTGGTTTTATTTGGTTTGAGGGAATAGAATGCTATGGGAACAAGAAACAGTGAACGGATAGACAAAAAATTCATATCAGCGCCCTCCTGTGTCATATATTTTCTATGCTTTGTGGAACTCTCAATGTCTTTGACCTCCTCTATTAATGGCCTATTGATCATCCACAATGTAATCACTCCACCATTGGTCACTGTGGCTTCAATTGCCAGGGCCTAAGGCTCTGAAATTCCCTTCTTAAACCTCAGTTTCTCTAGCCCACTGAAGTTTTGTACAACTTCAAAAAGTTTAATGTGAATGTATATTTTTAATACCGATTGGACACATTCGAATTTTGATTAAGAAATTAGCAAACACAGTATATTCCTTTTCTCTAGAGATGCTGCCTAACCCACTAAGTTACTCCAGTGTTTTGTGTTTATCTTTGGTGTAAGCCAGCATCTGCAGTCCATTCCTACACACAATAATCACCCTCTGGATATCCCGGTATGGCCTTAGAGAGGATATTGGTCAATTGCAGGTAAATGGGACTAGCTTAGATGGAACTTCATGGTCAGCATGAACGATTTGGGCCAAAGGGCCAGTTTCCATGAACTAATCAAAGGGTTTTCACAGAATTAATCAAAGGGTCCCGATCCGAAATGTTACCTATCCGAAGAAACTGCCTGACCCAATGAGTTACTCCAGAACTTTGTGTCAGAAGAGCCATGAATCTGTCTTCATCATCGGAACAGCACTGCAGGGAGGCAATTGCTTAAAATCGCGCAAATGCATATCTATTTGTGTTAGACCCCTGGAATCAAGCAGCATGGAAACTGGTCCCTTTGGCCCAAATCGTTCACGCTGACCACGAAGTTCTATCTAAGCTAGTCCCATTTAACTGCAATTGACCAATATCCTCTCTAAACCTTTCATTTCCATGTACTTGTCCAAATATCTTTTAAATGTTGTTACTGTACCCCACTCAAGTACTTCCCTAGGCGGCTCATATCCATTACCCTCTGTGTGAAAAGGTTGCCCCTCAGGGGTCCTATTAAATCTCACCTCAAACCTATACCTGCTGGTTCTTTATTCCCCTACCTTGGGAAAAGGACTCTGTGCAATCTCCTATTCCACTCATGATTTTAAATACCTCTATAAGATCATCAGTCCCGGCCTGCCTAACCTCTCCCTGTAGTTCAGCCCTCGAGTCCTGGCTATATCCTTGTAAAACTCCTCTGCACTCTTTCCAGTTTAAAGGCATCTGTCCTCTAGCAAGATGACCAAAACTGGACACGATGCTCCAAGTGCGGCCTCACCAATGCCTCACATAATGTTCCAATTTCTATACTCGATTCCCCGACTGATGAAGGTTTATGTGTCAAAAGCCTTCCTCACCACCCTATCTATCTGCGATGCCACTTTCAGGAAAATAAAATGTGGTTGTACGCCAAGATTCTTCTGCTCAACACACTCCCCAGGGCACTACTCTTCACTGTGACGGCCCTGCCCTGGTTTGACTTTCTACAATGCACCATCCTAAACACCTTAGCAACGATCCATGTCTGAAGAAGGATCTCGACCCAAGACGTCATCCTCTCCTTCTCTCCAGAGATGCTGCCTGTCCTGCTGAGTTACTACAGCTTTTTGTGTCTATCTGAGGACTTCGGTTTTGCACTAATATGGTCTGGTTATGTGGAATTACTGATTATTAATTTATTGTATTATTGATTTGTGTATACTTACTGGTTGTGTTATTGCGCTAATGGGCCAGCAAAGGTGCTGCAAGTAAGGATTTCATTGTTCTGTTCCCTGTGCATCAGACAATTAAATATATTTTGACTTGACCCAGCAATCTCTTCCACCTGTTGTTCATCCTCTGTGGAAAAAATACTTCCTCAAGCTTGCTAAAAATACCAGTCCCAGTAATTCCCTCCCTGTGTGAGCAGCTTAAACATGTCAAACATGCATGGGTTCCGTAGCCTTTAAAATAACATAGGCAGAATCTCTGGAATTCCCTCTCAAAGCTCTTCACCTCTCTCTATTTCTTTAAGACACTGTGTAACACCTCCCTCTCCAAGAATAATCTACTCCAATGTGGGTTGGTGTTAAATTTTACTTGATAAAACTCCCATAAGCGTCCTGATAACATTTGACTATATTATAGGGACTGGATAATAGTTGTCATTGTTCTATGTTGCCATTTACAATTGTATTTGATGTTTTCCTCATATAATTGGCTCCAGACACAATCCCCCTTTCCTATTTCTCCCCATTAATATAATTGATCTTAATCCATGCTTTCCTGACCCAGATTTCTTTATGTGGAATCCGGCAGTCTGTCTTTGGTTCACTGCTCTCTCCCACGGGTAAATTGTTTCAACACCACCCCCACCTCATTCTCACCCCCCACCCCCACCACCGGTTCAGACCACCAGAGATATCTGCAATTTATTCCCTGCATAAGGACGTGGCTGGCAGGAGCAACATTTAATTCCTGTTCCTAGCTTGTTGATGTGAGACTGCACAATAATGGCCTGCAGCTAAAATGAGAGAGGTTAGGGTTATCGAACTGCAGAAACAAAAGCCGGTATTCAGTGTTGAAAAATATCCCAAGGCAATGCACAGGACTGCGGTGGATGCCAAGGCAAAGAAGAAGTGACTAATGCCTTGATCAAACAGGAAAGCTTTAAAATGGGGCCTTAAGGAGGACTGAATGTTGGAGAGAGATTAAATAATGAAAAGCAGATCAAGGAGGCTGGGCTGAAGGCATGACTCAAAAGTATTGGAGCAAAGTAAGACTGGGTGCCTAGAGTCATACAGCATGGAAATAGGCCCTTCGGCCCAACATGTTCATGTCGACCAACATGCCTCATCTAACATGCAACATGCATCTAAGCAACATGCCTCATCTAGTTGCTCGCATCTAGTTGGTCCCTATCGCTCTAAACTTTTCCAATCCATGTAACTGTCCAGGTGTCTTTTAAATGTTGTTATTGTATCTGCATCAACTACCTCCTATGACAGTTCATTTCATATATCCACCACCCTCTGAGTGAAAAAATTGTCCCTCGGGTTTCCGATTACATATGTCCCCTCTCACCTTATACCTATGTCACTGGTTCTTGATTTCCCTACTCTGTGCATCAATTCCCCTCATGATTTTATACACCCTCATAAGATCACCACCAAGCTTCCTGCACTCCAAGGAATAAAGTCTTAGCTTGCCTAACATCTCCCTATAGTTCCATGCCCTCGGGTCCTGGCAACATCCTCGTAAACCTTTCTTTGCCTTTTTCCAGCTTAATGACATCCTTACCACGATGACTAAAACTGAACACAATAGTCCACATGCAACCTCATCAATGTATTTTTTACAGGTGCACCAGAATGCCCAACTTTTATATTCAATGCCCTGACTGATGGAGGCCAATGTACCAAAAGCCTTCTTTACCACCCTATCTCCCTGTGATGCCACTTTCATGGAACTGTGCACCTGTACTCCTAGATCCCTCTGCTTTACTCCCCACGGCCCTACCATTCACTGTGAAGGTCCTTTTTTAAGAAGGAACTGCAGATGCTGGAAAATCGAAGGTAGACAAAAATGCTGGATAAACTCAGCAGGTGAGGCAGCATCCATGGAGCGAAGGAAATAGGCAACATTTCGGGTCGAAAGAAGGGTTTCGACCCAAAACATTGCCTATTTCCTTCGCTCCACAGATGCTGCCTCACCCGCTGAGTTTCTCCAGCATTTTTGTCTACTGTGAAGGTCTTGTCTGGTTTGACTTCCCAAATGCGACTACATCACATTTCTTTCTTATGCATCACATTTATCTGTGTTGAACTCCATTGGCCATTCTTCAGCCAACTTGCCCAGCTGATCATGATCCTGCAGTGATTCTTGAATACCACCTACTTTAGTGTCATCTGCAAACCTGCTAATCCTGCCTTGCACATTCTCATCCAAAGTGAGAGTGGGTGCAGAGAAGCAGTGATCAAAGAACACCAACTCTGAAAAGTTGGTAGAACGTTAAAATTCTTAGAAAATCTCTAAAACGAATTGCCTTGCCACAAACCAACCTCTGAAGAAGGGACTCTTCAAAACCTCACCCATTCCTTCTCTCCAGAGATGCTGCATGTCCCGCTGAGTTATTCTAGCTTTTTGTGTCTATCTACAGGGTTAATGGATGGTCATTTAAATAGTATGGTAGAAGTGCCGGCCTCAGCTTTCATTTCCATGTCAAATGTAATCCTGGCTGGCACATTTCCTGGGCCTCAGGAAATCCAGCAGTTGAAAGGGGGCAAGATCTGCTGGATAAAGGAGGCGAGTTCTTCAGCGTGTCTACAAGGCATGTTTTACCTTTTATAACCCATACTTTGCAACTGGGCACCCTGATCCTGAACCACATTGCCCTACAGATCCTATTTTTCCATTCATTCCACAGCTTCCCAAATATGACCCTTCTTCATTCCCTCTTATAGGCAAGTAGTGAAAGGGTAATCACGTGCAAGTCAGATTTGTCCTGAGGAGACGGAACACGGGCAATAAAGGCATTTTGCTAGTGGGCCAATATTGGACCAGGGAGCATATCAGGATCACATGGTTGGTTGGTAAAGGTATGTCGATGCATGGATTGATTGAAAACCATAGATACAACTGGGGATGTGGCTTACCGTGCCGATGCCGACTGTGATCACCCATACACTAGTTGTACCCTACACACTAGAGACTATTTACAGAAGCCAATTAACCGACACACCTGTACGTCTTTGTAATGTGGGAGGAAACCTGAGCATCTGGAAAAACCCCATAAAGTCACAGGGAGAACGTACAATCTCTGCGCAGACAGCACCCGTAGTCAGGATCAAACCCAAGTCTCTGGCGCTCCAAGACAGCAACTCTACTGCTACGTCACTGTGCTGCCCTCCTGCACCATGTGCCACAGTAGGTGATGACAAAACGTTACTCTTGCTCTGGGAGTGAGGAGAGCTGGTGAGAGTGAAAATGTGGGAAATGGATCACATATGGTTGGGAGTCCTGTCAACAATAGTGGAAATTAATACTGGTTAAAGAAAAAAGCAGGACATGCCAGAAGCACTGTTGTTGACTGTCAGAATAGGATAAGCTGGGAGAATGAGATGGAAATGTGCAGAAGCTGAACATTAGCACATGCAGTCAGTGTGATTGTGGAAGCAGCACAAAGGAGTCAACTGTACTTCCTCAAGCTTTCATTTCTGTGCATCTAAGCCAGGCTTGCACTTTAGTTTATTGAAATAGTCAAGGAAGTAGATTCACTTTGTATATATACTCCAAGAGTTCCATTTAAAAAAAGTGAATTACTTATGAAGTTAATGCAGGAAATGCAGCAGCCAATTCGCACAAAGCAAGCTCATACAAAAAGCACATAAGCTTAAAATGTTGAGGTTGAGGGTGTGCTGTGATCTTATTGATGGCGCTGCAAGTTCATGGGACCATGGCTGACTCCTTCTTCTGCTTGATAAAATCGTGTGAGATTATGTTGAAGCCGATACCCTTGGAAGAATACTATAATAACTAGTTGAGAAACTTTCATAAACCTTCTGTCATAGATGGGTCCCTCACATGCATCTCTTCTGTGTCCCGTAGTTCTGCTCTCACTCCTCACCCCCCCCCCAGACCCTGGTTCTCACCTTTCACCTTACCAGCCTCTGCATCCAACACATTTTCTCCCACATTTCCATCACCTCTAACGTAATCCCCATCACTAATCACATCTTCTCATCTCCGCCCCTTTCCGCCTTCCACAGAGACTCTCCCTTCGCAACTCCTTGGTTCAATTATCCCTTCCCACTAAAAAAACACTCCCTCTCCAGGTACCTTCTCCTGCAACCACAGGAGATGTAACACTTTCCCTTATACCTCCTCCCCATTTCCGTCCAGGGACCCCAGCAGTCCTTCCAGGTGAGATAGAGATTCATGTGCACCTCGTCTAACCTCATCCACTGCATCAGGTGTACATTGGCAAGAACAAGCGCAGACTCAGCGATCATTTCGCTGAACACTTGCACTCGGTTCATCAAGGCCTATTGGATCTTCCAGTTGCCAGCCACTTTAACTCCCCTTCCCAGTCTCACACTAACCTTTCTGTCCTGGGCCTCCTCAATTGCCAGAGTGAGGCCGTACGCAAATTGGAGTAACAGCACCTCACATTTTGCTAGGGTAGCTTACAACCCAGTGGTACGAACGTTGAATTCTACAATTTTAGGTAACTTTTACAAAAACTTCCTTCACCACTGCCTTTGCCCACCCCCCACACCCCCCCCCCCCCCCCCACCACGCATTCTGCGCAAAGCCACCGGCACGGCCGCGCACTTTATGTGTCTGGGCTTCACTGTCAGGATGAAAGATCCGCTCTATGATCTTTGGTCGGGATCGGGGTTGTCAATAGGCTGGGGATGAGTGAATATGAGTGGCGTCCTCGAAGGGGCAGGATCCATGTGTACAAGTGATAGATGTGGCCCGCCATCCGCTCACAGACATGCGTCCTGGCCCCTATGCAGAACAAGGTTGCCGACCCCTGAAATAGTTCAATAGTTCACAACTATGTATCCAGGCACGGAAATTGCTATCAAAATATGGAGGGGACCGGGGGACACAATTTCTTAGTGGTCGCACGCGCATGCGCACACTCACACACACGCGCGCGAGGCTTCGGAGGCTCAATCCAGCGCTAAATGCAGCTCAACTCTGCCTGTCTCGCCGGGTTAACCTACAGCCCTGCCTGGATTGACGGGACATCAGCGCTGCTTCTCCGCGCTGATTGTAAGCCTGGGCCATATTTCCCGCAAGTCTGTGGGCCTGGGGGCACCGTGCCCATCTGACTCCCGACGTCTCTGGCCACCCCCGGGCGTGGGGGGGGCACTCGGGTGGGGATGGGACAGCATCGGAGAGCTGGGATCGATCCTGGCTGCGGATGAGGCGCAGGTCTGTGCCGAGAGTGTTTTGGCACGTCTCCCTCCTCCAATCATCGCGCTGAATTATCATGTCCCGCCCCCATTGCCTGCTGACCGACGTCTCTCTCGTCCAATCAGCACCCTCGATCAGCAGTCCCACCCCCACTGACTTGCGAAAAGCGGAGATTTCACCGGGTTTTAAAATCCGGATTACAAAAAAAGGGGACGACTGTCCCCCACCTCTCAAAATAGGGGGGGACGTGTCCCACCTGGCCCCCCCGGGATTTCCGCCCCTGTATGGGCTTGGGCTCACACCTGTCCCAAGCCAACATTCAGCTTATCAGGGAACATGTTTACGGTCATCTGTTGCCGGCCCCATTTTTTTCCTTGCCTATAGACCCCCCCCCCCCACCCTCACGCTCCCTACCACAATCAGTCCAATGAAGGGTCCCAACGCGAAATGACATCTATCCATTTTCTCCAAGGATGCTGCCTGACCTGCTGAATTACTCCAGCATTTTGTGTCTATCTTTGATAAACTTTCAGCCTGTGATACTGTGCGGGAAACTTTTCACTATCTCCGTCGCACCCCAAGCAGTAGTGCAATTCCTTGGTCACTTGGTGCAATCACTGGTCCAAAGAGCTGCATTTCAATGTTCCCTGTTGCCTGCCAAATACATCACAGCAAGAAACAGTACTTCCCCACCATTTTGTTCCGCTGACACTTTCTGTGGGTCATCAAATGCCCTGCAAGTTAAGAAACAAACCTCGCAAAGTACCCAGTGTGGAGTGCATCAATAGGCCAGTGTTCACTAACCCTCCTTAACACTGCAGTCTATTATTGCCAATCCAACCCCCACCCCCACCACTTCCCCTCTCTGGCAGGGCACCAGTTCCAAATTAAATGCAGAATTAATATAAAACTATTTTAAAAAAAGGACACAATCCACATTACAAAGGAATGTAACAGCAAAGTGAAAAGGGTGGAGCAGGAGGGCAGAAATAGAAAGATGTAAATAGGCAGAAAAAGGAAATGAGCACAGGAAACAGGGGAGGATGAGGATGAGGAAGAGAAAGAGAGAGAGAAAGAGAGAAAAAATAGAGAATGAGAGAAAAAGAGAAGCAAATGAGAAAGGGAGATGAGAGAGAGGTCGGGTAGAGAGAAATAAAGAGAGAGAGAGGGGGGAGATAGAGAGAGAGAGAGAGAGGGAGGGAGAGGGAGTGGGAGAGGGAGGGAGGGAGAGATAGAGAGGGAAAGAGGGAGAGCAAGGGAGAGAGAAGCAGAGACAGGTAGGCACTGAGAGAACTAAATTCAAAGACAGAGATAGGGAGGTTTTAAGTGAGAAGCAGAGAAAAATACTGAAGAAAGAGATGAGAGGGGAAAGGGGTAGAGATGGAGGGGGGAGAGAGGGGGGGAGAGAGTTAGAGGGAAGAGAGTTTTGGGGGAAGAGAGTTTAGGGGGGGAGAGAGTTGGTGGAAGAGAGTTGTGGGGAGAGAATGGGGGGAGCGAGAGTTGAGGGAGACACTGGGGGGGGAGAGACGGGGGGGATGGGGAGGAGAGCTGGGTGCTCGGTTGAGAGATGGGGGAGGAGCCTGAGAGGGTCAGGGGGAGCAAAGATGGTAGACAGAGGTGGGGCAGAGATAGGGGCAGAGATAGGGGCAGTGATTGGGGACAGAGAGGGGGAGGTGGCAGGGAGGTGATACAGAGACTGAGAACGTTTTTTTTAAATCAAAAGCAACATTGCAGCTCCACAGGAAATGATGAATAATGAAAGGAATTTCACTAAGATTCCAGATGTATCGTATCAACAAGCTTGAAACAAAAATGGCACAATAAAAATCTCAGACGCAGACTCCTGCACAGTTATATACTGAACAAAACTTTGAAAGTTATTTCAAACTACCGGGAAGCAGCCCAGGCTAATGATCCACTCGCTGTGAAAAACCTTCCTATTGCCTCTGCCACCAATTACAATGCCAAAATCCTCCCTCCCATGTCAAAACACTTGCTATGCAAAGGACCTCTGAGGTGGAGCAAAAGCAGCATCATTTTACCCACCTATCAGATTTCCTAAAGCCCTGGCTTGCAAGGTGCCAGCAGGGAAACACAAATATTCCAATTAGTTTGTGATAAAAGAGGAAATAACATGCTGTCATTAAATTTTAATTCCTTCTTGGAGTGTGCTCAATGCTGAAGAGATTTGCCAGGTTGTCCGTACATCAATGGCCTGAAGACAGACACAAAATGCTGGAGTAATTCAGCGAGACAGGCAGCATCTCTGCAGAAGGAATGGGTGGCTTTATGGGACGAGACGCTTCTTCAGACCCTCGACCCGAAATGTCACCCATTCCTTCTCTCCAGAGATGCTGCCTATCCTGCTGAGTTACTCCAGCATTTTGTGTCTACCTTCTAATTCTAGATGTCCCCATAACATTCCCTTTCAGTTTGCTAAACTTTATACCAACTGCCTCAGTCAATCCTCAAAAACCTATTTTTCCTAAGAATCAATCTAGTCAATTATCCTCAATTGCCTTCAATGCAAGGATATTCCTCTTTAAATAAGGGGATCATTCGAAGGGCTCCCATCTTGAATTTCTAGTGAAGTTACTCTAACATGGGCATTTGATGCTCAGAATGTGATCTTGTTTATAAGATACCAAACTCAGACCAGGAGACCACTTTGCAAATTATTTCCCTCAGTCAGCAATGGTGAAGCTGGGCTCCCTACTGCTTGTCACTTTAATTCACTGTCCCATTGGCATCCTGGCCTATCTGTCTATGGCCTCCTGTACTGTTCCAATCAGGGGCGGAAAACCCGGGGGGCCAGAGGGGACACGTCCCCCCCATGTTTTGAGAGGTGGGGGACATCACCTCAAGTTTTTGTGATCCAGATTTTAAAATCTCCGCTTTCCGCGAGACAGTGGGGGTGGGACTGATGATCGAGGGTGCGATGATTGGAGGAGGGAGGAGTGGGGGGGGTGGGACTGAGGATAGAGCGTGGCGATTGGAGGAGGGAGACGTGGCACAGACCTGCGCCTCATCCGCAGGCAGGATCGATCCCGGCCGAGTCTCCGGCGCTGTCCCGAGTGCCCCCCCACGGGTGGCCTGAGAGGTCGGCAGCAAAGATCCACCGCTATAGGATCTTTGGTCAGCAGTCAGACGCGAGCTGTGCCCCCAGGCGCACAGCCAGCGCAGAGAAACAGCACTAAACCCAGCTCAACTCTGCCGGTCCCGCGGTGAACCTACAGCCCTCCCTGGACTTGCGGGAAATATGGCCAGTGCAGAGAAGCAGTGCTGGTGTTCCGTCAGTCCAGGCAGGGCTGTTAGTTAACCTGGTGAGACAGGCAGAGTTGAGCTGCATTTAGCGCTGGATTGAGCCTCCGAAGCCTCGCTCGTGTGTGTGTGTGTGTGTAGCCGCCAAAAAATGTGTCCCTCGTCCCCTCCATGTTTTGATAGCGAGTTCCGCTCTTGGTTCCAATGAGGCCCAATACAAACTTAAGGAGCAGTGCCTGTTAAGTAAAATCAAACTGAGTTTATTATCATATGCACAAGTACGATGAGGTACAGGTACAGGTACAGTGAAAATCTTACTTGCAGCAGCATCACAGACACAGAGTTTCAGACAATACAGAAAACATAAATTATACAAGATAGTTAAAGGAAAAACTGAGCAAAACAAGACATTAGTGCCAAAACACAATTGGAAAACAAGTCCATGCAAGTGATCATAGTATGCCTTTGGTGAGGCAGGAATAGGATTGTGTAGTCAGTTGAAGAAATTGATGGTTGGAGGAAAGTAGCTGTATCTGGAAAACTCAGACCACAAAAGTGAGAGGTTGAAGATGTCCTGAAGAAGGGTCTCGACCCGAAACGCCACCCATTCCTTCTCTCCAGAGATGCTGCGTCCCGCTGAGTTATTACAGCTTTTTGTGTTTATCTCCTGAATATTACGACCAGTTGGTTCAAAGAAGTCTTCAGGACCTCAGCCAGTTATGTCAACTGGGCCTCTTTAAAGATGCTCTGGCGTTGGCCTCAGAGACCATCATGATTGCTGGGGGGCTGTGGGGGCTCGTGTAAGTGTGTCATTGCTATCGCTTTCACAGCGTGCAAAAAAGACATTGAGCTCATCCAGAAGCAAAGCGATATTGCCACTCGTGCTACCCCATTTCTTGTTGTAGGAGGTGACAGTGCACAGGCCCTGCCACAGTTGCCGAGCGTCCACCTGTGACCCCAGTATACTCCAGAATTGTCTCTTCATGTTCGCGATGGCCTTCATGAGATTTCGCTGATACTTCATTTATGACCTTTGAAAACTGTAAATATCAGCATCATCTGGGCATCATCCTGGCATCACCCATCAGACATATTCCCTATATCCTCTCCATCTAGCCAGTCCATCACAGGCTTATATGACATCCTTCCATCTATTTTCATGGTGCTTTGTATCAAGAAGGCTGGAAGTATCATGAAGGATGCCTGCCCCCTCCAACCATTCCCTTTTCTCTACCTTCTGTGGAAAGATACAGGAGCTTGAAACCCCAGGCGTCCAAAATTAAAAACTGCTTCTTCCACACTGTTTTCAACCAGAAAGAGTATTTAAACTGAATTCAGACTGCATTCTACGTGTGGTACTGAGGAAGTGTTGCACCGTCAGAGATGCTGTCTAAATCGGGTGAGACATTAAGCCAAGGTATCTGTATCTGTATCTGTGATTCCAAACCCGGAGGAAAAATATCTCACCGTATTATTTCAAAGAAGAACAGGGAATTCACCCTGGTACAGTCAATATTGTCCCCCAAACATCACATAAGGAGTTTAATGGTCATTATCTCATTTCTGTAGATGAAGCTTTGATAAGCACAAATTGACTGCAGCATTTGCTCACAAAACAACAGAAGTCACGTTCTGCAATGGAGGATTACCTGCAAGATGCACTGGAATAACTGCAGTGAAAGGTGCCACACTTTGCAGCAGATAATAAACAAGGATTTGCTTGTTCTCTCACATGGATGCAAAAGCTCCCACAGCACAATTTCTCCCTCCCCCTTCTCTCCCTCAGCAAACATTCTCCAAATATATGTCAGTAAATTGAAATAAAAATATTATTACCGGATATATTGGGTGTTTCATATAGATGTACTCAACCACAATGGGTTTCCTTCCCATCGCACATCAATATCAGATTTGTGTAACAAACCGAAAGTACAAAAGGTTACATTACAATAAAAAGTAACTACAGTTGGAATCACAATGAAACAAATAATCCTTCAATGCCGTTTAATATTTGCATGACAGTGCCCTTCATACTGTTTGGGACAGACCCATCATTTATTTATTTGCCTCTATGCTCCACAACTTGAGATTTGTAATAGAAAAAAATCACATGTGGTTAAAGTGCACATTGTCAAATTTAATAAAGGCCATTTTTATACATTTTGGTTTTATCATGTAGAAATTACAGCTGTGTTTATACATAGTCCCCCCATTTCAGGGCACCATAATGTTTGGGACACAGCAATGTCGTGTAAATGAAAGTAGTCATGTTTAGTATTTTGTTGCATATCCTTTGCATGCAATGGCTGCTTGAAGTCTGATTCATAAACACACCTCTTGCCATCACTCCGATACAAGTTAATCTTCGTCTCATCTGTCCGCAAGACTTTTTTCCAGAACTGTAATTGCTCTTTTACGTACTTCTTCACAAACTGTAACCTGGCCAGCTTATTTTTGCAGCTAACCAGTGGTTTGCATCTTGCAGTGTAGCCTTTGTATTTCTGTTCATGAATTCGTCTGTGGACAGTGGTCATTGACAAATCCACATCTGACTCCTGAAGAGTGTTCCTGATTTGTCGGACAGGTGTTTGGGGATTTTTCTTTATTATAGAGAAAATTCTTCTGTCATCAGCTGTGGAGGTTTTCCTTGGCCTGCCAGTCCCTTTGCGATTAATAAGCTCACCAGTGCTCCCTTTCTTAATGATGTTCCAAACAGTTGATTTTGGTAAGCCTAAGGTTTGGCTGATGTCTCTAACAGTTTTATTTTTGTTTCTCAGTCTCATAATAGCTTCTTTGACTTTCATTGGCACAACTTTTGCCCTCATTTTGCTACTCACCTCACCGCTACTTTTGCTACTCCCCTCACCGTCGCGGAGCTGGCCGAGTCCAGAGCGGGTGGAGCTGTGGTGGATGCTGCTGCGACCCGATCTCCGGAGTTTCGGTGGCTGCAATTGCGGGTCTGGCGGGCGGCACCAGGAGCCCCGCGGGTCCCTGGAGGGAGACCGCTTTTCGGGGCTTCCGCAACGGCGACTTCTCCCGCCCGAGTTGCGGGGTTGAAGAGCTCCTGGAGCGGGGCCTACATCACCGCCCCGCGCGGCTTGGAATGGCTGCGGGACTGCGAGCGCACGCCGGGGGCTCTAACATCTAGAACCCGGTGTGCGACCTTGCATCACCCGGCGTGGCTTTAATGGCCACGGGACAATTCGCCATCGCCCGCCGGGGGCTTTGACTTTGACTCTGACATCGGGGGGGAGAGTGCAGTGGAGAGATAAGTTTTTTTTGGCCTTCCATCACAGCAATGTGATGGATGTTTATGTAAATTATGTTGTGTCTTGGGTCTATTTGTTTGTTATGTATGGCTGCAGAAACGACATTTTGTTTGGACCTCAAGGGGTCCAAATGACAATAAATTGAATTGTATTGTATTGTATTGTATTGTATGTTGCTAAACAGCAATACACGTTTCCAAAGGGATGGAAAGACTAGGAGCTGAGAGCTCTCTTATACCTGCATTAAGGAGGCAATTAAACACACCTGAGCAATTGCAAACACCTGTGAAGCCATGTGTCCAAAACATTATGGTGCCCTGAAATGGGGGGACTATGTATAAACGCAGTTGTAATTTCTACATGGTGAAACCAAAATGTATAAAAATGGCCTTTATTAAAATCTGACAATGTTCAAGATTCAAGGTTCACTTTAACCACGTGTGATTTTTTTCTATTACAAATCTCAAACTGTGGAGTACAGAGGCAAATAAATAAATGATGGGTTCTTGTCCCAAACATTATGGAGGGCACTGTAAGTTTAGTTTAGTGTAGAGATACAGCGCGGAAACAGGCCCTTCGGCTCACCGAGTCCGCACCGACCAGCGATCCCCACACATTAACAAATCTTACACACACTAGAGACAATTTACACATACACCAAGCCAATTAACCTACATACCTGTACATCTTTGAAGTAAATTCTTTAAATTTGTATACTTCCTTTCACAACCTCAGAACGTGGGTACTAAAAAACGATGCCTCTAAAGGGGCTGTCCCACTTGGGCGACCTAATTGGCGAGTTTAGAAGAGTTTAGGAGAGTTTGAAAAAATGACATGTTGAAGACCTCCTTCGACTATGTAGAAGACCTCCTTCGACCTCCTTCGACAATTTTAAAGACCAGCTTCGACTAGCTACGACTAGCTACGACTAACTACGACAAGCTACGACTAACTTCGAGAAAATTAGACACCGAATAGTGGAGAGTGAAGACAACCTCCTTCGATCTCCTTCGGCCTCCCTTCGACTATGATGAAGACTATCTACGACTACCTTCGACTACCGTCGATTACCTACGAGTAACATGCCGACCTACTACGACTAAACCTAAGAGTAAAAAAAGTATCGATTTTTGCCATGGCGACCTTTTTTTACTCACGGGCATTTTTTAACATATTGAATAAACGCCGCGACCTAGCTGAGGCCTCGAGTACGCGGAGACCACTCTCGAGCATGAAGGAGAGTTACAAGGACCTCCTAAGACCTCGTGTCGACCATGCTGCGAGTATCAGTCGAGGGCAAACTCGCCAGAACTCATGGATTAGGTCGCCCAAGTGGGACAGGCCCTTTACTGTATGAAGGAATTAAAAACCCAAGCCCACAAATATTATATAGTCACCAAGAATATACCAAGAAATATACCAAGAAATACAGTATGGATTTCAAAGTGCAAACACAAAATGCTGGGGTAACTCAGCAGGGCAGGCAGCATCTCTGGATAGAAGGAATGGGTGACATTCCAGAGATGAATTAATGAATTAATAAGTTTATTGGCCAAGTATTCACATACAAGTAATTTGCCTTGGTGCTCCGCCCGCAAGTGACAACATGACGTATAGTGACAGTTAAGACTGAAACATAAAACATTAAACATTAATAATAAAACATTATTGATTAAACATGTGAATAAAATACCAGAGCAAAAGGAGGCTAAAGATTTTTGGTTATTGAGTAGAGCTACTACTCGTGGAAAATACCTGTTTTTATGTCACAGTCCGGAGTCGCCTTCCAGAGGGAAGTGATTCAAAAAGTTTGTGGCCAGGGTGAGAGGGGTCAGAGGTGATCTTACCCGCTCGCTTCCTGGCCCTTGCAGTGTATACCTGTCCCTCTGAGTTTTGTGTCTATCTTCGGTGTAAACCAGCATCTGCAGTTCCTTCCCACGCATATGGATTTCAAAGGAAATGTTTTCACCAAAAGAACATTGGTAATGTTGAATCCACTGCTGAGAATGGCTGTGGTGAATGGTAGAAAGGGTTTAATGGGAAGTTGAATAAATATGTGGGAGAAATCACTAGAAGGGCAAGTTGATAGGTAAAAATGGGAGAGATGGCAGGAGGCATGTGTGACACACGCTGGCATGTACCCAGGGGCTGGAAAACTGTGCCTTACTCTGCTTTCTATGAAGTTCCATGTAACTATTACTGTTATTATCATAGTACTAAAGAGAAAATCCAAATATGGAATATACACATCTATTCTTGGATGACAATCAAATTCAATTCTGAAATTCTAATCATATCAGAAAAAGTGGCTATTTCAATTAAATATAGAGGAAAGTCACTGTCCTTTAGGAATTGCTGAACAGTGACAATTCAAACACTATGCGGGAAACTCACTACGTTAGAGGCATTTAAGCAACCAAACAGGATCATAAGAGGCAACTGAGGCAGACTGGGTGGGCAGGAGGCTGCATTGTATCTGAGGAGTGGGAGTTCAAGACTTCCGCTGAGGCTGCACTAAGCTGCTTGCCTTGGTGTCCCTGATTGGAGATGAGCTTCAACTACACATTCTCACCCTTCCATAAAAGGGAATTAGAGTTAGATTTAGTTCTTGGGGCTAAAGGAATCAAGGGATATGGGAAAAAAGCAGGAACGGGGTACTGATTTTAGATGATCAGCCATGATCATATTGAATGGTGGTACTGGCTCAAAGGGCCGAATGGCCAATCCTGCACCTATTTTTCTGTTTCTATGTTTCTTTGTTAACTTATCCATTGCTCAAAGCCTTTGTTCCTCATGACTCGACTCTTCCAATGCACTTCCCTGTTCAATTCTCCGTCTGCCCCCATATCCAAACCTCACCATGTTGTTCAGCAACCACCCATGTGCATGTTGACCTACATCGATTTACAGCTGAGCAGTGCCTCAGGTTTAAAAAATTCGCACCCTTAAGGGCCTGTCCCACTTGGGCGTCATTTGCGCGTCATTTACGCGACAGGCCGGTAGTGACTGACGAGCGAAAATCGTCTAGCAGTACGACAGTCGCGCGCCAAGTGCTCTTGAGGGCCCTGCTTCTTTTGGGAGCCATTTGCGATGTCGTTCGTACTTAGTCCAATCTCCGCGGCAAGGATTTTCCCAGTGAAGATTTCAAAACTACGCACGCTTTTTACCCGGATGGTCATGTGGTGCGGCGCTCAAATGTCAAGCAAATGGCTTGCCGACGGCGTACAGGCGGAGCATGGTTACGGACGTTGACGCACGGTGACGCATAATAAACTAGCATAGGCAATGTTCGTGTGTTACCGTGTGTAACCAAGCGTCACCACGCGCAACACGT
This sequence comes from Amblyraja radiata, assembly GCF_010909765.2. Classification (NCBI taxonomy): domain Eukaryota; kingdom Metazoa; phylum Chordata; class Chondrichthyes; order Rajiformes; family Rajidae; genus Amblyraja; species Amblyraja radiata. The sequence continues at coordinate 87,256,772 of NC_045961.1, read as the reverse complement.
ACACTATCAGTACGGCAGTGTACGCCATCAGTACGTCAGCGTGCACAAGCGATACGTCACGCAGGTGGCGCACGAGGATTTTAAGCATTCCAAAATCCTGGGGGCGCCGCGCGTTACTGCGCGTCACTGCATACGCCTCCACGTCTCACCACGCGCCATGCGAGCGTCACGACAACCAACTTTTAGGATGACGCGTAAATGACGCGCAAATGGCGCCCAAGTGGGACAGGATCTTTACTTTTAAATCACCCTGTGCATTTACAACCTCCCTACATTAGTTTTGTTTAATTTATACAGATACCGGGCGGAAACAGGCCCTTCGCCCTACCGAGTCCACGCTGACCAGCGACCCCCACACACTACCACTAACCCACACTCATTACGAACAATTTACATGTATACCAAGCCAATTAACCTACAAACCTGTACGTATTTGGAATGTGGGAGGAAACCGGAGCGCCCGGAGAAAAGCCTCACTGGTCACGAGGAGAACGTACAAACTCCGTACAGACAATACCCATAGTCAGGTTCTAACCTGGGTCTCTGGAACTGTAAGGCATCAACTCTACTGCTGTGCCACCATGCCGTCCACATCTGTATCCTCTCCAGCTCTAGAAAACCTGTAAGCCTCCGCATTCCTCAAATTCTAGCCCAACATGAAAAATCTGGTCACAATATTACTGCCGGTCTTGCTTTCAGTCCCCAAGCCCCTAAACTCTAGAATTCCCTCCTTGAATCGCCTCATCCCTCTCCTTCTCTCATCCTACAAGAAACTACCTTTACCAACCCTGTGGTCACATGCCTTCAAGTCTCCTGTTGTAACACTGTTACCTATCACTCCCATCTTCTTCGTCTTCTTGCGTATGGCGTGCACAGCCTAAAGTTGTAGGACAACTTGTTCTATTTGATCTTATTTGATTGTGCACACCATGTTGATTGCATTCATCGAAACAGGGCAGACCACGTGAAGGTTGCAATCTCCCACCCCATCACTCCCATAAAACAATCCTATGAAGTACTCCAGACATTTCCCTGTGTTGAAAATGTTGGAGTCGTGGGGTTTCCCAGCAGTATGAGGCCCTTCAGCCCACCATATACATGACCATTTTGTCCATCTATATGAAAACCATTTGCCTGCATTAGGACTGTATCCTTCTGTGCCTTGCCTTTTTAAGTGTCTGCCTAAATGCCACTCACATAGTAACTGTATCCTCGAACAATACTTTCCAGACACCAACCACTCTCAGTGTAAAAATCTTACCCCTCAGATCCTTTAAAACTTCTGCCTCTCACCTTAAACCAATGCCCTCATCTTTTCTTATACTCCTCCTACAGGCAAATGATTTGAACTATCTATTGTAGCAATCTCTTCTAAATTTTACATATTTCTATTAGCCTCCTTTGCTCCAGCATAAACAAATCCAACATATCTAAACTGTCTCCATAAAACTATGGTCCTCCAAGTTGTTGCTCTTGAGATAGAAGAGACGCAGACTGAGAGAAAGGTAATGTGCTCACCGAACCAAATGTAATCTCCCCGTCTAAACTTGCAGATGTTCCCCTGCAGAATGTCTGAAAATTCAAATAATCCCTTCCAGCAGCGAGTTTGTAACAACAGGATGGCATTTGCCAAGAACCTAGCCATTCATACATTTTATTCAGCGCAGAATATTTATGTTATATAAACGGCCAGGCTCTACATTCATCAATAATGTCAGAACGTGGCAGCATTGACCAATTGACTGGATCTTGTGGTACAGTAGGATAAAGCAGAGAAACAGCTGATACAGTTCATATCCTGAGCAAAATGCTTGGTGCAAGAGGATAAGAACACCGGAGAGAGAGGACAACACTTGTAATTCAAAAAGCTGCAGATCGAATTGCATTTGCAACAACGAGTCCGCAGACAGAAAATTCTGAATCAACAAAGTAGTTATTCACTGCTCACCACATTCATCAAACTGTGGTTTTAATGTTGTGTTAAAGGCTGAACACAGGTAAACAGACACAAAAGCTGAAGTAACTCAGCCGGTCGGACATCATCTCTGGAGAAAAGGAATAGGTGACGTTTCGGGTCGAGACCCTTCTACAGACTGAGACACTTATTCCTTTTCTCCAGAGATGCTGTTTGACCCGCCGAGTTGCATCAGCTTTTTGTGTCTATCTTCGGTTTAAACCAGCATCTACAGTTCTTTCGTACACGTAAACAGGTAGTGTGTGGACCCTCACACTCAAAACAACATGAAATGATCAGGAGGTGACGTGTTTACATTATCAGTGCTGCATGCAAGATAAAATTGCCTGGAAATCAAGTTCTATTACATTACCGGTTTAACTATCGTCCTGACAATTAAAAATAATTGTAATTGTTAAATATATCATCCAGCAATACAAAGCGTTCAATATTTTCCTCAATAAAGGAATGCAATGGAGTTACAAATGATTCATAATGTTGTTAACCAGAAAAATTGCCTTCTGAAACCTTGAATAGTGCTGCCCTCCAGTCATAAGTGAGACAGGAGGCAGGTGGAGGCAAAACCTGGTGCATTTCCCCCGAGAGACTCTTGATACCTGAGTGCAATTCACCAACAGGCAACTGTGATTAGCAATCCCGACACATGTGGTGACTCTGGTCTGTGTGGGTTATCACCACATCGGGACCATAATTCCCAGAGGAGCCATGATGGAATTCTCATTTTGCATTCCAAACAGCAGTAACCTTCACAACCGTTACATCGCAAACAACTGACGCAACGGTACTGTTCTCTAAAATTCTCTCGGGCTTCTTCCCTCTGATCCCGTTGCTAGCAGACAATCCTCTCCGAGATTCCCCACCCCCCACCAAATGAGCTTCAGGATCTGAGGATACAAACGATTCTCCTTGCTGGATATGCAGCCATTGCGCATCAGGTTCAACACAAGCCAAGGTTAACTGCAGCTGTGTCCATTCACATCTCGGAAACACATGGCAAAGTGACAGACACAATAACACAGCTGAGCAAGACACAGCCATTCAAGCCTGGAGAATGGATTCCCAACCCTCTCTAAAATGTACGCTTCCTAAATACTTCCTTATGGCTATGTTTTATTTTTAAAAAGAGACACTCTGATCCGTTTGAACAGCAGCTTGCAATGTTCAGCACACAGACAGCCCCACCAAAGCTGCAGATTAGAGATAGCTCATCAACTCAGCAACCACGTAACACAGCATCAGTATTTACATACCACCATAACAAAACCTCCCACAACACTTCACAACAGTGTTAACAGTGTCAAGCCATGGCTGGGAAAGACTAGGCAGGCATCCTCAAACTCAGTTAACGGATAGGCTTTAAGGAACATATTGAGGGGCCAAAGATAAAGAGGATGAGGGAAAGAGGAAACTATGGAGCGTGAGGGAGAAAGCAGACAATGGAGTGCATGACCAAATGGAGTTAGCAACAGAGGGTATGAGGAAGGGACAAGTATAGACAGGACAGGTATATGGGATAGGTGACCAAATGGAGTTAGCAACAGAGGGTATGAGGAAGGGACAAGTATAGACAGGACAGGTATATGGGATAGGGAATTAAGGAGAAGGGATGTGAGAGGGCAGGAGAATGATGGTGGACCTTGTTATGGATTGATGAGAGCTGGGAAGTAGTGGAGGATCAGGGATGTATGGTGCATGATTTAGGAAGGCTATGTCGAAGGTGATGGGTCAGAGGGATTGGTAAGTGAAGGGCTGGGTAAGGGAAAATGAAATGTGAGTGGAGGGTTTGGGGTGTGGTGTGGATGAGATTTGTTGGGTTGGATAACAGTTGTAATTGCTTGGGGTGCATGTTAGACTGTGGTTAAGTCAGGGCCCTTCTTCAGACAGATGTAGGGGGTAGAAAGCTGGAAAAGAGAGGTGGGATTTGGGCAGAGCCTGGCAGGTGATAAGTGGATATAGACGAGGGTAGTTAGATTGGCAGATGGATGGAGTAAGTGACAAATACTAGAGGTGAAAAAACAAAGGGATGTCAGATAAAGAGAGATGTGGAGTGAAATGTAAACGCAGGTGGAGGGTTATAGACAGAACGGGGTTGGAGGGAGGGAATGGAGGGTACAGAGTAGGATAGTGGGGAAAATGGGTATGCACTAGGGGGAGGTGAATAATGCGGTGGGGTTGTGTGTTGAAGCGTAACAGTAATGATGGGTTAACCAAGGTATGTCGTACCTGATGGGAAGTTGGATCAGTGATCGAGTTAGATCACTTTTCCACACTAGTTTATCAATTCCCTTAATTACATAAAAATCTTTGATTTTTAAACCTGAATAGACTCAACATTCGTGCCTCCGTACCTGAGGTGTGCAATTCCAAAGATTCACCACCCTGGGTGAAGAGATGCCTTCTCATTTCTGTCGTGCATGGCCAACCCCACATTGCAAGGTCATACCCCTCGTTCTAGAAAGCCCCAGACAGGGGAAACATCACCCTGCATCTACCCCGTTGAGCCTATAAAATATTGTATGTTATATTAAGATCACCTCTCATTTCTCTTACAAGAGAATGCTTAATCTCTGCACCTTTAAATCGCACACCATTTAAAACATACCCTGCATATCTACATTTCTACAAAATTCGTGACATCACATTCCCACATTATGTTCCATCTCTCATGTCTTTGTCCATTCACTTTTCCTGTTTTACATCTCTCCGAAGCTTCCTACAGATGGCTGGAACTCGATGGTGGGCTGGCGATCGGGGCAATGAATGAGTAGAAAGGTGGGTGAGGTATGGACATGTGATGTGTAGATAAAGGGAGTGGGTGTATGTAGAAGCAGTGATGGATGGGGATGTTGGGTGGGTGGTGGTGATTGGTGGGGGAGTGATGGATGGGGAATGTAAGTAATGGTTGGGAGTGTAGGTAAAGAATGAGGAGTGATGTTAGTGGAGGGTGGAAGGTGTGTGTGACAGGTTGCAGTTATGTGGGTGGGATGAAGGTGTTCATGCATGGGATTAATGGGTGGGGAAGACAGGTAGACAAAAGTGCTGGAGAAACTCAGCGGTGCAGCAGCATCTATGGAGCGAAGGAAATAGGCAACGTTCGGGCCGAAACCTTTCTTCAGGTGATGGGATGGGGAATGAATGTGAAGGATGGGGTGAATGGGGTGGGTAATGTATAAGGGTCATGGTTATGAATGCGGGTGATATGTGAGTGAGGAATGTGGGTGATGGCTGGAGGTTGAATGATAGAGGAACTGGTGTTGATGGACTGGAGATAATGAGTGGATGGTGAAGGGGGGGGGGGCAGGGTAATGGTAGGGTTGATGAAATATGGTGAAATTTGGAGGGGTGAAGGGTGGAAGTGATGATTAGAGGGGACTATGGGTGAGATTAAAGAACGTTGATGATTGGGTCAAGGGCAGGGTCATGAAGGACGGGTCATGAAGAGTGGGGTATGAAGGGTGGGGACGTAAAGAGTGGGGCGGGCTACGGTGGCCATATGTGAGGTCGAGATGGGGTGGATAAAAGGGAGATGTGATGGCTAAAGAGTAGGAGGTGATGGAGTGCAGATCATTGGGTGGGGGAGGGTGATTGGTGAGTTGAAGGGTGTGGTTGATAGATTGGGGAGGTGGATGGGCTGTGATGGGGAGGGAACTGGTGATGGGTTGGCTGAGGTGATGGGTGAAGGTGTTGGGCGAGGGGGTGTTGGGATGAGGTGTATTGTGGATGGAGATGTTGGGATGGGAGATGTTGGATAAGGGGAGTGATAGGATGGGTGAGGTGAAGGGTTGAGAGTGTTTGGGCGGGGGGGGTGTTAGACTGGAGTTGTAGATATTGAAGGATGTCAGTGATGGGGTGGATGAGCAGGTGGACGATGGTTTGGGTCGGGGTGATGGAGTTGGTGCGTGTGAAGAGTACGGGATGCGTGTGAAGAGTGGGATGGGGTATGATGAGTATGATGAAGTGGGTAGGTAATGAAGGGTGTTGGGGTGGATGAGCAGGTGGGTGATGGTGTCTGTCGAGGTGATGGGATGGGGGCTATATGGGGTCAAAGATCAAAGGTCAAAAACTTTATTTGCCATTTGTGCTTACACACATAGGAACTCTTGTGCGGTTGTTCGGAGAGTCAAGTCAAATTAAAAAGATACACAGAAAGACACATAATCTATAAAAACATATACTTCTCTAGAAATAGAAAATAAAGTGCCTAAAACCCTATATAAAGGGGAAAGTGAGAGCATTGTAAATTGCACAAACCCTATATAAAAGTGTCGATTGCATTGTAACACAGGCCCAGGAGACAATATAATATGATATAATATGATATGCTATGAGGTAGGTCAGGACCTCAGTTCATTTTGTTTTGGCCAAGAGTCTCACTGTGGCAGGGAAGAAGCTCTTAAAAAAAGCGTGTTCTGTTTGTGGCGATGCTGTCCGCTCGTCTGTGCCTGAGGTTGTATGTGCAGTTTTTGTGTTTGAGCAGGGAGTGAGCTGGATGTAGTGTGTCTCTGATGATTCTCTCTGCTCTTTTTTGACAGCGCTGTGTGTAGATTGTGTCCATGGAGGGGAGTTCCGTTCTGATAATCCTCTCTGCAGTCTTTTTGTGATGTGTGTGATAACGGGGCTAGGTAATGAAGGATGTCAGTGGTGGGTGGATGAGCAGGTGGACGATGGTTTGGGTCATGGTGATGGAGTGGGGGAGATAATGGGGGGGGGGGGAATATATTGTAGGTGTGAAGTGGGATGGGGTGTGATGAGGGGGGTAGGTGATAAAGGATGTCAGTGATGGGGTGGATGAGCAGGCGGGCGATGGTTTGGGTGGAGATGATAGAGTGAGGGCGGATACGGGGTGGGTGTGAAGAGTGGGGTGTGTTGGGGGGTAGAGATCAGACACCTCCCTCCCTCCCTCCCTCCCTCCTCTCCGACCCCGCCCTCGGCCGCTTACCGATCTTGACTTTAACGCTCTGCAGCACCCGCAGCCCCTCGTCCTCCACCGCCATGCTGCCCCCGAGCCGCAGTGAGCGACCTAGCTCTGAGCGACCATCCGCCTCATAACATCCCGCTGCCCGCGCGACCGCCCGTTGCCCGTTGCCCGTTGTCCGTTGTCCGTTGTCCGCCCGCGCGCCCGCCCGTTGCCCGCTGCCCGTTGCCCGCCTCCCGCCGCCGGCCCGGACCGACGCGCACTCCCGACCCTCATTGGCTGAGCGCCCGTCCCGCCGCCGCCTCCCATTGGCCGCCGTTGCAGACCAGCACCCAAGCGCCGGTGGGCTGTCGCCGAGCGACGTTTCATTGGCTGAGGGCGATACCCCGTCTGCTCTCTGATTGGCTGCCATGCGGAGGCTGGGCCCCACGCGGAGGGGATTGGACAAGCGCCGCAGTTCAGCACATGTCACAGTGTTTAGCGGATAGCTGGAGAGAGGGAGAGAGGGAGGGGGAGAGGGAGTGGAGGAGAGGGAGATAGAGGGAGAGAGAGAGAGGGAGAGGGAGATAGAGGGAGATAGAGAGTGGGAGAGGGAGTGGAGGAGAGAGAGATAGAGGGGGAGAGGGAGATAGAGATAGAGGGAGAGAGAGAGAGAGGGAGATAGAGGGAGAGAGAGAGTGGAGAGCAGAGGGAGATAGAGAGGGGGAGAGGGGAGGGAGAGAGATGGGGGTGGGGGGAGAAAGGGAGAGACAGAGGAGGAGAGAGATAAGGGAGGGGAGGGGGAGCGAGGAGAGAGGAAGAGAGAGAGTGGAGGAGAGGAGAGAGAGAGATAGAGAGGGGGAGAGGGGAGGGAGAGAGATGGGGGGGGAGAAAGGGAGAGACAGAGGAAGAGATAGATAAGGGAGGGGAGGGAGGGAGCGATGAGGGAGAGGGGAGGGAGAGAGTGAAGGGAGTGGAGGGGGGGGGGGAAGTGGGAGACTGGACAGGCAGGGGAGGTGGGGAGAGGAGAGGTGATCAGACAGGGGAGGTAGTGAGGGGGAGGTGAACTGACAGGAGAGGTGATGAGGGGAGTGGTGAATTGACAGCGAGCTGGAGACAGGTGAACAGACAAAGGCGGGGTGGTGAACAGACAAGGGAGTTGGGGAGGAGAGAGACAGGGGGACAATAAAGGAAGGAATGCAGGGAGGAGGAGAAATCGTGGCGTCAATGACAGGTGTGGGTGAAAAGATGAACCATGAATGAAAGGTTGTGATGAAAGGAAAAAAGGAAGAGGAATAGCAGAAGATGGAAACGAGTAGAATGAGGGGAGGAAAGATGGTGAGAAAAGATTAAGGGAGGTGGGAGGATAGAGTGTTGGAAGTGAGTAGCGGCTGACTGGACGGGACAGTTAGTGGGTTGAAGATGAAGACAAGGTGAAGGGAAAGGGAGCGGGTAGGTGGGAGCAAAGTAGCGGGAGAGGCAGAGGGGGACACGGAGGAGTGTTAGTGAGGAATAAAAGGACGGAGAGAAAGAGCCGGGAAACACTCCCTATCCAAGTAAGGAAAGAGAGGAAGTGAGAGGAAGGGAAAGGGAAGAGATGGCGATGAGTAATGATAAAGGGGGAGGATGAGGGAGAGGGAGCATGAAGGGAATAGTGAGGAGAAAGATTGAGGGGCAAACGGAGACAGAGCGAATGGGAGAGTGTGGGCAGAAGGGGAAGATGTGAGCGATGAGGGGAGAGTGAGGTGAACATGGGGAGAGTGCAGTTGAGAGTTTTGAAGAGTGAGGCGACAAGATGGGAAGTGAGGACTGGGTGGAGTGTCGTGGAGGAGGGGTGTCGGCGATGGAGGGGAGAGCAAGAGGAAGTGCTGGTGAAGATAGATGAGGTGAAGCTCGGGTTGCGGTTGCAGAGCTCAGGTTACGAGAGGTGGGTGTGGAGAGCTCCTGGCCACAAGGTTCCGCTGCAGCTGTTTCACCGCCTCTCGGTTGCAACGTTGCTCTGAAAATGTTTCTGACAGCGAGAGAGTTAAGAGCTGCGGTTCTGCCGGACACAAAACCGCCAGTGGAAATGAGAGACCCACCCTCTGGGCTCACCGGCAACCCAGACACACTCACTCATATACACCAAATGTAAATCCGTGCAAGCGGAACCCGAATCTGAGGTTAAACCCCGACTCAGATGTGCAGTGTATAACGCTTCCCATGATTTACGTTTGGAGTTGTATCATGTGGATAACTCCCCCATCTGTACGGAATCAGTTCTGCAGGACAAGGGCTCTTTGGTATCTGGCAACGAACCGATTAAATAACGGGAAACCGACATATTTTAATGGGATGGCGGAATATTCTTACCGTTTATAATGGTTTAAGAATCTCATTATGCTTAGTCCCTGTGCGGCCCTGGCCATGTCGCCGTCACATCCTCATAGAAACATAGAAAAACAGGTGCAGGAGTAGGCCATTCGGCCCTCCGAGCCTGCACCGCCATTCAATATGATCATGGCTGATCATCCAACTCAGTATCCTGTACCTGCCTTCTCTCCATACCCCCTGATCCCTTTAACCACAAGGGCCACATCTAACTCCCTCTTAAATATAGCCAATGAACTGGCCTCAATTACCTTCTGTGGCAGAGAATTCCAGAGATTCACCACTCTCTGCGTGAAAAATGTTTTTCTCATCTCAGCCCTAAAAGATTTCCCCCTTATCCTTAAAATGTGATCCCTTGTTCTGGACTTCCCCAACATCGGGAACAATCTTCCTGCATCTAGCCTGTCCAACCCCTTAAGAATTTTGTAAGTTTCTATAAGATCCCCCCTCAATCTTCTAAATTCTAGCGAGTACAAGCCGAGTCTATCCAGTCTTTCTTCATGTGAAAGTCCAGACATCCTAGGAATCAGTCTGGTGAACCTTCTCTGTACTCCCCCTATGGCAAGAATGTCTTTCCTCATGTCTTATAACCCTCAACATCTCCGCTTCCCTCCAATCTCCACCTCTCGTCACCCCTCTCTCTGCTCGTCGATCAATAGAAACATAGAAAATAGGTGCAGGAGGAGGCCATTCGGCCCTTCGAGCCAGCACCGCCATTCATTGTGATCATGCCTGATCGTCCCCAATCAAATAACCCGTGCCTGCCTTCTCCCCATATCCCTTGACTCCACTAGCCCCTAGAGCTCTATCTAACTCTCTCTTGTCCATCCAGTGACTTGGCCTCCACTGCCCTCTATGGCAGGGAATTCCACAAATTCACAACTCTCTGGGTGAAAACGTTTTTTCTCACAGTCTTTAAACGACTTCCCCTTTACTCCAAGATCTGGTGGCGCGGCAGGTAAAGCCGCTTGCCTCACTTCGCTGCCCCAGTGACCCGGGTTCGATCCCGGACTCGGGAGCTGTCCATGTGGAGATTTGCACCGGTTTCCCCCCCACGTCTCACGGACATGCGCTGTTAGTTTAATGTCGATTTCAGTAGACGAGTTGGGAGAGAATCGGTGGGATATTAGGAATTTGGGAGACGTTTCGGACTCATCCATTCCTTCTCTCCAAGAGATGCTGCCTGTCCCGCAGCGTCACTCCAGCATTTTGAGTCTACCTTCAATTAAAACCAGCACATGCAGTTCTTTCCCAGTTCTTTCCCACACATCAGTGGGATATTAATGCGTATGTATGCTACAGGGGAAAACCGGCTAGTGACATTCATGGGATTGCCCTGACGTCCGGCATACTCCTGTATCATGGGGCGGCAGTCACACCGCACAGAAACGGGCCATCGGTCCCATTTTATTCTACCCATCAGAGTCCACCATTCCTCCCTGTTTCTACCACTCCCTACACACAGGGGGCAATTTGCTGTAGAGATCTTGGCCTATGAAAATGTGAGTTATCACACGGCTTGGTTAGGAAAGTGTATCCGTTACACTATTCTCAGCGTGTACAATGGTACCAGTGGGAGGCAGTGAGGAGTTGGGCTGGTGAATGTGAATCCAGTGTGGCGTTCACTCCATTGTGCTCCGGCTGGTTGGTTCAGTGGCTCTTTTTTCACTGTAACCGAGCCAGGCGGACAGCTGAAGGAGTGTGTAGAAAGGGAACTGAATGTGTTGATATATACCGGACGTTATACGCAAAGTGCTGGAGTAACTCAGCCGGTCAGGCATCATCTCTGGAGAGAGAGAAAAAAGGATGGGTGACGTTTCGGGTCGGGAGCCTTCTTCAGACTGATGGAAATAGAGAGGAGGGAACTGGAGGTGGGAACAGTACAGAACAAATCAGGTTGCTGGATAAGAGGTGATAACAAAGGGAGCAGTAAAAATGTCAACATTGGATTCAGACTGACATCGGGAGAACGGGAGATCCAGAGTGAAACTCGTGTCTCTCACTTCCTGTATTCAATCCAAAATGCATATCCCTCCATTCCCTGCTTATCCAAGTCAAGAATGGTTTATTGTCAGATGTCCCAGAGAGAACAATGAAATCCTTACTTGCAGCAACACAACAGACTATGTGAACAAAGTACACTGTAAACAATAAACAAGGAAAACAAAGTTCAGTGTGTGTATATACATGCACACACGCGCATACGTACACATAACAAACACAACAATAGTGCAATAATAACAAGATGTAGTTCAGAGCTTATTTGATGTTGTAGTGTTTAATACTCAGCGGCTGTGGAAAGTATCTTGTCCAGAAACATCACAATCTGGTTTGGGAATTGCTCTGCCCAGGACAAGAAGGCTCTGCAGAGAGTAGTGCGTTCGGCCGAACGCACTATGGGAACTTCACTCGCCCCCCTGTAGGAACTATACATCAGGAGGTGCAACTCCAGAGCCAATAAAATCATGGGAGACCCCTTCCACCCCTGCAACGGACTGTTCCAGCTGCTACGGTCAGGCAAACGCCTCCGTTGCCATGCTGTGAGAACGGAGAGGTTGAGAAGTGTCTTCCCAGAGGCCATAGGACATAAACTCCTATCTCACCAGGGACTAACTTTACTGTCCATTCTACTGGGTTTTTTTAATTGCAGTTTTTTGGGGGATTTTTCCCCCTTTTTCCTTCCGCCCACACTATTTAATATGTAAAAGAATATGTGATTCTGTTCCATTCTGTTTGTAGTTTGTTTGTTTGTTTGTTTGTCTTTTTGCACAAAGTCCGCGAGCATTGCCACTTTTCATTTCACTGCACATCTCGTATGTGTATGTGACGAATAAACTTGACTTGACTTGACTTGAGCCTAATGGCTGTAGGGAAGTAGCTGTTCCTGAACCTGGACGTTTGCGATTTGGAGGGAAGTTGCACACCTTTATTACAAGAGAAATGAATGCAGGAAGTGATAGACATGATTTTCACTCTGGATCTCCCGTTCCCCTGATGTTAAAGTCGGAATCTGTATCTTTATTACTCCCTTCGTTATCACCTCTTCCCCAGCAACCTGCTTTGTTCTGGCCTTTTTCCACCTCCAGTTACCTCCCCTCTATTTTCAGTCTGAAGAAGTGTCGCGACCCAAAGGGTCACCCTTCCTTTTTTCTCCAGAGATGAAGCCTGACTCGCTGCTACTCCAGCATTTTGTGTCTATCATTGGTATATACCAGCATCTGCAGTACTTTTCTACACACTCCTTCACCTGTCAGTATAGCTCGGTTATCTCGAGCAGTAAAATAAGAACATAGAAACATAGAAAATAGGTGCAGGGGGAGGCCATTCAGCCCTTCGAGCCAGCACCGCCATTCATTGTGATCATGGCTGATCGTCCCCAATCAATAACCCGTGCCTGCCTTCTCCCCATATCCTTTGATTCCACTAGCCCCTAGAGCTCTATCTAACTCTCTCTTAAATCCATCCAGTGATTTGGCCTCCACTGCCCTCTGTGGCAGGGAATGCCATAAATTCACAACTCTCTGGGAGAAAAAGTATTTTCTCACCTCAGTCTTAAATGTCCTCCCCTGTATTCTAGGACTGTGGCCCTTGGTTCTGGGCTCGCCCAACATTGGGAACATTTTTCCTGCATCTAGCTTGTCCAGTCCTTTTATAATTTTATATGTTTCTATAATATATCCTCTCATCCTTCTAAACTCCAGTGAATACAAGCCTAGTCTTTTCAATCTTTCCTCATATGACAGTCCCGCCATTCCAGGGATCAATCTCGTGAACCTGCTTCAATCACAAGGATGTCCTTCCTCAAATTAGGAGACCAAACCTGTACACAATACTCCAGATGTGGTCTTACCAGAGCCCTATACAACTGCAGAAGAACCTCTCTGCTCCTATACTGAAATTCTCTTGTTGTGAAGGCCAATATTCCATTAGCTTTCTTCACTGCCTGCTGTACCTGCACGCCAACTTTCAGTGACCAGTGTACAAGGACACCCAAGTCTCGCTGTACCTCCCCCTTACCTAACCTAACCCCATTGAGATAATAATCTGCCCCTTGTTTTTGCCACAAAAGTGGATAACCTCACATTTATCTATATTATACTGCATCTGCCACGCATCTGCCCATTCACTCAACCTGTTCAGGTCACTCTGCAACCTCCTAACATCCTCTTCACGGTTCACACTGCCACCCAGCTTTGTGTCATCCGCAAACTTGCTAGTGTTGCTCCTAATTCCCTCTTCCAAATCATTAATATATATGGTAAACAGTTGCGGCCCCAACACCGAGACTTGCGGCACTCCACTCGCCACTGCCTGCCATTCTGAAAAGGACCCGTTCTCCCCTACTCTTTGCTTCCGGTCTGCCAACCAATTTTCTATCCATGTCAACACCCTACCCCCATTACCATGTGCTCTAATTTTACTCACCAGTCTCCCGTGCGGGACCAAGGCTTTCTGAAAGCCTAGATACACAACATCCACTGGCTCCCCTACATCCATTTTATTTGTCACATCCTCAAAAAATTCCAGAAGATTAGTCAAGCATGATTTTCCTTTAATAAATCCATGTTGACTTGGACTAATCCTTTTACTGCTATCCAAATGCCCCATTATTACCTCTTTAATAATTAACTCCAGCATCTTACCCACCACCGGTCAGGCTAACTGGTCTGTAATTCCCTGTTTTCTCTCTCGCTCCTTTCTTGAAAAGTGAGATAACATTAGCTATCCTCCAATCCACAGGAACTGATCCTAAATCTATTGAACATTGGAAAATGATCACCAATGCGTCCACTATTTCTAGAGCCACCTCCCTGAGGACCCTGGGATGCAGACCATCAGGTCCAGGGGATTTATCATCCTTCTGTCCCATTAGCCTAACTTAATGAAAATTTATTTCAGTTCCTCTACCCCCTTCGATCCTCTGTCCTCCAGTACTTCTGGGAGATTGTTTGTGTCTTCTTTAGTGAAGACAGATCCGAAGTACCTGTTCAACTCTTCTGCCATTTCTTTGTTCCCCATATTAATTTCACCCGTGTCTGCCTTCAAGGGAGCCACATTTGACTTTGCTATTCTTTTTCAAAAGGTAAATCATGTCTGACGAATCTTATAGAATTTTTCGAGGATGTAACTAGTAGCGTGGATAGGGGAGAACCAGTGGATGTGGTGTATCTGGACTTCCAGAAGGCTTTCGACAAGGTTCCACATAAGAGATTAGTATACAAACTTAAAGCACACGGCATTGGGGGTTCAGTATTGATGTGGATAGAGAACTGGCTGGCAAACAGGAAGCAAAGAGTAGGAGTAAACGGGTCCTTTTCACAATGGCAGGCAGTGACTAGTGGGGTACCGCAAGGCTCAGTTCTGGGACCCCAGCTATTTACAATATATATTAATGATCTGGATGAGGGAATTGAAGGCAATATCTCCAAGTTTGCGGATGACACTAAGCTGGGGGGCAGTGTTAGCTGTGAGGAGGATGCTAGGAGACTGCAAGGTGACTTGGATAGGCTGGGTGAGTGGGCAAATGTTTGGCAGATGCAGTATAATGTGGATAAATGTGAGGTTATCCATTTTGGTGGCAAAAACAGGAAAGCAGACTATTATCTAAATGGTGGCCGACTAGGAAAAGGGGAGATGCAGCGAGACCTGGGTGTCATGGTACACCAGTCATTGAAAGTAGGCATGCAGGTGCAGCAGGCAGTGAAGAAAGCGAATGGTATGTTAGCTTTCATAGCAAAAGGATTTGAGTATAGGAGCAGGGAGGTTCTACTGCAGTTGTACAGGGTCTTGGTGAGACCACACCTGGAGTATTGCGTACAGTTTTGGTCTCCAAATCTGAGGAAAGACATTCTTGCCATAGAGGGAGTACAGAGAAGGTTCACCAGACTGATTCCTGGGATGGCAGGACTTTCATATGAGGAAAGACTGGATAGACTCGGCTTGTACACGTTGGAATTCAGAAGACTGAGGGGGGATCTTATAGAAACTTACAAAATTCTTAAGGAGTTGGACAGGCTAGATGCAGGAAGATTATTCCCGATGTTGGGGAAGTCCAGAACTGGGGGTCACAGTTTAAGGATAAGAGGGAAGTCTTTTAGGACCGAGATGAGGAAATCATTTTTTACACAGAGAGTGGTGAATCTGTGGAATTCTCTGCCACAGAAGGTAGTTGAGGCCAGTTCATTGGCTATATTTAAGAGGGAGTTAGATGTGGCCCTTGTGGCTAAAGGGATCAGGGGGTATGGAGAGAAGGCAGGGATGGGATACTGAGTTGGATGATCCTGCACCTATTTTCTATGTATCTAAGACATCTCTACTCTTAAACTCAAATGCCGATGCAATAAATGAAAATGTTGTTTTCAACATCCTAATTTTTTTGAAGCTACATATTAATTTTTAGTAATTTATGTATAAGGACTCTCTGGGGCCCTGAGCACGTATATCTTTCAAAAGAAAACAATTGTAGTTGTTGTAAATCTGAAATAAAAACAGCAGATCAGGCAGCATCTAGGGATAGAACAAGGTTTCGAGTCAATTACCTTTTCTCCGGGCATTGTTCTTTGCATATGATCAGTTGTGATCAGTTCTTCTGCCATTCTTCTTCACTCGTGTATGTTTTCTAGACACTGAGAGCCCTATCCCTGGAAACAGTCACTCCTTATCGCCACCAAATCCCCTCTTGATTTTGAGTCCTTGTACATCGGTCTATGAAAGTAAGCATGCAGGTACAGCAGGCAGTGAAGAAAGTGAATGACACGTTGGCCTTTATAACAAGAGGAATCGAATATAGGAGCAAAGAGGTCCTTCTGCAGTCGTACAGAGCCCTAGTGAGACCACACCTGGAGTATTGTGTGCAGCTTTGGTACCCTAATTTGAGGAAGGACATTCTTGCTATTGAGGGAGTGCAGCGTAGGTTTACAAGGTTTATTCCCGGGATGGCGGAACTGTCATATGCTGAGAGAATGGAGCAGCTGGGCTTGTACACTCTGGCGTTTAGAAGGATGAGAGGGAATCTCATTGAAACATATAAGAATGTTAAGGCTTTGACACGCTAGAGGCAAGAAACATGTTCCCGATGTTGGGGGAGTCCAGAACCAGGGGCCACAGTTTAAGAATAAGGAGTAAGCCATTTAGAACGGAGACGAGGAAACACTTTTACTCACAGAGAGTGGTGAGTCTGTGGAATTCTCTGCCTCAGAGGGCGGTGGAGGCCAGTTCTCTGGATGCTTTCAAGAGAGAGCTAGATAGGGCTCTTAAAAATAGCAGAGTCAGGGGATATGGGGAGAAGGCAGGAACGGGGTACTGATTGGGAATGATCAACCATGATCACATTGAATGGCGGTGCCGGCTCGAAGGGCCAAATGGCCTCCACCTGCACCTATTGTTTATTGGCTATTGTGTATTTAACCTCCTTCCATTCTCCTCTTAACTTTCCCTACCCTGACTTTGATGTCTGGATTCGGGGGTATACGGCAACAGGGAGACATTGGACAGACTTGGATTGCTTTCGCTGAAACGCCGGAGGTTGCGGGGAGACCTGATAGAAGTATATACATTTATGAGAGGCATAGATGTGGTAGACAGTCAGAATCTTTTACCCAGGATGGAGATGGCAAATACCAGAGGAGATAGATTAAAAGTGAGAGAAAGTTTAACGTATATATGCGGGGTATGTTTTTTACACAGAGGTCGGTGAGTGTCTGGAACGCGCTGCCGGGGGTAGTGGTTGAAGCAGATATGTTAGTGGCATTCAAAAGACTTTTGGATAGGCATAAACCTGTCTATATTGATGGGGCAATGGTGGAGAGAGCCAAAAGCTTAAAATTCCTGGGCTTGCATATTTCTGAAGATCTTTCCTGGACCCAGCACACTGATGCAATTATAAAGAATTCACATCAACGCCTCTACTTCCTGAGAAGATTTCAGAGATTTGGTATGTCAGAGAGAATTCTCTTGAACTTCTACAGGTGCACAGTAGAGAGCATATTGACTGGTTGCATTACGGCCTGGTTCGGCAACCTCAATGCCCAGGAGAGAAGAAGACTGCAAAATGTTGTGAACATTGCCCAGTCCATCACGAGTTCTGACCTCCCCAACCATTGAAGGGATTTACCGGAGTCACTGCTTCAAAAAAGCAGCCAGCATCATCCGAGACCCACACTACGTTGGCCACACATTCATTTCACCCCTGCTATCGGGTGGAAGGTGCAGGAGCCTGAAAACTCTGTGCTGATCATGATGCCAGGACAATCACTTATCTACCCATATCCCTCCATATCCATATTCCAATCCAAAAGTCTTTTAAATGCCACTAATATATCTGCTTCAAACACTACCCCCAGCAGCACAATCCAAGCACTCACCAACCTCTGTGTAAAATAAATACCCTGTATATATCCTTTAAATGTTTTCTCTCTCACTTTAAATCCATGCCCTCTAGTATTTGACTTTTCCTTCCAAAGCAGTTACTCAATTGGTGTTTGGTTTCTACAATGTAGATTACACCGTGAGCACTGAAAGAAATGCAGTGGATCGCTGAAGAAGGGTTCCTTGGTTCAATGGATATTTATTGTCACATCTGTAATTAAACATTACATTAGTGAAATTCATTTTGCATATATGTGTGGCACCATATCATCAAATTGACAGTCCCTGCCTGGCCTAGCGTGGCTGTAGTGTCCCCCGCCGTTGCTCCATTGGTGTAGGCCGCATTCGGTTCACGTGCTCGACCTCTTGGAGCGGAGCCCGGACCAGGCGAGCCAGAGGCTGCTGCAGGGACTCCAGCGGCTCACTCCACCTTCGAGGCCCTCCCGCAACCGCTCCACTTACCGGCCTCCATCCAACAACTTCCACTTTGGGCGGGTGAGCCGGGCCTCCAGGTGGATTCCCAGTCTGCGGCGCAGGTTCTCCGTCCGCAGCGGGCAGGTCGGGCCTACCTGGCGGGTCCCCGGTCTCGTGGCCGCAACTCCTCGGGATACCATATCTATTTTCTCCAGTGATGCTGCCTGACCCACTGAGTTACTTCAGCATTTTGTGTTTACCAGTGCTGCCTCACCTGGAAGGGCTGCTTGTGTCCCTATATCGTGGAAAACAAAGAGGTAAAAGGGAAGTTGTTGCACTGTACATGGGAATGGCCGTGAAAAAATAATATTTGGTGGGAATACAAGAGTGAATTTGCTGTGGGAACAATCTCTTCAGAATTCCAAAGCAGCAGTGGATAATGACTCCATCCAAGGCCCCAAGCAGCCTTACCAGGTGCAGCAGACCTGCACCTCCTCCAACCTCATCTACTGCATCCGCTGCTCTAGGTATCAGTTGCTCTACATCGGTGAGACCAAGCGTAGCTTTGATGATCGCTTCGCCCAACACCTCCGCTCAGTTCGCAATAACCAACCTGATCTCCCGGTGGCTCAGCACTTCAACTCCCCCTCCCATCCTGAATCCGACCTTTCTGTCCTGGGCCTCCTCCATGGCCAGAGTGAGTCCCACCGCAAATTGGAGGAGCAACACTTCATATTTCGCTTGGGTAGTTTACACCCCAGCGGCATGAACATTGACTTCTCCAATTTCAGGTAGTCCCTGCTTTCTCCCTCTTTCCCCTCCCAGCTCTCCCACAGCCCACTGTCTCCGCCTCTTCCTTTCTTCTTCACACCCCCCCATCCCCACATCAGTCTGAAGAAGGGTCTCGACCCGAAACGTCACCAATTCCTTTGCTCCATAGATGCTGCCTCACCCGCTGAGTTTCTCCAGCATTTTTGTCTACCTTCGATTTTCCCAGCATCTGCAGTTAGTTAGTTCCTTCTTAAACAATGCTTGGTATGGGAATCCTTTTGAAGGTAATAACTTTTTTAAGATGTTTTACTTTGTCCTTAACTGTGCCTTTACCTCAACCATTAGGTCTTCCTCTATTTCTTGCACCTCTGTGCTCACTCTCTCCCCTCCCAGCCAGAGCGATGAGAGAGCTTCCTTGGGATCCCCCTTACAGCAACAATGGATCATCCTACATGGATGCTGCCACCTCCATCACGTCACCACAATCAAAAGGGCAACGTTCTTACGCAGCAAGTTTCAGCAGTGTCAGGATCTAACTGCTGAAAGCTTTGTGGAAGTAGATTTACCACAGAATGTAAAAAGGGAATTGGAAATATTTGAAAATATAAAAATTGCAGAGGTATGAAACTAATTGGAGGCACTTTTGAAGAGCCGGCACAAAGAGCAGCCTTCCATGGCATGGAGTTCTGTTGTTATATCATTCCTACCCAATATCAGTGCTCATTAGAACTTCTGAATAGAACCATTTGTCACAGCACTGAATACATAATGAGAAAAGAGGGAAGATTTGTCAACACATTCCTCTGAAGAAAGAGTTTCATCAAATTGATTCCTCTCCTGTATTGTGGAATGAAGTCTGGCAGACTCCTGACTTACATCAATGAATAGGCAGGACTATGTAGGTAACACACCTGCAAATCTCACTCTTAAACGAAAGGGTTCCACGGAGGTGCAGTGACACATAAATCTGTCCCCAAATTTGCATTGATTTCACAACTGCACAAATTGTACATACTCTGCATTACAACCATAGCTTCTATTAACATAGTGATTTCAAGAGTACAAAACATTCTAAAATGGCTCACAGAAGTGTTACTGGACAAAATGTAAGCTTGGCCATACGTGGAAATATTAGGGCGTGTGGCCAAAAGCCTGGTTAAAGAGGTCAGCTTGCTTCACTGATGGTGCTGCAAATTTGTTGTTTGTAGCTTTCCATTCTCATTTATAACCTGCTGCAGATGACACAATCTGCTCTCTGATTCTATCTCCCATCGCGAGTCACACTAAATGTCTCAGTTCATCTTGGTGTCTTCTGATCAGCAGCAATGTTGTTCAGTTATGTTCTTTCTTCTGCAATACAGCACATTGAATCCTCAGAAAGATGTTCTGCAACTTCTGACAAGCCTGGGCGTTGAATTTAAATGTATCCAATTGTTTGGGCAGTGCACTCTCTTGACACAAAATTTGATTCTGAAGAAGGGTCTCGACACAAAACGTCACCCATTCCTTCCTTCCAGAGATGCTGCCTGTCCTGCTGAGTTACACCAGCATTTTGCGTCTGTCTTGATTCTGATAATGACAGGTCATTAACGTTAAACAGAAACAAACAAGGATATGAAGTAGGAATAATAGGAGGTTACTTGCCCCTCACACCGGCCCTGAAAGGCAATAAGCTCTGACGATGACATACAAGCATGCAGATTCTGGGATCATGAGCAAAAAAAATCTAAAGTGGAGAAAAATGGACAGTTGATATTTTGGATCGGTACCCAAAAAACTATATACGATCTGAAACATTGACTGTTTTCCCTTTCCACTGATTCTACTTGATTAACTGTTCATCCAGCATTTCTGCTTTTGTTTCAGATTCCAGCATCTGCAGTTTGATTAGTCTTCAGTTTTTAATAAAATCGTGCTAGATCTGATTATAAACATAACCTCATTACTTCCTCATTGGTAAATTTACTCATAACTCCAGAGATGCTGCCTGACACGCTGAGCTACTCCAGCACTTTGTGCCTATTTTCATCCATTTGCAAGTCATCTGCCTTTTTAATAATAATATTCAAAAACTCTGCTTCCTTTGAGGAAGAGAGTTCCACAACCAAAAACTCTCTGAGAGAAAGAAAATTGACTTGCTCGCTGTCTTAAAAAAGCTACCCTTTATTTTGAACCAGATAATTCTATTTCTAGTCCAGGAGCGGAAAAGACTGCAAAAAGTTGCGAACACTGCCCAGTCCATCACCGGCTCTGACCTCCCCACCATCGAAGGGATCTATCGAAGTCGCTGCCTCAAAAAGGCAGCCAACATCATCAAAGACCCACACCATCCTGATCACAAACTCATTTCACTAAAACGTCCAGGTTCAGGAACAGCTTATTCCCTACAACCATCAGGCTATTAAACACGACAACAACTAAGCTCTGAACTGCAACAGACATTATTATTATTGCACTATATTTGTTTATTTATTGAGTATGTGCGCATGTGCATATATACACACTGAACTTTTTTTCTCCCGTTATGTACTATGTTTACATATTCTGTTGTGCTGCAGCAAGCACAAATTTCATTCTCCTATCTGGGACATATGACAATAAAACACTCTTGGCTTGACTAGACCTCCCATGAAGAAACATCCCTTCCACGTCTCACCTGCTAAGATCCTGCAGGATCATATGCTTGGATTATATTACCTTTCATTCTTTCAAATGCCAGCAATTACAAACATAGCCTGCCCAACCCATCAAGAATTAAGGTTTAATTGTCATATGGAGTAACAACGGAACAATGAAATTCTTACTTGTAGCAACATAACAGGCCTGTAAACACAATAGTCATAGATAACATTATGAACACAATTCAATAAATTAATAACCCCAATACTAGTGTACAATATTAGTACTAAGAAGCCCCAGAGTTCTTAGTGCAACCAAAGACAGTCCACAGTTCATAGTTGAGTTAATGTTGTGTAGTGTTCAAGAGCCTACTGTTTATGATCATATTATGATCATATTGAATGGCGGTGCAGGCTCGAAGGGCTGAATGGCCTACTCCTGCACCTATTTTCTATGTTTCTATGTTATTGGGAAGACGCTATTCTTGATCCTTGTGCTCAGGGTTGTCATGCTCCTATATCTTCTACCCAATGGTAGGAATGAAATTAGCATGGCCAGGGTGGTGTAGGTCTGTGATGATGCTGGCTGTCTTTTCGAGGCAGTCCCTCCTATAGATCCTTTCAGTGATGGAGACGTCAATACCCTTGATGCACTTGGCAATGTCCACCACATTTAGTAATATCCTTTGATCCTAGGTTGCCGAACCAGGTTGTGATGCACACAGTTGATATACTCTCCACTATACAACTATAGAAGTTCTAGATTATTTGTCGACATACCGAATCTCATCAATTCTCTAATAAAGTAGAGGCACTGATAGGCTTTCTTTGTGATTGCATTAATGCGCTGGGCCCAGGACAGATCTACAGAGATATGCACGCCCAAGAATTTGAAGTTGTTGACTCTCTCCACTGCCAACCCATTGATGAAGGCAGGTTTGTGGATCTTTAGCTTCCCTCTTCTAAAGTCAACAATCAACTCCTTGGTCTTGTTGATGTTGAGAGCGAGGTTGTGTTAGGCACCAAGCAATCAGATGATCAATCTGTCTCCTATATTCTGACTCATCATTCCCGAGTTTGATACCAGGGTTGGAGTGGATGAATAGGTTTATCAGTGTTGATGCATTCTGGAAAGTCAAATAGGAGTTGGGCGTACACAGGAAATGGTAGGACATTAAGGAATGTTGATGAATGGAGGAACCTTTGGGTCCAGGTTCCCTGTAAGTAGCAACAAAGGTAGATAGGGTGGTGAAGAAGGCATATGGTATACTTGCCTTCACAGGTTGGGACATATTAAAGTTGGGACAGTCTGTTGCAACTTTACAAAACACTGTTTAGACATTTTTGGAGTATTGCAGAAAGTTCAAAGGAGATTAATCACAATGTTGCCTGGATTCGAGCACTTTGTTTATGGATAGATATTGAATAGGCTGGGATTTTGTTCCCTGGAGTAATAAAGGCTGACGGTTGATCTGTGAGGGGGATGGCGCAGGGGAGTAGCATGCAAAGGAGGGGCCCTGCTGAGGGAATACTCAACTGTGGGAGAGGAGATGGTGTCAGTACTGGAGAAATGCTGAGTTGTTGGGGGGGTTGGACTGGGGGATTGCTGCGATGTTGGAAGGGAGGTGCTGAGAGAGTGATGCATTGTAGCAGTACTGAAGGAGCATTGATGGGTAATACTGAGAGAGTGCTGAAAGGTCGTAACTCCTTCTTTTCAGGCATGAAACTGAGACCCCATCAGTCTACTGCGGCAAATATAAAAGATCTCGGGCAGCACAGTGGTAGAGTCATGCCCCTGTCCCACTTAGGAAACATGAACGGAAACCTCTGGAGACTTTGCGCCCCACCCAAGGTTTCCGTGCGGTTCCCGGAGGTTGCAGGTGGTTGCCGGAGGTTGCAGTTAGTGGAAGCAGGTAGGGAGACTGACAAAAACCTCCGGGAACCACATGGAAACCTTGGGTGGGGCGCAAAGTCTCCAGAGGTTTCCGTTCAGGTTTTATAAGTGGGACAGGGGCATATAGGATGACCATGGCTGACAAGGGACAACATAACGGCAAAAGAGAAGGCATATAACACTGTATGATCACATTGAATGGTGGTGCTGGCTCGAAGGGCCGAATGGCCTACTCCTGCACCTATTGTCTATTGTCTATTAGTCTGAAGCCAGAGGATTGGGATGTTTTTAAAGAACAAGAAAAGGTAACTAAAAGAACATCACGGAGAGAAAATATGAAGTACTAAGCTAGCCAATATTATAAAAGAGGAGAGCAAGAGTTTCTATGGAAATATAAACAGTAAACAAGAGGTAAGAGTGGTCGTCGGGCCGCTGGAGAATGATGCAGGAGAATGAAAATGGGAAATCAAGAAATGGCAGAGGAATTGAATAACTTTTTGGCATCAGTCTTCTCAATGAAAGAGACCAGCATGGTGCCTGCAATCCTGGAGAGTCAGGGGGTGTGGAGTGGCGTTTAAAAAGGAGAAAGTGCTAGGAAAACGGAAAGGTCTGTGGAAGGATAAGTCACCTGCACCCCAGGGTGGTCTCAGAGATTGTGAAGGCATTAGTTGTGATATTTCAAGAATCACTGGAGCTAGGAGTGGTTGCTGAAGATTGGAACAACCCCACTGTACAAGAAGGGACCAAAGCGAAAGAACGTAAAATTTACAGGCTGGTTAGCCTGACTTCGGTGGTTGGTAAGATTTTAGAGTCAATCATATAGGATGAGGTTATGCAGTACTTGGAAGTTCACAATAAAATAGGCCAGAGTCAGCATGGTTTTGGGAAGGGAAGATCTTGCCTGACAAATCTGCTGTTCTTTGAGGATGTTAATAGTAGGACAGACAGAGGGGAGGCTGTAGAAATTGTTTACCTAGATTTTCAGAAGGCATTCGATAATGTGGCATACATCAGGCTGCTAGGGAAGATAAGAGCCCATGGTATTAAAGGGAAGATATCAGCACAGATAGCGGGTTGGCTGGATGGCAGAAGGCAAAGAGTTGCAATAAAAGGTGCTTTTTCAGGTTGGCTGCCAGTGACTAGTGGAGTTCTGCTAGGGTCGATGCTGAGGCCGCTTCCCTTCACGTTGTATATTAATGGTTTGGATAAGGGGATTGAAGGCTTTGTGGCCCAGTTTGCAGATGATGCTAAGATAGGCGAAGGGGTAGGCCTATAAGGTGCTGGTCAGGCCGCATTTGGAGTACTGTGAGTAATTTTGGGTTCCATATCTGGGGAAGGATGTGTTGGGTATGGAGAGGGTCCAGAGGAGGTTTTTTAAGAATTATTCCAGGAATGAGTGGGCTTGCATATTATGAGCATTTGACAGCACTGGGCCTCTACTCACTGGAGTTTAGAAGGTTGAGGTGGGGAACATTGAAACTTGCAGAATAATAAAAAGCATATGTGGAATGGATGTTTCCATTGGTGGGAGAGTCTAAGACCAGAGGTCAAAGCCTCAGAATTAAGGGAGCTCTTTTAGGAAGGAGGCAAGGAGGAACTTCTTTAGTCAGAGGGTAGTTAATCTGTGGAACTCAATGTCACAGAGGACTGTGGAGGCCAAGTCATTGGAAAATTTTAAGGCAGAGACACATTCTTGTTCAGAAGGGTTATGGGGAGAAGGCAGGAAAATAGGATTAGGAGGCAGAGATCAGCCATGATTGAATGGTGGAGTAAACTCGATGGACCAAATGGCCTAATTCTACTCCTATAACTTGTAAACATGTTAGGAAGGAACTGCAGATGCTGGTTTACATCGAAAATAGACTCAAAATGTTGGAGTAACTCAGCGGGTCAGGCAGCATCTCTGGACAAAATGATTCTCTTCTTCAGCCTGAGAGTCAGGGGAGAGGGTATGAGAATATCAAAATAAATCAGAGCCTACACCGACGAATTCTCCAGCCTCGGCGCTCCCACACTCCTGCAAGAAGGTCATGTCGTGCATTAAGAGAAGGCCGATGGACGAGGAAGGTTGGCCGCGATGTAGGACTCGGAGCACTGTTGTCTCAAGCTCTGTGGAACAAAAGACTTCTTGTTGCAGCGATCGGGCTGCTTGTCATAGCAACTGGCACATGATCCGGTGCAAACACTGACTGAGCCCAGACACACGGGAGCTCAGCATCCGAAACCCTGCAGAGAGCATCCAGCGCCTGCCTGCCTGCCTGCAGCGCGCCCCCTGTCATGCACCGCTCCTACCAGCCCATCCTCCCCTGTGGGAACAAGTACCTGCAGCAGAAGTGGGACCACGCCTGTTACCTGGAGCATCGGCGCAAGGTAGGGCAAGCAGAGAGGGACACAAGGACATCAGCGCTGACCCGTCCCCTGGTAAAACCTTGCCAACATTCTCCTGATGCCTGGGGAAATCTGTTCATTTCACCAAGCAAGTAACAGCGAAATAACAGTGCAATAATAATAATACTGGAATAAAACGCAAAGTGCGAGGGGAACTCAGCGGAGCAGGCAGCATCTGCGGAGGGTAGACACAACATGCTGGAGTAACTCAGCGGATCAGGCAGCATCTACGGAGGGAACGGCTAGGCGACGTTTCGGGTTGGGACCCTTCACACTGGCAACCTCGTCTGCCCATTTCCTCCACAGATGCTGCCTGGCCCGCCGAGATACTCCAACACTTTGTGTTTTACTGGAGATTCCAGCATCTGCAGTTCCTTGTGTCCCAATAATACTGGAAATCTAAAATAGGAACCAAAATGCTGGAATACTCAGCAGGACTGGGGAAGGAGAAAGGTTTCTAACTAACCTTCAGGCAGAACTGGGGAAATGTTAAGAGGTCAGGTGAATTCAGAGATACAGCTAAATGTGGGGGGGGGGGGGGGGGGGGGGGGGGGGCTGGAGGGAGAAGGGGCGAACAAAGGGGGAATGTGTGTAACAGGGTGGAGAGCTAGAATGAAAAAAATGATCAAAGGGTGGTTGTGAGAAAATAAGAAAACAATCACAACATGAAGCTACTGGAAATACACTGCAGGGCATTCAGCCTGTGGGGGGAGAAGCGATGGGGGGAGTAGCGATGAGGGTGGTGGGGAGGAGTTTGTAAATGTGCAGAAACTGTAATGTGTCAATGGAAGTATGAGGTGCAGCTCCTTGAGGTGACTGTGAAATCGAGAGGAGGCCGAGGACAGAGTTGGAAGTGAGAGAGATGCAGGAGTGAAGAGCTAAGCCTCGGTGAGTTGTTGTCTAATGCCAGCCTGACCTCCTACGGACTCCTGCCCACTCCACATGACTTTCCGCATCAGCATCAACAGAAGAAATGTCCTGAACTGACCGATAGCCCTAGGCACCATTCCCGGTATCGAACGATGGAATCAAATATTCTGGTTTCTGCGTTACAACTTCTTCTTGCACAGCCTAGAGTCGCAGGTCAACTTGTTCTAATTGATCTATTTGTTCGTGCATTGATTGCATTAGTCGAAACAAGGTGGACCACGTGAAGGTCGCAATCTCCCATCCCTGTGTTACAACAGCACCTGAACATTGAAAATACTTGAAATGCTTTGGAATATGGTGAGGTTGCGAATGATTCTTGATTAGTCTGAAGAATGGTTCCAATCCGAAACGTCGCCTGTCCATTCCCTCCACATATTTTGTCTGATCCACGGAATTCCTACAGCTTTTTGTGTTTTACCTGGTTAGTCCTCTTTGCTTCTCTTTTATTGAAGGAACTGGTTTTAAGCCAGAATCCGGAGGTTTTAAGGTCAATCTATCAATTAGATTACTTCATCAAACAGTTGGAACTGGTGTTCAATAACTATCTTAAATAACTTTTCAAGAACCTATTTCCCTTTGATGTTTTGGTTAATGGGGCAATTGTTCCATTCATCATAATGTAATTCACCTTACACTGCTTATCATGCCATTATTCGACAATAGACCCAGCTATTGAATAATTTCACTAAGAAAATTGGCTGCAGAGAAATTAAGGAGACAGTCCCTACTAGAGCAATTGATAAATGTGTAACAGAGCACCCAGCTTTCTTCAAGGCCATGTGGGGCTTATGTCCCTCAGTCAGGGAGGACTCTCTGAGATATTTTTCCACCACCTGTTGTGCTCAGATAAAAATAGTTAGAATGTTTTGTTCTTCACAGTCACATAAATAGTCCAATTGTGGCATGGGGGCTGGGGCTACTTTTCATGGAAAGTCGTGGACTCAAATCCTATCCAAGAGATTCGAGCTTGGAATTATGTCTGCACTTCCAGTGGAACACTGGGATAATGCTGCACTGTTTGCCAGTCATGTACATCCGATGCAACACTGGGATAGTGCTGCTCTGTCAGATGATCCTGCACTTCCAATGTAACACTGGGATAATGCTGCACTGTCAGACAGTCCTGTACATCGAGTGTTACACTGCGATAGTGCTACTGTCGTACAGGCCAGTACATCCAGTGTTACACTGGGGGACTGCTAGTCTGTCAGACAATGCTGTCCATCCAGTGTAACACTGGGATCCTGCTGCTCTCAGACAGGCCTACACTTCCAGTGTAACACTGGGATCCTGCTGCTCTGTCAGATTGGCCTGTACATCCAGTGTAACTGGGTTAGCGCTGCTCTGTCTGTCAGACAAGTCTGTACATCCAGTGTGACACTGGGATCCTGCTGCTGTCAGACAGGACGACATTTCCAATGTAACATGGGAAAACGACCACACTATTAGGGATGCCATAATCTGACTGATACAAAAGGCAAAAGCTACACTAATCTCCAGTGGATGTGAAATATCCCATGATCACCACTTTGAAGAACGTTTTCTAGATTGGCTGCATTCAGGCATTCAGGTATAGGCTGCTTCAGGTCCAGTACCTGCAGTCACTTGCTGGGGAGTTGTGAATGGAATTGAACATACTGACTTTGTGACTGATGAAGCATCAGAAGAAGGTACAGAAAGTTGCAGGAGAAACTCAGCGGGTGCAGCAGCATCTATGGAGCGAAGGAAATAGGCAATGTTTCAGGCTGAAACCCTTCTTCAGACTAAGGGGGGTGGGGGGTGGGGGGGGGGGGGGGGGGCGGGGAGAATAAAGAAAAAGGAGGAGGAGGAGCCCGAGGGCTGAGGGAGAGATAGGAAGGGGAGGAGACAGCAAGGGCTAACAAAATTGGGAGAATTCAATGTCCATGCCCCCAGGATGCAGACTCCTCAAGCGGAATATGAGGTGCTGTTCCTGCAATTCCGGTGGTGCTCGCTCTGGCCATGGACGAGACCCAGGACAGAGAGGCCATGGAGGAGACCCAGGACAGAGAGGCCATGGAGGAGACCCAGGACAGAGAGGCCCGATTTTACCTTCTCCCCAAAATCCACAAACCGGTAGACCCATTGTCTCTGCCTGTTCGTGCCCCACCAAACTCCACATACCTTTACTCCATCCTATCCCCCTTGGTTAAATCCTACCCAACCTATGTTCCTCCAACTCTTAAACACAAGCATCAGAAGATGGTTGGGCCGAGGACACTGTCCTAAGGAATTCCTGCTGCAATATCCTAGGTCTGGGTTGATTGAACTTCAACAAGCACAACCATCTTCCTTGGTGTAAAGAATGACTCCAATTACTGGAAAGATTACTCCTGGATGCTCATTAACCAATTTTACCCAATAAACTATTTCCAGTGGAAAGGGGCAGGGAATTGGCATGTTTTGAGGAGCGCCAAAAGGGAAGGTGAGAAATTATTTGTGCAGTGGCTGGCTGTGATCACAGACGCACTGCTTATAACGGCAGTGGAACCACATTCAACAGAAAGTTTCAAAAGGACTGGAGAAATATTGGAAATGAAGAATTTTCTAGGTCTGGTGTGGAGAACAGGAGCTGGGATTGATTGGAAACTCTTTCAACAATGCCTGGAAATATGGTTCTGGGACTGATCTCGTGCTGAGTTTTAGTTTGAGATGCGGATTTCCAGTGGCAATACTTGTGATTTTGCACTTCATAACCTTGTTGGACAGATGACAAGTTAAGGTAACACTATTCATGCAAGCAGCAGGATGTTTCATAGAAACATGATGCGTTTGGGAATAGATAGGGTAAGATGAATAACGGCATTTTGTGTGGAGTGCTGCATATATTGGGACATTAAATGAATTCCATGTGTTGGTGGAAAGCTGTGTAATTGTTGAATCAGATTGAGGGTATGGTTCACAGCCCATGTAAACATTGGCAGAACATGAATGCAGTGAATCAGTTGAGAGCTTCAATTTCATGACATGTCCATGAGCTGCAGCCTCTCCCTCTGTCTGCTTGAAGATGCGGATGTGCTCTTTTAATTGTTTACTAGACCAAGTGCAGACCCATTGGGTCTGTTTCCCCAACGGCGTTTGCGGGGGGGGGGGGGGGGGAGGGGGTGAGAAGAGGGGAGGGAGGGGAGAGGAGGAGGAGGAAACGGGATAGATTTGGGAGGGAAAGGAGAGTGGGGTAGGGGGTGAGAGATGGGGAGAGAGATGTTGGGGAGGGGGGATGGGGAAGATTGGGAGGAGGGAGGGAGGGGGAGAGGGGTGGGGGAGAGAGGGGAAAGAGTGGGGAGGGAGTGTGGAGGGGAAGGGGGAGAGAAGTGGAAGAGTGGGGAGGGAGGAGGAGAGGGGTAGGGGGAGTGATGGAAGAGGGACAGAGGGATAGGGGGGAGGGGTGGGGGGGGAGAGGGAAGGGGGTGGGGTAGAGAGGGAAGGGGGGTGGGGAAGAGAGGGATGGGAGAGGGAGAGGGGTGAGGAGAGGGAGAGGGGGAGGAGAGAAGGGGGAGAGAAGTGGAAGAGTGGGGAGGGAGGGAGGGGTAGAGGGGTAGCGGGAGTGGAGGAAGAGAGACGGGGGAGTGGTGGAAGAGGGACAGAGGGGTAGGGGAAGGGGTGGGAGAGAGGGTGGGAGAGAGAGGGGAAGGGAGGGGAATAGAGAGGGGTGGGGTGGGAGAGGCGTGGGGTAAGGGGATAGAAGTGGAAGAGTGGGGAGGGAGGGGTAGGGGGAGTGGTAAAAGAGGGACAGAGGGGTAGGGGGAAGGGGGTGGTGGTAGAGAGGGAAGGGGGGTGGGGGAGAGAGGGATGGGTGGGAGAGGGAGAGGGGTGAGGAGAGGGAAACATAGAAGCATAGAAATTAAGTGCAGGAGTAGGCCATTCGGCCATTCGAGCCAGCACCACCATTCAATATGATCATGGCTGATCATCCAACTCAGTATCCTGTACCTGCCTTCTCTCCATACCCCCTGATCCCTTTAGCCACAAGGGCCACATCTAACTCCCTCTTAAATATAGCCAATGAACTGGCCTCAACTACCTTCTGTGGCAGAGAGTTCCAGAGATTCACCACTCTCTGTGTGAAAAATATTTTCCTCATCTCAGTACTAAAGGATTTCCCCTTTATCCTTAAACTGTGACCCGCTTGTCCTGGACTTCCCCAACATCGGGAACAATCTTCCTGCATCAGACAAATGCAATTCAGGACTTTTCACTTCACAAGCAAAGTCAGACCAATTCATAACGAGTTGGTCTCCATTCGTCGTTTTTTTGGAATCATATGGTGCAACACAATTGTAAAAAATAACTGTTTCAGGACTGGACGAGGGTTGGTCAAGATTATAAATAATGATCTCCTTTTCTTTTTTCTTTTATTTTATTTTCTCTATTTTCTCTCTCAACTTTCTTCATTTACTCGTTTTCTTTTTTCACACACTATATATTTCACATCTTTCTATCATTTACTATCTAACTTCTTTTTCTTATTCTAATCTTTTTTCAATGTAACAAAAAAAAAAAAGAAGTTGTACATAAAATGTATTATGAAAATATATATTAGGCACTTTGGTGCCATATGACTGTACTTACTTCTAATAAAATAAAATATTAAAAAAAAACAAAAAACAAAAAAAAAAACAAGCAAAGTCAGAATGACGGTTAGTGAAGAATTCGAATATTCGCTGAGCGTTCAGATGCTGCGCGCGCCTCCTGCACCAAAGTGGGGGGGGGGGGGGGTGGGAGCGTGTGTCGTCACACACAAAGATCTTGTAGCGGAGAGCTCCGCTATAAGATCTTTGGTCACATACTAAGCACGCGCCTCCACAAACAGATGAGCGTCTTCTTGAATGGAGAGCGCGTGGCCGCCTCCACAAACAGTCACACACACTGAGGACCCGCCCCCACAAAAATATTTTGTGAGGAAGGGAAGGAGGAGGGTGGAGAGGGAGAGGGGGAGGGGGGGGGGTGGGGGTGGAGAAGAGGGGGAGGAGAGGATGGGGGAGAGAGGTGAAGGGGGGGGGGGAGGGGTTGGAGCGGGAGTGCATGAGTCGAGAGAAGAGAAAAGGGCAGAGAGAGAGAGAGGCTGGTACAACAACAAAAAAGCTGGATAAACTCAGCGGGTGCAGCAGCATCTATGGACCGAAGGAAAAGGGCAACGTTTTTGGCCGAAACCCTTCTTCCGGGTTTCGGCCAAAAACGTTGACCATTCAATTCGCTCCATAGATGCTGCCGCACCCGCTGAGTTTACCCAGCTTTTTTTATGTCTACCTTCGATTTTCCAGCATCTGTAGTTCCTTCTTAAAGACAGAGACTGTGCACGGTAAGGGAATGAGGAGGGAGAGGGGGAAGAATGTGGAGGGAGGGGGAGAGTGGGATTGGAGGGGGAGAGGGGTGGGGGGAGAGAGAAGTGGAAGAGAGGGGAGGGAGGGAGGGAGGGGGAGAGGGGTATCAGGAGTGGTTTTAGAGGGACAGGGGGAGTGGTGGAAGAGGGACAGAGGGGTAGGGGAAGGGTGGGGGAGAGAGGGGAAGGGAGGGGGGTGAGGGAGGGAGAGGGGTGGGGTAAGGGAAGAGAAGTGGGAGAGGGAGGGGTAGGGGGAGTGGTGGAAGAGGGACAGAGGGGAAGGGGGCGGGGAGAGAGGGAAGGGGGTGGGGGAGAGAGGGATGGAAGAGGGGTGAGGAGAGGGAGAGGGGGAGGAGAGAAGGGGAGAGAAGTGGAAGAGTGGGGAGGGAGGGAGGGGTAGCGGGAGTGGTGGAAGAGGGATGGGGAGTGGTGGAAGAGGGACAGAGGGGTAGGGGAAGGGGTGGGACAGGGAGGGGAAGAGAGAGGGGTGAGGGAGGGAGAGGGGTGAAGTAAGGGGAGAGAAGTGGAAGAGTGGGGAGGGAGGGGTAGAGGGACTGGTGGAAGAGGGACAGAGGGGTAGGGTAAGGGGGCGGGGGGAGAGAGGGAAGGGGGTGGGGTAGAGGGGGAAGGGGGGGGGGGGAGAGAGTGATGGGTGGGAGAGGGAGAGGGGTGAGGAGAGGGAAACATTGAAACATAGAA
Source organism: Amblyraja radiata (assembly GCF_010909765.2). Taxonomy (NCBI): domain Eukaryota; kingdom Metazoa; phylum Chordata; class Chondrichthyes; order Rajiformes; family Rajidae; genus Amblyraja; species Amblyraja radiata. Next base: position 87,224,114 of record NC_045961.1, on the reverse strand, counting down.
ATTAAGTGCAGGAGTAGGCCATTCGGCCCTTCTAGCCTGCACCACCATTCAATATGATCATGGCTGATCATCCAACTCAGTATCCTGTACCTGCCTTCTCTCCTTACCCCCTGATCCCTTTAGCCACATCTAACTCCCTCTTAAATATAGCCAATGAACTGACCTCAAAAACCTTCTGTGGCAGAGAATTCCAGAGATTCACCACTCTCTGTGTGAAAAATGTTTTTCACATCTCTGTCCTAAAGGATTTCCCCCTAATCCTTAAACTGTGACCCCTTGTTCTGGTCTTCCCCAACATCCGGAACAATCTTCCTGCATCTAGCCTGTCCAAGCCCTTAAGAATTTTATACGTTTCTATAAGATACCCCCTCAATCTTCTAAAATCTAGCGAGTACAAGGCGAGTCTATCCAGTCTTTCTTCGTATGAAAATCCTGACATCACAGGAATCAGTCTGGTGAACCTTCTCTGTACTGTCACTATGGCAATGATGTCTTTGACCATTGGGCATTGTGACATCACACGATGGAACGTTCACCAGGGGCTGGTGCTCCTGCAAAGGCATATGTAAATGAATCCATTCCGATTGGACATCTGTGAGCATTGGGCATTGTGACATCACACGATGGAACGTTCACCAGGGGCTGGTGCTCCTGCAAAGGCATATGTAAATGGATCCATTCCGATTGGACATCTGTGAGCATCGGGCATTGTGACATCACACGATGGAACGTTCACCAGGGGCTGGGGCTGGTGCTGCTTCTATGGGTGAGAAGCCAGTTTATTTTTGAAATATTGGGGGGGGGGGGGGGGGGGGGGGGGAAGGAGTTGATTAAAAACGTGTACTTAAACACGACGAAATGTAATGAGGAGCGGATACTTAGAAAGAAAAGTGAAATCTCTACCGAAATGGAAAAGATGTCGGCGATTCTGCGTCTGGTTTCGGAGTTGCAGTGAATCAAAGGAAGAAATGCAGCCGGAAGCCGTACATATAAATGGATCCATTCCGATTGGACATCTGCGAGCATTGGGCATTGTGATTGGACATCTGCGAGCATTGGGCATTGTGACATCACACGATGGAAACGAATCAAAAGGCAGAAAGGCAGCCGGACGGACGGCAGGCGACAGGCACAGACTTTTATATATTAGATAGAAGATATATATAGATATTGGATGCTTGCAGCAGAGAATCACCTATTTCTCTCCAATTCTTTGCTTTATTTAAGTGAAAGAAACGTCAAGAAGAATCTGACCCTTTCATGAAATTAATGTGTGGCAGCGGCCCAGTTAGTCAGATCAGAGGAGTTCCCTCGTTTATTTCCTTGAATCACACATGGTTGAGCTCGGAAATCATGCAGCAAATGAAGAGAGCCTCAAAAGGATCCTTACAATAACAACATGCTTATATACTCTCTTTAATGTACCTCGTTCCATCAAGGAAGCAATTCCCAACTTGGCACTTAAGGAGTAGGAAGGAATTGCAGATGCTGGGTTAAACAGAAGATAGATACAAAATGCTGACAGGCAGCATCTCTGGAGGGAACAATGGCTGATGTTTCGGGTCACATTCCTTCTTCAAACTAAAATAAGGGACTCGACCCGAAACGTCACAATAGACAATAGACAATAGACAATAGGTGCAGGAGTAGGCCCATTCGGCCCTTTGAGCCCTTTGAATTCAATATGAGCATGGCTGATCATCCCCAATCAGTACCCCGTTCCTGCCTTCTGCCCATATGCCCTGACTCCGCTATCTTTAAGAGCCCTATCTTGCTCTCTCTTGAAAGTATCCAGAGAACCGGCCTCCACCGCCCTCTGAGGCAGAGAATTCCACAGACTCACAACTCTCTGTGAGAAAAAGTGTTTCCTCGTCTCCGTTCTAAATGGCTTACCCCTTATTCTTAAACTGTGGCCCCTGGTTCTGGACTCCCCCAACAAGAGGTTTCCTGCCTCTAGTGTGTCCAAACCCTTAATAATCTTGTATGTTTCAATAAGATTCCCTCTCATCCTTCTAAACTCCAGAGTATACAAGCCCATTCTCTCAGCATATGACAGTCCCGCCATCCCGGGAATTAACCTTGTAAACCTACGCTGCACTCCCTCAATAGCAAGAATATCCTTCCTCAAATTAGGGGACCAAAACTGCGCACAATGCTCCAGGTGTGGTCTCACTGGGCCCTATACAACTGCAGAAGGACCTCTTTGCTCGTATACTCAACTCCTCTTGTTTTAAAGGTCAACATGCCATTCGCTTTCTTCACTGCCTGCTGTACCTTCGTTGACTGATGAGCAAGGACCCCCCAGATCCTGTTGTACTTCCCCTTTTCCCAACTTGACACCATTTAAACAGTAATCTGCCTTCCTGTTTTTGTTACCAAAGTAGATAACCTCACATTTATCCACATTAAACTTCATCTGCCATGCATCTGCCCACTCACCCAACCTGTCCAAGTCACCCTGCATTCTCATAGCATCCTCCTCACAGTTCACGCTGCCACCCAGCTTTGTGTCATCTGCAAATTTGCTAATGTTACTTTGAATCCCATCTAAATCATTGATGTATATTGTAAATAGCTGCGGTCCCAGCACCGAGCCTTGTGGTACCCCACTAGTCACTGCCTGCCATTCTGAAAGGGAACCGTTAATCCCTACTCTTTGTTTCCTGTCTGCCAACCAATTTTCTTTCACTATTCCTTCTATTCCTGTCACTTTTTCCATCTTTCCAGAAATGCTGCCTGAGTTACTCCAGTATTTCGTGTCAATCATTAGCGGCATTTAAGGAGATGATGTGAGTGTACCCTTCTCCATTGGGCAGTCCCCTGGGTGCATGGACTGTCTTAAAAGGAGGGGAGACGGGTAGAGAGATGGAGAATGTTCATCTGGGGGGAATTGTAGAGTTTAGAACTCACACACATGAAGGCACAGCTGCCTATGGGTGACTAATGGCACTCAAGGATGTCCAAAGGGCAGAATCGGAGAACGGCAGAGATCTTGGGGGGTTGTGGTGCTGGATTAAACAAATATGGAAAGGTGTGGTTGGGTGGGGTGGGGGTGGGGGGGGGGGGGGGGGTGGGGGATACAAAGGAGAAGGATACAAAGCCATGCTTTACGTTGTTTTATGAGCGTTCACAACAAGCTTGTTGGGAGAGCAAATGCTTTGGGATCTGCGACAATATTGTTAAGGGACTCACGATAACAGGGGTGTCACTAAGTACGCTGAGTGTTGGACCATATAATTATTGCTGTAATCTGAAGGATTAGATTAGTCTCAAGGTGAAAACTCCATGACAACAGGTTCTTGATACTGATTATATTGCTCAAGTCTGATTGGTCAAGCTTTATGTTGGTGGAGTAACAATGGGACATCAATATATACAGTTTACTTCCTGTTCACTCTAATTTTCAAAGATCCAAAGTTAGTTGATAGCAACCATTCTCAGGATCTGGTTTGGGGCAGATCTAACAGTGAAATAATATTCAGTCCTTTCCAATCCTGCGGTTTCAGCGTTTCCCTCCAAGGTTAGGAGGGAAAGATAAATCGGTCATGATTGAATGGCGGATTAGACTTGATGGGCCGAATAGCCTAATTCTGCTCCTATCACATGATCTTATCATCTTCAGAGGAGATTTGACTTGGGAGCACACAATAAGGGGTTGGACAGGCTAGATGCAGGAAGATTGTTCCCGATGTTGGGGAAGTCCAGGACAAGGGGTCACAGTTTAAGGATAGAGGGGAAATCCTTTAGGACCGAGATGAGAAAAACATTTTTCACACAGAGAGTGAATCTCTGGAACTCTCTGCCACAGAAGGTAGTTGAGGCCAGTTCATTGGCTATATTTAAGAGGGAGTTAGATGTGGCCCTTGTGGCTAAAGGGATCAGGGGGTATGGAGAGAAGGCAGGTACAGGTTACTGAGTTGGATGATCAGCCATGATCATATTGAATGGCGGTGCAGGCTCGAAGGGCCGAATGGCCTACTCCTGCACCTATTTTCTATGTTTCTAATACAAAATGTTTGCACGCATTGAAGCCTCGATGATCAATGGTCACGGAACTAAGGTGACCTGAAAGAACGAACAGGGAGATGAGAAGTGATTCAGTGACACAGTTGGAAAAGGCAGTGCCTCTCAGCTACAGCAACCCGGGTTCACTCCTGACTACTGGTGCTGTCTGTGTGGAGCTTGCATGGATTTCCCATGGATGCTCCAGCTTCCTCCCACATCCCAAGAACATGCAGGTCGATAGGTTAGTTGACTGCTGTAAATTGCCCCTTGCGTGTAGGCGAGTGATAGAATCTCGGGGGAGATGTCGGAAATGTAGGGAAGCATGAATGAATAATGGTTGTCACAGACTCAGTGGGACGGAGACTGTTCTGTGCTGTATAATACTATGACAGGAATTTGGAGAGAGAGATTTGTCGTGAAAGGGAATTGAATACGAATGAGAAGGAAACGCTGCAATGTGTGACGAAAGAGCAAGGGAGTGGAACTAATTAGAGAGCTTTCAAACAGATTGACAAATGGCCATTGTAATTGATGCTGTAGTAGAGCCTGCGCTCACACTGACTCCAGGAGATCTATTTACAAAGCAGCAAATCAGGTACAGCATCTCGCAGCCTTGGACAGGGAACGTGAAGAAAGCCCGAGGTGCGGCCCACTTGCATGACACGTTTAGGAGGCCAGTGTTAGCAGGGGTGCATCAGTACAGCACAGTTAGATCCATTGGGGGGCATGTAGTAGCAGTGTGCAGCTCCACTACTCTCACAGAGGCTCCCATGCAACCAACAGTGAATCCACTGACCTGTTGAGTGAGACCATCGTAATCATCATTGAGTTGTTGGTTAATGCACGTAATCCACACGCTACCTCGGCAAGACCATCAGCATAATCAAGGGAGAGTCTCACCCCGGTCACACCCCCTTCTCCCCTCAGAGGCAAGAGGTACAGAAGTGCGAAAGCGCACACCTCCAGATACAGGGACAGTTTCTTCTCAGCTGTTATCAGGCAACTAAACCATCCTATCACCAATTACAGAGCAGTCTTGAGCTACCATCTACCTCACTGGAGACCCTCGTACTATCTTTGATCAGACTTTAATGGACGTTATCTTACAATAAACGGTATCCCCTTTATCACATATCTGTACGCAGTGAACGGCTAGATTGTAATCATGTATAATCTTTCCGCTGACTGGATAGCACGCATCATCAAATATTTTCACTGTACCTCAGTACATGTGAATAAACCTAAATTAAACTAGCGTGGAATAATATCAAAACCACTGCACGGAAACAGAACCTTAGGCCAACTGCTCTACAGCAAGGTTTACATCCCACAACAGCATCCCAAAGCAAACATAGAAACATAGAAAACAGGTGCAGGAGGAGGCCATTTGGCCCTCCGAGCCAGCACCTCTATTCATTGGGATCATGGCTGATCATCCCCTATCAATAACCCGTGCCTGCCTTCTCCCTATATCCTTTGACTCCACTAGCCCCTAGAGCTCTATCTAACTCTCTCTTAAATCCATCCAGTGATTTGGCCTCCACTGCCCTCTGTGGCAGGGAATTCCATAAATTCACAACTCTCTGGGTGAAAAAGTTTTTTCTCACCTCAGTCTTAAATGACCTCCCCTTTATTCTAAGACTGTGGCCCCTGGTTCTGGACTCGCCCAACATTGGGAACATTTTTCCTGCTTCTAGCTTGTCCAGTCCTTTGATAATTTTATATGTTTCTATAAGATCCTCCCTCATCCTTCTAAACTCCAGTGAATACAAGCCTAGTCTTTTCAATCTTTCCTCATATGACAGTCCCGCCATCCCAGGGATTAATCTCGTGAACCTACGCTGCACTGCCTCAATCACAAGGATGTACTTCCTCAAATTAGGAGAACAAAACTGTACACAATACTCCAGATGTGGTCTCACCAGAGCCCTATACAACTGCAGAAGAAGTTGTATAGGGCTCATGATGGTGAAGGTTAAATTGATATTATAAAACTGAGACAGATTCACCTTTGTTGGATAAGAATGTTAGGGTCACAACATCAAGGTGGATACGTGAAGTAAGTGTTCAATCTGCCCGGGTCCCACTGAATATCTGGCAGCCTCAAGGGGATGAATAGTGCTCTGAGTAAATATTTATATTTAATTTTTTTTAAATATAAATGTCTTCTTGATTTTAAATATTAGTTCTACTCATTGGTAAAATATTCTCGACAAATTATCAGTCAAATTCTCTCATAGGTACAAGCTGCTAAACCAACAGTTGACAACAATGCTCCTGAAATCTTCTCGCATCTTCAACAGAAATTTAAGAAGCTTAAGGTAATGATTTCCTTGCCATGTCAGATTCTTGTCGTCTCCATGGTTTGGTTATTTTCTCCCAGGATCGTGCAGTTTCCTATGTCTCCATGTCAGGGCACCTCCCAGGGTAATTGCAATGAAAAATACCTTAAGTGAAACCCAGGGAAATATGCAAAATAGGGATGAAATGGGCAGGTGGTTACTCCTGTGCTAACATAATTACTTGAAGCCACCAGCTATAATGATTGGCCTGGGGTGATATGGAGGAGAGAATGACTAACAATCTGTGATAAATCCATCTGGGACTTCAGAAGGACATTTATTCTGAACGCCCCTGTCCCACTTAGGAAACCTGAACGGAAACCTCTGGAGACTTTGCGCCCCACCCAAGGTTTCCGTGCGGTTCCTGGAGGTTCCCGGCAACCACCTGCAACCTCCAGGAACCGCACGGAAACCTTGGGTGGGGCGCAAATTCTCCAGAGGTTTCCGTTCAGGTTTCCTAAGTGGGACAGGGGCATGACGAGGCAGCAGGAAAAATGGCAACTTCCCCCTCCCCACCCACTGGGAGGTCGGCAGTAAAGAGCAGACGGTTTCGGAGGAGAGTGGATGAACATAGCAGGGGGGGCAGGGGACAGATGGAAGGAAGTTGGTGTGAGGTAGAAATGCTAGCAGAGAGTAAATTATCTGTTTATGAGTTGCAAAGTCTATTTATTTACGTACAGGAGTGTTATCGTCACATTTGCCACGTGCCTTGTGTCTCCACTGTTGTTGCCCCGGCTCACGGTGTCTGCCGGAAGTGCTGTCCCAGCTGATTTTCATAGTCTGCCTGAGTTAAGAAAAAACTTAATGACATTGAGTGACACTGGGAAATGATGCAGAATTGATATCGACAAACCCCTAGTTATCTCAGACGCCAGGTCCGCATTATATCACACTGCTGTTTATCACGACACTGGCAGGCAGGAGTGAAATGTTGTTTGGGGTAATGTGCATGTAAATATGGAATGGAAAATGTTAGAAATGTCTTTTAGTTTAGTTCAGAGATACAGAGTGGAAACTCGTCCCCCCGAGTCCATGCCGACAATTGTTCAACCGCACACTAGTTCTATGTCATCTCACTTTATAACCCAAAAACATAATCTGCATTTTTCATTAGTACAGGTGTCAGAGATTGTGGGGAGAAGCCAGGTCGAACTGCGTTGGGAGGGCGAGATAGATCAGGCATGATTGAATGGCGGAGTAGACTTGATGGGACAAATGGCCTTATGACCAAATGGAATGCTTCAATTTTAATTCAGTTTAGTCTAATTTAGTTCAGAGATAGAATATGAAACAAGCCCTTTGGTCCACCGAATCCATGCCAACCAGCGATCCCTGTTACACTCGGCCCTGAAAGGTGCGATACAACTTTGACGCCATTTTCTCTGGATTGTGAGCTTCGACAAGCTCCCACAAGCTTCAGCTGCTTCCTGGCAGGCAATTGTATCTTGTTGCATTAATGTGTGTGTATTCAGACCTGGCACTCTGGTTAAAAGTGTGCTGATTGCTGTTTTGCATTGAATCACAGCTTGAGGATGAGCGGCTCTCCAACATAGAACGAAATAACAAGAAGCTGATGGAAAAAATGTCAACAATCATGAGGACCACTGGGCGAGTTGACAACATAAATGTGCACAAGCCAAAAAGGTGCGTTCCCATCCGGCCTGTGTGGCCTGACAATGATTATTTAAATGCAAGTTAGTGCCTGCAGTTTTCCCTGTCTCATCCTCAGACCTTGCGCTGGGAAGCTGTTGTACACTTGTGTTGTACAGCTCCATTAATGCCCTATTCCACAGAGTAATATTCCAGCTTTTCCAGTCTCTGTGTGGAACAAGTCCCACACTCTGGGACCATTCCAGAAAACATTCTCCACACTCTTTCCCAGGCTGCAATACCTTTCCAAAGGCGATGCATTCGGAACAGTGCCTGGTGCCCCAGTTGTTAGATCAGAGATTTATACAGGTTCAGCATCCATCCTTTACTCCTTCTCCTAGCAAATGACTAAAGGAGCACCACATAGTGGGATGGATAGTTCTGAAGGAGTGCTGCACTGTGGAAGGGGTAGTACTGAAGGACAAATGCAATGTGGGAGACAGTATGAAATAAGCACTGCTATTTTGGTTGGTTGGGGGCGCTGTGGCTTTCGGTCGGTTGAGGGCGCTGTGAGTCGGCTACCCTGCCACCAGCATGTTCGTTATCTCAATTTTTTTTTTTTTTTTTACTGTGTCTAAGTGTTTGTTTTGGTGTCTCTCGGTATGTCTTATGTGGGGGGTGGTGGGCGGGTGGGAAGGGGGAAACCATTTTTTAGTCACTTCCTTGACGGAGAGGCAATTTTTCCATGTCGCTTCACCGCCTCCCCTCTCGCGGCCGAACAGCTTGGATTGGAGCGGCCTTTCCCGGAGACGGGCCCAGAGCTTCAGCAGCGGCCGCAGCGTGGACTTTTCCATCGTGGAGCGGGGGCGAACCCTTGCCGGGGGTCGCCAGAAAGGAGTGCTCTGATCGCTGGCCTGGTGACTTTGGCATCATGGGGCTGTGGTCTGCGGAGCTTCTACCTGCAGGCATGGCGTGGACTTACCAGCCTGGGAGAAGAGTTCCGACCGCCGGCCTGCGGCCTATAACATCCTGAAGCCGCGCTCTCCGGTATCCCGCGTCAGCTCCTCCTTTGTTCTCCCCACCTCCCTCCCCTAAGCTGGGTCCTCCTTTGTTCTTCCCCACCCCCTCCCACACGGTGGTCCCCCACCGTTGGGTCCTCCTTTGTCCCCCTCCCATCACGGTGGCCTCCCCACGCTGGGTTATTTGTCCAACCCCTCTCCTCAAGGCGGGTCTTTTGTTCTCCCCCTCTCCCCCTCACGGCAGTTCCCCCACAACCTCATCGACTTCCACACCACGGGTCGACCCACGAGGCTATCAGACTATTTAAATTAAAATCGAGGCTTTCTCCAATGCCCTGTGTACATTTCCTCTACTGGTTGTTCATCTCATTGGGGTTTATTGTGTGCAACTTGGTGTTGTGGTTGCTCATGTAGTAATTGTCTGGAAATATGTTGTGTGGATCCTGGGCATTGCTGCATACATTTAACTGGCTGATAGTTAACCTGCTTTTAAGAAGGGGGACAAAATATTTCCAATAGAAATTGTGGATGATGGATGACCTGAGGGTGGCACAGTGATCTGGTCGAATGCAAAGTTTCTAAAACTGCTGAACTCCTTTTGTGAATCAGTTTGAACAGAGAAATGCGGCAGCGGGAGATGCAAAGAGTCACTCGTGAGAACCAGGCTATGCAGGAGCGCCTCAAGCAGGTCGAGCCACAGTACAACCACCTCAAGTGGCTTGAGGACTGGTATAAATCGGAGAAATACGAGAACAACATTGCCCGCTATCCCCATGCCTGGTACACTGCGCAGAGGCTACAGGTAACACCCTCAGTCCTAAAGAAACACCGGCATTGCTCCCAGCTGCCCTGCCAACATCAGGCCTGCCGTAATGTCACGCACTGGAGCCTGCCTTCCATCTCCACTTGATATCCGCATATCAACAGGCCAGTTTAATCCACGTTACACTCTCCAAAAATTCCTTTATCCTTTGGCTGCAATACCCTGACAAATCTGCATTCCTCCATTTCCTGGCCCCTGATGTTCCTGGATTACTGTTGCCGGCAGCCATGCTTTCAGCTGCCTACTTAGAAGATAGAAAGTACAGCATTGAACAGGCCCGCCCTTTCTGCCCACCACACCTATAGGATATGATAAGAACTTTATTTATCGATCCATTTGCGATACGATACGATAGAACTTTATTTATCCCAGGGGGGTAATTGGTCAATTTGCCGAGCGTGACACCAATCTAATCTTATCTATACACAGTTGATACAAAGATGCAGTATGGAACGCCACAGGAGATCCTTCTTCCCTGTGACTATCAAGCTGTACAACTCCTCCCCTTTGTGTCGTGGGGTAAACTGACTTCACTTCCCCCCCCCCGCCCAATCTTTTGTACATCCCCTTTCCAGTTGTCACTTTAAGTTCATGTTTTATGTACCTTGTGTTTTATGAATTGGCAGATCAATTTCCCTCCTGGGATAAATAAAGTTCTATCGTATCGCAAATGGTTCGATTGTAATCAAGTATTGTCTTTCTGCTGACTGGATAGCACGCAACAAAAGCTTTTCACTGTACCTTGATACACGTGACAATAAACTAAACTAATCTACCTGCACATCCATATCTCTCTATTCCCTGCCTATATATCTTAAACATTGCTCTTGTAGCTGCTTTCACAATTTCCCCTCATAGCGAGGTTCACACACCCCACCTCTACCACTCAACTTTCTCTGTAATAAAACCTGCCTGGAAAATCTCCTTTAAACTTTCCCCCCTCTCATCTTAAAGTGGTGCTCTCTAGTATTTACCATTTTCACCCTGGGATATCTGCCCTGTCTATGCCTCATATAATTTTATACATTTCAATCAGGTCGCCCTTCAGCCTCCAACACTTCAGAGAAAACAATCCAAGTTTGTCCAATATTTCCTTACCTCTAATCCAGGCAGAATCCTGGTGATCCTCTTCAAGCCCTGCACATCATTCCTCTAATGGTATGGCCAGAATTGCAAACAATACTCCGAATGTGGCCCAAGCTAGGTTTTGTCAAGTTGCAACATGATCCAAAGTACAGTTTCTGAAAAATGGGAAAGTTATCCCTAGTGATCTCTTTATGCTCACATTGTTTCAATGTTTCTGGAATCTTGCTGTTCCCAGATTAACTCCAATATCACATTTAGAACAAACATTTTGAAAAGGCTAAAATTGGCCTGAAAAGGCTTTAGCACAAGGTTGCTAGGGGAATGAATACTCACCTTCTTTTAATGAACGTGGTGAAATTCATGTTTAGTTTGCAACAGGATAAGTGTGTTTGTCCATTTATCGAGGTGAATTGGGTTAAGTTTGTTTGTTGGTTTGAATTCTCATTCATGAGTTATTTCCTAATCCTCATTTTCCACTTTGCCAGCCCAAATCAAAAGCAAGGAAGGTTAAATCAGCAAAAAATTCTGAAAAGAGCAAGAGAGTACAAGTGAGGACATCAACGTGAAGGACAGCAGAGCAAGGGGCAACATTCAGTCTTCAATTCAACCCGCTCAACGTGAAGCTCAGTACCAGCTTTGTCTCCTATTAATTGATCTTCCGTAAACATTACAGTCTTCTCATCAACCGCAAACCTCCTTTCAGCAGATTATTTAGATCAGGGGCGGGGAACCTTTTCATGTTGGAATGCCTCATCTAATCTGTAATCTGTTAGCTGTAATCTAATAATGCCACATCCAAGAAACTTCAATTAGATATACTTCAAAATGTACATTATTTTGTAAAAATCTAACTACTATGTACTAACTTCAAGAAAATGAAAAAAAAATGTTAACTCTAAAGTTAACTAACCTTTTAAATACTTTGTTGTGACTGCTTTTTGTGGGAAAGTATTTGAATATTCGGTTGCAACATGGAGGTACGCAGTTTCGGCTGATCTTCTAGATGGGTATCCATCATTTGTGACCTTAACAGGGTCTTGATTTGGATTAGGTAGGAGAATGTAGATTCGCAGCAATAAGTGGTTGAAAAGCAAGAAAAATTTCCGTGCATGTCGCCGAAGACGTGGGTATTCTATTGCATTTTTCCTAGATCTTTCTTAGCGTCAAATAAGGACTTTAAAATGTCATCTTCTGAGAGCTGAATCAATTCCATCTAGTTCTTTAGGAGCCTTGGAGACATCAACTAGGTGAGGTTGAAATGCTAATTTGAGTGTGATGTCATGATTCTCAAAGTCAGTGAACCTTTCATTGTATTCTTTGATTAATAAGTCTATAACAGCTGCGTATTCTTCAAATGATTCCCATGAATCCTCCTTCTCATCAATGGCCTTCGCTGACTGGGGAAAATGTTCAGCCGAAATTTCATTTTGAAGAAGAATTTTGAAAAAATAGTTTTTTTCGAAATGCTTGGATTTTTTACCACATACTGTATATATAGACTTAGTTTTACCTTGCAAAGAAACATTCAAGTCATTTTGCTTTGACATGATATCACACAGAAATGCAGTATTTCTATAGAAATCTTCTTTCAATAATTCACATTGCTGATTCTGTTCGTCATGAAATCTAACTAGCTGTTCTCGCAAAGATAAAAATGCATCTGATAATACCTTTTTTATCTGTGCAATAAACCCTTTACATTTTCCTGTCATGGAAGGTGCACCATCTGTATATACACTCACTAGTCAGGGAGGATTATTTAGTTGAATCTTCTTTTACTCTTTGGTATTTTAAATACGTTCATTTTACGATTAAAATTATAGAAGACGAACAAAAACATATTAATAAAAATAAAAGGATTTGTTCTACAAAATTTGGATTCATTCAAAAGACCGCTCTTAATGGCTTAGAAGGCCGCAGGTTCCCCACCCCTGATTTAGATCATAAATGCATCTGTCGCTACTTTGTGTGGGATGGTTTCAGTAACAGATAACTGAGATCAGCCACACCTCATTCATGCTTTCTCTAATTTCCATTGATATTGATGCATATCCTCAGAGCAAGAGTGCTGGGTTTGAAAGAAATTATGCCAATGCAATGTATGTCCATGTGTTTATCGGAAGCTGCAGTGAAATAAAGTTGTTGCTTTTTATGATTCAAGGCCATGAAATTGAAAACTGTTCAAGTTAAAGTGCAAATGTATTGTTATGCACACGAGTATGACAATGATACATCTCACTGCAGCATCACAGGCACATAGACAAACACACAAAAACAAGTTATACGTAAAATCCATAAATAGCACATACAATTCTAAAAGAGAAACAGCAAAAAACAAGACATAAGTGCAGAAACATAATTAGGAAATAAGACCACAGTGGTGCAAGCAGTGTGTCGTGGTCTTCTGTTGTCAAAGTAGGATCGGGGTTGAGTAAATTGGCTCATGAATCTGATAGTTGTAGGAAAGTTTAGTTCAGTTTAGTTTAGAGCTACAGCGGCAGAGTGGTGAAGCAGTAGAGTTGCTGCCTTGCAGCGCCAGAGACCTGGGTTCAAACCTGACCACGGGTGCTGTCTGTACAGAGTTTATACGTTCGCCCTGTGACCACGTGGGTTTTCTCCGGGTGCTCCGGTTTCCTCCCACACTCCAAAAATGTGCAGGTTTGTAGGCTAATTGGCTTGGTAAAAATTGTAAATTGTCCTCAGTGTGTGTAGGATAGCGTTAGTGTGTGAGGATTACTAATCGGCAAGGACTCGGTAGGCAGAAGGGCCTGTTTCCGCACTATATCTCTAAACTAAACGAAACTTTGTAGGAAAGTAGCTGTTCCCAAACCTTAGACATAAGGCTTCTGTACTCCCCACACGATCGTAGCTGTGAGAAAAGTGCATGACCCGGATGATGGAGATTCGCCTTTGAGGGAGCACCTCATGTATATGATTTCAACGGAGGGGAGGGTTGTGTCAATACTTGATCGGGCAGAGTCCACCAGCAGTCTATGCAGCCTCTTGCATGCCTGTGTGTTGTGATTGCCATATCAGGCCACAATGCAAGCAATTAGAATACTTTCTACAGTACATCTGCAAAAGTTTGTTGGAGTATGTGGAGACAGACCAAATCTCTTTAAACTTCCAAGAAAGTAGAGGCATTGATATTTGTTTTGGATCAATGGGCAGAATTCTCACCTTTTTCATGCAACCACAATTTCAAAGCCACTCCAGAGGTTTAAGCACAGCATTCCAGGTTAACGCTCCAGTGATTTTAAGAGATTTTAGACATAGTGTGGAAACAGGCCCTTCGGCCCACCAAGTCTGCGCTGACCACCCATACACTAGTTCTATGTTTTCACAGTTTCACATCCTACGCACTACGGGCAATTTATTGAATCCAATTAACCTACAAACCTGCACGTCTTTGGAATTTGGGAGGAATCCAGAGAAATCCCATGCAGTCACAGGGAGAACGTACAAACTCCACACAGACAGCGCCTGTAGTCAGGATCTAACTCGGGTCTCTGACGCTGTAAGGCAGCAACTCTATCACAGTGCCAGAGCGGGACTGAGGAAATGCACACTGTCAGGGGTGTGGACTTGTCTGGTGTCCCAAATGGATTCAGATGATTCAAAGCCAGTTTTGAAGAGAAGCTGGTGAGATACCTCGGGTGCCATGGCAATAACAATCCCTTAAGTAACATCACTGAGAAAAATCTGATTATAGAAACATAGAAAATAGGTGCAGGAGTAGGCCATTCGGCCCTTCGAGCCTGCACCGCAATTCAATATGATCATGGCTGATCATCCAACTCAGTATCCTGTGCCTTCTCTCCATACCCCCTGATCCCTTTAGCCACAAGGGCCACATCTAACTCTTCAATATAGCCAATGAACTGGCCTCAACTACCTTCTTTGGCAGAGAATTCCACAGATTCACCACTCTCTGTGTGAAAAATGTTTTTCTCATCTCGGTCCTATCTGACTTCCCCCTTATCCTTAAACTGTGACCCCTTGTTCTGGACTTCCCCAACATCGGGAACAATCTTCCTGCATCTAGCCTGTCCCCTTAAGAATTTTGTACGTTTCTATAAGATCCCCCCCTCAATCTTCTAAATTCTAGTGAGTACAAGCCGAGTCTATCGGCCCATAGAGGGAGTACAGTGAAGGTTCACCAGACTGATTCCTGAGATGTCAGGACTTTCATATGAAGAAAGACTGGATAGACTCGGCTTGTACTCGCTAGATTTTAGAAGATTCTTATAGAAACCGATGTTGGAGAAGTCCAGAACAAGGGGTCACAGTTTAAGGATAAGGGGGAAATCTTCTAGGACTGAGATGAGAAAAACATTTTTCACACAGAGAGTGGTGAATCTCTGGAATTCACTGCCACAGAAGGTAGTTGAGGCCTGTTCATTGGCTATATTTAAGAGGGAGTTAGATGTGGCCCTTGTGGCTAAAGGGATCAGGGGGTGTGGAGAGAAGGCAGGTACAGGATACTGAGTTGGATGATCAGCCATGATCATATTGACTGGAGGTGCAGGCTCGAAGGGCAGAATGGCCTACTCCTGCACCTAATTTCTAAGTTTCTAAGTTTCCCTCTTCCACCCCTCTCCCTCTCCCACCCATCCCTCTCTCCCCCACCCCCCTTCACTCTCTACCCTATCCCCTTCCCTCTCTACCCCCGCCCCCTTCCCCCTACCCCTCTGTCCCTCTTCCACCACTCCCCCTACCCCTCCCTCCCCACTCTTCCACTTCTCTCCCTCACGCCACTCCTTTCCCTCACCCACCCCTCTCTCTCCCCCTCCCTTCCCCCTCCCTCCCCTCTCCCCCCACACCCTTCCCCTACCCCTCTGACCCTCCCCACTCTTCCACCTCTCCCCCCTCCCACTATCCCTCCCCACTCCCCCCCCACCTCTCTCCCCCTCCCTCCACCCTCGACCCCCTCCCTCCACACTCTTACCCCTCCCTCCTCCTCTCCGTCCCCATCCCCCCCCCACACATCTCTCTCCCCTCCCCCTCCCTCTCTCCTCCCTCTCTTCCACTTCACTTCTCTCCCCCCTTCCCCCTCCACTCTCCCTCCCCACTCTTCCCCTCTCTCCACCCACCCCTCTCCCCTTCCCTCCCTACTCCCCTCCCTCCCCATCCCCCCCCCCCCCTCACCCACATCTCTCTCCCCATCCCCCTCTCTCACCCCCTACCCCGCTCTCCTTTCCCTCCCAAATCTGTCCTGTTTCTTCCTCCTCCTCTCCCTCCATCCCCTCTTCTCACCCCCCTCCCCCCACCTGTGTGTTTGGGGGTGGTTAATGTGAGTGTGATGCCTCAGCACCCCCCCCCCCCCCCCCCCGCCCGCAAACGCCGTTGGGGAAACAGACCCAACGGGTCTGCACTTGGTCTAGTTACATTTAAAAGGCACTTGGACAGATACATGGAAAATAAAGATATGTTGGTATATTGCTGAGATGCAGGCAAATGGGACTAGCTCGACTTGGCAATTGATTGGCATGGACTGTTGGCCCGAAAGACTGTTTCCTGATGTACTCTGACTATGTTCCCTGGATCTAGATACCTCCATTGAGCATTTTTCAACATCCACCCCTTCAAATATTTCAATAAGATTACCTCTCATTCTTGTAAACGCCAGTGAGCGTTGTGGCCTTTGAAGTATATTTGTAAGCATTCTCACTCTTATAAGGTTGGAAACTTCTTTGCAATATTGTCAGCAAACACATCCCTTAAATAAAATAATAGCTAACCGCGCGCGGTACAGGATGGGTGGGGTTGTTTTTCAGTGTGGAGGTGCAACTGCATTTGAGGTGTGCCCTTGCTGTGAATTATTTTCAGAAATAAAAAGGCTCAAGTTGTTATCTCTTGTTTTATGAGTTCCTGTGAAGTGTGGTTCACAGTGGCTGTTGATGGAGAGGGTGGAGTTGGGTTGGTGAAGTAAACAGAAAATAAAAACATGTCCTTTTGCACTAGTGCTAGAGTTCAACTGGTGTAAGAGCACAGTTGCCTGTGCAGCCAATCGCCAGCAGACAGCAGATAACTGTAAATGGGCAATTTTCCCTCCTTCTAAATGTGTGATCTCACACACACACTGAAGTTCACTGAACCATGCACATTAGAAATGTTCCTTCAAACCTACTGAAAATCAACCGTCCCAAAGCACTCCACATCAAATAGAAACATAGAAAAATGGGTAGGTCATGCGGCCCTTCGAGCCAGCGCCGCCATTCAATATGATCATGGCTGATCATCTAAAATCAGTAACCCTGTTCCTGCTTTTTCCCCATATCCCTCGATTGTTTTAGCCCTAAGAGCTAAATCTAGCTCTTTCTTGAAAACTGGTAGATTTGGTAGAACTTTGATGTAGGAAACATGATCATTTTGATAATCATTTTGAATCCTGGCCAGATAATGACTGGAAAGACATTCTTGCCATAGAGGGAGTGCAGAGAAGGTTCACCAGACTGATTCCTGGGATGTCAGGACTTTCATATGAAGAAAGACTGGATATGGCAAGAATGTCTTTGAGCATTGGGCATTGTGACATCACACAATGGAACGTTCACCATGGGCTGGGGCTCCTGCAAGGGCATATGTAAATGGTTCCATTCCGATTGGACATATGTGAACATTGGGCATTGTGACATCACACGATGGAACGAATCAAAAGGAAGAAAGGCAGCCGGCAGCCGGACGGACGGACGGGCAGGCGGCAGCCACAGACTTTTATATAATAACTAGACCAAGTGCAGACCCGTTGAGTCTGTTTCCCCAACGGCGTTTGCGGGGGGGGGGCTGAGGCATCACACTCACATTAACCACCCCCCAAACACACAGGTGGGGGGAGGGAGGGTGAGAAGAGGGGAGGGAGGGAGAGGAGGATGAAACGGGACAGATTTGGGAGGGAAAGGAGAGCGGGATAGGGGTGAGAGAGGGGATGGGGAGAGAGATGTGGGTGAGGGGGGGGGGGTGTGGAGGGAGGGGAGGAGGGAGGGAATGGGAGAGGGGTTGGTGGAGAGAGGGGAAAGAGTGGGGAGGGAGAGTGGAGGGGGAAGGGGGGAGAGAAGTGAAGTGGAAGAGAGGGAGGAGAGAGGGATGGGGAGGGGAGAGAGATGTGGGGGGGAGGGATGGGGACGGAGAGGAGGAGGGAGGGGTAAGAGTGTGGAGGGAGGGGAAGAGTGTGGAGGGAGGGGAGAGAGGTGGGGGGAGAGGGGGGAAAGAGTGGGGAGGGATAGTGGGAGGGGGGAGAGGTGGAAGAGTGGGGAGGGTCAGAGGGGTAGGGGGAAGGGGTGTGGGGTGAGAGGGGAGGGAGGGGCAAGGGAAGGGGAGAGAGAGGGGTGGGGGAGGGAAAGGGGTGGGGTGAGGGAGAGAAGTGGAAGAGTGGGGAGGGAGGGGTAGGGGGAGTGGTGGAAGAGGATCAGAGGGGTAGGGGGAAGGGGGCGGGGGGAGAGAGGGAAGGGGATAGGGTAGAGAGTGAAGGGGGGTGGGGGAGAGAGGGATGGGTGGTAGATGGAGAGGGGTGATAAGAGGGAAACTTAGAAACATAGAAATTAGGTGCAGGAGTAGGCCATTCGGCCCTTCGAGCCTGCACCTCCAGTCAATATGATCATGGCTGATCATCCAACTCAGTATCCTGTACCTGCCTTCTCTCCACACCCCCTGATCCCTTTAGCCACAAGGGCCACATCTAACTCCCTCTTAAATATAGCCAATGAACAGGCCTCAACTACCTTCTGTGGCATTGAATTCCAGACATTCACCACTCTCTGTGTGAAAAATGTTTTTCTCATCTCGGTCCTAGAAGATTTCCCCCTTATCCTTAAACTGTGACCTCTTGTTCTGGACTTCCCCAACATCGGTTTCTATAAGATCCCCCCTCAATCTTCTAAAATCTAGCGAGTACAAGCCGAGCCTATCCAGTCTTTCTTCATATGAAAGTCCTGACATCTCAGGAATCAGTCTGGTAAACCTTCTCTGTACTCCCCCTATGGCAAGAATGTCTTTGAGCATTGGGCATTGTGACATCACACAATGGAACGTTCACCATGAGCTGGGGCTCCTGCAAAGGCATATGTAAATGGATCCATTCCGATTGGACATCTGTGAGCATCGGGCATTGTGACATCACACAATGGATCGTTCACCAGGGGCTGGGGCTGCTTCTATGGGTGAGAAGCCAGTATTTTTTGAAATATTGGTGGTGGGGGGGGGGGGGGGGGGGGGGGGGGGCTGCGGCATAACACTCACATTAACCACCCCCCAAACACACAGGTGGGGGGAGAGGGGGGTGAGAAGAGTGGAGGGAGGGGAGGAGGAGGAGGAAACGGGACAGATTGGGGAGAGAAAGGAGAGTGGGGTAGGGGGTGAGAGAGGGGGATGGGGAGAGAGATGTGGGGGAGGGGGGATGGGGAGGGAGGGGAAGAGGGAGGGAGGGGGAGAGGGGTGGGGGGAGAGAGGGGAAAGAGTGGGGAGGGAAAGTGGAGGGGGTGGGGGGAGAGAAGTGGAAGAGGGGAGGGAGGAGGAGAGGGTTAGGGGGAGTGATGGAAGACGGACAGAGGGATAGGGGGAAGGGGGCGGGGGGAGAGAGGGAAGGGGGTGGGGGAGAGAGGGATGGGAGAGGGAGAGGGGTGAGGAGAGGGAGGGGGAGGAGAGAAGGGGGAGAGAAGTGGAAGAGTGGGG
Source organism: Amblyraja radiata (assembly GCF_010909765.2). NCBI lineage: Eukaryota > Metazoa > Chordata > Chondrichthyes > Rajiformes > Rajidae > Amblyraja > Amblyraja radiata. The sequence continues at coordinate 87,204,579 of NC_045961.1, read as the reverse complement.
AGGGAGGGAGGGGTAGAGGGGTAGCGGGAGTGGTGGAAGAGGGACGGGGGAGTGGTGGAAGAGGAACAGAGGGGTAGGAGGAAGGGGTGGGGGAGAGAGGGAAAGGGAGGGGAAGAAAGAGAGGTGGGAGAGGGAGAGGGGTGGGGTAAGGGGAGATAAGTGGGAGAGTGGGGAGGGAGGGGTAGGGGGAGTGGTGGAAGAGGGACAGAGGGGTAGGGCAAAGGGGGCGGGGGAGAGAAGGAAGGGAGTGGGGTAGAGAGGGAAGGGGGGTGGGGGAGAGAGGGATGGGTGGGAGAGGGAGAGGGGTGAGGAGAGGGAAACATAGAAACATAGAAATTAAGTGCAGGAGTAGGCCGTTCGGCCCTTTGAGCCTGCACCACCATTCAATATGATCATGGCTGATCATCCAACTCGGTATCCTGTACCTGCCTTCTCTCCATACCCCCTGATCCCTTTAGCCACAAGGGCCACATCTAACTCCCTCTTAAGTTCCGATTGGACATATGTGAACATTGGGCATTGTGACATCACACAATGGAACGTTCACCATTGGCTGGGGCTCCTGCAAAGGCATATGTAAATGGATCCATTCCGATTGGACATCTGTGAGCATCGGGCATTGTGACATCACACGATGGAACGTTGCACAGGGGCTGGGGCTGGTGCTGCATCTATGGGTGAGAAGCCAGTTTATTTTTGAAATATTGTGGGGGGGGGGGGGGAGGATTTGATTAAAACGTGTACTTAAACACGACAAAATGTAATGAGGAGCGGATACTTAGAAAGAAAAGTGAAATCTCTACCGAAATGGAAAAAATGTCGGCGATTCTGCGTCTGGTTTCGGAGTTGCAGTGAATCAAAGGAAGAAAGGCGGCCAGCAGCCGGACGGACGGCAGGCGACAGACACATAGATAGATAGATAGATAGATAGATAGATAGATAGATAGATAGATAGATAGATAGATAGATAGATAGATAGAAAGATAGAAAGATAGATAGATAGATAGATAGATAGATAGATAGATAGATAGATAGATAGATAGATAGATAGATAGATAGATAGATAGATAGATAGATAGATAGATAGATAGATAGATAGATAGATAGATAGATTGTTCCCACCCATACCACTTCTTCTGGCACCTCCCTTTTGTACCACATGTCCCCTTTAAATCTTTACCTTTAAACCTAAGCTTTATAGTTTAAACTCCTCTACCTTGGTGAAAAGACAGGCTATTCAACTTATCCAAGTTGATGATTTTATACATCTCTAGGATACACTTGATCAAATCCCTGGGATTTATCTACCTAGCATTTTAAGACCTCCAACTATCAACGTCACCTTTCCCACCCATGACAAAGGTCACATCCTTGACCTGGTCTGCTCCACAAATCAACCGGTACTCGACCTCCATCCTTGCCTCTTCCGCCTCTCTGATCATAAGCTTATACGGTTCACCATCCCTTCTCCGACACCTCGCCCCCGCTTCCTCCGAGAAATCATCTTCCGTAATCTAAAATCCATTGATCCCCACCATCTCTCTGACCTGCTCTCCACCACTCTCCCCCTGGACTCAACCCCCATCTCACCTGATGATCTCACAAACCATCTCAACTCCACCTTGTCTACCTCCCTTAACACTATGGCCCCCCTCAAAACAAGAACTGTAACTTTCAACACATCTTTACCCTGGTACACACCTGCACTTCGTAAACTGAAACAGACTGGTCGCCGACTTGAACGACTCACAAAGAAATCATCTCTCACAGTCCACCTTGAAGCTTACAAACTCCACCTCATTGACTACAAAGATGCCCTCATTGCTGCAAAATCTGCCTACCTCTCCTCCATATTCACCGTTCCCTGCCTAAACCACAGAACCCTCTTCTCCACAGTGGGCAACCTCCTCAAGCCTCGAGCCAACACTCTCCCTACCTCTACTCCGGATCTCTGCAACTCATTCCTCCACTTTTTCGCTGAAAAAATCAGCACCATCTATCAATCTTTATCCCCTGTACCCGACTCCCCAGCATCTATTCCACCACCTACCAAGGCCCCTCCTTTCAACATCTCCACTGACCTCCTTACCCCTCCTCCACACTGCTTCCTCTCCCAGTTTGACCTGGTCACCCCTATTGAAATCTCCAAACTCATCAGCTCTTCCAAACCCACTACCTGCTCTCTCGACCCTCTCCCCACTCCCCTGCTGAAGTCCTGCCTCCCCGTTCTCTGCCCCTACCTCACTAATCTCTTCAACTCCTCATTGTCCCAAGGAATTGTCCCCTCCGCTTTCAAAACTGCTGCTGTTACACCAATCTTAAAGAAACCTGGACTTGATCCCTCCTCTCTCATTAACTACCGCCCAATCTCAAACCTCCCCTTTCTTTCAAAAACCCTGGAGCGTATCGTTGCGTCGCAACTTCATTCCCACCTCCTTGCGTATAACCTACTTGAACCCCTCCAATCTGGCTTTCGCCCCCTCCATAGTACAGAAACTGCTCTCCTCAAAGTCCTCAACGACCTCCTCACCTCTGCTGACACTGGTTCCCTCAACATCCTCATCCTCCTCGACCTGAGCGCAGCCTTCGATACAGTGAACCATAACATCCTGCTCACCAGACTCAAAGACCTCGGCATTGAAGGCTCTGCACTCAGCTGGCTCCGTTCCTACCTTTCCAACAGATCCCACTTCATCTCTCTCCACAACCACACCTCTGCTACAGCCACAATCACTCAAGGCGTTCCCCAGGGCTCCGTACTCGGCCCCCTCTTCTTCATCATCTACATCCTCCCCCTTGGTCAGATACTCCGCCACTTCAACCTGGACTTCCACTGTTACGCTGATGACACCCAGATCTACCTCGGCACCAAATCCCCCCACAACCCCCCCCTCTCCCATATCAACTCCCGTTTGTCAGCTATAAAAACCTGGATGCAACATAATTTCCTCAAACTCAACAGCGATAAGACAGAATTCCTCCTCATAGGCTCCAAAGCCACACTCAGCTAAATCAATAACCACAATCTCACCATCGACGGCACCACTGTCTCCCCATCTCCCCAGGCTCGCAACCTTGGCGTGATCTTTGATTCCACCCTCTCCCTTGAGCCTCACATCCGCCATGTCATTAAAACCTCCTTCTTTCATCTCCGCAACATCACCAAACTCAGACCCTCTCTCACACCTCCCGCTGCGGAAAGACTCATCCATGCCTTCATCTCCTCCCGACTGGACTACTGCAACTCACTTCTCCTTGGTATCAGCTCCACCTACATCAACCGACTCCAACTGGTCCAGAACGCAGCCGTCCGACTCATCACCCACACCAAATCCTGGCATCACATCACTCCAGTCCTCAAACAACTTCACTGGCTTCCCATCTCCCACCGGATCAACTACAAAATCCTGATCCTCACCTACAAAGCCCTCCACCATCTGGCCCCCCCATATCTCACTGACCTCCTCTCCTCCTACCAACCCTCACGGTCCCTCAGATCCACATCAGCCGGTCTCCTCTCCATTCACAAGTCCAACCTCCGCAGTTTTGGGGACAGAGCCTTCTCCAGGGCAGCTCCCAGGCTCTGGAACTCCCTCCCCCAACTGATCCGCAATTCCATGTCCCTCACCATCTTCCAGTCCCGCCTCAAGACCCATCTCTTCACCTCTGCCTATCCTTAGCCCCACGTCCCCCTCCCTTTTCATCTGTGCATTAATTGCCTCATATTGTGTTTTGTATTGAATTCTGTCTTTACTTTGTGTACTAGTCATGTCTCTACTATTTATTTCATTCCCTTTACATGTTTTTCCTCTACCTGCTAAATTTTTGTAAGGTGTCCTTGAGACTCTTGAAAGGCGCCCATAAATAAAATGTATTATTATTATTATTATTATTATTATTATTATTATTATTATTATTATATGACATCACTATTAACTTCCCGGAGTTCTCAAACATCCATATCTTTCACAGACCGTCGAGTCCTGGCAACATCATCTTAAATCTTCTCTGTACCCTTTCCAGCTTGCCATCTTTCCTAGAACAGGTGCCCAGAACTGAACACAATCCCATCTAAGTGATCACCCTCTTCTTATTTTTCAAATATACATTTAGCACCTCACCCATTTGTTGCGGCTTCACACATAGATGAACGTGTTGGTTTTTATACGGCCTTATTCTCTCTCCAGTTACTCTTTTGCCTTTAATATACTTGTAGAATCTCTTTTGAATTCAGTTCAACGTGCCCACACCGACCAATATGCCCATATACACTAGTCCCAACAGCCTGCATTTGGCCCATATCTCTCCAACCTGTCCTATCCATGTATCTGTCTAATTGTTTCATAAACGTTCCAATAGTCCCTACCTCAGGTATTTCCTCTGGCAGTTCGTTCCATACACCCACCACCATTTGCGTGAAAAAATATTAATCTGGATGAGGGAATTGAAGGCAATATCTCCCAGTTTGCGGATGACACTAAGCTGGGGGGCAGTGTTAGCTGTGAGGAGGATGCTAGGAGACTTCAAAGTGACTTGGATAGGCTGGGTGAGTGGGCAAATGTTTGGCAGATGCAGTATAATGTGGATAAATGTGAGGTTATCCATTTTGGTGGCAAAAACAGGAAAGCAGACTATTATCTAAATGGTGGCCGACTAGGAAAAGGGGAGATGCAGCGAGACCTGGGTGTCATGGTACACCAGTCATTGAAAGTAGGCATGCAGGTGCAGCAGGCAGTGAAGAAAGCGAATGGTATGTTAGCTTTCATAGCAAAAGGATTTGAGTATAGGAGCAGGGAGGTTCTACTGCAGTTGTACAGGGTCTTGGTGAGACCACACCTGGAGTATTGCGTACAGTTTTGGTCTCCAAATCTGAGGAAGGACATTATTGCCCTAGAGGGAGTGCAGAGAAAGTTCACCAGACTGATTGCTGGGATGTCAGGACTGTCTTATGAAGAAAGACTGGATAGACTTGGTTTATACTCTCTAGAATTTAGGAGATTGAGAGGGATCTTATAGAAACTTATAAAATTCTTAAGGGGTTGGACAGGCTAGATGCAGGAAGATTGCTCCCGATGTTGGGGAAGTCCAGGACAAGGGGTCACAGCTTAAGGATAAGGGGGAAATCCTTTAAAACCGAGATGAGAAGAACTTTTTTCACACAGAGAGTGGTGAATCTCTGGAACTCTCTGCCACAGAGGGTAGTCGAGGCCAGTTCATTGGCTATATTTAAGAGGGAGTTAGATGTGGCCCTTGTGGCTAAGGGGATCAGAGGGTATGGAGAGAAGGCAGGTACGGGATACTGAGTTGGATGATCAGCCATGATCATATTGAATGGCGGTGCAGGCTCGAAGGGCCGAATGGCCTACTCCTGCACCTAATTTCTATGTTTCTATGATACCCCTCAGGTTGCTATTAAATCTTTCCCCATTCACTTTAAACCTATGTCCTCTCGTTCTCGGTTCCCTTACTCTGGGCAAGAGACTGTGCTTCTACCTGATCTATTCCTCTCATGATTTTATACACCTCTATAAGATCACCCCTTATCCTCCTGCGCTCCAAGGAATAAGTCCTAGCCTGCTCAACCTCTCCCTATAGCTCAGACCCTCGAGTCCTGGCAACATCCTCTGTAACCTTTCCAACTTGACAACATCGTTCCTATAACATGGTGCCCAGAGCTGAACAAAATCCCATCAAAGCGATCACCCTCTTATTTCACAATTCCACCAGTATAGCCTCACTGGAAGATCCCCTAGAATAGCCTCTCTAAGTACAACCGTGATAGTCTCCCTAATCAAAACACATCTCACCCTCCTCTCTTATTTCCTCCTCTATCCTTCCTGTGGCATTTGTACGGAACATCGAGTTGCCAGTCCTGTTCCTCCCTCTGCCATATTTATGTAACATGTATAATATCCCAGGCCTATGTAAACTATCCATGGCTTGAGTTAATTTGCCTTACCCGTCAGGCCTCTTGCATGGAAATAAAAGCAATTTCAATCTTCCTTTGCTCTCTGCCATGCTTCTGCTTGGATAGTTTACTGAACTTTCACTCTTTAACTTCTGTATTGGCCCCAGAAAATGCAGAAGATAAAGAGAGCATGTTCAGTACACAGGACAGGGAGATGGCACACTACTGCTTTGAGTCACAACCCCCAGCCAGACTAATTTAAATGCTCCTGCAAGATACAAGATACAAGATACATTTATTTGTCACATGTGCCAGTTGGCACAGTGAAATGTGATCACCATACAGCCATACAATAAAATAAAGAACACAACAAAACAGAGTTTAACATAAAACATCCACACACAGCAGAATCAAAAGTTTCCCACTGTGAGGGAAGGCACCAAAGTCAGTCATCTTCCTCTGATGTTCCTGATGTTCACCCGTGGTCGTGGCCTCTGGAGCCCCCCCGCAGTCGCCGCTAAGGGCAGCCCGCCGCTCAGGCCCGCTCGCCGGGATATTGGCACTCCGACGTCGGAACGGGAGGCCATCCTCAGCGGCTTGGTCCTCCAAAACGGCCGCTTCCCACCGGAGTCCACGGCTCCCGACGTTCCCGGGTGGAGATTCAATGCTGGCGGCCCTCGGCAAAGGGCCTCAGGACTCCGCGATGACGGTCAGCGCCGCTGCGCTGAGAGCTCCGCGAACCACAGCCCCGCGATGTTGGAGCAGCGGGCCCAACGCTCCGGAGCTTCAGACGGCGAACCAGGTAGGTATCGCCTGCTCCATGGTGAATCCAGCTCCACGCCACCGCTACCAAAGCTCTGGTCCGGTCCCCGGTCTCCGGCAGGAAAGGCCGCGCCAATCCATATGGTAGGCCGCGAGGTGGGGGGGCGAGGACGCGACTCGAAATAGTCGCATCCTCGCCAGGAAGCGACTGGGAAGCGGTTTCCCCCTTATCCCTCCCCCCTCCCGCACATAGTAAAACGAAAGAATCCCCAAAACAAAACTTAGACAAACTAAAATTTAAAAAAGATAAGAAAAAACGGACAGGCTGTAGGCAGAGGCGCCTTCAATGCAGCGCCCCTAGTGGCCCCTAGCATAGCTATTGCAAATGTCCCAGCTATGATATTGGACCCCCCTCCAGTTTAGGTACAACCCATTCCTCTAGTACAGGTCACCTCTGCCCCATTATAGATCCCAATGATCCAAGAACCTGAATCCTTGCCCCATGCACCAGCTCCTCAGCCATACATTCATCACCCCCAATTTCCTATTCCTACTCTCACTGGCACGTGGCACCAGAAATAATATGTAGGGATGGATACAAAGGGGGGAGGGATAACATAGAACCCAGCTATATCTTTAAATCTAAAAAAAAAGACCTGTGGTGATTGCAGGGTGTGTATTGGGTCGGCATGTAGGAGTTGGACTGTTTCCATGCTGTATAATTCTATGACTCTTCAAGGTGGTAATTGTGTGCGGAGGTTTTCTTCTGAAAAGTAAGTGTGGACAGTCGGAGAGTATGAGGGGAATGGGTGCAACGTCAATAGTACTTGGGAGGCAATTATTTGCAGCAGTGGGGGGAAAAAAGCAGACGGAGTGAGACTTCTGACTCAGGCATAAAGACCTGAAGATTCAATGATGCCATGAGTTGTTTGCCTGTGAGAATTGTATGTGGTGGGTCTATCAGCAACAGTGGAAGATGGTGGAATCGTGTTCTTGACTGACCTCAATTGGTCTGGTAAGGTCAATAAAAAAAATGTTGCATGGATTGCCAGATTCCACTGAATGATCTGTTTGGAGCTCTTCCCTTACAGCCTGACCATCTTCTGATGTGAATATAGCTCTCGGGGACCACACATCTATCCATCGAGCCCTGTCTTCAGATAGTAGCATTACAGGTGTATCCGAGTATGCCCACCCACTTATTAGGTCACGAACTCCAATCAACTGTAGTTTCCTACACTGGGTCTGTGGCAGAACCACAGTTGGCAAAATCAAGTCCACAATAACCTGAGTGATTAATCATTTGGAGAGTTTGCGTTTGGATGATGGGTGCATTGGGAGAATTTATTTTAGAGGGGCATGTTCCAGTGTTTGGAGGAACAACGTCATTGGGAGAGTTTGTGTTTGGAGGGGCAGGTCCAATGCAGTGACGTGCGGTGAGGTCAATGGCTGGGGAGGCACTGGCTGGTATCAGTGGCCCGGCCCTCCCTGTATTGATCACCTCGTCTCCCCGAGGAGAGAGAGGGGTGGAGCCGTGGCTGGGAGGGAGGGTTAGAGAAGAGAAGGGAGGGAGAGAGACAGAAGGGGGAGAGAGAGAGAGAAGGGAGAGAGAGAGGGGAGGGATAAAGAGAAGGGAGGGGAGAGAAAGAGAAGGGAGAGAGAGAAGCGAGAGAGAATGGGGAGAGAGAGAATGGGGAGAGAGGAGAGAAAGAGAGAAAATGAGAGAGAGAATGGTAGGAGAGAGAAGGGAGAGAGAGAGAATGGGGAGAGAGAGAATGGGGAGAGAGAGAGAGAAGGGCGAGAGAGGGAGAATGGGGAGAGAGAGAATGGGGAGAGAAGGGAGAGAGGAACGTTGGCACGTTATAACCCGCACCCGTCCCATTCTGACCGCCACCGAACCCCCCCACCGCACCATTGCACCCTTCTTCACGGCGGCCCAGTGATGTCTCAGCTCTGACAGTTTGAGGGATCTAACTGGTAACAACACTAAGAGAAGCCCCGGGCCGCCGCGATCCCCGACTCGAATCTGAGCTTGAAAAATCAGGTGTGCCCCGCGGGCCATATTTTGGAGACTCCAGCCTTACATGAACTACACAAAAATTTACAGAAGTACAAAAAGTGATGACTTTATTATTGTGATAAGTATAGATCTATATTTTAAAAATCTAATAACTTTCTAATGTACTGACAAAGTCTACCTTCCCAAGTGGCGTATCTTGCTCCGCTCCATGATCTTTGGTCAGCGCCACCGCTGCTGAAGCAAGCTAACGTGGAGGGAGAGTGAGGTAGCGTCAATTACGTGAGCCTACGTAATTGACTCACGCTCTTCCTGGGCTCAAGACACGCCCCCTTGTGAGGCAGACGTGATCGCTGCCTCCCCTGGAGCTTTTTCAATGCAGTTTTATGTGAGACTAGCGAGCACAAATTTAATATCTTTATATGTGAAATACATTACCTGGACTATGGAAGGTAAGGACATGTAATGAAGGGGTTTACACACATTACTTTGGTGACATACATAGAGATGGTAACAGGCACACGCTTATTGCCCGTGCTCCATGCAGTTTCTAAGGGGTTGCGCAATCAGAGGAGAGGCTCTGCTTGCCGATGCCTCACCTCTCATGTATTTGCAGCAGAGCTGCTGAAATTTTGCGATTTTTACTATAAAAAATGATTAGATTCATATAGAAATTACATTTATAACAGATCAGTGGAAAAATCTTTATATTTATTTTATTATTATTTTTCTTTACTTTTCTTAACAGCTATTTTCATTGGGAGTGTGACAGGTGAGGCTCTGCCTCCCCCGACCACACGTCCCTGGTTCAATGGGAGTTTCTGCTTGGTGGGTGAGTTCAATGGGGGAGTTTGCATTTGAAGGGATGGGCTTAGTGGGAGAGTTTGTGTTTGGATAGATGAGCTCATTAGAAGAGATTGTGTAGCCAAGGATGAAGAGTTTAGAGTGCTCTTATTTCATACTTCCTCAGGTAACCTGGGTGACACTGCCATCTAATGTCAGGATTTGGTAGTGCAGGATGTGGCTTCATCCCATTCTCAAAACATCCAAGCTGACAATCCATTGCAATTTCTGCCAGCTTCGACAAGATTCCACAAGCAGACAATTTTTTTTTAAATTGTGATTTTCATTGTGGGATAGGTTTCATTTGAAAAAAAACAAAAACAAAACTCAGTTTAAAAAAAACATTGCGATTTCCATAGTGGGATCTGGGATAGCGGGGAGGTTTTATTTTATTTAAATTGTGATTTTCATTGTTGGGGCGGGGGTAGCAAAGGGGGGAGGATTCCGTTTACATTAGAAAACGCTGGAAAAAACCTCAGTTTAAAAAAATAAATCACGATTTTCATTGGGGGGGTGGGATAGGGGGAAGGTGAGGAGTGGGGGATCAGGGGGAAAGAGGGGGAGGAGGGCGTAGGGAGGGGAGAGGTGTTATGGAGGGAGTGACTGAGGGTACGGGAGAGGGAGGGAGAGGTGAGGAAGGGAGTAGGGACGATTGCCACAACAGGGATCTCTGGCGTCGCAAAAGGAACCCGTCAGCCGCACTGCGCAGTTTGCTGGAATATTGCGTTGGGGGAACTGGGCTCAGAGGGTCCCACTTGGTCTAGTAACAAACTAAAAATACTAAAGGCTACTGCATATATTATGTTGCTTAATGGAGTATCATGGCATGCATCATGTGTCGATAGAAACAATTAATTGTCAATTTCTATGGCCACCTGTGGTGTAACCGACAATGGTGTCTGATGACTATGGAAAGGTTACATGGGAATAGCTTTTTTTCCCCTGGACAGGACAGCATTTTTTTCTGTTTATCTATTTTCAAAGCAATTTTTAAGTGGCTCTCCAGTTCCCAATCAAAATAGCATTTAACTAATTTGGCCGACATAATAAAAATAGTTTCATCATATTCATCAATCACAATTTATCTAATTTGTGTAATAGATGAACTAGTTAGTGCCAATTAACAA